>NC_088795.1:24853441-25487548 GCF_011386835.1 Chrysemys picta bellii
ACTATACTGGTTTAGAAGCGTTAAATCAGTGCAACCCCCCCGGCACGGACCCAGTTGTACTGGTATGAAAGGGCTTACATGAGTACAATTGCTTCCACACTGGGCTTTGCACCAATGGTTTCTAAACTGATATAGATACAGAACAAGAAGTGTGAGGAGAACAGCCCCTACTAGCACCCAGCGGGAGAGGTTTGTCTAGGATGGTAGCCAGGAGACGAGGTCAGGCCAGAGGGAGAGGCTTACTAATGTACACGAGTGTGCAATGGGTAGAAGAAGAGCTGTGGCACATGTGGAGGGGCTGCATGCTGGGAAGGCAGGTTGTTCGGCCAGAAGAAGCCATGCAAAGGCGGGAGGGAGGGGGGAGAAGATGGTGAAAGAAACAACAGGCAGCCTCCACATGAGAAAATCAGGGCCATTTATAGCCACAGAAAAGGGGAAGCTTCCACAGCTACATCTTATGAAATATTCACCAATCGCTCTGCCATGCTGATTTACAAAATCATCTACACATTGATCCACCAAGGGAGACATGCCGCAATGTTGCCCCTTAAAAGATGACACTTGTATAAAAACCAAAAGTATCCTTCTCCTTGCCATACCACCAACAGCTTAGAAACCAAAAACATGGGAGGTGCTGGGGAAAGCTCCATGTTCTACAGGATTCGTTTCTATCGCCCAGTTTTTCTAGCATCTCGGCCCAGGGCTCTGGAGTAATTAATGCCACTGGAAAGCAGGACTGTTAACCTCACCAGGTTTCTGTGGGACAGAGGATCATCTGGGTGCTGGCGGAGGGACCAAGGAAAAGTTTGTAAAGAAGAATGTGTGACGAGAAGAAAGGAGCAGGGAGGTGAAGTTTTGGCGACCTTGAGTGAAAATCAACAGAGAGTCCTGTGGCACCTTTAAGACTAACAGATGTATTGGAGCATAAGCTTTCATGGGTGAATACCCACTTTGTCAGACGCATGTGTTAGTCTTAAAGGTGCCACAGGACTCTCAGTTGCTTTTTATAGATCCAGACTAACACGGCTACCCCTCTGATACTTGAGTGAAAATGGCAGCTAATCCCTAAAGGTGCCTTTGAGAATTTCACCCTCCACGGATTAGAATGGTACCAACTATTATTATTATTATACTTGAAGGAAACTAAAGTTTGTCTCTTTTCTGGGCTCTCCATTGCCCCTGAGGGGTCAGCAGCAGCAGGGACCAAAGCCGGGACTTCTGGATCTAAAACCAAGAGCCTCTACTACCTGGGCTAAAAAAGACCCAGGGCTGTTAGTTCAGCCTGTTGCAGAATCAAATCTCTCTGTGGCCCAGACACTAGAGGGAGACAGAGTTGTGCTGTCTAAGCAGGGATTACACTGCTATGGAATGTAGTTTTCAATGACTCCTTAAAGAGATAGTTGTGGTGAGTCTTGCACCTTAAGGAGCAGATTCTGGAAGGCGACAATGTCAAGAGGAGTGACGGTGGACAGGACCCGGCAGCCGAGCCAGGCTGGTCGGTCTCAGGGTACCTATTGTTATATGCATGGTTTCATTCAGCTGAGTGTCTACTAGTTCTGTGTGAACAGAAATGACCCACACCAGGAGCAATACTCTGCCATAGAATAGCACAAGGTGAGCCCAGAGTGTCTTAGAGTCTGTGCCCTGGCTCCCCAGGTTTTTAGTTTCAGCGAGGTCTTGGGAAGGTGTCCCCTGAAAGTCAAGGTGTGATACAGATACACAGTCTTTGGGTCCTGGTCCAGCCTATGTCCATTCAGGAAGATACTGAACAGTTTATTGGCTTTGGTGTGGCCTATGTGGAAGCAGCTGGAAACTGTGTTTTTGGTACAAGCTTTAAGTCTTCATCTTTTACAACAACAGGCCATCTCTTTCATGTCAGCATTCAGAACTTCTCCTAGGTGACTGAAATCCCGGTCCTGTAGTGCCAAACAGCTATCATCTGCATCGATAAAATGCCTGGCAGCGGCATTGGGAACAGGGACGACTCCAGGGTTTTTGCCGCCCCAAGCGGCGGGAAAAAAAAAAAGCCGTGATCGCGATCGGCGGCACTTCGGTGGCAGCTCCACTGTGCCGCTTCATTCTTCGGCGGCAATTCGGTGGCAGGTCCTTCCCTCCGAGAGGGACTGAGGGACCCGCTGCCGAATTGCCGCCGAAGAGCCGGATGTGCCGCCCCTCTTCATTGGCCGCCCCAGGCATCTGTTTGCTACGCTGGTGCCTGGAGCCGGCCCTGATTGGGAAGGTCAGTTGGGAAGAGGTTGAAAAGTGTTACTGCTAGAACTGAGTCCTGAGGTAGACCATTATTTTGGGACCTCCAGGAGCTGGTCTTTTATCCAAGTAGACCTTGGAACTGGTAGCCTCTCTGCAACAGATCCACAGCTGTGACAACCCACTTTGGTAGGACCAATGACAATCCGTACAGTAGACCTGGATGCCAAATTGTGCCAGTATTTGATGACAATTATGCAGTTTGATCTGAAACCTGCTTAAATCTACACTTTGAACACCGTCAGTGGTGGAGGCAATTCTTTGAAGGATTAGCCTTTCAAGTAATTTGTACACACAGCTTAGCAAAGAGATGGGCTGGTAACATATTGCAGTCGGTAGTCAGGTTTGGCAGGGCTATTACTTTTGCTCTGCCCCAAATCTTAGGTATTTTATTCTCCTGGATGGCTCTAGACAGAAAGATGGCTAGCCATTTTCTGCTAGTTTTTACCAGGTTCTTCAGGAATTTGTGGGAGAGGTTACCAAGCCCACAGACGTTACCTGTTTTCAATTTAAATTTAATCTGTGGTGAAAGGCTGGAGGTCTTCTTTGTTTTTTGGTATGCACTGTTTGTATTGTCACTATTTCTTCTTCACCTCTCCATCAAACATTTTGTCCTTATCCGCATTTATAACATTTATCAGGTGTGGAAAGTTTTTCAATACACTGCTTACAGCTTGAAATGAATGACTGCCTGTACTGATGGTCCAGGTGAGGCCAGGGAAGTAGTCTTGTTTCCATCTGGCAGAATGAAAAGTACCCTGTTGTTCTGGATCATGGATGACGTGAAGGTCATGGAGTGAGACTCAGTCAAAAAAGTCAACTCCATTTTGATCAGACTATCTGTATCCCAGTGGCTAGTAAAGTCTCCAACATAGATGGTAGGGTGTGGGACCCTAAGAGCCTGGAGTAGGCCGGGTGACTTGTACACATTTGCCACTCTGAAATGACCAACGCTCACAGTATCACAGAGGTCTGAATTAGATGGGAGTGGCTCCGTGCCAGCAAGATTGGCTCTAACATAGGCAGCACAGCATATTTACTATGCCGAAAGTCACTCTAAAGGTCATAACCTTTGATGTTAAGGCAGCTGGCAGAAAGAGAGATGACGTGTCTCCTGGAGGCAGATTACAACTGTGTTACGTTTTAACATTAGGGACTAGAGAATGGAACGTTTAATGGAAGGATTTTCAGGGATGGGCCAACATCCAAAGTTCCTTGATCATGGTTAAGGTCACCGAGTTCACTTGAAAGTCCACGCTGACCAGGACTGAAAGCTTTGGTAAGCTATTTGCAGCTTTGGCTTCCCCTGCCAAAGTAGGGTACTTACGCGGTATGCAACGGGAACATAGCGGCATTATACTTCCCACCACAGAGAAATTACTACTTTTTGTATTTTCCATGCCTTCCTTGGGAATGTGTCAAGGGAGGTGTGAGCTGTGTGCCTTTTTTCTTTTCTTTTTAAGAGCTCCAGCTGTCAGCCCTGGATGGCTGGGACTTGTGTAGAAGGGCCATGCACATCTGGGAGGTGGGGGGGATGGGATAAAGGGGAAGCACAGTCAGAACCCCACTGCCTGGGCTCGGGCTCTCCTTTCCCCTCCCCTGCCCAATCCCTCACCAGGAGGCGGCGGCATGGCTCCAGCGGGCAGCTTCGGGGTGGCAGCAGCACAGAAGTAAAGGTGGCAATGGCATGCAAAATTGGCTCTGAAAAGTGATATTGACAAATACCACTTTTCAAATTGCCACCCTTACTTCTGTGCTGCTGCTGGCACGGTGCTGCCTTCAGAGCTGGGTGGCGACACATGTACGGGGGAGGGGGAGGGTGGGCGCGTAAGCGACTTAAGACACAAGGAAGTGGGGGCATAGCCAAATAAGTTTGAGAACCACTGGACTACAGGGATCTTTAGTGCCAAACTTAACATGGGAGAGAAAAGGAACAGGAGGAGAAAGGCAAAAGCTATTCTGGCTAGTAGTTCTTATTTAGACACCAACCTTTCCGCTTTGATTGTGCAGCAAGAGTCAGTGCAGCTACTCGAGATTTCACCAATATAGCTGAGGTTCGAATCTGGCTCTACAATTTCAAGACGTGGCTAATACCACTGCAAGCTACTTACAAAGAAATTTCTTCTTCTTTTCCAAGGGAAATTCATGAAAGATTTCCCAGAACATTCTCACTGTAGGGTGTGTAGCGGAGTAGTCCCCCTTGTAGATGGCACACTGTTAAAAGAGGCACAAACTTTATTCTTATGAGAGAAAGTGATGGCCCATAACTAACCTCCGCTTCCTTAGAATCCTAAGCAGGAGGTATTTAATTAATAAAAAGCACAGTTTAGAAATCCAAGAATACCTTCTGATATACTAACAATACCATGCGTGATAATTTATTGTCTACAGCAGTGGTTTTCAAACTTTTTTTCTGGCGACCCAGTTGAAGAAAATTGTTGATGCCCATGACTCAATGGAGCTGGGGATGAGGGGTTCAGGGTGTGGGAGGGGGCTCTGGGCTGGGGCAGGGGGTTGGGATCAGGGCTCTAGGTTGGGGGTGCAGGCTCTGGGGTGGGGCTGGGAATGGGGGGTTTGGAGTGCAGGAGGGGGCTCCAGGTTTGGGGGGGGGCTCAGGGCTGGGGCAGGGGATTGGGGTGCGGAAGAGGGTCAGGGCTTTGGGCTGGGGGTGCAGACTCCGGGATGGGACCAGGGATGAGGGATTTGGAGTGCAGGAAGGGGCTCCAGGTTGGGGGGGGGGCCTCAGGGCAGGGGATTGGGGCACGGGATTGGGGCATGGGCTTACCTCGGGCGGCTCCCAGTCAGTGGTGCAGCGGGGGTGCTAAGGCAGGCTTCCTGCCTGTTCTGGGACTGTGGACCATGCTGTACCCCGGAAGCGGCCAGTAGCACGTCCAGCTCCTAGGCGGAGGTGCGCAAGCGCCAACGCGTGGCTCTCGCCCATGGGGACCGCCCCCCCTGCCAGCTCCCATTGGCCAGTTCCCGGTGCGAAGCCAGTGCTCAGTGTGGGGGCAGTGCGCGGAGCCCAGTGGCATCCCCGCCTAGAAGCCACAGCTGCTGCTGACCGCTTCCGAGGCACAGCGCGGTGTCAGAACAGATAGGGACTAGCCTGCCTTAGCCAGGCAGCACCGCCAACGGGACTTTTAACGGCCTGGTCGGTGGTGATGACCAGAGCCGTCGCGACCCAGTGTCTTACATTCCGCGACCCAGTACTGGGTCGTGACCCACAGTTTGAAAACCACTGTTCTACAGTACAAGCCCAGCACTACTTATAAGGTGTGGAATGGGGAAAGAAACTAGATTACATGCTTGTATTTAGAGGGTACAATTCACCCTCATGCAGAGGGGCAGCACAAGCCCTGAGTACTACTTGAGTTCCACTCGAGCTCTTGGCCTTCTGCTGCCCTCTCTGCCCCAGGGTGAATTTCCCCCTGAGAGAGGGACCAGCTATGCTGTGTTCATATCCTCCACTGAATCCAGACTTCACCCTAACCAAAGATAGTGCAAATCCTTCTCTTCCTGCCTTCCTTTGTTAGTGGCAGGAAAGCTTACTGGCAATATGACTTTCAAGGGACTCAGGAGACGGTGCTCTACTGAGGAGACAAGAGGAAGTTCCCATAAGAGTTTGAGGGCTCTATCCCATCCCAACCCTTAGCAGTGGGCACCCAGTGTCCAGATCATGGACATACTTAATACTACCCACATGATAAATTGTCTTCTAGGTACTAATGTGGCCCCTATTACCATCATATCTGAGCACCTCACAATCTTCAATGGGTTTCTCCTCCCAACACCGATTGTGAGGCAGGGGAGTGCTATTACCCACATTTTACAGATGTGGAATTAAGACAGCAATATGACAAGCCCAAGGTCACACACAAAGTCTGTGTCAGATTGAGGAACCAGACTAGCGCCCCAACCACTGGACCATTCTTACTGGTTTCTGTGCCCATGAAGACAAACAGAAAAGATGCTCCATGGCAGCTTACCTCTTCCAGTTCCTCCCAGTTGTAGTTGCTGTTCCCTACTATCATGGCCCTCAGCTCTGAGGGCTGGAAGAGTTCCAGGACCTTCCCACCACACACCTTCAGGAAGCCGGTGGAGAAAGCGATATACCACTCATGGACCGAGAGATTGAAGATGTAATTCAAGTAAGCCTCAACAAATTCCTGCCTGGTGTATTGAGAGAAGGATAGGGGAGAGAGAGAAAATATTGTTATTCACGTTGCTGGGGTTTACTAAAACTGTCCGGAAGTGACCGTTCACGCGGTGGGCTGGAAGCTATAGGGGGACACACGCTCAGTCAGGTTTAAAAAGGGGACTCCTGTGTATTATGAATAAAATGGACATGCTGTTCAGGAGGCTGGAGTGAAATGCTTCCAGTCCGCCCCATGTCTGAAGGCCTCTCTGGTAAGGGTACACACGAGTGTAAAGAGTCAAAAGAGCAAGTGGCATCGAGGGCCTGTTTGACCCAATGGCAGTGGAGAGCTCCTCAGATAGCACATGCTGTGCCTTATGAATACAAACCCACTCCAGGGCAGAGCATCGAGGGCTAGGAGTCAGCTGAGCCTTTGGGAGCTGCTGAGGTGTGGAGTCCTTTCCTTGGCTGTGCACATTACAGCTGATGTTCCATGGAAGCGGAAGTCAGCATTAGGTCTCCATAGGACAGTCCAGCCCCTCAGCACAGCTCTCCCAGCCCTATGTTTAAGACGTGCATGAAATAACTTACTGCTCCTTTCAGCCATCTAGTAAAGTGACTAAGGAACAGGGGTGGGAGAGGGGAAATCACTCAGCACTGCATTTCCTGCTTTCTCTACACTGACCTGCTGCTTCCTGATGCCCTGAGGACTGGGAGTCAAACCAAAGGGACAGAGACCCTGGCCAAGATTTTCAAAAAGAAGAGCCTAAGAAGTCTATATTTAGGCACCTGTTGGACAGAGCTCACTGGCCTTCAGAGGAGGGCCTGTTTTAGAAAGCCTTGGTCTAAACTTACAATAACTTCCCTCTCTTTCCCATTAACACAGGTGCTGTGTGTGCTGAGGGCTGTGAAGGAAAAAGATACAAGGAAATTCTAGAGTCAGATACCTCCCAGTAACAGCTAACCCGAGTAACGGACAGAAAACAGCGAAAGGCAAAGGACCTGATTCTTAGTTACACGAAGATCCACTCTGGCAGTGTAAAGGAGCTCCGAAAGAGCTAGAAATTGCTCCCTGAGAATATCCTTGGCACAAGGGCCTCCATGGTCAATGCAGAACTGGTGTCAGAGCTGTGTGCCAGCCCTGCTTCCACCCCTAACGTATGGGGTACGCTGAGGGTGGACTGGAGGAAGAAGTAGGAGGGCTGAGGGCAGGAGGATGTTGTGGATCAAGTGCCCCGTGCTACAGCTATTTCTGGCTTTTTAAGAACTCATAGGGGACCCTGGGAAGCAGGGTTGAAGTTAAAAGCAGCCCTGACGTTCCTCTAATTTACACAGAGGGCCAGGACGGGTGAAAGAAGTGACTCAGTTGAAGTGTTTATTCCTACAAATGCATGTGAGACTTTCTTCATTTAAAATATGCTAATACTGTATGGTTAAGTGAACTCATGCAATATTGGAGACTGCCATTAGAGGGTGCCATGGTTTCTACCTAAGGATTAAATTAAGAGAAGGCTCATCTAGAAAAGATTAGAACTGGGGTCGGCAACCTTCAGCATATGGCCCATCAGGCGGGCTGCTAGACATTTGGTTTACGTTGACCGTCCACAGGCACGGACCCCCAGAGCTTCCAATGGCTGCAGTTCACCACTCCCAGCCAATGGGAGCTTTGGGAAGCAGCGGCCAGAACATCCCTGCGGCCAGCGCCACTTCCTGCAGCTCCCATTGGCCAGGAACGGCAAACCGCGGCCATTGGGAGCTGTGTGGGGGCGTGCCTGCAGACGGTCAACGTAAACAAAATGTCTTGCGGCCCGCCAGCGGATTATACTGATGGGCTGCGTGCCGAAGCTTGCCGATCCCTGGATTAGAATAAAATATTAGGGTATTTCTACATACAGTTTTTGCTCCAGCTTACTAAATTGGTAAACAACCCAATGGAGTCATCCTCTTCTTTCATATGGCATTTGAAAAGCAATTGGCTGGGATTATAGTTGAATCTTGAGATTCAAAAGCCAATCTAATGCTTTCACGGATAGCTGGGTGGGTCCCCCACTGTACATGTGAATGGGATAGTTGTCCATGGTGAGTCACAATTTGTTGATTCTTTGATTGTCCACTTGTGGAGGAGATAGCCACACCTTCCGTGCGTTGTCCGAACGTGGCTGAGTGCAGTCCGCTGCCGATGGAGTTAAAGTGGTACAGCCCTACTGTGGATGCAGTTATACTGGTGTCAATGTGCGTATAAGGGTATAGCGTGTTATAAGCACTTTGATAGGGTATAACTGGGTCCACACAACAAAGGAGTTATACCAATTTGAGGGAAATGGTTTTCTTAGCGTTCAATTGGTGCAAAAAACTATGAAAATCAGCCCTGAGAGAGCTTGGCAAGAAGTAGCAGGCTTCTCCCGGACTACAAGAACTACACTGTTTTGCTTTGGGGGTGGTCAAGAACAATACTGGAATAAAACACAATGTCCCGTAGCCTTTGGCACCAAAAGCCAGAATCTTGCGCCAGGCCTCATTATGACTCCTCCACCTCTTGCTAAGGGCACATTTATTCTCCACCCTCCTCCCTCTCCGCACTACACTTTGACCAGGATACTACACAAATGCCTAATTTCACACGAACATTATTCATGCAAAGTCCCAGCAATATTTCCCTTTAAAGCTGTTTTCAGTACATTGCCGTGTATTAGCTCTATAGTAATATGGCAAACTCAGAGACCACCTAAAGCTGGTCTGTGGGCTGCTCTTTGGGATGTGGGTGGACGTGACTTCCCCGAATTCTTCCAGCAGTTGTTTCTGCATGACATTTGGTAACAGTTCACACTATTGTTCGCTTGCTAAGCGAGTCAGGAAACGGAGCAGAGTCCAATAGACAGAAAGCAGGACACAATCAAAAAACAAAACAGTGACCTCCCAAAGAGTGGGAGAAAGAGATTCTTATATATGCTCTTGGGTACCATGCGCAAGGGAAATGTGAGAAATTAAGAAAGGAAACAACAGAGAGAGACATGAAAACCTGAAATAAGGAGGCAGGGGGAGGGAAATTTTGTTATCCAGTGTACGTCTTTTATTGTTGTTTTCTTGACAGTTGACTGAGCCCTGGGGGAAATTCCCACTGATAATGTCAAGACACTAAACACTGATCTGTTGCCCAACATCTCTTTTCTGCCCTTGTGGCTTCAACAGAAGTTGTTTATATGAACATTATCTGGAACATTGTCATTTTGATGTAAAATCCTACGTGGCAATTCTGAGAAGGGAACGCTGCAGACACTTCACAGTTTACTTTTCCTTAAAATTATACACCTATCCAGTATACCAATATCCAAGTAAACAGTACTGAAGTATGAAATACTTAAAGGTGTACATTCAGCAGGTTATTGAGATAGGGAAGTGCAGCAGATCTGTCTCACTGCCTCCAGAGCACAGAGGAATGGAGGGGAAAACCATCAAGCAATGAAACCCTGAAGAGTCACTGGTTAACCAAATCCTGTTTCATCTGCACTCCGAGGGGCATGTTGGTGTGGTATTTGGAACAATAATGGGCAAGAAGCGTTATTTACCCTGGGAAGGTGGAAACAAGTGGATCTAAATGAATTTTCAACAATGAGGGGCAGTCCAAGGGGCAAACTAACCAGTAGTGATGACAGGTGACTATGGGTGGCCAGCTAGGCTTTGTCTAGACTAGAATTTAGATGCTAGCTCAGGTTTTCTAGCACAATCTATACCTTCAGAATTCTAGTCAAGAGAAAACAGTTCTACTTCATCATTTGCTAAACTGATTGAGCTAAAGTCTAGTCTAGGCTCCTCCTTCTCTAGAGTTTTTCAACCTCCAGTTCATTAACACATTTACAAAGACTCAATTGGACACTCCCCAAATGTTTGTTTCAGGCTACAACCATTTGTGCTTTACCCTAGGCCAAGCTAACATATACTCTTCTTTCCCCAGGGTAGACGTGTCCTAAGGTTTTGTCTTCACTGCAGAAAGGTGTGTTATTTACATCCCAGTGGACACAAGGCATGGATTTTTTTTTTTACTTCAGTGTAGTGGACCCAGTCAACCCTACAGCACCCACACCCAGGGTTGACCTCAGTTAGCTACTTGGAGATAAAAACTACTGCGCCTGGTCTCCATTAGGATTTTACAGCGGCAAAGTCATCTTGAGATAAAAAACACACTTTTGCTCTAGAGATGACATACCCTAAGATGTTTGTTATAGCGGTTACTAAAAGTCAGCCTACAGACAACTCTTTCATTACACCAGTCTTGGGGCTACAGATTCTGCTTCCCAACTCTTTGAGAAACAATCAGAACTCTTTTTTACATAATCAGATTAGAAGAAAAGGACTTCATCAAGTTTGCCAACTTCTTGAAGATTTCCAATGCCAATCCCAAGACATGCTACCGAGTAGTCACTGAATCACACTGTTTCACTATCACAAAAAGAATTATGTGCAGTTTCCAGTAAAAATGGTCTTTGTAAAAATCCGATTACAGGATTAAGAGAAGAAAACAGTTTAATAGCTGAAAAAAAGAAAAAAGGTGGGTGTGTTGGTTCCAACCCAAGGAGCTGGTTCAAGTTGAAAGGAGTTAATTACTATTTGTGTTATGTAGCACCTACGGCTCCTGATCAAGGCCCCACTGTATCAGATATGCATAAAAATAGATGGCTTCTGCTTCAAAGAGTTAACAGTAAGTCTGCTGGTCTTAACCTCATTCAGTAAATTTACTGTCATGTACAGTATCTGTCCTGCAAAATCTCAAAGGGTGAAAATCACCATTTGTGGAGTGACTACTCAGTGCCCTATACACTACATAAGCAGCTCATCATCATCATCTAGCTCCAAAACCATAACCAAGACCTGATGTTATTGCTTAACTCAAGCAGTACCTCAGGGGTGGAAGATCTTGACAGAGGGCACTGCCTTAGGCTCTCCGTGTTTGCTCTCCGCATTCACATTTGGGGTCCTTCCTCAGCTTCCACTTGGTCATACTGTCACCAATCTTTGCCACTCCAGCTCTTACTCAGTTTAGAGCATACCAGCGTTCTCCTTCTAGGACAGTGTGTGAGGGCAGTTGTTCTGAAGGAGCCAGGTTCTCCAGGATCATTAGCCTCTCTCATCATTTTGTTATTCTGTAGCCTTCCACTGTGGTATTTTGTGGTGAGGAATTTTCAGAGGCAAAGCTCTTTCTGGGCGTCAGCCTCTTGCGTGGTGGAATGTGTCCATACAATGAGTGTCTTGGATCATGCATCTGTTTTTGTCTCTCTTGCCTTCCTACTGAAAGCATTGAGCTCACTGATGGTGGTGCAATCACCGCAAGGCAGTGTAGACGTCAGTTTCAAAGTCGCTGTGATGATCCCACAGGATTGACTGAGATCAGTATCAATTTTGTGTGCATGACTCAAGTGTGACCATAATGGTGTACAGAACTGCTCAAATGAGTAACACAAGGCAACACTGGTTGCTCAGAGTGTTTTGGGACTAGCTCCCTATTTTGTATTCGCAATTTTTTTGAAGTACACAGTTCCTGGAGTTCACTTTCCTTTTTCAACTTCCTTGTATGTCAACATTCAGTCTAATGTGACCCCCAAGGTACAATGGATATTTATAATGCTCAAAGATTGTACCATCCCTCGATATCTGGATTTTTCTCTTGGTCTGATGGTGTTTCAGATAGAAGGCATACACTTGTATCTTGCTGAAACTAACATTCAGGGATTTCGTGCAATAGTATTCTTGACATATGCACAGGGAGTCAGTTAAAATGTGCTTGATGTCCTCAAATCTTTCCGATTGGGTGGCAATGCAAAGATCATCTGCATAAATAAATCTTTACACACTGGGGAATTCTGGTTGGTAACTTGTGTAGACATTAAACTAGCAAGGGTGCTAGAACTGAACTTTGGGGCAACACATTCTGCTGAGTTCGCCATTTACTTTTCTAGCCATCCATCTCAACAGAGAAACATCGATTCTCGAGCAGAGAGGGGATGACCTGGACCATCTTATTATTGCTCTAAATTCTTGCCAATTTCAGAAGAAGTGAACAATGGTTCACAGTGTCATAAGCAGCTGACAGACCTATAAAACACTACCTCTGTAATTTTGCAGGCTTCAAAGCCATCTTCCATTTATTAAGTTAGGTTTACAATTTGGCCACAGCGTAATACAGTAAGGATACAGTAATCTTTGCATAGTTAAGGTCTTTACGTGGTTTGAGTAGTGCAACCACTTTGATCTGTCTCCACAGCCTGGGTATCTGCACTGTCTCCCTACAAGAGAGTTAAATAAATCAGGTAGATACTTCTGTGCTCTTGTGTCCTAGGTGTAGTAATAGTTCATTAGATACACCATCACATGCAGCTGCCTTTACACATTTCAGAGTTTTCATAGCTATCGTGAGCTCCTCAGTATTGAGCTGCTCACTGTGGACTTTGCTTTCTGTGAGGAGTGAGTGAGGCTCCCACTTGATTTGTTTTGTTTCACGCTGTATTTTGTGGGCTGGGTTCCCATTTAAGATGAGTTGGTGTGTAACTTGGTTGGGACAGACTGTGGCAGTGCACTTTGGTCATTGTCCATCCAGGTTCCGCTTGCGAAGGGTGGCTCAGGCTTTTTTGCTATTGTGCCACAGGTTTGTTGTTTCAACCATCTACCTTCAGCAGTCGCACATCTCCTTTCTCATCTCTCTCACAAGCATTTCCCCAAGCCCAATGGTTTCTTCATTGAGTTGTCAATTCTGAATGTCTTTTATATGGTTGGTGGGTTTGTTCTGAAAGACCATACATATAATGTCCAACATCCCCTCGGGATGTTCTTTGGGCAGTCTTCCACACCAGCAAGACAAATTCTCCAGAGTCCTCGTGTGTCAGAGTACTAATACAGATGGATTCATCCAATTCAGAGGTAAAGTCTTCCCAGTCAGCCTTTGTGAGGTTGAATCTCGGCAGGTACTTTGTTTTCCTGGGTTGTACTGCAGCCTCTATTGTGACTTGCACTGGCCTACGCCACGATCTTGGGATTGCTGCTATGACCTCCCTTCTGAAGTTACCTGCGTTTTCAGAAGTGGCAAGAGCTAGAAATATCCCCTTGTTCCATCATGCACTTTGGAAGGAGTATTAGTCCTGGGAGGTCATACCGCAGAGTCAGGTTGTTTGTTGCTGCCAACTTCCAAACTTCTTCCCCATGGTTGTCATTGCTGCGGTGTCCTCAGATGGTCTGGTGACTGTTGAAGTCACCTATGAAAAGGCATGTTTTTTCTGTCAAGTGGAAGTCAGTTGGCCAGGCAAACTGTTCACATGTAACAGAAACTACTGCTTTTTGGTCTAGTTCTGCCATGATACCATGGTCTTTCACAACAGTGTTTTTCATCAGCCTTTTATGACATGCAAGTATTGTGCTGCCATAAACGTTGCATTCAGCATTTGTACTTATATGCATGCCAGGGATGTTTGGTGCTATTCTCTCTCTCTCTCGCAGGCATACGATGTCTGCTTCTGTATCAGACAGAATGGCAGCCTTCTCTGCAGAGAATCCCTCCACCCTGGAACAGACGATTTCGAGTATCATCTTTGGCTCAGGCCCTAGGAAGGGCCATTTACATGGATGTCTATGTCTTCTGTTCCAGTCTTGATGCATGTTTTCGGATTTGGTCTCCCCCATAATCAGTTGCAAAGGGAGATTAGCAGCTGCATTAAGGGCTTAAGTGATAGACAGGGCCTTATAGGGAGAGTGCAGGTGAGGTGTGGTGAGGGGCGTGCAACAGGCCTTAACAATGGGGGGTAGGAAGTTAAGCTCTTTTAAAAATCTGGTCACTTATTTAAGTGCTGAAATGGGACCCACTGGGTCCTGACATCTTTTCAAAGTCTGGTCCGACACTTCCCCTGTGTTAACCTATCTATCCCCTGTCTCAGTTCGTTATCACCCATGTGCCCACTGACATAGACATCACCAAAAAAGCATTTCAGTTGCCATGACTGCTCAATTATAGTAACTCACCTATTGTCCTTCTGCACAGTAATTTTGTCTCCTTCTGGTATTAGCTTCTTCTGCTCTGTCACGCCGTAGCTTTCTCTGCATATCTATGTTAAAAAAAAATAGGTTGTTTTCCCATTCTGTGTGTCACCATACAAGCTTGCAGAATGGGTGCAGGGTTCTTTTACTCGCTCCAGGTAAACTGCGTAACTACTGACACACAAAGAGTGAGGGAGGGAGGCTGGAAAAACAGATACGATGAGTTAGAGAGAAACAAAAAATACACAGACACCCTGTTCAAGGCCAAATGCAAACCTGGAAGAGAACAAAGTCACCCTGTTAAGTCAACTGCATATTGAAAAACAAGAGCTTGATAACCGCTAAAAATTACATTTAACCAATGCCATGTGTATTGGCACCAACAAAGTCCCCTTTGAATAATGGCAATGCAGGATGCTCCATTAATCTACTCTCACAATAGATTACCAGACCACTTGATAAGTCAGATGTGCTACTTTTGTCTGTGTTCATAACAGAGCTAGAATGCCAGCGGTACATTGGCACTCCATACATAATTATATTATTTTAAAGTGTCTCATGGATAAAATATTATGGGCCAGATTTTTAGCCAGCCAGCACAAAACAGATCTCCTTCAGACCATTTGGGGAAAATTATGAATCCATTTCAAGGCATCAACACAGCAGTAAAGATGTCCTTTTGCCTGAAACCAGGCACAAAAGAGCTTGGGGGAAGTTATACAAGATTATTTTAACTGTTCATTTTATAGGCAGATGCGATCAGTGCTATAGCCTCCTGACCTCACCCTGAATGGTAGCACAGACCTGTGTGTGACTGTGTTAGACCCAGAATTGGTTCGCTCTAGAGCCAAGATTTATAAGACAGCTTTATTTTAAAAGCCCTCCCTTATCAAACAAGACAAAATGTAGCCTTCTCAGAGCACACTGAGGTGGGAAGGCTTTCTTCACAATACTCAACCCAATACCTGGCCATATCAGCTCATATCAGAGCCCCTTGGGAAAGGAGCTTTTGTGTCTTCTCGCTAGTAACAGGTGTGCTCAGATGTTGGACTAATGCATCCATCTCCACCCCAAACACTCCTCTGTATAAAACAGGAAGGTGATAAGCACCTACTTGTAAAGTTAGGGCCTACTCAGAACATCCTGTTCCAGACGAGACCATTTCAGCTTGGGGCCTGCCAGCATATCGTAACTTTGAAGTAAGCAAGGTGCCTCTGGGCGCATGTCTTCAGACTGAGTGACCCAGGCAGAGAAACCAGAGAGATTCTCGTGGATTTCCACCCCATTGCAGAGGCTATTGATTGCATTTACTGGCTGGGAAAAAATCTTCTGGAGCCTCACTATTTCAGTCTGCCAAAGCCATTGTCCTAGTGATAGAGTGCAGCATTTGGTCTCAAAGAAGGTCTGACACAATAGTAAAATATTGTTCACTGTAAATGTTTGAAGTCACAAAAGGAGTCTGCACTGTTTACCAATAACAGAATGGTAGAAGTGTGCAGGAGATCAGACTAGATGATCATTACGGTCCCTTCTGACCTTAAAGTCTATGAGAAGGGAAAGAAAAAAAAAAAAAGATGGGTATGGGGTAACATTTTCAAAAGCAACCAAGTGACTTTGGAGTCAAAGTCCCATTTTCAAAAGGGACTTTGGAGTCTACACTTCACTGAAAGTCACTGAGACACAGGCTCCTAAGTGCCTATGTCATTTCTGAAAATGGGAGTTGGGCACTTTTGAAAACTGCACCCCCTTAATCCACTTAGCAGTGCAGGCTTCTTGACCATATACACAAGGACAGTAGAATACCCGCAAGGAAGTTAAACATTTCTGCAATATACAGCATGGATTTTATGGCCATGTTTGGGTCTAACCCACAGCACCCACACGTCCATGGCCTCTGCAGGCACCCACACAACAAATCACATCATTGACAAATGGTAGTAATTTGCCTTACTGTAAAGTTCAGGCAGAACGTTTCTTCTACATCATCCCCAGGATAATCTAAAAGCTGCTGAAGACTCCTACGAGACAGGCGGGGGAGGGAGGAGAAGGAGACAAATCAGACATCCAGGAGGCAATACTGTCTGTGCTTTATGTTTAAGGGGAAAAACCCCAGCAGTGAAAGTAAATAATGTAAGTCAGAGCAACAGGACAAGATAGAGAGAAATTCTGGGTTGCGTAAAGGAGCACAACGACATGCATTCCCATATACACATGTGCTTTGTTCTACATAGAATAAATGCCGCTCTACAAATGCTCAATCTAGTCTGTGTCTGACTAGAACAAGGATCCTGTTTAGTGGCCCAATGCTTGGAAAAAGCATTCGATTTCTAGCTCTGAAGGATCACAAGATAGGCATGAGGGCTGCAGAAGGGGGGATGGGGGGAACGTCCATAGCCCCCTTTTTTAGAGTCCCATTGATGTCTCCCAAAATGTGGCTGCAGGACTCTTGTATATTCCTGGCCCCTCGCTTTGCCCCATCAATTCTTTTTTTAAACATTGTTCAACTCTGAGCTAAAGGAGCACAACGACATGCATTCCCATATACACATGTGCTTTGTTCTACATAGAATAAATGCCGCTCTACAAATGCTCAATCTAGTCTGTGTCTGACTAGAACAAGGATCCTGTTTATTGGCCCAATGCTTGGAAAAAGCATTCGATTTCTAGCTCTGAAGGATCACAAGATAGGCATGAGGGCTGCAGAAGGGGGGATGGGGGGAACGTCCATAGCCCCCTTTTTTAGAGTCCCATTGATGTCTCCCAAAATGTGGCTGCAGGACTCTTGTATATTCCTGGCCCCTCGCTTTGCCCCATCAATTCTTTTTTTAAACATTGTTCAACTCTGAGCTAAAGAAAATTACATAGCAATCAATGTCAGACGATAATCAGACCAAGAATCTCATGTGACCTGAACCTTGTGACCTGTCAGAGCTAGGAAAAAAACAATGCTCGGGGAGTAACTCTTCAGTTTGCTTGTGCCCAGGAGAAGCCATTCCTCCTTAACATTTGATTGCCTTTCTAGCCGGTTATCGTCACGGTCGCTCACAGTGGCTCCGACAGAGATCAGAGCCCCATCAGGCCAAGCAATGAACAGATGACAGAGCTTGTACAGTGGAGAATTTACAGTCTTAACTGATGAGTCAGACCAAGGTTGGAATGGGGAAACAGAGGCAGAGAGAGGCGATGTCACTTGTCCAAGGTCACCAAGCAGGTGAGCAGCTGAGTGGGGACTAGAACCCAGATCTCTCGAACCCCCACCTATAGCCCACTACATGCCCATGTTGCCGCTGAAAGCTCAAAAAGACAAGCAGCCTCCCCCATGACTCTACTCCACTCTGGTCCAGATTCAGTCAGCCACTTATGCATGTGAGGGGGAGCATTGATTTCAATGGGACTCCTCGGGTGCTTAGAATAAAGCATGTACTTAAGTGCTTTGGTGGATCAGGGCCCCTAGAATTCACTACTTGATCAAGTCAGCAGGTCATTTAGTTAACTAACATTAACCAGTTTAACATACGTTGTTTTCAGATGAACACCTTGTGGGGACTGGGAGGGGAAGAAGTCAGAGCAGCAGCTTAGATAGTCCTTCAGCCTTATACCTTCCTTCCGTAGGGGACAGCTCCTTTAAGTCTTCTAAGCAGGGCTTCACATTCAATAACTTTTTGTACAGCGCCAACGGGAAATGGAGGTCTACCACAGTGAAGTTGTATATAGCAAGTCCACATACTATGCCAATCAAGTGAAACCAGTTGTGCTCTACAAAACACTTCAAACACATAGGGAAGTCACAGTTAGACCAAAATTCATTGTGCAGCTTAATGGAACACCAATGTATATCCCCCCCGCAGATATACACATATTGCAGCATCACGATTTGGGCTCAGATTTTCAGCCGCCAGCAGCTCCCATAGAGATGTGGAGCCTGTCTGAAAACGCAGCCACTTCAGTTGGTTGCCTCAACGGACGCGGAGCTCTTTTGAAAATCTGGCCTTTGACTGTGAGCGTCTCAGAGCCAAGCCTGTGCTCCTAGACTGTTTGGACAGCACCTCCCACCCAGTAAATGGTACTGTAAATCATTATTAATAATGTTATTGCTAGTGAACTGGTCCCAGATATTCAAGAGGGACAGATGTAAAAATATCACTTGTTGGCTCCAATCCTGCCATGAGCACCCAGTCCACACAGCGCTCATGGCAAGATTGGCGCCTCAGCCGAATCACCACCTTAGATTGTTACAGCCGAATTACTTTTAATCTATTATTCCTTTTGCACATCCCTCAAATTGGATCCTAACAAAAGAAGAGCCAGATTCCCAAGGCCACAATGTTTCCATTCCAAATACTGCAGGACAATGTTTCAATCCAAACAAAAAAGCCTATTTTAATTTAAAAGTCCTGCATAACTGCATTGTTATCCAGGCGCACACAAGTAGTTATTGCTGTATTTCGTGTCCGCCTTTATTGCTGTTTGGTTTGAGATTTGTGCGTCAGTGACAATAGTGTTGCACATATTTTTTAAACTTTGCAACCATCTGAGATATTTTCACGTGTACACTACAATTATCCTTAGCACCGTCTGATTTGCTATTTTCACAATGTTAATGCTAACAATTGCAGTGTAATGTTATTTGTGGGTTACAAAATGTAATGTGCTGTTTTCTCGCTTGTAAAACTTCAAGTTTAAAAATAATCAGATTATTTAAAAAAAGCATCACACATACTACAACAACTACCCAACAATGCAATTTTCACTTTTACAGCCAAGAAGAGAGAGTGAACCGTCTCTTGTATAATACCTGACATTCATTCCACACCACTCAAAACACTGTTTGCAGAGGTAGGCAAGTCAGAGTAACTGTGCTATTTTAATGGTTAGATTCTGGCTCCCTGACATTGTACATTAAAAAGCTCAATGCATAAATGAGATATTGTACTGTATTGATTACGATCATATGAAGAGCAGGGGATGCACAGAAATGTAAAGTCCTTATGATTGGAAGTCTGATTTTGTACATCCACAGTTTATGGCTGAGACATCAAACTATCGAATCAAGCAATGAATACACACCATTCAATTGCTCCACACTTATCAATTAGCATCACGGGAAAAAAACAAGAGGAAGCTGACTTTCTCTCACATAGCTTTTGTCACTAACTTTAATGTAGCATGTGTGTGCAAACAATGCAAACAGGTCAGTGACTCACCGTATCTGAAAACCACAGCAGGTTCGATTCTGGATAGTAGGTGAACATTCCATAGATGGGATTCAGGAGTTCTTTTAGCAACAAGAGAAAGAATTCCTTTGTGACCCCTCCAGCATCAACAGCCTCCTCACCATCAAAGATCACCTGTCGTGAAAACAGGTAACTGATCAAGATACCGAATGTGACTGTAGATTAGAGGCATCAGATTTAATCACAGATCATGCAAATTAATAACTGTAGCATACAAAGCCGACGTCAGCAATGGGACTGTTTCAGTGCTGGGGGAAAAAGGGGAAGCGAAGTACTAAGAAGACTTTTTTTTTTTAATGGATGATTCAACATTTTGTGCGGGAAGGGTGGAGGAAAAGTCAAATAATAAGCTGCTCTTCAGGTAACAGCCCAGCCCCTCCCCACAAGTAGGAGGTCAGTTCTCCTGGTCACAAGTGTTATGGGGACTGAAACCAGCAGCTGTTGACCTCTGAGGCATCTTCTCAGACATAAAACACATTCATTATTAGGTGACTCAGTCTAGTTCTTCCTGCAAAATGGCAAAAAGACACTGCTTAACACTGTATAAAAACAAGATACTTGTTCTGGGGTTTGTTTTCGCTTTGGTCTCACATCCCCCTCCCCACCCACCCATCCACACACATACAGTAGCCACGTCAAGGGAGTCCTCCACAGAGGATGCCAAACCTCTCCCTATGGCTTCCTTTATCTGGTCCTTTTACAATGAGGGAGAAGCCCGTAGGTATTGAGCCAACCAGTCCCAACAAAGCCTGCTGATCAGGAAGGAGGCAGACGCATCCCCTCATTGGTTAGATGAAGCCCTGCTACTAGTTAGAGCCGTGGTGGAGTCCATATACCTTATTATGAGCCCACTGTGTGGGTGACAGGGATGGGGAGGGAACAGTTTTCCAAGAGAATTGAGAAGGAAACAAGGGAAATAAGGCAGATCAGGGAAAAAACTCCCAAAGAATCTTACTTTCAGAGGCTTTTTCAAATCAATATCTGAATGAATGCTCAGCTCCCTCAAAGCATCGCCAACCAAGTTGCTCCTGCGGACGTGAAGAACTAGGAAAGGGCTTCTGGCCAGCAGAGGCTCCAGAGTGAGAAGCATGAAAACATTTTGCAAATTCGCTCCATTGATCGCCACCTATAAAACAGCACAAAAAAGAGAGAGATTGAAAAAAGCAGGGTACCCTGGCACTATTTATTTCTTGAGTGGAGACAGTCGTACCACCACCACCAACTAGTTTGTGGCCAACCCTTGGTATTCCTTCCTTCTGCCTCTTGTTACACCAGCAACAGCCATCTGATTACTGTTGAGGGTGAGACCCAGGGGATTCGCTACAAATACTCCCTTCACAGCAGCACAGTGCTCATAAATAAACTGCCTCCCAGGAGGCTGAAGTCCTCAATATACAGAACAGATACAACATAGGAAACAGCAGTTCAAGCTGGTCCCACACTACCCAAACAACATGTCTAGATCATGACTTGGAAGGACTTTCTCAAGGAGAGAGGTGGTAGTTTAGTTTCTGTGGATCATTCAGCTTTTAGCCTCTCCACCGAGTAGGGTTATCACCTGGCCGGTATTTGACTGGCCTGTTCATTTTTTTTTTTTAATGGATTTGCCAGTTAACAGAAAAATAATTTAATCTGCTGGGATTTTTTTATGTGGGTCTAAAGATTTGCGTCATCACCAAAACACACTGGGATATCTAATGTTAAAAGTTTCTGTGTCCAGCTAAAGACGATGCAATGTTCTCACTTCCGCAGTTTAAGCAATAACAGAGCAAAACTGTTGAAAATACAGCAGCTGTCTGCCCACTAACACCCAAAAGCACCGTGTGTGTGTCTGAGAGACAGTTTGAGTCGCTGTACGTGGCTGTAGAAGGGTGGGTGGATTGCAGAGTTGCCTTGTGGTTGGGGGTTGAGGTTGCAACAGACTTGCCTTGGGGGTGCCAATTTATTTATTTTTTTCATTTCTAGTGACAACTGTGGTGACCGTTTTTCATTGTGTGGGAACCCGTCAGCTAGGAACTAGACTCTCTTTTCACACAGTCCACATAACAGGCATCAAATGGTAACAACTTTTGGACACTAGCAAGCTGTGCTATATTTTAACCAGTGACTCATTATTAATGACCCTCTCCACCCACCCTGGTCCTCAATGAACGTCGACAGAAATGACCCCATTGTTCACATACAGCGTTTTTACATTCACAAAGATAACCGAGGAAAGCTAACTAGTACGTGGCATCACTGCCATCTACTGGAAGGGATGTATCAGACCTGACCAACCACAAACCACTGTCCTCCACTAGAGCTCTGGATTCCATTCCCAAGAGCGCACAAGTGTGGTTTAGTTGAGGACCATGATGTTGACTTGTGGCCACAAATTCGATGCAAATTGGTGCTTGATCACTTATACTATGATAGAACCCAGCACTAAGTTTTTGAGAATCACTCACTCAACATCAGGATTTCCAAGCGGAAGCCGTATTTGATGCCACCCACTTAGTGGAACAGAATGAAAATCTCACACTGTTCAATGTATTGCAAGGTGCAAATCACAATTCTGATCACAGTGAACCTCTCCTAGTGAAATAGCTCTATTTACATAAAGGATTATTGCACAATAAGGACTTCAGCAGTGCCTCAGTGGAATCCAGTAGCAAGAGGCCCTTCAGATAGTTAATCGTCGCGAGATGGCACATAACTACATTAACAATGAAATCCTGCCCATGTATAAATGATTAGCAAACTTCACCTAAGTACATGGGGGAAGGCAGGAGAGAAGACTAGGGACAGGCAAAGTGAAAGAGAGGACAGCTGGCTACCTGCATCTGTAGTTCAGCATCCGTCTGTAACATTTTGGTCTTGGCTTGAGCATCGAAGATGAAAGGATAAGAACAGAGTGTCACAGCATCCTAGAAAGAAGAAAGGAAAATTTCAGTTGCTGTTTGCGACTTGGACAAGCACTTGTAAAGAGAAGAGTCATCAATTTTTTTTTTACCTGCATGATAGATGGTCTTACTTTCTGTGGCAAGAGAGAAGGGGAAAAAAAGTTAATTCTTTTGGTTTGATATTCCATGTCTAGCTTTTGCGGCTGGACTAATTCAGAGGAGATCCAACTCCTCTGAACCTCATATCTTCTGGGATGAAAACTTCCTCTTGGAGGAAGAGAGACATGGTGAGTTTCACTTCGGAGCAGAGGGTCACATCAAGGCTTATATGCCAGCTAGGCCCCACTTAAATAAGTGGTCCATAAGCCTTGAGCTAACCCTATGCACAGGGGTGAATTTCACCCCCCAAAAATCAACAAAATCAATTAATTAACTTCTTATTACTTCATCTCTAGCTTTGCTAGTGGGACTATCTCAAACAAATAGGTACTGTTTTAAGCCCACAACTGTGACAACTTTAAGTTCAGTCAATTACCAAATGCTACAATTTTCATTTAACACATTTATCCCTTTAACCAGCTTTTCAATCAATTGATTACGTTTTACTATTACAGAGCTGCCTTATTGCTCTGATCGCATCTCATCACTTTGGCTAAAACAAGCATAGGCTATTACAGTATTACCATACAACTGAAAGGGGGTGTCACAGCTTACCCGGTAGAGTGTAGTCTTTATTGTCCATAAAAGTAGATAAACAACTTTTAGTCACAACCATCTTTTATTATTGTGGCCTCCCTTGACATTTTTGTTCTCTCTCATTCAAAATTTTGGTCATAGTCATTATTAAGACTAACAATTCCTAGCTTCTATATCACATTCTCCATTCACAGTTTTCAAAGCGCTTTACAAAGGAGGCAAGTATCATTACCTCCATTTTTGGAGATTGGGAAACTGAGGCACCAAATGATGAAGGAACTTTCCCAAGATCACCCACCAGGTTACTAGAAGAGCCTGGAATAGAACCTGATCTCCTGAGCCCCAGTTCAGTTCCCTGCTCATTGGCACGACAATGTTTCCTTTTAAGAAGCCGCATTATATAGCCAATGATCACCTTATTCTATAATACCTTCCTAAATGACAGAAGTAAAGGGTGAAGAGGTGGGTGAGATGATATCTTTTATTGGGTCAACTTCTGTTGGTGACAGAAACAATTTTTTGAGCCACAAGAGCTCTTCTCCCAGACCAGAAGAAGAGCTCTGTGTGGCTCAAAAGCTTGTCTCTCTCAACCCGAGAAGTTGGTCCAATAAAAGATATCACCTCATCCACCTGTCTCTCTAATATCCTGGGACCGACATGGCTACAACACTGCCTGGAAGTTAAGGGTAGAAGTTATATTTTTATTATATATGAGTTGGTTCCTGAGATTCTGATTCAATTAAGAGGATCAAGTTAAACAGTGATTGAATTAAGCTGAAGGCATAACACCACATTAGTGAATTTTAGATATAATTTAGGCGACATTAAATATATATTTGGTAGCTTTATTCTTCTGATGGCATTGTTTTAAGTTATCTTCATCGAGCTAGTAAGTACCCAAATTAAAGACAGCTTACCCACATATGCGCCTGTATTCAATGTATTACACCAACAAACAATCATTATTAGTAGGGATACTGAAATTTATAAATAGCACTGAAGAGGTGAAGATGGACAGCAATTTCGTAACTCATTAAAACCCCTTACCATTCCTGCTTGATGCAAGAACCACATAAGATAGTCTTCTTGAATGTCCACCAAGTTGGAAATCTCTGGGATATAAAACGTGTCATATTCCACATGTTTAACTTTCAGATTCACCTGATTAAGAAAACAAAAGGCTTAAAATTTCAGGGTATATGCACTTTTCCCACCTTTAGAAACACACAGGCTCTTTTTCTTTACAGGAGCTCCACACATGCTCAGATCTGCCTGCATAAAGCAGCTTGCAGGATTGGGCTAGCTTGCCTTTATTAATATTCACTGCTTTGCATTATATTCAGCAGTAATGCAAAAAAACCTACCAGCCTGTATCCTGTAAAACATTAGCGTCAGCAAGTTAGCATAAGGCTTGAGGCCTATACACTTTGAACAGATAAACTTTGCACAGATAAAGTATTTGGGGAGCTGAAAATAGAGTTTAAGGGGAAGTTCTGACCACAGGTACATGATTCAACCACAAAAGTGTCCTGGCAACGAATTGACGTACGTAACAGGTACATGAGATACATCTAAGGCTAGCCTGCTTGCTTGCCTATATATCTTTTCTTATAAGTTTCTTATTTTCTTATGGGTTTGACTGTTTTATTATAACAGGTGTATAGATTTCTATTAGAGTATATTTTGGATGTAACCACAAGGGACCTACAGGCCACATCCTGTATGTTGAGCTAAGTCAAAGTTAGCATATATATGTTTGGGACCTTTCACCTAGATAGATGGTGATGAGCTAAAGCATAAGGTCCATATATGGCTGTGACCTTTAACATAAAGGATGCATTGAAGTAGGCTGGCATAGGGGCTTTCCTAAGTTCATACCCTTCTAAACTTAACAGGTACACCACAACTTGGAAAGAACCAAAATAACTGGTTAGGAGAGAAATAACAAATGGGATACCTAATCACAAAAGGGCCATGGTAACGAATTGACGTATATAATAAGAAGTTAAAATAATTAATATGCTAGCCTTTAGGGAAAAGACACTCCAACATTACTAAGGTGAGTAAACACGAATAAGGAAAAGGGGAAAATCCCCTACTGAATATGCATCAAACTTAGTGGCGTCAGCGTAATATATTATAAAAGTGGCATCCCAGCCTATGGGCAGTAGGAGAAGGAGATGTAGTCCTTGGGATGTGCCAGAATAATGGCCATTGGTAATGATGAGGAAGGTGATGGTGATGAGGAAGATGATGGCTAACATTTCAGGTTGCTCTGCAAGGGATGCTGTGAGTGTATGGATGTGCAGATGTACATTCTGTAGTATCTCTATCTACCTTACTGAGTGTGCTAAATGTATTAATACACTCTATTTGTAAATATAAAAGAGTTCCTATAGTGTGAGTGTTGCAACTGTGCACATCAGGGTTCCCAACTATATAATAGTTTAAATAATACTTGCGACAAGAACCTGTTAACCCTCAAAGTGATCACTGGGGATTCTTACATAATCAATATAATTAATGTATAATCTAAAGATCGGGCAACAGTCCAAAAAGGTGCCTCAGATTTTAGTTTGCATCCAATAAACTTGTGTCATTAGTTACAGTGCACATGGAAAGATGCTAAAATACAATCAAGAAATAACTCCTCCACTTATGTACAAAAAGATTTAATCTTTCCTGTTGCTTTGTGCTACTGGTATTTTTAGAAAAGAGCATAGATACCAAGAGAATGAGAGAGAGAGAGAGAGAGAGAGAGAGAGAGAGAGAGAGAGAGAGAGAGAGTGTGTGTGTGTGTGTGTGTGTGTGTGTGTGTGTGTGTGTGTGTGTGTGTGTGCGCGTGCGTTTTAGTGTTAACATTGTGCAGCATCCCATGTGCTTTGCTGGTGGGGTGTTCTACCGAAGTTCAGCTATTTATTAAATTGTTTCAAACAAAGCCCTATAAAGTTAAACAATGTAGCCTCAAGTTCATGGGCAGTGCTAACATTCTCTTTCCTTGGCTGCCATTATAAATGTCTGTGGTAGACAATGATGTGGCTCCTCAACCTGGGGCTTGTGAATTGGCATCACGGGTTGCGACCGCCCTGCCCTTCCCACATTGCTCAGGGAAGAAGGGTCGGTATGGAAAAGGTCAGAGAGCCCTGGACTATGACAGTACACTGTTCCAAAACACACATGCTTGCCTCTTACCTTGTGAAGTTTCTCTAGCAGTCTGAGGGCAGCTGTAATGTAACTACTGAACAGGACAGGGATCAATAATGTTTTTCTTCCATTCAGGAGATAAACTACTGCGCCTTTATAGAGGTTCACTAACCTCAGGAAATACCTTGGGCATACTTGAGACCACCAGTTATCTACAGGAGGAAAAGATATTTTTATATATGTTAATATTGTTATTAGAGCTCTTGGTGGTAGCAGGCATTATATTGATGGAATCTGAGAAAAAAGTATTGTAACACTATACAATATATTGTATCTCCTCTCTCTGTGTTAAAGATGGGCTCCGCAGTTTCATTAAAAGAAGCTCTGAAAAATGCAAGCACTGACACGAACGATACCATATATATGTATTTGTGAAGTGAAGGTTGTAAGGACTCCTTTAAGCAGCGGAGCTGGGGGAAGTTTCCGCACTCCACCTTGGCCATAATTTGTATTCCTATTCATTAGTCACATGTCCTGTATTCTGAAGAGCAAGTGACAACCATGGCCCAATAGCCCAGTGTAATGGGGCAGTCACCCCGCTCCGGCTCGGAAAGGGTTAAAAGCCAGCCCTTGGAGAGGGCTGGGGCTGAAAGCAGCCGAGGGAGGCTGATTGGGTAGGCAGCTGCAGATGTGGCCACACCCAATTAGAGTCCAGCTGGCCCTGATAAAAGGGCTGGGAGCTAGGCAGGGGGAGTCTCACTCCAGAGATGGAGTGGGAAGGACCTGGCTGCTGGCTAGAGGAGAGTATCCTAGGCAGAGCAGTGCTGGGGAAGGACAGGCAGAGCTGGGGAGCTCTGGCCAGGTGAGTCCCCAGGCTAAGGCCAGGCTAAAAGGGCCTGTGGGGTTACTGAGGCTGCAGTGGTGCAGCCAGGCCAGGAAAAGGCAGCAGGTACAAACCCCCTTGCCAATGATGAGCGGCCATTTCAGACTGCAGTTTGCTCCTGAGCAAAGGGGCTAAATGAAGACTGGCAGTGGGTTACTGAGGCAAGGAGGGCTTAGGGGGATTGGGAGTTCCCCCCAACCAGCAGGAGGTGCCGCGGTAGTGAGTGCCTGCCAAGACACATCCAGTGACTCCCAATAAGCTAACCCCCTTCCAGAAGCTGTACTAGACCACAGAGCGGCTGTTCCATGACCTGTCCAAACCCTCTTCTCCTTTGAGACAGCATAAGTGTCACACCCATGAGTGAATCATTGGGTACTGGGAGACGCCGATGGCAGTATTTAGGAGCCACAATAACTCCCATGTGCCATTTCCATCTTTAAACAATAAACTCCTACCCCCACGCAATTACGCACAGTGATCTAGATTCCAGTTCCCTCCCAAGAGGCTTACAGGGAGAAGGCAGGAGTCAGCCCTAGGCAGTGTTTGAACCCAGAACAGCTCAGGGGATCCCTTTCCTCCACCCCTCTTTCCCTTCTTAGCCACGACCAATTAGCTCGTCAGTAGTCCCCCTGTTCACAGCAGTGGTTGAGCCAACATTGATTTTTTGCAGGATTCCGTTACCTTGCTGAGAACCCCATCATGCCTTCTTAATTGAAGGAGAAACGCTCGCCCCTCTGCATCGCTCCATTCCCCTGCCTGGCCCCTGTCACTCCATCTGCCTGCGGGTTTTTCCCTCCCTCTCCCCACACCCCATGAAAATCCCATCAGTGTTTAAGGTCGGCCCACACCACCTCTTTAGAGGGTCAGATCTTCTCTAGCCAAAGGCAATACCCCCAGCCCAGCCTCTGCTGGGACACTGCCTGTCAGCGTCTGGCACTGCTCTGCTAACAACTCTGGACCACCACCCCTAGAACCAGTCTGCCTTTAAATGTTGTGAGAAACAAAATAGCATTTAGAATTCAACCACTAATTTCAAACATTAAGAACAAGCAACTATCTGGGGATTTACCCCCTGGAGATTTTAGTATTTAAAAAAATAGAGGCTGGCAGGGAGGAGTATAAGCACCCTGTACAGTTCTAGACAGTCACAAACACAATAAACTAGGATTTCTATAGAGATTGATTCATGGATGAGGCACAGCTGGTGCTATGAACAAAGAGAGGAAGGGTCTAGTATTTGAATCTCAAACCAGCCATCAACAGAGCACGGTGAGTGACACTCAGTGCCTGCCTAACTCTGCTATCACTGAAGCCAGCAGTAGCTCAGCAGGAGAAGAGTTTAGCCAACACGGAGTGCTTTTGAAAGTCCCAAGTCTATGTTTTGTGAATGATCTCTCCCTAGTGCCCCAGACTGGTGCTAAAGGCATGACACAGAACAAGATGCACCCCTATGAAGCTCACCCCTTACCTAATACTTTGCTGGGGTTGGTATCCAGTCGCAGAATGGCCATCGCTAGAGGAAGCGTTAACGTTATGTAATGCTTCGAGTCTTGAAACAGGGGGAATTCAGGGAGAATCAGGTAGATTCTCATTGCCTCAACGTCTGGTGGGGAGCTGGACAGCTGGGGAATCAAAAAGCTTTCAAAGCTTTTTAAGATCTGGAGGGAAAAAAGCACAAGAGAAGTTAACTCAGCATACATCCCTGAAGAATAAAGGGCTGGCTCAGTGCTCACCTAAGAGCATGCTGTGAGCGTCACATGTGCACATCTGGCACATTTGTCTCATTACCAGCTCTTTTGTACTCTGTACAGTTAAGGGTCTACAAATAACCCACTAAAGCAAGGAAGTACTTTGTGAAGGCTGAAAATCCAGGCTGGCATTCCCATCTGTTCTCTCAGCCTGCAGGGTGGACTCTGGGAGTGAAAGGCAGCAGGAGGAAAAAGGTAAAGTGATGGTAATTTAATCCATTGTTTAAGCTTTTGTGCTCTTAAATCTGACACTGATACTAAAAATCCTTATTGCAGACCTGAGTTCCTATTCTTTCTATTCATTTTTGCTACACTTTATTATTATAGTTTTGGGGGTTTAAGTGAGCAATGTCACACTCCCCTCTCCAAAAAACCCTCCTATATTTGGCTCTGTTGAAATACAGTATTTGCTAGGTGGCGAGTAGACAGGTGTGTACAGCAATATCCTCTTAAAGTGCATTCATTTTTAACCCACACAAAGACTACAGGATCACTGTACAAAAACCTAGAGGCCGCACTGTAATGCAACAATGGAGAACTGTCATTCCATTTCGCCTACTGCATCCAAAAACACATTTAAAAGACCATTAAGGTTGCAGAATCAAGCACTTTAGTTAGGAAATGCCCCTCTTCCCCCCCTCGTTGCTATTGCCTCTTCTCTACCCCCTCCCCAGCCTTCTGCTCCTCTCCCTGCATCTCCTGTCCCCGTTCCTCAACCCTCTGCGTTTTGAGTCGGTTTGCAGCATGATCAGTCACTCCCTGGGGATGGTGCATGTGCAGTCTGGCTGGCACGTAGGAGCTGTGAGAACATCTCTTCAGAGAATTTAGCTGCCCAATTCTAACAAGTCTCTATTGAGCACGTGCAAACTGAGATTTTTTTTTTCAGGGGCTTAAAATTTGGGTAGATTTTCACAGGGAGGGCAGATGACTGGTTATTAATGATCTGGAGGATGGTGTGGACTGCACTCTCAGCAAGTTTGCAGATGACACTAAACTAGGAGGCGTGGTAGATACACTAGAGGGTAGGGATCGGATACAGAGGGACCTAGACAAATTAGAGGATTGGGCAGAAAAAAACCTGATGAGGTTCAACAAGGACAAGTGCAGAGTCCTGCACTTAGGACGGAAGAATCCCATGCACTGCTACAGACTAGGGACCGAATGGCTAGGTAGCAGTTCTGCTGAAAAGGACCTAGGGGTCACAGTGGACGAGAAGCTGGATATGAGTCAACAGTGTGCTCTTGTGGCCAAGAAGGCTAACGGCATTTTGGGCTGTATAAGTAGGGGCATTGCCAGCAGATCGAGGAACGTGATCGTTCCCCTTTATTCGACATTGGTGAGGCCTCATCTGGAATACTGTGTCCAGTTTTGGGCCCCACACTACAAGAAGGATGTGGAAAAATTGGAAAGAGTCCAGCGAAGGGCAACAAAAATGATTAGGGGTCTGGCGCATATGACTTATGAGGAGAGGCTGAGAGAACTGGGATTGTTTAGTCTCCAGAAGAGAAGAATGAGGGGGGATTTGATAGCAGCCTTCAACTACCTGAAGGGGGGTTCCAAAGAGGATGGAGCTCGGCTGTTCTCAGTGGTGGCAGATGACAGAACAAGGAGCAATGGTCTCAAGTTGCAGTGGGGGAGGTCCAGGTTGGATATCAGGAAAAACTATTTCACTAGGAGGGTGGTGAAACACTGGAATGCGTTACCTAGGGAGGTGGTGGAGTCTCCTTCCTTGGAGGTTTTTAAGGCCCGGCTTGACAAAGCCCTGGCTGGGATGATTTAGCTGGGAATTGGTCCTGCTTTGAGCAGGGGGTTGGACTAGATGACCTCTTGAGGTCCCTTCCAACTCTGATATTCTATGATTCTATGATTCTATGACTCATCTCTGACACCCGATCAACCCCCTTGCCAAATATCAAGTCCTTGCTTCAAAGCATTGAGCCACTAAAGCTTCTCAATGGAACAGTTGCAAGAATATATTTTTTTTAATATGGCCAAAACAATGTCTTTTTCCCTAAACTCATTCTGAGAAACGGATGAGCAATTCTAGCCGAAACTTTCTCAGAAAAGTCAGCCTGAAGTGGACAGCCAGCCTGGAAAATTTCAGCTTGAGGTTTAAATTTAGCAATGTTACAAGCAGCTGAAAACAAGGTCTTATAACTGGAAGTGTTGGGCACAGGTGCCGGTACCTGTGCTGCCTATAACAAACGGAGTTTCATTATATGGAATCCATTGTAAATGGGATCCACTCTGCGTGCAACAAGGATACTATGAGTCATGTTACCCACAACATTACTATACAATTCAACACACTTAGGTGGTCTCTGCTCTGGGGAAACTGAGGACTAAAAAAGCAGGTTAATACTGAGGTGCAAGATGACAAAAATCTAACAGACAAGGCAATTAGCTAAGTTAAGACTGCTTTAAATACTTCAGGCATATTAAGATCCATTATTCCCTTAATTCTAAAAGCAATTTTTAATTAACATGCATCGCTATTAAATTTAGCTCAGAGAAAAAAATCTCTCTTTAAACAGGCCATTTATAAAGCCCAGAAAATAGGTAATAATGAAAATTCCAGCAGTGCTTTCACTCTATCATCACTATAATAGCTAGAAGAGTAATAAACGCCTGTGTCCATAAGTGACACAAATGTATTCCGGGAAGCTCCAAAAAGGACCATATCCTACAAGTCTTAGTGAACAAATCCATCCACCATTAACTAATGCTGCACTAGAGAGTATAATTGCCACTACTTTTTAGAAATAAAAGTAAAATGTTCTGGCTTATATTGCCTCTTGCTTACACCAGTGTGAATCAGGAATAGCTGCGCTGAAGTCAATGGAGTCACTGGTGTAAACAAGAGAAAAATTAGGCCCACTATATGTAGCCATATACCTGTATCTAAAGGGGTCTCATTTCCTCCGCAAGCACATACAACTCCATCTCCCATTAACATCAGTGGGAGAACAGACCTCTAAGAAGTGCAGTTACTCTACAACTCCTGAAAGTCTGACAAAGTTATAGCAAAACGTTAATATTTCTCACCAGAGCAGCTTCAATAGTTATTGAAAAGAAGACTATGGGCCAAATCCTCAGTTGTTGTAAATCAATGTAGGTCCACTGAAGTTGCCACACCAGCTGAAGATCCTACTTTGCATTAATGGCAGAGACCCAATGTGATAGACTGAATTTTGTAAAGCAATGAGTAGCCAAATACAGGCGCATGCAAAACTAAAATTCTGCATCACAAGATGTACTTGCGCAGTTTAATTTCTATGTGACATTTCATAGCTTCCTAGTAAAAGTTTTGTGAAGTAATAAAGTCCTAGTTACAGCACTCTATTATTCAATCTTTCCTAAGACATTCACAGAGATCTGAATTTACAGGTGGAGGGGATTAGCAAGCATCTACTCTGCGTATCACACACACACTTAATTGCAAACACTTTTTAAAAACAATTACAGGGCCAGATTGTCACCTGGCAAAAATCAGTGTAGCTCCATTGAGATTACTAAAGCTATGCTGATTTACACTAGTTTAGGATCTAGCCTGTAGCTTTCAATAAAAACTGCCTCACATTTTTAAAATTCACACACACACACACACACACACACACACACACACACACACACACGGGAAAAAAAACCTCTGACAACACTATGAAACAGTTATTTTAAAAATACTTATACAACACCTTTATACCTGGTCTAGCAGGATGGAATGCTGCGAGTTCATTAGCTTCTCAAACAACACTCTGGTGGAATTCAGGTCAATTCCTGGGATTTTGGGGCTGGTTTTAAAATGTTCATCGATTCTAAAACAAAAAACAATCCCCAGACAGATGTGAGTGTAGGAAAGATATAAGATACACAGGCAAAGTGCACCAATGGGGAACGGGTCTATAGACAGAGAGATAACAAGACTTAGAAAACCTGGAATCTTTGGCTAAATACAATAGTGCAAGCTAAACTATTCCTTTTATTGTATTCCCTGTGGGTCCCAATCTGGGAACCAGAGCCCTGCACCGAGTCCACTGATGTCAGTGGGAGTGCACACAGGCCAAAGGGTCTGCCCACACAGATCCAGTTGCGGGATTGGGACCTGAGCTTGAAAAATGGCAGTCCTGCTAGATGTGGCAAGAGTCCCTATGATGTTCCCCTGGGAACTCAAGGGTTTTTTGTTTTGTTTTTTTCAGGAGAGGGCGGACAAAGATGTTGACTGTGGTTAGGGCCACACAGTAGAACTTGGAATGGTTTTCAAAGGAGATGAGGCTGGGTTTTTCAAAGTAGCCTAGGCGAGCTAAACCCCCAATTCCTATGGGCTAACTCCCTTCGGCTCCTCTGACAACTTCACTCTAAAATCTTCTAGCCCTCCAACTAATCAAGGACCCAATCTAACTCCCAATACAGTCAAGAAGAGTCTTTCCATGGCCTTCAACTAGTGTTGGATCAAGCCACAAATCCTTCTTTTTTGGCCTGACAGACCTCTTTGAATGCAAAAGGCTGCATCTCACTGGGAATTGCCCAAGTTGAAGAGACAGACATCAAGCTTGCAGAGGACAAGCAGTCTAGTGGTTTGACTAGGCCCTGGAGCTTCATGCAATGCACCTAGTAAGTGATCTGCCCCTGCATCTGGAACAGGTTTCATGGTTTGTATCAGATGCCTACAGCACAACTCTATGCAGGTAAAAAAGCCTGTATAACTTGCAGATGGCAGTAAAAAGGCAATTTCCACAACTCCACAGATCCCAAGCATCAGCACCAAGTATTTCCCCAGAGCACTGTGGGAACTAGCCAGCCTTAAGCCTGAACAACGCTAGATGCTCTCAGGAAGGAAAGACACCTATTAAATAAATATATACTAAATTTGTCAGTTTACTGCTGCAGCCTGTGATGGCATGGCTATTATTACCATAACAATGCAGATGACGGGGCTGGAAAGAACTCCCGAGTCCTATGGTGCAGGGAGGCTCTCACTGCAATGTGTGGAAGCAGCACACATGATAATAGTGTGCAAGTCAAGCAGGCATAGTAGGCGAGTAGGCTCTCTCCCCTTTGTCCACGCCCAATGGTGCTTTAACATGACTAAGTTCCAAGGTGGACAGCGCATCAGAAGTGATGCAGTAGGGCCTATTTCTCAAGCATATGAAGATTTTTATATTCTTCATATAAAATTACACATTTAAAATACAGTCACGCCTCACATTATGAAGGCTATAAGCAATCACACTCCAGGATTGATGTGCCACTTGGTCACAGATCACAGCCATTTCCATCAGCATTAGTTACTGTTCAGTGTATGATACCATTAATTGTTTTCCACTTTTGGAGGGGTATCATGTCAGGCTACACCAACCACAGCTATCACCTGCACCCAGCTTATCTTCCCCATTCAAATGAGGTTCTAGGGTTAGTAAATAGAAGCATTTAAAGTTTAAAAAATAGAATATTTTAAATAAAAAATGAATTTACACCCAAAGACCCCCAAAATGACTGTTGCCTTCTCAGAGAGCCTGAGCTGAAGGCTTCACACCACTGGAAGATGGGAAGAACAAATGGTGTTTTTCTTTCCTGTCTGAGCTGCTCTTGCCCAGTATAACAAGTCTTCCTTCACCTAATTGCAGGCCATGACTCATCATGTTCCCATAAAAAAAGTCCTCAACCTCATCTTATTCTATTACCTCCCCACAATTTATAGCCACAGTAGTCACAACCCACACCCTTCCCAACCCACCCTGGTCTTTCCACTGAGCTGTGCGTGTTCACTTCCTTTAGCCTCCTCCCATCAGTCAGACTCTCTAATCCTTTACCCATCTTTGTCACCTTCCCTTGAATTATCTCACTTTCTCTAGGTCACTTTGGTAAAAACGAGAAGCTCAAAACTTTCCAAGGATGACATCAGCAAATTGGAATTACATCCTCGTTCTTACAGGGCCACATGCCATTCCACGACAAAAGCACATATTTCCCAATAGCGACATGCTGTGAGCTTGGGCCTAGTCTGCTATCAGCCCCAAACTTCTCTGTGTTATTGCACTGAAAGTGGCAGTCTCACCCAGCCCATACCCACTGTCATTCTCACTTCACTTTACCCCAATACGCCAACTCTCTCCTTTAGAGTATATTGTTTTGATGCCTATTTCCTCAGATAAAAAATAATCATAACTACCCACAGAGTCCCCCCCAATGTCTTTAAGTCATTTAAGCAATGTTTAATAAAGCAATTCAAGTCTAGTGAGTTTCACTTTGATCCCTCAACAGAAACAGACACACTGACTAATAACACACTCACAAGTCTTTTTCTTAAGCAATTCGTCTTCCTTTACCAGCAAGTCACGAATCTGCCCCTAAACCTCTTGTCTACATCTATCCAGTAATCACTCTCTGTCCCACTTTTGTGTCTGATCACAAGTTTTTTTGTCTCACGGCCCATTGCAGCAGTGAATAAAGTAGGTGACTCCTACTTTATCTCTACAGGATAGCAAGCACAAGAAAGCCATGACTCTTGACCCCATTTGGCTACTTACTTCTTCTCCAGGAAGCTTCCATTCCAACAGGCAGCCGACGACAATATCTGCACAACTTCACTGCTTGGAGGGGGAAGACAAAAGGAAACAGGGGTGCTAGTATGAACAGATGTAATGCTACATGTCTGCATATCTCATTTGCTCTTTTACCAACAGTCTAGTTGTTTCCCTTCTATCCCTTGTAGCAAAAGTATTATCATAACCACCCTTGTATTATAAGTGGGGAGACTGCAGGGCACAGAGGTTTAGTGACTTCCTCAAGGTCACATGACAAGTTTTTGGCAGAGATGGGCTGGCACTACCTCCCTTCACTTACAATGCTTTCCCTAGGGCACCCACATTGGAGAGGGAAGGGATTTTTAAATCAGACTGTTCAAAATTCCTTGCTTCTTTTTGTGAACTCCACTCTTGTGTTAAAAGATTCTTTCTTTAGACTCCAATGCCCCCATCCCTTCAGTTTGGTCTGAGAAAGCTCTGACACATCTTCCTAGGAAGATCTGACCCGGGATTCCTGATATAAATTATGAACTGGTGCTGGTTTAGACAAAAAGAGAACATCCCGGGTTTCAGAATAAACAGTAACTCAAGTTCAAACATAGTGTGTGTGTGATGCACAGAAATTCTGCTGAGACTTGGGTGATGCATCATTTGAGTTCAGCCATTAGATTTCTGTACCACTTTCAAAGCAAACTTTGTGCAATAATCGGAGTGGACCATGAGCAGTGAAATGTACCTAAATACGTGTTTGTTTGTTTTTTAAGGATTGTATATGAACAAACAAAGTTTCCTAAAACCTGAATTCTCACCTACTGGCCTTTCCCTTTGATATGAGCGAGACCCAAGCTAGAAAATGCTGCTAAGTTCTAAAGCACAGATGCCAACAAAACAATTAAAGAAAAGCTTGTAAAACAAAAGTGGCTTGTACAATGACACCTACTTGACCGAATTAGAGTTGTTCCGTTCTAATAGCTTTTGTTTCCAAACGTCTATAGTTTCATCATTTATTAAACAAGTGTAACGTAATTGATTTATGGTCCGGAAATCATCAGCAGGCAAAGAATTCTGTGAGAAGATACAGATCTCAGTATTTAAGGAGAAGACACGTAACACATTTCTTGGGGGTGGATTGATAATAGGGCTGCCACACCATTTACCATCCCAAAGGCATCTCTCAACCACCTCCAAAGGAGAAGATACTCCCAAACAAAACTAAAAAGGGAAAGAGGTAAAAGAAAAAAAATTGAGAATTTGATTTCTTACACAGTGCCAAAGCCCATTTCAAAGTCACTACTGACAAGTATAGATTGGGTGGACTAGGGATTAGTCCTGCTTTGAGCAGGGGGGTGGACTAGATGACCTCCTGAGGTCCCTTCCAACCCTGATATTCTAGGAAAAGAATGCTTCACACTTTTAAGGCACCCATCTCTGAGGAAATGAGGGGGAAAAAAGTCACCTAAAGCCTCCGCATCCTCTGCCTATCACCACTGTAGAGCTCTAAATTCAGTGGTCACAAAACTCCATGATGAGCTTATGTTGGCAGACCATCAGCATGCTCACTGTGTGGCCCTATGCTCACAAACCACACTGCAGGGATCCCTGTTCTACAACTGACAAATATCCCTCTTTTAGAGTTTGCACTGCTGCTAATCAGACAGGCTAATCCTGCTTCCTTTCAGAACTGAGGCTAAGAAGAGACACATCCCCCTCTCACAGACACCCTCTTGTAGAGAAGAGAAAAAGCATTCTTTGCTTACCTCAGATTTGGAGCAAAGTACAAAAGTCCGGTCTCCTCCACAGAAGATGTGTTTAACAATGTGATATTTAAAGGCATCTATTGAAGAAAGAGATACAATCGTGCTACAGATCAATCAACACAAGTTTCCTACTTCTTTCAACTGGATCTATATTGGCCCTCCGCACCCTCAACTTCAACTGAGGTCAATGGGAGCGAAAGCATTCATCACCTTGTCAGCAGATGCCCAGGGCTTGGCCCTTTAAAATAGAAGGGGGCATAAAGACTCCATTTTCGTATCACAAAAGAAACACCATGACGTGCAAGAGAGACTCTTTACAAACCTCACCTATTTGCAATTAGTCACAATTAAATGCAATTGACCATCCCAACAATGGGGGGGCGGGGGCAGAGGAAGTGTGTGGGGGGGAGCGAGGGAAGGGAGGGTTATATAGGAACTTAGGCCCAGATCCTGCAACTTGAGTCAGACAGGTGGCCCTTAGCACCTGCACGGAGCCTACTGCAGGATCAGGGCCTATATTTTTGTATCTTTTGCCACTGAAGGCAATGGTTAAAACTCTCCGATTTGAATGGTGCAGGATCAGCAAGTGACACAACGTATGCATTCCAAAGTGTTTGGCCCTGTTCGCTAGAACTGTCTAATCCTGACAAGAATGATACTGGTATTTAAAACTAGTTGTCTTGGCCAAAGTTGTGACTACTATCTCAAATCTCGTTATAGCTGTGAATATTCCTACTGTCATGTTGATTTTCACATTTATGAGAATTTCCTATTTATCAAGTGAAGAGCACTCTTTAAACAGTGAGACCTGAAATGTAGGGTTTGGTTCATTTTTTAAAGTCCTTAAAAATGTTTAATATTTTTTTCTGCTTTCTTGTTAATATTTACAAAAACTGACTATACAAGGCAAACCAGTTAAAACTGACTATACACAAAGTGCTGTTTAATGGACAGAGTAATTAAGCTTTAAAACACAGGAAAAAATATAATTGTGTTAACTTCTTTTTTAGTTTTTGTAATCCTACATGTTACCTGCAGCTTTAGTGGGTGGTTTTCAGAAAGAAATTTGATTTTCAAGTTGATGGCCTCTGTTTAAATAAAATCCTGACACAAATAGCTGAAAACCAAAAATATTAATTGGGATAAAGAAAATCTGGTATTACTTTAATGCTACCAATGAGGGGACTATAAACTCTCATTGTAAGTATCCTGAGATGGCACAGGGCAGGGTCCATTTTAGTTAGGAAAAGTTTTTATACCTTGGCTTTTAGAAATCAAATCTGAAATTACATCCAGCTGCTCCCGTACTTAGATTCAAATGTTATGAGCTGACTTCAAAGTTCATTTGTGACCACTTGGATGTCATCACCCCTTTCAGATGAACAGGAGATTAGTTCCAACAGAGGAGCACGCTTGGCCAAATTTATGAACTCAGGGCCTGACCCAAAGGCCATTGAAATCAACGGGAACCTTTCCACTGACTTCGGTGAGTTTTGGATCAGGCTTTACAATGATAAAGATCAATCCCCACCCCATGTTTTACCAACTAAAATTACACCTACTTTTGAATTTTAAAATAAAAGCTGTCAATTACTTTGTAATATTGTTATAGAGAAAGCCAATATGCCGTCTATGGAGTGAAAAGTCCCCATTCCCTAATTACGATGGAATGGTTTCCCAGCAGTCAGCCACTGAACAACTCATCAATGTTTCAGACTGGACCAGTGGCGCAGAGTGGCCCAGTCAAAGGCTCAGCACTGCCATGCAGAAGATGAGAAAGGCACAAATTAATTCCCAGGGTCCTCCCAGTTACGTGCTTTTGTTGTTTGCAGTTTCACTCTAAGGCTATGTCTATTTAAAGTGCAAAATGTACCTTTTTTGCGCTAAAACTGTGGGAGCAGTTAATGACTTTTTGCACCAAAACAGGAGCTTTCAGCCATGCTAAAGTGCGACAGAATTCCCTATGTTAACGTGAGGAATGTGGATACCGAAGACAGTTGGGACACAACTGGAGCCCTATGCACAGCACGGTGTGAAAACACCTTCACGAGAGGCATACAGCTCTTACCGCTGTTCTTTTTGCGCTGTTGTGAAAGTGAAGACACGTTCTACCAGTGTAAACACCTTTTGGCCTCCAGGAGATATCCCACAGGTCCAAAAGTGACCATTCTGGCCAGCATCTCCGCTGCTCCAACGGCAGGTAAACGGACTCTGCCCCTCCCCCCGTAAGCCCCGGGAAGTTTGAAACTCCCTTTCCCTTTGCTTGTAGATGTGGCAGGGAAAGCAGCCAGACAGGGGGCAGGGGGAGGGGGAGAATGCCACGAAAGAAACAAGGTAGTAATGGGGTTGCTGGGACATGAAGCAGTAGGGTGACCAGATGTCCCGATTTTATAGGGACAGTCCTGATATTTGGGGCTTAGTGTTATATAGGTGCCTATTACCCTCCACCCTCTGTCTTGATTTTTCATACTTGCTGTCTGGTCACCCTATGAAGCAGTGCAGCACAGGACACTGAGCAGGGACCCAAAATGCCTTCCGCTCACCCCTCCTCCCCCAGACCTATTGAGAGAGCTGAAATGTGGGATAGCTGTCCTACAGCGCTGCTCTCATCTGCGATGGAAGTGCTGCTAGTGTAAACACTCTCTGATGCCTGAGGAATTAAGTGAGTACAAAAACCAGCGTTTTACTTTCACCGATTCCCTGAAACTTACAGCGCAAAAACTCTGCAAGTGTAGACATACCCTTAGTCAAATGCAAAATGTCTTTAGCTCATTTTACCCTGTGCTTGTCTCTTTGCTATGCTACTCCGTATCACACACACAAACAGAACACTTACCCGCTCTACCTGAGAGCTGCCCATTGTGAGCCACCCAGTGACCTTTCACTGGAGATGGGCATTTAACGTTGCATATGTGTCCAGTTCCCAGCTGGCCTTTTGTTCCGCAGCCGAATGCATAGATCAGTCCTGAAGAAGGCACAAGGGCTAGAGTGTGCTGTCTGCAATGAAGACAGTTACAATGTTTGTGCCAAGTTTAAATAATATTTTTTTCAAAAGCAGACTAAAAACTAACCATGAAAACTATGGCCAGCACCTCAGCTGGAGTAAATCAGCACAGCTCCATTTACATCAATAGCAGATTGCTGATTTGCACCAAAACAGGAGCATTCAGCCATGGTAAAGTGCGACAGAATTCCCTATGCTAATGTGAGAAATGTGGAAACCTAAAGACAGGTGGGACACAACTGGAGCCCTATGCACAGCACAGTGTGAAAACACACTCAACCTTTCTCCTAAACACACCTGGGTTCATCCCTCAAATGTAATGAGTTTGCTAGTGTTGGCCTCGTCATTTGCGAAGGTCTGTCCACATCACAAGGCTACTACAGAATGCAGCATTACTAACTTACTCTCTTGCTGTGAGCGAGGCTGGAAATAATTAGGGTGAGGAAACTGCAGCTATAGTCTCAGACTTTAAGACTTAGATGGGACCATCGTGATCGTCTAGTCTGACCTGCACATTGCAGGCCAACCAACTTCACCAACCCACTCCTCAATAGGGCCGTAACTTCTGGCTGAGTTACTGAAGTCCTCCGATCTTGATTTAAAGACTTCAAGTTACAGAGAATCCACCATGTACTCTGGTTCAAACCAGCAAGTGACCTGTGTCGTTCCCCCTGCAGCGGAAGGTGAAAAAAACACAAGGTCTTTGCCAATCTGACCTGCCAAAAATTCCTTCCTGACCCCAAATATGGCGATCAGTTAGATCCTGAGCATGTGGGCAAGACCCACCAGCCAGACACCTGGGAAAGAATTCTCTGTAGTAACTCAGAGCCCTCCCCTTCTAGTGTCCCATCTCTGGCCGTTGGCGGATGGGTCATATGCCATTGTAGGCGATCGCATTTCACCATCCCTTCCATAAACTCATCAAGCTCAGTCTTAAAGCCAGTTAGGTTTTTTGCCTCCACTGCTCCCCTTGGAAGGCTGTTCCAGACCTTCACTCTTCTGATGACTAGAAACCTTCATCTAAAGTCAAGCCTAAACATATTGATGGCCAGTTTATATCCATTTGTTCTTTTGCCAATATTGGCCCTTAAATAACTCCTCTATCTTCCTGGTGTTTACCCCCCTGATGTTTTCATAGATTGCAATCATACCTCCCCTCAGCCTCAGTTTTTTAGGCTAAATAAGCCAACCTCCTTACATCTCCTCTTATAAGATAGGTTCTCTGTTCTTTTGATCATCCTAGTAGCCCTTCTCTGCACCTGTTCCAGTTTGAATTCCTCTTTCTTAAACATGGAAGACCAGAGTTCCACACAGTATTCCAGATGAGGTCTTACTAGTGCCTCATATAATAGTAATAACACTTTAGGATCCAGTTGGGCTGTTTTTGTATAAGGGGAACTTACACAGCACCAGGCCATAGCATTATTAATAGCCCAAATCAGAACCAATCCCATTTACAGAGAATATTAAAATTCAGACATACAAGAGGCTATAACCTAGTGACCTGTAAATGTGATCTAAAAGGCAGAGAGGTATCTAACCCTTCCATGTGCACCTGAAAAAATACAAGGGTAGTGTCACGGAGTATTGGGGAACTCAGGGCCCTGCACCCACGGCTTCCTGTGATTCACCATGACTCTCAGCCAGCCAGTAAAGCAGAAGGTTTATTTGGATGACAGGAATACAGTCCAAGACCGGTCTTGCAGGCACAGACAACAGGGCCCCCCTCAGTTAGGTCCAGCTTGGGGTCCCAGGGCATCCCAGTCCCCCGCTTTGGGAGGTCAGAGCCATCTCTGCCTCCCAGCCATCTCTCCAGCCCGCTTCCAACCCTCTGCCTTCAGCGACCCCTCCCACAGCCTTTGTTCAGTTTCCCGGGCCAAGGTGTCACCTGGCCTCCACCCCTTCCTGGGTTCTCATGTTACACGCTCAGGTATTCTCCCTCGGGCCGTCTCCCATCCCCCAATGCAGACTATCCTAGCCACACTCCCCTGTCAGCATTCACAGACCACAGTAAGAACAGTCCCAGTTCGTCACACTAAAAGGCAGAGAGGTATCTAACCCTTCCATGTGCACCTGAAAAAATATAAGGGTAGTCATCTGGGCTGTCCTCCACAAGATGGGAGTCGTCCATTCCACACAGTCACTCACCTGCCACAAGCGATCTGGGACACTTCGCTGCCCATTAGCTCCAGAACCCTCCGGGGGTTAACCTCATCATTCATGGAATCGTGGCCAAGCTGCCCACAGGAACCAGCACCAAACGTGAACACACCTCCATTCTGTTGGCAAATCAGACAGCCCATGCACCATTTAGTGAGCCATTTCCTGGTAGCAGATCTCTCCGTCTTGTTTCCCAACCATTCCCCAGCTTAAAGAGAGACTGTGCTAGGTATGGAGGTATACGAAAAGGCAACTTTCACAATGCCTGACAGTGCAATGTCCAGGGAAGCATTTATAAAAACTAAAATGGTCAACTCAACTGCTGGTACTCTCTCTAGGTACTTCTATGCCACACACGCTGGTCCTTCACCATCTGTTAACAATCCCAGCTGCTTTCAGATGGTCAAATAGAACAAATGACTAAGACAGCTTCCCCCACTCCTGGATCAGCATCTTTGGTGCCCCATAACTTTGGAGTCCACTCCCTGTCCTGGCTGGTGGACAGCAGCTCCACTTTAACTTTCAGGGCAGGAGGCAAAGTCCACCTGTTTGGGTGGACCTTTGAGGAGACCGGAGGCAGAAGGCTGTGGTATTTGCTGATGAGCTGCTGGTTTTTTGTGGGCTCTGCCACTGTTTTGCTAAGGTTTGGATTTTATTGTTATGCACTGTGTTTTTGATGTCTTGCCAAGGTACAGTGGGTGAGTGTGAATATAACAAATAATTCAATCCAAATCCAAACCAACAAATGTTAATGTCTCCACTACAGAAGAGTAGAGGGAGGGTGGTTTGGTGATTAATCTTAGAGTAAAGTAAAACAAGATATCGTACTTAAACACAATCATGCTGGGGCCAGGAGAGAGAAGAGAGGTGCTAAAAGCCACATAGTTCTTTCCTGATATCACCCAGAAAGCTAAACAAAGCAAACCCAGTAAGTAAGAAGCTAGTAAGGAATTCCTGGATTGATTGGTGCCTTTACCTTTGTCAGAACTGCTGTATGTTCTTCTCCACAGCTGATATAGACGACCTTCTGAGTCCGTAAGAGCTTCACATGGCAAGGGGACTCTCGGTCTGCATTGGAGACAATGGGAGCAAAAGAGGCAATTCATCGATAAGGTGCTGAAGTACTTGAAAAATCCTAGCAGCCTGATTTTCGGAGGCGATGAGCACCCACAACTCTGACATCAGCAGGAGCTGCAGGTGCTTAGCAACTCTGAAAAAAATCAGACTCTTAAGTGTTTAAATAGCATTTTCCATCTCCAAAGTTTAAGAGCCCTAACTGGGGCCACATGGGGGATCCAGCCATAGTAAGCAGGTGAGCAGCTAGGTAATGTATTGCCAGAAGACCATGTGCGACAGAGTTAAGTTCTGCAGACCTGGGACATTCTCAAGGATAACACTGCAGGGGACACAAGAGAAACTTGCAAAGTCACACTCAAGGATACTTTTGTGTTCAAACTGGCAGAGGTAGAGAGTTAGGGAGTTAGATAGAGAGTATTTCAGCCCAACTCTAGCTGGAGAAGAAGAGGTTCCTTTGAGATCTGTCATCTGAAAACATACTGGACAAAGATGACCCCCGGGGAGCCACAAAGAAATGACTCACGTGGAGAGAATATCCTACAAGGGTGAAAGGATAAAACGAAAGGTATCTACTGGGATGACCAGAGTACCTGAAACCAGTTCAAATGTGATCAATGGAATTTTTTTAGGACTGCATTTTCATGTGTAACAATTTCCCATCTACCAATACATTGTTGCTTGTTTTATTCGATAGTGGCCCTGGTTTTAATCTTTGTTCATTCAAGATGGTTACTAGAAGTCTAAATACTAAGAGGGTAAACTAGAGTGCCTGGCTTTAAATGAGGATATTGACACGATTGGCATCCCAGAAATTTGGTGGAATGAGGATAATCAATAGGTAAGGCTAATATTTAGTCACGGGTATTTTTAGTAAAAATCATGAACAGGTCATGGGCAATACACGAAAATTCATGGCCCGTGACCTGTCCATGACTTTTACTAAAAATACCCCTGACTAAATCTTAAGGGGGTCGCTGCTGGGGAGCGGGCATCTGGAGGGGCTGCTGTTGGGGAGGAAGCTGGGGGGTCACCCTGGGAGGCTGCTGCTGGGGGAGGCTGGGGCCAGCTGCGGCACCCGTTGCTGGGGAGCGGCTACTCCGGCTGCCTGGGGACCGCCGCTAGCAGTGGCTTCACAAGTCACCCGGAGACCGCTGTTCAGGTGGTCCCCAGGGTCAGCCGCACCAGCTGCTGCTCGTGCAGTCCCTGGGGCTGGCTAGCTGCCCAGGGCCACCTGAGCAGCGGCCGGTGTGGCTGGCCCCGGGCCACTCCAGCAACTGCCGGTGTGGTTGTCCCTGAGGCCACCTGAGCAGCTGGCCCCAGAGCCAGCTGTTTGGGTGGCCTTGGGGTCAGACACACTGGCCCCTGCTGAAGTCACGGAGGACGCGGAAAGTCAGGGTATCCGTGACTTCCGCGACCTCTGGGACAAACACGAAGCCCTATCAATAGGACACGGTAATACCAGGGTACAAAATATATAGGAATGACAGAGTAGGTAGCACTGATGGGGGAGTGGAACTATATGTGAAAGAAAGCAGAGAGTCAAATAAAGTAAAAATCTTAAATGAATCAAACCGTACCACAGAATTTCTATGGATAGAAATTCCATGCTTGAACAATAAGAGCATAGCAGTAGGAATATACTACCGACCACCTGACCAGGATGGTGACAGTGACTGCGAAATGCTGAGGTTGATTAGAGAGGCTGCAAAGGCAGAAAATGTAATAAAATGGGGGATTTCAATCTCCCCATATTAACTGGGAACATGTCACCTCAGGAAGAGATGCAGAGATAGAATTTGTAGACACCACAAATGACTGCTTCTTGGAGCGGCTTCTCCTGGAACCCATAAAGGGAGAGGCAATTCTTGATTTAGTCTTGATTTAGTGGAGCACAAGAGCTGGCCCAAGAAGTGAATATAGCTGAACCGCTTGGTAATAGCAACCATAATATAATAATTTTAACATCCTTGCAGGGAGAAAAATACCGAAGTAACCCATACCACAGTAGCTTTTAGCGTCAAAAAGGGAAACTACACAAAAATGAAGAAGCTACTTAAACGGAAATTAAAAGGAACAGTCGGTCAAAAGGATGAAATGCCTGAAAACTGCACGGACACTATTTAAAAACATCATGAGGTACAAATTAAATTTATACCCCAAATAAATAAAAACAGTACGAGAACCAAAAAAATGCCACCATGGCTAAACAGTCGAGTAAAAGAGGAGGTTAGAGGTAAAAAGGCATTCTTTAAAAATTGGAAGTCAAGTCCTAGTGAGGAAAATAGAAAGGAGCACAAACTCTGGCAAGTCAAGGCAGGCCAAGAAAGAATTTGCTGAGCTAAGGATACAAAAGCTAACAGCAAAAAAAATTCAAGTACATCAGAAGCATGAAGTCCACCAGTCAGTAGGGTCACAGGACAATCAAGATGTTAAAGGAGCACTCAAGGAAGACTTGTTGCAGACAAGTTAAACGATTCTTTGTAAAAGTCTTCACTGCTGAAGATATGGGAGAGAACCCCACATCTGAGCCATTCCTCTTAAGTGACAAATCTGAGGAGCTGTCACAGATTGAGGTGTCAGTACAGGAGGTTTTAGAACAAATTGATACATTAAACCAGTGGTCTCCAAAGTGGGGTGCGCAAGAGGATCCTTGGAGGTGCGCGGCAGGAGGAGCGCTTTTTTGTTTGTTTGTTTTTGCTTCGGCAGTTTGGGCGGGAGTCCGAGCACCTTTTTTTTGCTTGGCAAAAATGGTAGAGCCGCGCGGCAGGGGGTGCGTGCTCAAAAATTTTTTACTGATAGGGGTGCACGATCAAAAAAGTTTGGAGACCACTGCATTAAACAGTAATAAGTCACCAAGACCAGATGGCATTCACCCAAGAGTTCTAAAGGAACTCAGATATGAAATTGCAGGACTCCTACTTGTGGTATGTAACCTATCGCTTAAATCAGCCTCTGTACCAGGTGACTGCAGGTAGCTATTATAATGCCTAATTTTTAAAAAAGGTCCAGAGGCAAGCCTGGCAAATACAGGCCGGTAAACCTAATTTCAGTACCAGGGAAATTGGTTGAAACTATGGTAAAGAACAGAATTATCAGACACATAGATAAACACAGTATATTGGAGAAGAGTCAACACAGCTTTTGTAAAGGGAAATCATGCCTCACCAATCTATTAGAATTCTTTGAGACTGCCAACAAGCACGTGGACAAGGGTGATCCAGTGCATATAATATATTTGGATTTTCAGAAAGTCTTGACAAGGGCCCTCACAAAAGGCTCTTAAGCAAAGTAAGCATTCATGGGATGAGAGGGAAGGTCCTCTCATGGATCAAGTAACTGGTTAAAAGATAAGAAACAAAGTGTAGGAATAAATGGTCAGTTTTCCCAATTGAGAGAGGTAAATAGTTGAGTCCCCCCAAGGAGCAATTTGCAGATAATATAAAATTACTCAATGTAGTTAAATACAAAACACACTGAAAAGAGTTACAAAGTGACCTCACTAAACTGCATGACAAAATGGCAAATGAAATTCAAAATCGATAAGTGCACAGTAATGCACATTGGAAAAAATAATCCCAACTACACATACAAAATGATGGGGTCTAAATTAGCTGATACCACACAAGGAAGAGATCTTGGAGTCATTGTGGATAGCTCTCTGAAATCATCTGCTCAATATGCAGCAGCAGTCAAAAAAGCTAACAGAAGGTTAGGAACCATTAGAAAAGATATGCATAATAAAGTACAAAATATTATAATGCCACTATATGAATCTACATGACGCCCACACCTTGAATACTGCATGCAGTTCTGGTCACCTCATCTCAAAACAGGTATTTTAGAATTGGAAAGGGTCTAGAGAAGGGCAACAACAATGAATAACGGTATGGAACAGCTTCCATATGAAGAGAGATGAAAAAGAGTTGGATTGTTCAGCTTAGAAAAGAGATGATTAAGGTGGTATATGATAGAGGTCTATAAAATCATAGATGGTATGAAGAATGTAAGTGATAGTTATCCCTTTACACCACACAAGAACTAGGGGTCAGTTGATGAAATTAACAGGCAGCAGGTTTAAAACAAAGAAAAGGAAGAAGTACTTCACACAACGCACAGTTAACCTGTGGAATGCATTGCCAGGGGATGTTGTGAAGGCCAAAAGTATAACTGGGTTCAAAAAATAATTAGGTAAGTTCATGGAGGACAGGTACATCAGTGGCTATTAGCCAAGATGGTCAAAGAGGCAACCCCATACTCCAAGTATCCCTTTGACTGTCAGAAGCTGGGACTGGACAACAGGGGATGAATCACTCAAAATTGCCCCGTTCTGTTCAATCTGGCATTGGCCACTGTCAGAAGACAGGATACTTGGGTAGATGGACCATAGGTCTGATCCATTATGGCCGTTCTTATGTCTTAGTAACCATAATTATAAATAATTGTTAATAACTCCCCTTTTTTCACCTTGTACCTGTGGATTGATTTGCATGACTGAGAGGATTAGGTATCCTAATTAGGTCCACCCTCACACTCATGCTGCCTTCCAAAACACTAGATTGTAACTTATTACCAAAACCCTGGTAAGAGTCACCTTGTGATGGAAGGATTTGGACACTTGGGAGACATCCATGACACCACGTGCCCAGGGCATCTCAAGCAGAACACAAAGAGAGTGTCCTGTATTTCAGGAGACACGGTATGTAAATGCATGGTCTTTCCCGTGTTAGCACCTTTTTGAAAAAAGAGTCATTGCTTTAGTTGCAGAGACTATCTCTGCAGAAGGTTATGGGATACGTCTCTCTCCACGTTTTTTGCAGACAATATGTAGAAGTCTGTCTTCTCCGTAACAAACACACAAAACCATGTTACACGTGCTACTGATGGCAATGGCCAAGCATTTTAAGGAAAGATAAATGTCCGGTAGCTGTTTGACTTCAATGGGAGCGGTTTCACACCCCGCACTCTTGAAAATCAGGCCACCTATTTATAGCTTAACTATAGGCACCTATTTAGCCCATGTATCCAACAGGTGGAGAGGGGAGACCTGTGCCATTCTACAGATTTTTTTTCTATTTGAATTATAACAGAACCATAATGCTTTGTCTGTTCACCCTACGGCCACCATTCTGATGCAAGGCTTAAGGCACGTTGCCTGGCATGAAACTTCTATGGATTGTTACAGAGAGACGGAACATTAAATCAGTTAAATACCCTAGTGCTGTGAAACACTCGCAAATGCCTATAGATCATGCTGTTAATATTCATTAAGAATAATTCACAATGGCTAAATCTTAGATGAGTCACTTACGTGAGAGAAAAGTTTTAGCCCTTATAAAAAACACACATGAAACGCCCCCCCCACACACCTTTTAAAAATATGTTCTGCCATTCCTCAAAAGAGCAAAAATAAAGGAGATACCATAAAGCATTAATCACATACCACTATTGTTGAGAGAGAAAGAGAGAAACTTAATAGCTACAGAAGGCAAGCTCTGAGACAGGGACTGTCTTTTTGTTCTGGGTCTGTATAGCGCTTAGCACAATGGAATGCTCTAGGAACCTGCTCCCTGGGGTTCCTAGGAGCTACCACAATGTTAATAAATAATAATATGGAATGGAGGATTGACCTGCCTAGACACTGCAGGAATTCCCCAGCACTGATGAGACCGCGCACATATGGCATTTTCTAGGTTCAAGTCATACCTTCAACATTCTTTGCACATTTTCTGTGTAATTTCAAAAATACATGTCTGTATTAGTTAGGTGAGCTGCTAAAAGCTGCAACTTCCACTTACATGTATGTGAAATGTGGAGCAACTTCATGGCTTTATTTTGCAACATATATAAGTATTACGCATAGATAATATTTTGCAATCTACATTATGAAAATGCAGCACATTACAAAAGGCTGTATGTACTGTATATAAACACATTTATATACATGGCAAAACAGAATCATCATTAACTTACCTGCATTGCACAATCAATAGCCTACCTAGTAGTTAAAACATGTATTTAAAGCCACTCAGGAAACATTTAAAGAATGCTGACAGGCTCATCTGCACCCGCAGAAAACCCCCTCTGATATATACACCGTATTGAAAATGTGTTAATAACAATACCAAGGTGTTCGAGGCCAGGATGGACATGACATTTACTTTTCTGAGACTGTTTGGAGACTAGACTACAACAAGCTTCGGCTAGCACGACTGTCAGGGGGGAAAAAAAGAGTCATTGGCCACATGCTACCAATAAACAGTTTTGCAATATTGTGATCATGTCTAATGCCTCGGTTCCTCCATGGAGCCCACCGACTTCCTCAGGAGCTACATATGCTCAGACCACTGATTTAGGTGCCAAAATATAGGCACCCAGAAATGTTTGGCCATTCTCTTTTTGACCTTGCTAATTCCCATTTGCATCTGCAGAGTGTTTCCTTCCACTGATGGTATAAAAGGCTCCTGGGCCCTTTGGGAGGAATCACGTTTCCGTGCTCTCTCCTATAGGCCACTTGGTAGAATGATGGATTATTACAAAAAGCAAAGCCATGCTCAGCAATCAGCCCGTCCTTTGTTGTTAAGTGTTCCAATACCTTGCTCGTCACTTAAGCCCAGCTGTCCTGAGTTGTTCCTCCCCCAGCCAAACACAGCTCCGGAGAGAGACAGGGCAAAGCTGTGAGCTCCGCCGGCAGCAACCTGAGCCAAGGGGATCCCATCGAGAGATGTGACGCGCTGCGGGCTGGTTTGAGAGGGGCATTCTTTACCCAGGCCCAGCTGGCCATAGTCGTTCTGTCCCCATGTGAAGAACTGGCCGTCTGGAATGAAGATGGACAACTGAAGTTAGTAAGTAAAATCTGCCCAACAGCAAAACAAATCTGATAAGCCTGAATAAGAAACAATACTTTGGGCTTCAGTGCTACTGAAGGCAGAAGTGGTGACGAAGACGCTACTGGCTACAAAAATGTGCACTATGGAGCTACCAGGTAAAATAATAAATAAAGTGTGTGACTGAATTAGGAGATTCAGCAGATATTATGGTAAAACAGACGGCTTACACACCGCCAAAGAGAAAAAGGCACGTGTTCTGCATGCTGAAGAGAAGCACCCAGGAATGCTTTTCCCAATGTCACAACGACTCTAATCATGCACTTTGTTTGGGTTTTTTTACACAGAGACTGAAAGACTTAAAAAAAAATTCCAGCTGCCCTACAACAGTTAGACAGCTGGTGTGCTGAGACCACCACTTTTCTTTCTGACCAGAATTCTCTCCTCATTTCCTTGGGCTCCCTCCACCCGCTTGTGGTCTCCAGCCGTTTTCTATAGTCTTCTACTTTGATTGCAAGCTCCTTGGGCAGCGCTGTCTCTGTGTTATGTGAGCGTGCAGAGCGTAGCACCATGGGGCCCTGGCCTCTAAGCACAACCACAACACAAATAATATTATCATTAACAACATAGATTGAACGTGACAGTACCTGCCGCGAGAGCTAGGCAATGCCAATTGCCACAGGAAACCTGCAGTATCGTCTGTTGGTTCAGTTTCTTTATTAACCTAAAGAGAAAAGGTTATTTTAAAAAGTAACCACACACACACACACACACACACACACACACACACACACACAATGCTATTAGACAGAACAAGGAGTAATGGTCTCAAGATGCAGTGGGGGAGGTTTAGGCTGGATATTAGGAAAAACTTTTTCACTAGGAGGGTGGTGAAGCACTGGAATGGGTTACCTAGGGAGGTGGTGGAATCTCCTTCCTTGGAGGTTTTTAAGGTCAGGCTTGACAAAGCCCTGGCTGGGATGATTTAGTTGGGGATTGGTCCTGCTTTGAGCAGGGGGTTGGACTAGATGACCTCCTGAGGTCCCTTCCAACCTTGATATTCTTTGATTCTATTATTAGAGTCCATCACATCTTGCCATCACACGTGCTCATTCTAACCCAAAACCAATATTTTACCTGCAACATGTGTTTCCCCTACAGCGATATATAGTTCTAATTTTGAGGAGATTACAGTTACACCCGTTCGGGTTACAAAGCAGTGGAGCGGCTAAAAACACCCCTGGACAGTAGAGTAACACCACAGACTAGCTTTAATAGAGCCAAGCAAACTTTTTCAGTACAGCTGAACTCTATCATTTGTAAATTACTTAGAACAGCTGGTTCACAGTGTCTATAGTGCTAGCCTCTGTCAAGCAACTGGTGTTTGCTAGTGTCAATGAGTGGGATGTGCAGTTTCTTTCTGTTTACTAGCTTAAAGTCTTGCATGGAGAATGGCATAAGGCTCATAAGGTGCAGTTATTTCTTTGAAACACTCAGAACGTGGCACAGAGGGTGTTTCCATTTTTGCTTCAAAGATTTTTGTATAACTCTGCTCAATTCACAAGAGATGTTTTCCTAGCAGCCAGTACTGTAGAGTCTACCTGACATCTGTGAGCCAAGTTGGATTCCTTCAGATCGTGCATCATCAGGATTCTGAAACTGTAACTTCGTTAACAGTTTTGCTCATGATGCACAACCTAGAAGAGCTTTCAAGGTTCCTCTTCCATCTCTTTATTGGCTCTTGCCAGGCTACCAGGAACAAGTAACAGAGAAAGCATATATCTGCCCCTAAAGTAAGGCATTCTGACTCAATAGGTACAGGGACTAGGTAGATGGATTAATGTGATGTTTTTCATCATTTTTCAGATGATACCAAAGCTTATTATGCTTTTTAAGACTTTCAGCACTTTGAAATGATAGGAACAAATCAGATTAAACAAATGTCAAAAACGTCAGCACTATCTAAAGACTTCTGAGTAATATTAACTACAGTGCTGATATGGGTAGTTTCATAGTCCCTTATTGAACTGTGATGTGCCATAAACTCAACTAAGTAAAATGAGTGACTAGGCAATGCTGCATGAGGTTTTCAAAATCACAGTGCTCATTCATACGTCCAAGTTTACTTCTCTAGTCTTGAAAGACAGATCCCACAGCACAAGAATTTTTAGGGAGTAAGAGGATGGTTGGGTGCCAATCAGCATTTTCATTGCATCCCAACTCCTCCCCACTTCTCATACAAAGTTCTAAAATATTATAGCATCAGAAAAAAAAAGTATCTTCTAATTTACGTCCCATTTTTCCTCCTGAGAAACCGGTGTGCAAGGTCCATTTTGTCTGTGATAGCGTAGTATAATGCATTGGATTGTGCAACAGAACTTAACAAAAACTCATCTCTGGACCAAAAGGGGCGAATGACTTGCAAGGTCCTTCACTTGTAGTTTTTATTTTGTTTAAAATTTCCCAGGAATTGATTGGTATATATTACAAAAAATTTAAAAAAAAATAAAAACAAAAAAAAACAAGCGAAAAATCAGTGCAAAAAATTAACTTCTGTTTTCAGGGTCAAAATTGGGGTTACTAGGGAAGGATGAGAGGACAGAAAAAAAGGCAATAGAGAAAAAAGGAATATTTCTCACCCAGAAGGCGAGATGGTGGCTCGGTAAGCTGGGCGGCCCATGTTACTGAGTCGCCATCTCTCCTACTGGAGAAAGCAACTGGGTCCAGGGAGTTCCGGCCCTTCTTTTATGAGTACTTGAGCACACGTGTATACATGTGCATGCGTATCTTCCACTACATTGCCTCACTTTGACAGTCTTGCATTTACACTTAGACTAAACCATAATTAACATAAATAATGTAATGGACTGGATTTTCTTAACTTAATCCATATTTTCATGTACTTGAATGGTCCAAAATTCATTGCGGGGGGGAGGGGGGAGAGAAGAAGGGAAGAAAACAGTGAAAACCAAATAGCTTTTGTAAAACCTGAGATTTTTTCCAGTAAAAACCAAAACCAAAGGGCCTTGATGACTTGATAAGCAGAATACGGATGGGGAGAAAAGTCCTGCCTTTATTACTCTTAAAACATGGAGGGCCCACTGAAGTTAATGAAAAGACTCACTCAGGTCCAGGAAGAAGAGCTAGAAGATCTAACTTCATACATTGCATGTGAAAACTTTAGCATTTGTGTCCTGTAAACGTTACCTTGGTACTGCCACAGAATCTTCTGTAGTAGTGACTCCCAGCTGTCCATCACTACCTGCGCCCCAGGCAAAGAGCTGGCCCTGGTCACTGAGTGCCACACTGTGAGACTCTCCGCAGGCAACATGGACTATGTGCTGATCTGCCAATGCTCCAATTTGCTCTGAGGAAGACAGGAAACCCACTAAACAATAGGGTATCTCTCATATGAATGCATTGACATTACAGCCCTGTACATACACCACATATACTTGGGTATAAAGAAGACATGTGTTTATACAGGACCTAGCACAATGAAATCCCGGGCTTGGTTGGGAAGTCCACTATGCACACCTAGAATACAAACGATGAAACAAAAACTGAATTACACCTCTGTTTATGGTGCTTACCTGCCGCCACCCCCCTCCCATCACCCATGGTATCAGATCAGCTCACAACCTTTTATGTATTTCTCCTGCACTGTTTCACAGGCATGCTGCATTTGTGACCAACACCCACACTGCAGCAGAGAGACACAGAGTTTCCGAAGAGCTCAGTAACTAGCAGCTTCTACTGTGGCACGTATCACCCAATTTTCAGGGGAGCTCAGTACTCCACGTGCTGGGCTCTCTTGAAAGTCTGGCCGAGACTGTGGCTGCTGAGATTTTTGAAAGTCTAGCCTGATGTAGTGTGCGAGTAATGTGCATCAAAGCAAGTGTCATTAAGGTACGGGTGCAGGGCATGTTGCAGCTAAGTATTTAGAGAGCTAATAAAGCGACTTAGTCATGAACTGGACTGTCCCTGTCTGAGACTGTCTCACTCAACTCTCTTGTGAGGAATCAGTGAGTGACCTAGCAGGCCCCTCCAAAACTCCTCACTCCTTCCTTCCCTACTGCACCCATCTTCCTAATGCAAGCTCCACTGCCCACCTCTCTTCCCTACTCATCTCTTGGGACAGTACCCAGCTTACCAAAGATGAGCTGCTAGAATATCACATAGTACCAAGACTGAACCAGGCATAAATCAATCAACCCAATGAAATTACTACAAATTATAACACTCTCTCATGTCTGCATTAAACAGTGAGTACGTCAAGAGATTTTACAGAGGAGTAAAAGTCAGTCACCCTGCCATAAGAATATTGTCTGCAATTAATTTTTCACTACTAAGTCACTCTATGTATCTGAAAGAGCTTTAATGTTATTGTAGCATCAGCCATCATGGCACTTTCATTACAAGGGTGTTTTTTTTAAGTGCTTACTTAATTAAATGAAAATTCCTGTCTTGCAATAAGTTGGTACACATTTGGTAGCAAAACTTTCCCACCAAATCAAAATTATTTTTAATTAGACAAAAATTAAATACAGATGGAGGTTTCAGACTGGACCAGAAAAGCTTTGCTCTGTCACATGCAGGCAAAGGATTCATTTTCATAAGAAAACCAGGTTGCCTACAGCAGGAGAGGGAAGGGAGGTGAGATTAAATTCTATGAAAATAGTGATCGGTACTTAGTAACTTAGTTTCTGTAACGGTAACTTTTTCTACCTAATTTAAGATTTTCACCTTCTCACATAACAGTAAAGGTGGACACACCTAGCTCAGGACCCAATTGTCAAGAGCAGCCATGTAAGATACACACACGAGTCCAAGGTTTGGGCAGTTCCGTGCCCAACTGCAGCACTCTGTGGCCTGTTTTGTGCTATTTGTGTGTGTCATTTAGGTGGCCTGTTTTTACAGGCAGGCTCCAAGCAACTAGCTGCTGCCTGGGGGTACCATGGATGGTAAGAATAGGTCATTCATGAGCACAGCAGTAACACACTGAAAGACTGATTTTGGTTCTAGTTCTAGCAGCCTCTTCCTTTTAGTGGCCAGACAATTAAAAGAGGATGTTAGAGCATCTTTAAGCTCAACAGGTAGCATTACTGCTTTAGGATCTGAAAAGTCCCCAATTAAAATCCCCAGCTGGAAAGGAATCTTCACAAAAAAACAGAGTGAAGAAAGGTCCAATAAAAACATTCCTTCCATTCATGAGTAACTCGCTTTGTTACCTTCTTAACTATAAACTGCAGCCCACCTCTCATGTTACCTTAATTGGGCTTGCTATGATGCACTTACCCATCTGCTATTACAGGCTGTGCAAGGTCTATTCAATATATTCATCACAAACCCACAGTCTCAGCCTTTCCCAAGTCTGTTCTCTGCACATAATGCTCTGCTCATAGCCAAGAGCGCCAAAGGCACAGCCCATATGCTCTGTATTAGCTACATCCTCTTCTGATTGGAACAGAAATTTAAGCCACACACACAGAGCTACTACGTTCAATGCACCATGCTATAGAATCTACTGCTTCCCTGTTAAACAGTACAATGTGTTACAGGCAACTGGCAAATACTTCCCTAACCCATCCTCCATCACCCCCTCACAGAGTGTAGAGGACAGACAGTTTAAATGTCTGATGCATGTTTACAGGTTCCCATAGGCAATGGCATTCGATATTTGGATTGCAGTAACAGGCATTACTGGACTGAAAATATGCAGAGGAGAAGGGTGTGGCTAGTGATTTTTATTCCCACTACCTTGTTTTTACTATATTTGCTGGAGAATCAGAGGCCAAGCTGAGACAGTTTAATGCACACGGGAATTCACAAAGTAAAATGGTGTGAATCCTTAGAGAATGGGAAAGTGTTTAAATATCAAACCAATTACGTTAAAGAGTCAACCTCATCTGACAGCTCTGTAACTCCAAACTGAAAGTGTTTATAGAAAAAACACCCAGTCACAACCCTTCATTTCAGAGAAGAGCCGCGCCCCATTGCAGCATCTATGTTTGGAGCCAGCTGGCAATCCCTGAGGGAGTTTTGAAATGTAGCTCTTCAGTCCACAGGGCCACTTGAATCACTAGCTCCCGCTCACCCACCTTTTCCTAGGAGAAGGTAACAAAGTTTGATTTATTTTAGGGTCGTCCTCAGATTTTTTTTAATACAAATTGGACCGTGTCAAGCTGTACTTGGTGCAAAGTCTGTCCCAAGAAAGCTAGGGGTAAAGGTGGGTTGGCTTCCAGTGTACATTTAGAGCAGCCCCAAGTCTGCTCTGATTTATTCCTGGCAGTGGCCCCAAAGGGCAATTTTAGCAACTGGAATGAAGAGATGCTGCAGCCATGCTCTCTGCGCAGGTGGAATTCCCAGCTGATAACATCCCCCAGCTTTACAGCTCCTTTGCATCAGTGGAACAACACAGATGGGTTAGTATAATTAGGGTTACCATATGTCCGGATTTTCCCGGACATGTCCGGCTTTTTGGTCCTCAAATCCCCGTTGGGAGGAAATTCCAAAAAGCCGGACATGTCCGGGAAAATAGGGAGCGGTTGTGGGGCTTGGATCCGGGCTGGAGCAGCTAGGGCCGGAGCTGGAGCCGCTGGGGCCGGCGGTGTTCAGCCGCTAGCCAGCGCTGCTCGGCCAGGGTCGGGGCCAGGGCGGAACTGCTTGGCCGGAACCAGGGCCCAAGCAGAGCTTGGGCCAGAGCCACTGGGGCTAGGGGTGCTTGGCCGCCAGCCGGCACCGCTCGGCTGGGGCCGGTGCCCCGGGGCCCAAGCCAAGCTGGAGTCGCTAGGGCTGGGGCTGAGGCGGGCCAGAGCCACTCAGCCGGGGCCAGAGCCTCTTGGCCGGGGTCGACCGCCGGAGGAAGCCACTCAACCGGGGGACCGGACTGGGCCGCGCCTCCTCGCGCTCCCCCTCCCCCGCCACCGCCCCAGCTTATCTGCTGCCTCCCTGTTTCAGGCTTCCCGCAAACATTTGTTTCGCGGGAAGCAGGGGAGGGGGAGGAGCAGGGGGCGGAGCGTTCAGGGGAGGGGGTGGAGTTGGGGCACGGACTTTGGGGAAGGGGCGGAGTTGGGGCAGGGCCGGGGCCCCGTGGAGTGTCCTCTTTTTGTTTTATTAAAATATGGTAACTCTAGTATAATGATGAAGAGGCCCACTGTCTTCAAGACAGTTTGACTTCACAGTAGTCTAGTAGTAGTACCCAGTTCTGGTAATTGGGACCCCTGCATTCTATTCTTGACTCTGCAGCATTGGACAAAGGGAGCCTTCTCATCCGCTTCAATGGGAGCAGAGATAGGCCCATGCTGAATGAGAATGAAAATACCATCTTCAATCTCTGAGCTGTGGTTCCTTCCCCACCCGCCCCATCTATTAAACAGGGATAACATCTACTCCCCAAGGTCATGTGAAGCTTATTTGTAACACACTGCAAGATACTCGGAAGCAAGGGCTTATTGGAAGTACAAAATTTTAAGTTTCTCATGTTGACCTGGCTGACATAGTCTATTTAATTTTTTTTTTAATATTTCATTTAACTATTTTAGTTAAAAACAATTTTAACAAAAAACAAACCTGATTTAAAAACACTTGAATGTTTAACTAAATTCAAAAATTCACATGCTTGTTTTGTTAAAATATTATATGTTTGCTGTTGAAGAAAAAAATCCAGAATACATAACGCTGTTGTTTTAGTTAAATAAAACAATTTAAATGTCTGTCTGGTGATGTTCTCCTAATACAGCATGGCAAGAAAATCCTCCAAATATTAATGATTAACCTGTTGAATTGGAGATAGTTCACCTCCCAACGACTTCATAAATATCTGCTTCAATTACCTTTGGTAAATAAAATAACCAATCATTCATTTTCTGATATAGCTGTAAAACTAATCTGAAAAGTTTTCAAAATAAATCACTTAAAAAATGTATAGTGTGTGCCTTCTAAAAATGAAACCTACATCTATCTCTGAGTTGTGAAGAATATGTACTAGGTTATAACAACCATCAAGAATGCACTTTGATGTAAAAATCCATGATTAAATCGAGTCTTCCCGACTAGTGATTTAAATCATGATTTAAAATCAATTTGATTTAAATCATGATTTAAAATCAATTTGATTTAAATCAAATCCACCCTGATTGTCTGCATGCAAGATAAAATCACTGCACCATTAATCAGGCCTTCTTTTTCCAACACATTTCCTAGTCAGGTGGTGTTCCCTTTTCAGACACAAGAGGCACCCTTTGACATTTGCAAGACAGGTTTTCACCAGATGATTTATTATACATATAGTACATATAGCACCATAAGCAAGCCTAGTACTGCACAAGTTACCCCAAGATCATGCCATCTAAATGTAACAAATATTATGTACTGAGGCTGCACTGGCAAAATTCGGATCCGGAATTCTCCACTGATGGTGACAACTGGTGGAAGTTGCAGTATAGACAAGGTGCAGGCTTTTCCACCACTGTGGTGTGACCTCCCCGCTGAGACACCACACCTCCTCCAAGGCTTGACAGTAGCAGCTTTACACTCTATATTAGGGGAAACGACCGGCTTACTGCCTGAGGGCGATGAATACTGCTCATGGTATATCTGACAGCCAGTGTTACCTAGGGCGTGTATGGTCCCATACAACGCCCACATGCCACACCAAGAGAGTATTAAGGTGGCAACTCGAAGCGCTCAAAAGGCAGGAAATGCCAAAGTTGGCCAGTGCAACTCATTTTGCCTCCTTGCGCATAAGCATTATGACCATGTTTAATTACACGATCAGATGCCACTCACTCCCCAAGGGTCCTGCAGAAATAACAGCACATGACTGCACAGCAACATAGACACAATAAAAAATACACAATAAAAAAAAGTTGTGTGTGGGGGTCAGGGACTCCAAGAAAACAAGGCTGGGAAGCAGAGGGTTACACTGTCTCCATAACACACACTAACTTTTAAATCAAATCCCATTTTCAAAGTACCTGGTGGGACGAGTCCCCATACATGTGACCCTCCCCCCAGCACATCTTTGGAGAATGCCACCTCCCCTCACCCATGCACATATGAAGTCACTCTATTTTAAGGCTGACAGCAACCACACACATTGACTCAGCCAATTAGAAAAGTAACCTTTGCGGTGCAAAACTTGGAGGTGGCTCTGCTGGTCTGAGTCACAGCAGTGTGGAGGAAGTCAACCACAGTGATTCAGGATCTGTCGATTTTGTTCCAGAAAGAACTGGATAATTCAAATATAAAGATTTTTTTATAGCCAAGAAGAAAACCTAGTTCCCTTCTCCCCAGTCATCAAGGCAGTAAGCAGCAGAATCCCTAGCTGACAACAGAAAAAACACTGCTTGGTTAAGTGAGTAGGGTTGCCAGGTGTCCAGTTTTTGACTAAAAGTCTGGTTGGCGGCACAGCGGGGCTAAGGAAGAGAGGCTCCCTGCCTGCCCTGGTTCCTCATGGCTCCCGAAGCAGCTGGGATGTCTGGTTCCTAGGTGTAGGGGCAGTCAGGGAGGCTCCACGCGCTGCCCCCGCCCTGAGCGGCGGCTCCGCAGCTCCCATTGACCAGGAACTGCAGATCCCCCTGACCCCTCCACCTAGGAGCTGGACATGCTGGCCACTTCTGGGAGCCGCCTGAGGTAAGCGCTGCCCAGCTGGAGCCCGCACCCTGAACCCCTCCTACACCCTAACTCCCTGCCCCAACCCTGAGCCCCCTCCAGCACCCAAACTCCCTCCCAGAGCCCATACCCCTCACCTCCTCCCACACCATAAGCCTCTGCCTCAGCCCAGAGTCCCCTCCCACACCCAAATCCCTCCCGGCGCCTGCACCCCAAGCCCCTGTCCCAGTCCTGAGCACCCTCCTCCACCCCTAACCCCTCATCCCTGGCTCCACCCCAGAGCCCGCACACCCAGCCAGAGCCCTCCCACCCTCCCACACTTCAACCCCCTGACCCAGCCTGGTGAAAGTGAGTAAGGGTGGGGGAGAATGACCGATGGAGAGAGTGAACGATGGAGAGAGTAGGGGTTGGGCCTCTGAGAAGGGGCATGGCCTCAGGGAAGGGCGGGACAGGGGGTGGAGCAAGAATGTTCGGTTTTGTGCGATTAGGAAGTTGGCAACCCTATAAGTGACTAGGGTCATGAAGGAGCGTAACAGGCTTTGCCTGAAACACTCTACTCTGGTTGCTTCTGGGAAAGGTTTGGTTGACTCACTGAGGCAGGTGGCTCATTACCTGTGGATGCAAGGGAGATGGGGACTGGCTCTGGGGGGGAAGCGAGGGTCATCTAGGATATGGGCTGAGCAGCTTGAGAGAGGAATCCTGGGAGCAGCCAAGTCTGGGGAAGTTTGAGCCTATTTATTTATGTTCCCTGATTGTTGTTTTGTTTGTTAATAAAGCCAAAGCTCAAATGGGGTAGTTACTAAAAACAACACTGGCGAGTCAGGCAATTCAGAATGAAATTTAAAACTCAATGTTTTCAAAATAAGGCACGTTGTAGTTCAAAGCACCAGGCAGCTCAGTGTTTACTCAGTGACGGTACTAACAGCAACCTTAACTTTTCCCTTTAGCTCTCTCTGTTCTCTGCTTAAGGGAGATCAAAGAAAGAAAGATCACATCAAAGAAACGTAGCAGTTCCCTATTCTATTGCACAATGAGTTATAATAATACGGTATTGTGTTGCAAGATGATTTAGTAACACCACTTAGTTCTTATAAGGTCTGATCCAATGACCACTGAAGTCAATGGGTTCTTTCCACAGGTGTTGGGTGAAAAGCGTTATGTGGCCTGGACCAATCATTCACCGGCATTTCATCAGAGCACTTTACAAAAGGTGGACAAGTGTCAACAGCAGATCACAAATCTCCAGAGAATGAGGGCTTGGTGTATCAGCTGGCATCCCACCACCAACCTTCTCATCGGGGCTTCCGACAGATGCTTCTGCACCTTCTCATAATGGCCCCATTTCTGCAGTACACAGAAGCCTGTGCTTTAAGCCTCATTGAAGTCAACTGAGTTTAAAATATGCTTAGACACCCTGCTGAATTGGCGCCTGTAAGACTGGAGCAGGTAACACAACAGTTCAATTGATTGTAATCGAAAGGGCTCAAAGGGAAAAATCTACCAAGAACTCTCTCTCCTCATCACACTCTGATCACCTCTCCGTGGTTTGTCAGCATCACCCACATCCTCTGATCAGTTGTGTTATCTACAAGTACAATTGGTAGCTCCTCAGTTTGTTATTTCTAACATCCGTAAATCAACATTCTCGCTAACAGTGCTGTAAATACCAACACAACTTTAGGACACTCCCTGCATTTACAAACTAATAACCATTTCCTTGGCTGATTAAATGCCAATGGACTTATTAGCCTAAAAAGGGGAGAGAAGGTTAAGTTTAATTTTATTGCAAGCATGTTTTAGTCCATCCTAATCAGTTTTTCTTCACTTTCCCCACTCCTTTATCTTCTCTCCCAACCCCATCTTACAAGACAACAAAGCTCTTCTTATCCCCCCAAATAACTGAAACATGGCATTTGTTCTTCTGAACAGCACTACGAGTGAAGGCCTTTAGATTGCATGCTCTTTGGAACGGATCTCCCAATATGATTGTACAGTGCTTGGAACAACAGGGCCACCTATCTTGATTGGGGTCACTGGACACTACCATAACACAATCAACTCATTTCGGGAGCACACTGCGTGTTATACTAACCTTCTGTTTCTGCCCAAATAGCTAAAAGACTGGTAGTTGAACAGACCATTTCATCTCCCCTCCCACAACAATCCCCAATATCAGTCATTAGCCTGCCATTCGATAACATCATTTGGACCTGATGAGGAGATTGACATTGCTGATCCCAGCACTGGCCATGCCTGATCAAAACAGGCATACAAATTCCGGAAGCCTCAATGGAATTTCTAGAAGGCAAGGTAGGATCTGTTCCAATCTGAATTGGAGTCTCCTCTGGGCAAAGACTCGGAATCAGCTATTGAGAACAATATCAATGCTGAATGCCAAACTTTCGGCGATAAAGTTCTAGCCGCTACAAAGAAATACAAAGCTTGGGATTTCATCAACAATTCCTTCCTGGTCGGTCATCTGATGCAACCAGACTATATCAGGAATTTAAATCTGCCAAGAAGGAACAAGAGGGTTTCAACAAAAGTAGAGACAAGAGCAATGGAAAAAAACTGTCTTCACACATTGTGATCACAAAACCTGGCAAACTAGTCAGAGACTGAGTGGATATTCCAGTCTGGGCAAGAAGGGATACCCAGTCACAGCAAACTCCGCTGCAGCTCAGCTGGTGGCCAATGGAAGAGCTCCTAACCAAGACAAAAGTTTTCAGCCATGCAGTTCCAATGATGGTTGCGGAGAGGTAGCAGCTCTATGTGTGAACACAAACCTGATGACTCCTTTCACTGGTCAAGATCAAGATCACACATCAGCTGCAGACTACCAAGGCTCCTGGTGACATCCACAAGTTTATCCAATCATCAAAAGCAGGCTGCTTCGATTTCTGAATTGTTGTGCTCAGGATCCCAAAAGTCTGGTGCAGAGCAAAGGTCATAGCTGTTCCCAAGCCAGGGAAATCATGGATAAACCCGAAGAGCTACTGACCAATTTCTCTGCTGTGTGTTACCTATTAACTGATAGAGAGACTAATTCTGATGTGGAATAATACGGTAGTCAATCTCAGGGCTTGTCTACACTACCCGCCGGATCGGCGGGCAGCGATCGATCCAGCAGGGGTCGATTTATAGTGCTCTCCTGTCGACTCCAGTACTCTACCAGAATGAGACGCGCAAGCGGAGTCGACAGGAGAGCATCAGCTGTCGACTTACCACAGTGAAGACACCGCGGTAAATAGATCTAAGTACGTCGACTTCAGCTACGCTATTCACATAGCTGAAGTTGCGTATCTTAGATCGATCCCGCACGGTCGTGTAGACAAGCCCTCAGCTGCCTTGCATTCAGGCTGGATTCAGCGGGGACAACGCATGCAAGATCAGGTACGCTGTCTGACTCAAAACACAGAAAATGCATTTGAGTCAGGAAAGAAAGGTGGTGTAGTCTTTACCTGATGGCAGCCCATGACACTGTGTGGCACATTGGGCTGACTGCCAAGCTCCTGTAAGTTATTCTTTCTTGGCCGATGATGCGGCTCATTTGAGAAATTACTAGTAACTGAAGATTCATTCTGCAAGTTGGGGAAAAAATCAGTCACCTTAAAAAGTCTCTGTAATGGCCTTCCACAAAGGCCAGTTTTGGCTCCCTTTTTGTTCAATATATACTATGCAACCTTCCTGAAATGCAGGCCCGGAAGTATGTGTGTGCTGATAACATTTGTATTGCTGACACTGGAAATGATTTCCATAGCACTGAAGGGAATCTCAGCCAAAACATGGTATTTTGACCACTTATTTCCAACAATGAAGACTAATCCTTTGTGAAAACAAGGCGGTACCAACTACTTTCCATCTAAACAATCGTCTTGCCAATCAACCCATCTATATTGGTGTACAAGGATGGTTATTGCCATTCCAACCAGTTGTCACATACTTGGGAGTAAAACTAACTGTAGCCTGACATATCAGCCCCACCTGGAACACCTGAAAATGAAGGTCTCTTCTCATACTGCCTTGATATGAAAACTGTCAGGAATTTCCTGCAAAGCAGACCCTTTGGGCCTTCGTACCTCTGCTTTGGCCCTGCTGTTTGCTCCAAATGAATACTGCTCTGCGGTTTGGGGGCAAACAGTCACCGCACACAGCTTAATCAACACAGAGTTGAAGTCAGCCACTAGTATTATTAATGGGTGCTTGAATTATTCACCAACCTCCAGCCTGTATGTGCTAGCACACGTAGCTCCGCCAGACCTTCAACGAAGATGCCATTACTGTTAAGTCTGCCTGGAGAACTGCGACAGCTGAAACCGACCTTTTACAGCTCCGGATGACCGACAGCCCATTTTTCAGACAGAAAACGACACACAGCATCCACTCAAAAGTCCACTCATATTCAAAGGAGGAATCCCATCCCTGCAGACTGGGGTGTGACGCTATGGCTGATCTCTCAGCATCCCACACTCTTGGACAACAGGGTTACTGGCCCTTTCCCGTGCATGGATGATCAGCACTCGCCAGGGAGCTGAAAGCTATGCTCTTATTGAGGAGCAGCATCAGTGGGAAAAAGAGAGTAACACACGAAGTAATTTCAGGAGTCCATCTCTGCACCCACCTCCTTCTCCACTAGATCACAGATTAACAAACTACTCTCTAGTTCAACCAGAGTTGCTGCAATTATATACCAGATTGGCCTTTCTTCCTCTCCACATTGTGATTGTGGGGCAGCATCACAGACAATAACTCCTCTGATAGAAGAGTGCCCAACTTGGCATTTGGAGGACAGTTTACAACACCTACCCTCCCTTGATACAGAGACTATCTTCTGGTCATTGAGCTCGGATGTCTGCATCTGAGAAGAAGAAAACTGTCTCTGTATTCTCAGCCGCCTCAAACACCAAGTGAGCTCAAACTTTACACCAGAGTATAATCCCCTGGAACTTGCGAGGCTTCCTCTTCCCTATATCCATCCAATAGCCACGCTTTACAATTCCCAAATTCGAGGCCCACCTTTTAATGCTTCTGGAGAGGAAAGGTGACAGAGAAAGAGAACAGGAAGTTTCATTGGAACCGACACTTCATGCAACAAACTCTTCCGGCAGCCAGATTTGGTCTTTTAGGAGGCAGGTGCATTCATGGCAGAAGCCTAATTCACCACTAGTACGGCTCAGTTAGCTGCATCAACAATGTAAGGTGCAGTGCAGCAAGGGCTTTGGTATTTTTACGAGTGTCATCTGAACTGCAATGGAAGGGAAAGGGAAACAGATACAAATACAATGTTGCATCATGAAGTGACAATTTTTGAAATGGGGAGAAGAGAGAGAAATGGAAATTAAAAAAAAAAAGGTAAGGCAGCGGCAACTGTCCTGGGGCATGTTGTGATCACCAGAGGAGCTACAGACTCCAGCAAATCAAGGCTGGCGACTGCCAGGCAATGGGGCCTCAACTTCTGCTGTCTTCTTTCATCCAAGGCATTCTAATGATGCTTATCTGCCTATATGTAATGTGTCCCACTTCACACTGAACATGGCCAAGTCAGCAGCTATAGATGCAGCTGACTGTCATGAAGGTGAAGTTTCCTCGTGGCCACACAAGGCTGCCTGGTCTTCAGATATGCCCGGCCCTTGGGAATGTTATGCCTCATTGACAGCGCAGAGACAGGTTGGTTCTCTCGTAGCTGACAACCAGCCAGAGATGTTCTTAAAATGGCCACATGCACATACAAGGCTCCTGAGGATAGGCCATCGGTTGGCAGAAGAAAGGCCTGTTGGGATAAACACTCTCCCTTCCCACGTGGGTAAGGCTAAGATTTTGTTATGCATATTTTTAGTAAAAGTCATGGACAGGTCACGGGCAATAAAAAAAATTCACGGAAGCCCGTGACATTTACTAAAACGATTCATGACAAAATGGGGAGCTGCAGGGGGCCTCCTGCCACGGCTCAGAACTCAGGGGGCCCCCACCATATCTGGCGGCAGGAGTACACCGCAGTTCTCAGCCGCCACAGGCGGTGGGGGGACCCTGCAGCACCCAGGCATCGTGAGCTGAAGTCACTGAGGTCTCTGGAAATCACAGATTTCATGACTTTCACAATCTCCATGACAAAATTGTAGCCTTACACATGGGCCCTGTGGCATCAGTGGCAGTTCACCACCAGTGATGGGAGCAGAAATCCCACCTCCCCAGCTCTCTTCCAGGGTCAGAGAAGAAGAGCCCAGCCCCCAGCAAATGTTTTATTTTTTAGTTATAACTAAGTAACTAAGAGGTGGCCAGGAACGGGGGAGCGAGGACAGGTTCCTCTCTCTCCCTCCTACAGCAGTTGCACACGGGGTTAATACAGCCCCTATAAATTGTAGTGACTTCTGATGCCAGCTGGGGAGGGCAAAAGAGAAAGGAACCAATATGAAGCAAGCAGCACTACTCAGGAGGCAGAAAGCATCTCCACCATCCACCACTCCATGATGGGAAAATCAGATCACCTGCCTGGCTTGCCCACTGGTTTTCCCCTGAACAGGCAGGCTCAGTGATCAGCTGCCTTAGCACAGATGCTAGGGTTTACCTGCCTTGAGGGCTGGATGGACATGTAGATTAAAGGGATCAGACATTAACACTAACATCATCTACAGCTTAAAAAAAAAAAAATCACAAGAGCCTCTGTCCATGTACTTCAGTCAAGTCATTGCCCAGGAGGGTGTATTATGGTGATTATTGAACACCTTCCCCACAATATTTGGTATTTATCATTGTGGGCACCTAGGTACCCAAGCTGAAGGACCATTAGTCTGCTGTAGTATGACAACAAAGAGAACAATGTTCCATGGCAGGGGAGTGGGTCTTAGCTCCGGCACAGGTTAGACAAACCCGTCAGGGATGGTCTAGGTTTCCTTGGTTCTGCCTCAGCATAGGGGGCTGGACTTGACTTCTCGAGGTCCCCTCCAGCCCTGCATTTCTATGATCATTTCTCTTAAAGCTGGTTCCTTCCCCCCCAATGCAATTCAGATCACTTTCACAAATACTGCTCAAGAATATCCTACTCCTAAGAGGGCAGGGGGATTTAAAGCAGCATTTCAGACAGTTACTGATGTTTTAAAATGACTTAAGTAACCCTCAGCCCTGAGATAGACTGATGTCATTTACAGACACTCCGAGTAATATGAGACAGTTCCCTGGTGTGGAGTGGCGTTTACTCTGACCCTGCTGCATGAATCGCTTGGTTAGCTTTAGGGAGATAATTTCACGAGAAACAGCACTCCAACCAAATTGTTGTTTTAGCAATGATACGTAAGAGAAGGAAGTGGTAGGAATGTGCAATGAGGCAGTGATTTCACAGCTACCAGACAGATACAGTATGAAAGCAGCTTTCTGTCTCTGGAACCATCTAGTTAAAAAAAAGGGATTCTTTTTGTAGGGGGATTCTTGCTGTAGTTCTTGTGAATATATTCAGGCTGTTTGGAGAAAACATAAAAATGCTGGACATTCTCATTGCCATGGGGCTAAAGTACAAATGAGTCATAAAAATATCCCAGCTAGAACATAGGCATTAATGCAGAGTTCAGGAAAACTCCAGTCTTCTCTTGTAAACATAGTAAAAACATTGTGAAGTTCAAGGCTAAGCAATTCAGTAATTTAATAGTGGTTGTTCAGTAGAAAAGCAGTGGCAAAGCATAAAGAAATATGCTCCCCAGCATCAGTGCAGGAGTAAGGCCAGGAAGCTGTAATGATATTACACTAAAGAAACAAAAAGAATAATTTAGTTTTCTTTGTTTGCACAACATTCAAAGGACATTCTAAGAAGAGTAGAGATGAGTATTTATAAGCTTCCCTCCCTTGGACAGGTGGTTTAAAGGGTAAGCCAAGAGATAAGACAGAGCAGACTTTCACAGATGCACTGCGCGTTACCGAAAAGGAGGGAATGCCAGATGGTCTCAGATGCTGCTGGGAACCTTGAATTGGTCTGAGCTTTTTTGGTTTCCAAAAAGAGACCTTATTTAGAAGGGAGTGGCTGGAGTAAGCCAACGGATTATCTTGACGAGAAAAAGTGCTTTCTTTGTGGTTTGAGTGGAACTGAGGAACTGTAGAATGCAGGTTTACATCCGAGGTTACAGTTGTTGGAGTAATTACCAGGCCTCTGGGACATTTCATATCTTGCCAGAAAAGAAACAGCAACAAGCAAGTGCTGGGTGGATTACAATTTTCCCCTAACTTGCTAGAATCCCCTATTGCTCCCTTAGCTAAGAGTTAAAACTCGCAGCACTATTTTCTTTATTGTTTCACTGGAAAAACAAAATGAACATTAATAGGAGTTTATACACTTTGGGGGGGGGGGACTAGGGTAAAGGGGACAAATGATGCCAAAGTTAAACAATCAATAATGGGAATGTTTACTTTCATCTTTATGTATCCCATAAATTGTTATAGGAGGGGCACGTTTTACACGAAGGTTGCTCAAGTAAAAGTATGTTGTGTTTGTGAATGATGACCTGCAGCTGTCCTTACAGGGGTAAAGGGGTTGGACTGTTTTCTGAAGGGAGGTTAACTTTTTCTGTGGTTGCAGAAGAGATATTTCTGACCACTTAAGATATTTTCCATCTGCAATCTCTGATTCTTAACAAGTTTAGTGGTCCCAAAATGGTTTGTGCTGCTCTGCTCGGGTTTCCCTCGCCCAGAAAGGTCATGCAGGACAAGACCATAAAGTAGGAGCATCCTCTGATTTTACAGCTGATTTCACAACTGACTCCTGAAAGCAGAACCGCTGTATTTCTGCTGCAGAGAGTGCAGAATGGTGAGTCTACAGGGGGACCGTGTGTTATTCCCGGTGCACTGTGGAGTTCTATTCAGCAGTGCAGAGGAGAGGCCAGAGGGCTTGGAGGTGGGGCAGATACAAACCAGGAGAGCAGATCTGCCACAGGCCTAAGGAAGTGCACTCCTACAACTCTGAGCTGTGCTGACATTTCCTGTGTAGGCTGGGGGAAGAATCTTCTACATTCCCTTTAGCTCCCTCATGAAAAGCCTCTTCACTCAGGCTGCATGGGCAGGAGCACCAAGCCCAGCGGATCACTGGTGCTTAAACTGCCTTTATTTCCTCTCTTTCCTGTTTCAGTTTGTTTTTCTGCAAACAAGAAAGGAAACTGAGGGGGGGAGAGGGGAGCAAGCTGCAAACCAACGACCCTCTCAATTGTGCCACTGCTGCCATCCTGCCGAGCAGCTCTCCAACTTACCCCGCTGCTCACCCAGTCCGTACCGTCACCAACCCCGCCTTGCCCCCAGGCACCGCTTTCCATCTCTGACCTGCTCCCTCCCGGGGCTGCTTCCAGTGAGTGCAAGGACTCCCATTCACATTCCTCCCACAGCCCTGGCACAGCTAACTCCTCATCCAGCTGCAAGAGGTTAAGTGGGGACCAAGCAGCCGCACAGCCTTTCCATTCAAGATACACATCTGTTAGCAGGCAAGCACTGAGCAAGCACCGAGATTTCCGGGCACAGCTAACTCTGTCCTGGAGTTTAGAATAAGTGCAGTTCAATTTGCAGAGTACAGGCCGTCAGGGACAGAGAAATCCAGGGGATACGGATCATTCTGTGGATATTTCTACAACTCTCCAGAATCTGTTTTTTTTTAAAGTAAAGCTTAATTACACGTCAAGCCGCCGGGCTGTGCCGATAGCCTACACAATGCAAACTGACGCACTGATGTCTTGTCGATCTGCAGCTCTACAGGCAATGGTGGGAAACATGGTTTTCTTTGCTTCCTGTTGCTAGAGGAAAGGTTCAAGCTTCCTTCCCCACCCCACCCCACCCCCCACCTTAACATTATAGGCTCCTTGGGACACGGCCCATTTGAAAAAGTGGGCCCTTGTAGGACGTGAGGACCAAGGACCCACAACCGCCAAATGGAGCTGCTGGTACTATACCTCCAGGTACGAGGGAAAAAACCTGAATAAACAGAGCCTGTGTCTTTTAAATGGCTTAGCACACTTCTGGTGTGGCATGAATAATTAGCACGGTGAGCCACTTCACGCTGTTACACAGCATACCGTATGTTGGGATGGTGCCCAATTGGTGTGGCCCTAATGAATGGTGAGAACATGGCTTGACATGACTGAACTGCAAAAGAGGATTTGGGGAGCAAAATCTCTCTCTGAGCATCAGACAGATGGCAGAGGTGAAACTGACTGGCTCCATGCTGCGGGTATGATCAGTACTGATCTTTGGGTCAGCAAATATGTCCACTTGAAAGCAAACAACACGTGCAGAACATCCTGAGCGGAGCATGGGCTGACCGGGGCATCTCGACCCTGTTGAAGGACATCACGCAGGAGGCTGAAGTGAATGATTGATAAGGGAGTGAATGTGGATTAATGTTCAGTTGGCACCACTCTGCAGTCTCCTCCAAGTATTAATTAGGTAAAAATTAGTAGCCACACACCCAGACTTGTGACTCCTTTGAAGAAAAAGAGTATAGAAATCAAGCAAATGAAATTACTCTTGGGGAATTTCTTATTGACGCTTAAAGAAGCAACACTGCTACACAGAGTAGCCAAAACTCTGCTCGGTGCGCTCGAGTAGGACTGTGAGCCAGAGGGGTCTCCGGGCAGCCAGGGCCTGGCCTCGAGACAGACCAGAGGGCTGAGGAGACTGGACCCGGAGAGAAGAAGTCGTCTATAGAATTTGGTAACCACTTTCTCTGTTTGCCAAGCAGGAACTGTGTGAGGCTAGCACAGGGCCTGTTTGTGTATGTTTGTGAAAGAGAGGCTCGCTAAGAGGAATGTATAGCTCTTACTGTATAGTTCTTTAATGTCTAACATAGGAGTTATGTGCTTAATGTAACCCTTTACCGCTTGTGTAATTCCTTTGCGAATAAACTGCAGTGTAGGCAGGGCCGGCTCCAGCATTTCTGCCGCCCCAAGCAAAACAAAACAAAACAAAAACAAAAAGCCGCGATCGCGATCGGCGGCGGCAATTGGAAAAAAAAAAAAAAGCCGCAATCGGTGGCGGCAGTTCAGCGGCAGGTCCTTCGCTCCTAGAGGGAGTGAGGGATCTGCAGCCCCCGAATTGCCGCAGGTGCCGCCCCTCTCCCTTGGCCGCCCCAAGCACCTGCTTGTTAAGCTGGTGCCTGGAGCCGGCCCTGAGTGTATGCAAGTTAATTACTGTGGACCTGTCAGTAATCTGCTCCACTGGGAGCCATTGAAGATCCATTCGTGGTCGTAGCCCCCTGCTGCCAACACCATACACCCAGCAAGGACCCTTGCCTAGTGCCCTCAACCTGTTCTGACACTTCCATGCAAAAGCAACTGCTGTTGAAGTGACATGCCCCTTTCGGCAGCCGCACAAGCTGTGGATCGTGCTGGACAGCCCAGGTGAGATTGGACTCTAAGGAGCCCATGCCAAAGGAGAAAGAGCTTCTACACCCATGGGTGACTCAGTCGAAATTTACAAATTAAGTCTTGGGGAGCACATTTACATCTACTCCAATAAAAAGTAATCATGTGAAGCTGGAGATGTGTCAGACATTAAACTGGTAACTCTCCGGAGGGAGAGGAGGGGACGGAAGAGAAGAGCACAAAGGGGAGGAAATATACCCTGTCTTTGCAGAGGGTCCTTTCAATGGGGCTCTTCCACGTCTAACTGCCCTGATCTGCCTATTGTGCACAAGTGGTCGAATTAGGGAGAAGGGAGTTTTCAGAAAAGGAGAAATCTCTACAAGTTCTACTCTGACAGCCTATCCCCAGTGAGTCTGATACCACAGACTGGAGGGAGGACCAGAGTCCAGCCTGTCAGACTGGGATTTTACCTGCTGTTCCTGTATGATTTTTATATTACAGTCACGTGCCTACCTGAGGTGAAAATACATCCAGCCTCTTAACTAACCACTTTCTGAGACCTACTGCATCTCCAGAGCTACTCTCTGTGAGTGTGGGACACTCATCCAGGAGGAGCTACCTGAACACACAGACATCCTACTGTTTGATGTTTAAGGACATTGACAGAAGGAGGCGTTATAAAGTGACCATCTAATTGATCGATGCACAGATGTGGGGCAGGAGAACGCACTAGTCAGCTGGAATTAGGAAAGGGACAGAAAGTGGGACATTCAGAAGTGCTCAGCGCTGGTCTAACTCTGCTCGCACTGAAGTTGCTGGTGAAACTCCCATTGATTTAATGGGAGCAGAGTTAGGCTGATGTGCAGCGCTGTTGAAAGTCCCACCCAGAAGTTTGCTAAAGAGCAGACGTCACCAAGGGAAGGAACCATCTTGGACATGACGACAGGATGGCACGATCCCAAAACACTACTGGAAGCTTTTGATGCAGGAACCGCAAAAAGCTCCCACAGGGCGATAAGGAGGGGGGATGGAACTCTCCCCTTAGAGATGCAAACTGTTGGGTGCCTGATCCTACCCCACTGCAGTCACCGAGTTTTTCCTCACTGACTTCAGAAGGCTCAGGACCACCAAACGTTTTCCCTGTTCTCTGAGATATCAACGTAGGGCAACGTAAACCTTTCCACATTCCAGGTGGGGCTCGGCAGCTGCCCTTCCAGCAGAGGCTGCCTGGGAGACACAACGAATCTGTGTCTATCCTCTGGCCAACTTGGGTTCAACGCCCTCCTAGGGGACCTTGCCCACTTCTGGGGCTCCCCAGCCAGCCACAAACCCCCTGGCACAGCTGGGATCACAGACTATTTGTACTGCTGCAGCCATAGCCAGGGTTGTGCCAATAAGCCGGCAGGAGTTTGGGTACGTATCGGGCCCCAAAGCCTAGACCAAAGGAGAGTGCAGTAAAGTAACAGCACTGGCTTTAAGCTTAAGCAAAGCAAAGCGCTAGGCTGTGAGGTCCTCTCCCTATGCAGCCCTTTCCAGCAATGCTCAACAACTGGCCACCAGACTTCCCCCACTGCTTTCCACCCTGCCCCCCCGACCACACACATGCAGGTGCTAAGATCGGAAGGGGACGCAAACTTGTTACCCAGTCCCTCCCCCGCCAGCAGTTTGGGACGCCAGCGAGTATACCCACTCCGTAGCTCCCCTCACTTTGAGAAGGGGTTGGACTATATGACCTCCTGAGGTCCCTTCCAACCCTGAGATTCTATGATTCTATGAAAGCGAAGCCTTATTTATGAATTCACAGAGAGCAGGACAATAAGCCAGGTCATTTCAATGTCTAGCCATAAAAATCCAGATGGGGGGGGGGAGGAAGAGGGCAGCCGGAATACCCGGTTCCTATCGCCCCTACTCACAAGTTAAGCTTAGTAACTTAGGCCCTGACCTTGCAGGCAGGCCTCCTGCAACCAATGCAGCAGCCGCCTGGGAGCCTTCAGGAGCTTTAAAACCACTCTCACCATTCAGACTCTTGTATGTGTATAAAGAAACTAGGAATCTGAGATGGGAAGATGCTTTCCTTTCTTTTCGAGTACTGCACTCCTGAGCATCCCCAGCTACCTTTCACGTAGTTAGCACTAAACCCTGGAGAGGTGCGACCCAAAGCACTGCTTTGAACGATCAATCGCATGAGCAACACAGTGCCTTCCAAACGACACTGAACTGCTCTCTGAGAGCATGTGGTTTGGGTTACATTTTCAAAAGCAATTAAATATTTGAGATAATCAGCAGTAGGTGCAATGGCTCTGGTTACGCTGGAGAGGTGAACTTGGGATCAATCCAAGGGCTTCCTATCCCATCCTCCCAATCCCATGCTGCAGCCTTGGCAAAATCTTTATGGGAAGCCGCATGATCTAGTGGACAGAGCACCATACTTGGAGTCAGAACAGCTGGATTCTATACCGAATGCAGACACTAGTATGACCCAGGGCAAATCACTTGACCTCTTTGTGTCTCCGTTTTCCCTCCCACCTTTGTCTATTTTGTGAATTTAGACTGAAAACTCTTCTGTACAGTCAGTCTCTTATTATGTCTCCATATAGTACCTTTGCACAGAAGGCCCAAGCAAGATCAGGGTGCCATTATGTGCAACAGCAACACAACTAATCAATAAGATCTGTGGGAAGAAATAGTTGTATCCAGCTGAATAAAAATGACCCAAGTGGGTACTAAGCCACACAAGTGTGTAATTTTTAAATTTTAGTCTCTGATTCTGGGTGGGATTTTCAAAAATCCTGCCATCACGGAGGAGCACAAGTCCCACTGAAAGTCAGTGGGATTTGTGCTCCTCAGCGAGTTAGGCACTTCTGAAAACCCCATCCTCCATAAATAACACATTGAAAAATGAGTTTTGCAATAGGACAAGGGAACTCAACCATTTCCAAGTCACCCACCAACTTTTTTATTTTATTTGGGCCACTCCCCCCATTACAAAATGAGTGGGGCCCTTTGTTTTCTGTTTTTGTTTTATTTAATTTGTTTTCAGGAATGTATCAGTGTTTATTACTACGACAACAAAAACAGGTCAAAAACCAGTGGAAAAAGCAATTAATAATTTTTCTGGGTAACTATGGGGGTTTATTTTGGTGGCCGGAAAGACTGGGGTGAAAAGTATTCAGTAGATGAACGCTTTGATGAATGCAATTCAATGTGGTTTGTTGCAGAACTAAAACCGAACTCAAAACACAACACCACCTCTAAGTTTAAGAAAACAATATACCTCTAATCCCCAAATAAAACTTTTCATTTCAATAAACAGTTTACTGTTGCAGACATAGAACTATTAGCCTATAAATATTTACACTGAATAATTGGGCCACACCATTTGCAGTGCACACACGCAACTTCATCCTTTTCTCCTGTTTTTGTTTTTTTAAACTTTTGAATACCTCCTTGTGTTCTGAAACGTATTGTGACACAGATTTTTGTTGTCTTCCCATTTTAGTGTGTCAAAGCTTTAAACCGTTATCTGCTAACAGCTTCAAATGCCTCCGTGGCTGCTACCTGAGCTACTGCAGATAGGCTGCTATTTATCCTCACACTACCTCAATCAGAGCTAGCGAGTATGAACACGTGAGCAGGGGAATCACACCTCTACCTCGCAGGGTAGAAATAGCCTTGACCTGGATTGGGGATGCCTGGGTGGGAAGTGTTGGTTTGGGATTGTTTTTTTTTTTTTTTTAAACCGTTTAATATTCTGTTTTCAGTAAAAATCACAGCCAAGAAATCCAGCTCTTTGGAACACACTGGAGTGAGAAAGATCTAAAGCAGCTCCAAGCAAACTGGGATGTTACTGTTAGAGAGATCAGTTTTACGAAGGTCTGTCACTCCTTCCAAAAAAATAGAGGTAAGGGGATCGACTCACCCTTGTGGGCACATGGGAGGGGAGGGGTTGAGAACCCACAGTTTGTACACACAGGCTCTGCCGGCTAACACAGAATGGGGAGGCAAGTGTGGGGGGGGAATACCTTGTTCCAGAGGTGGAGGGACAGGGACAGACTGTGGCACAGATTCTTCTGAGAATCCTGTGAGATGGGGTGCCTACCCCACACAGGCATAAAAGGGGTTAATCATGCCCTGCCCCAGAAGGAGCAATGGAGGTGAGTCCTTGTGTGAAGCACAGCCAATCAGGGAAGAGTTGTAGGGAGCAACCAATCTGGGCCCAGCAGGCTCAGATAAAAGGGAGCTGCAAGGCAGAGTAAGATCAGTTTCTCTCATGGAGCCCAGGAAATAAGGGCCGTGTCACTGAAGGGCTGAGAGAACTAAGCAGCTTGGACAGAGCAGGGAAGCAAGAGGGAGCTCCTGGCTGGCTGCTGGGACTGAGCAACTGAGTGCCCTGAGATGAGGGTGAAGAAGGTGCTGTGGCCATGGGGAAGTGGCCCAGGGAAATAGAGCAGCATTGACGGAGGGCACAGAAGAGCAGCAGGAGACTGCTAGTTACACGGTCCCTGGGACGGCCCGGGTCCCCACTACTCGCCACTGGGGAAGCGGCTGGACTGTTGGACAGCGAAACACAGATGATGACCTAGCCGGAGTCGCAAAAAAGTCACTGCGGTTCTGGGAGTTGAGAGGAGCCGTAGGCGGGAACAGAAACAGAGTGCTGGTGTGCAGACCACAGATGTGGGCATCAGCCTAGAGCTAATCCCCAACTTGATCAGAAGGAGGCACCAGTCTGGCGATGAAGGCTGTACCCCATGACACCCTGCTACAGGGTTCTCAGAAGACACCCTCTTGTTTCCCACCTGTCTAAAGAAACCCTGCTATCAGCAACCGTGCTAAAAATAGGTTTACTCCCACTAATAGCAATGACCAAGCTTCCATTGATACCACAAGGAGCAGGAGCAGCCCCCAGGGTTGCTCCTAGCAAGATGTCAACCTACACTAATGAGACCGTTGATTCTGGTGAACACAGTAAAGTCTGAGAGGCAAGGGAGAGCACTATAACTAACAGCCCTCCCTTGCTATAACGCTAAGAGAAAGCAAGTCACATTTACACAAAGTAGGAAACTTCTGCACCAGCTCATCTATGCCCATACTGACGCCTCTACCATTGTGCAATGCTTCGATATGTCATGGTTATTTCTCTCCCCACCCCACCGTTCTATAGCTATAGATTCCAACAACCAAACCCACCTTATTCAGCACCCTAATTCTGTACAACTAAGCATGCCTGTCAGCTCCATTTATTGTTGAGTCACAAAGAATTCATACAAGAGTTTTCACATGAAGAATCAAACAAACACGTGCCCCACCACTGCAGCTGGTGTTTGAAGAATGCAAAAAAAATCCATGTACCTGGCTTGCTTCCCTCTCTCTGATGGCCTAGCTGTCCTTTGGTGTTCAAGCCACAGGTGTAAACTTCTCCATTCTCCAGTAAGAAAACAGAATGGTTTCCTCCACAAGCCACCTCCTTGATGTTTCGGTCGTGAATGAATCCATACACCTGTGGCTCAGAGATGATTGCTTGGAGATTGCTACCTATCCCAGGCTGGCCAAAAGACCAACATCCCCAACATAACATTTTCTCTCTCTTCAGCAAGTCATGCAGCTTTTTTCCTTCCTGGGAAAGAAGAGAAATGAAAAGCGATGAACAAGTGATGCAACCACGTCCTGTTCTCAGAAGGAAGCGGAGCCAACACAAAAATATTTCCTGTCTAATCCCGTCATGTCTGTGTATTTGCTACATGGATTCACCTTTAATCCTTACCAGTAAATAGGACATTAGACAGTAGAATGAGGACTCATGGGCTCCACTCCTTGCTCTGCTATAGACTCAGTGTGTCACAGCTATTGTGCCTTATTTAGCTGCCTGGCAATGTATAAGACGGGGATATGATGCTTACTTTTTGAAGTGTTTTGAGATCTAGCAGGGAAAAGCACTATACAAGAGTGCTAAGTATTGTTATTTATACAAAACTATTCTTCCTCTGACCCTTAAAAACCACTACAATGTTCTAAACTAATGGCTCAAAACACAGCAGTTTATAACTGCATGTAGTGAGCCGGTGTGGCACCCCTCCGTCTCCGACAGGGCCAAGCTTCCTCCAACCCCAGCGTGGGCGGAGCCACCGGGTCCGGGGCCCGCCCCTCTGAGGTCACGGCCCTGACCCGGAAGTATAAAAGCCCGCCAGCAGAGCTCAGTGAGGCCCAGACTGCCAGAGAGAGCAGACGTCCCGGGCCGAGCTCCCGCTTGGGAGACAGCCACAGGCCGCCTGCTACCCCCCACGCCGGTCAAGCCTACCTCTCGCCAGGTACCCTGAGGAGGACTGGCCCAGCCTGCCCCGGACCCGCTACCCTGAGGAGGACTGGCCCAGCCTGCCCCGGACCCGCTACCCTGAGGAGGACTGGCCCAGCCTGCCCCGTGCCAGCTACCCTGAGGAGGACTGGCCCAGCCTGCCCCGGACCAGCTACCCCGAGGAGGAGCCAAGCCTGCCCTGTGCCAGCTACCCTGGGGGAGAGCTGCCGGACCGGCCCCGAAGCCCCGCACCGAGGAACCGATGCTGCCGGACTGGCCCGAACCTGGTGTCTCCAATGAGGTAGGCCCCGAGGGGGAACCTGGAAGTAGCCCGGGGGTAGCCGACCCCGGTCAGGCTGCAGAGGCCTGTGAGCCGATGTCAGTGTGTTTCGGTCAGGATACCCCACTGACCAGCAGCGGCAGTAACCGCTGCTAGGGCCCCGGGCTGGAACGCAGTGGAGTGGGTGGGCCTGCGTTCCCCCCTGCCACCCCGCTCACGGGTGGCAGGCTTCCCCCTCACCCAATGCTCAGGTGTAGGACTCTGGGCTTACCTTAACTGCTTGTTTGCTCAGCCCCTGCATCCAAGGGCCTGAGCTGTGACTGTTTGTGCCCCGCCCTGATCCAGGGCCTGGGCCTGCTTAAACTGCTAATTAGCGCTCAGCCCCTGCCTAAGGGCCTGAGCTCCCTGAACTGCGGGCCGCTCAGCCCCTGCGTAAAGGGACCTGAGCTTCGACTGTCTGCGCTATAGTGAGCCGGTGTGGCACCCCTCCGTTTCGGAGGGTAGAGCCCCGGCGCGACCGTACTACACTGCATTAGTGCAATGTTTTGGGCAATTACAGTAGACCACCTTTTCAAAGGATGATATCTGCAAAGAAGTTATTTAAACAGGTCCTGATTAGATTGATCTCAATTATTTACAGGGTACTGGCCACGTGCAATACCCTAGTACACTACTAGCTGAGAAATCCAGGCAGAGAAGGAATTTGCACTACTGAGCATAACCAAAACACGTTCGTTTGTGCACACATGTCCTCCCACCCACCCCAAGGCCATGAAGTATCCAGCAGAAAGGGTGCACCACATACAATTCCCATGGAGCATCACAACAACAGTTTAGCGTTTACACAACAAGATACTGACGTGAAAGTGACTTGCCCAAACCCGCATATTAGAACACCTGGCTCCCCATCCACTAAACCATCTAACAGCCAGCACCTTCACAGGGAACAGTAACATGGCACAAAGAAACAAAGATAGACAAAAAAGGAAGGAAAGAAGAAAACATGCAGCCAGCCAGTACTTGACAATGCCATAAGCCAGGGGTGGCCAACCTGTGGCTCCGGAGCCACATGCGGCTCTTCAGAAGTTAATATGCGGCCCCTTGTACAGGCACCGACTCCTGGGCTGGAGCTATAGGCGCCAACTTTCCAATGTGCCAGGGGGTGCTCATGGCTCAACCGCCAGCTCTGCCACAGGCCCTGCCTCCACTCCACTCCTTCCCACCCCCTCCCTGAGGATGCCGTGCCCTCGCTCCTCTCCCCTCCCCCCCCAGAGCCTCCTGCCCGGGAGGTGATCGGGAGGTGTGGGGAGGGAGGAGGGGCGCTGATCAGCCGGGCTGCCGGTGGGTGGGAGGCGCTGGGAGCAGGGGAAGTGGGGGACGTATTACTGTGGCTCTTTAGCAATGTACACTGGTAAATTCTGGCTCCTTCTCAGGCTCAGGTTGGCCACCCCTGCCATAAGCCAAGCTCACTCCTGGTTTATACCTGGCAGCAGCAAGAGAAACAATCTCTCATTCCAGAAGAAGCGACTGTGAGATTTTTTTGTAAATTCTCCCATGAGGCCTAATCTCAAAGTATTTGGGTCATTTGTTAAAACATGTTGCACTAGCAATAAAAGGTTAATAAAAGAGGAGGAAATAGCCTGGGGATCTAGGCCCTAAACATTTGAGTGATCATTTCTCACCCTATCTTGGTTGAGGTCAGCTGAGGTGGACCTGCTCTCAATTCCACTAAGGCAGGACTGAGAAGGGTGGAGTTTTCTCCTGGAATGGGTATGGAGGAGTCCCTTCCTGGGTTGCTTTCGAACATGCTGCAAATCCCATTTGTCTTTGTCTTGGCCTTTTTATTTAAACTTTCAGGGCTGTTCCCTCCCAACCATCCCCGCCTCCCCCATGATATAGACCAGGGCTCAGCAACCTTTCAGAAGTGGTGTGCCGAGTCTTCATTTATTCACTCTAATTTAAGGTTTCCTGTGCCAGTAATACATTTTAACGTTTTTAGAAGGTCTCTTTCTATAAGTCTATAATATTTAACTAAACTATTGTTGTATGTAAAGTAAATAAGGTTTTTAAAATGTTTAAGAAGCTTCATTTAAAATTAAATTAAAATGCAGAGCCCCCCGAACCGGTGGCCAGGATCTGGGCAGCGTGAGTGCCACTGAAAATCCGCTCGCGTGCCGCCTTCAGCACAGGTGGCATAGGTTGCCTACCCCTGGTATAGACTAAATCCTCTGCACCAGTGGGGAACTGATCCTTTTGAATGGTGAAAGTCGCCTGTTAGGATTCCTCCGGTGCCAGCTGACAGGGCTCTGTCCACCTGTGCGAATTGGTTCTTGCATGTATTTTGGTTTTTAATTATACTGGACATAGATGCCCGGTGAAAGACAACTTGCACAGTAGCTGATACTAAAATAGATCCCAGTCCAAGCTGATACTCACCAGACAGTGATAACTAAGTGTACCACAGTATTTCCCTAAGAACAGGCAATACTGCAGCGCAGTAAAAGTGGTGTGCATGGATTTTTGATCATTTGTTTTTCAAATGATATCTACTTGTACTAAACTCACATTCCCTCTCCAAGAAGCCCATCATCCAACCTCTGGGTAGCAACACAGCCAGCACGATCCAGAGTGAGGCTGCAGCTTCAACATTCGCTCTGGGACATGACTCTCTTCCCAGCATGCAACCTGCTTGACAGCTATCCACAAAACAGCAGCCCTACATGTCCAAGTCCAAAATCTGTGATAGTGAAAATAGGTGCTGCTCCACTGACTGTAAGAGTCGCAGCAACATTAAATCTGGTCTCCAGCATTTGTTTATACAGGTAAGCTACATTGATTTCTTACAATATATTAGCTATATATTAATCTTCTGGGTGTGTATATAGGAGCTGGATACATACACACACACACACACACACACACACACACACACACACACACACACACACACACACACACACACACCCACCCACCCCGGTGCAAGGCAGTTTCGCCTAGGGCGCGAAACTTCCACCTTGTGTGCCCCCTCCCCCTCAAGCCCTGCGGCAGCTCCTTGCCCTCCCCCCGCCATGAGGCGCCCCCCCCAGGGTAGCTCCCCCCCCCGCAGCAGCTCCTCCCCCGGGGAGCTGTGCAGCAGCTCCCCACCCCAGCTCACCTCTGCTCCGCCTCCTCCCTGAGCACGCTGCCCCCGCTCTAATTCTCTTCCCCTCCCAGGCTTGTGGCACCAAACAGCTGATTGGCGCTGCAAGCCTGGGAGGCGGGAGAAGTGGAGCGGCGACCGTGTGCTCGGGGCGGCGGCATAGGAACGCTGTAAAAAAAAAATTGGGGGCACCGCTTTTTGGCACCCCCAAATCTTGGCACCCTCGGCAACCGCCTAGTTTGCCTAAATGGTAGCACCGGCCTTGCACACACCCCTCCCCAAGACTTGCAGGGTTATGGTTTGGGGAGAGCTGGCTATCTTGTTTCCAGCTGCTGAAGTTAAAAATAGATTGAACAATTATTTCCCCTAATTTAATTTTCCATGTAAGCAATTGCAGTAGTTGCCACAGGGATGGCAGGTGATTGACAATTGGAGGGAATGTGGCCCCCAAATCCATCTCTTAAAACGGGATCCATGCAATGAAAAAGTTTTGGAACTCTTCTAATATAAATACAAACTAGGATCCAGATTTTCAAAGGGCCTCCATTTAGCCCCATAAATTAAGTGGCCAGATTTTCAAGTGCAGAAGAACCAGCAGCTCCTACTGAAAACAATGGGAGATGCTGTGTGCTGAGCTCTTTTGAAAGCATGGTGGTATAACTGACCACAAACATGAGTTTTCTAAACAGTTTTTAGGAAGATCTGTTTCATCATCTCCATAACTGCAAAGGGCACCTTTGTGTCTCTCGGGCTTTTTTACTGACACTTCCCAGGAAGTGCTATATTTGCAGGAAGCAGAACAAGAGACAAATGCAGCATCTATTTGAAAGAATGACAAATCAGAAGATTTTCCAAAGGTCCTGTAAGTCCCGATCAGTTACTGCTTTATTTCTAAGACATTGTGCATTTTAAAGTTTAAGTTAAAATTCTTTGTTTTTTTATAAATGCATTAGGCAAGAATGCTGCAAGTTTTGTGTGTCATATGTTCAAATGGGCGCAGTGTTTCCTGTATATTTATCAACAAGACTCAAAATGGAAGCTTCCTGCTCCACTGTCGATTCTATTTAAGGTTTTTACTCTTCCTTGCCATTAATGTAGTGAAACTTCATGTTATCTTGGGAGTTTGAGTCTGAAAGCTCTATTAAAAAACTTTGGCCTTGTCTACACAACACAGTTTTGTTGACAAAAGTCAGCTTGTGTCGACCAAACAATGGAGGTGACTGCACCGAAATGCTCCTCCCCTGCTAAGCTGACATAATAAAACCGCCTCGACGAGCGGTTTAGAGCTTTTTGCAATGCAGTTAGAGTGACGCAGCACCAGCATAGACCTGCGGTTGGTTATGTCACCCTAATTGGACACACATCCCTCGGCCCGCACCGCTTCCTGCAGCTCCCATTGGCCTGGAGCGGCGAACCGCGGCCACTGGGAGTTGCGATCGGCCGAACCTGCGGATGCGGCAGGTAAACAAACCGCCCCGGCCCTCCAGGGGCTTTCCCTGAACAAGCGGCGGCCCTAGTTTGAGAACCACTGCAGTAGTGAACTGTTTTGAGCACTATCTCAAGAACTGGCCTAATCTGATGACAGTTTGTGAACAAAATCATGAAAAAATAGATGGCACTGTCACAGCCAAAGTTCTGAACATTGGGCTTCAGAGAGATGTTGAACACATGCTGAGTACACTGAAGCCTATTTCTGGAGCCTTGAACAAAATGCAGGGAAATAGCTGTTTTATTGCTGACACTGCTGAAATTTGGAAGGAACTGAGTGAGATCTTAAAAAGAGAAACATGCAATGACAGAGTTAAATTACAACATTAAAAAAACAAATGGGACAAGCACTATCTCCAGCTCATTTTCTTGCAACTATTCTCAATACTCAGTACCAGGGTCAAACCTTAACTGCTGAAGAAAAGGAGTTGGCTATGACATGGACATCCAGCAATCATCCCTCCATAATGCCAACTATAATAAACTTCAGCGCTAAGGGTGAACCATTCAGGAAATATGTTTGCTGATGTTTTAAAGAAAGTCACACCAATGAACCGGTTGAAGTCACTTAAGCACTCTGATTCAGAGACTGTTGAAGTGATAATCTCACTTTTAACAGCAGTAGCTTCTTCTGCCAGTGTAGAAAGAATATTTTCTTCCTTTGGACTAATTCATTCCAAATTGAGAAATCGTTTGGGACCTGAAAAAGCGGGAAAATTTGTTTTTCTTTTCCAGATTATGAACAAACAGGAAAATGAAGGTGAAGATGACTGAGTTAGCTGCAGAAGCCAATATTTTAAGTTTCTCATGTTGACCTGACTGACAGAATCGATTTAATTTTTGTTTTGTTTTTTAAATACTTCATTTAACTATTTTAGTTAAAAACAATTTTAACAAAAACAAACCTGATTTTAAAAAACTTGAATGTTTAACTAAATTAAAAATTTATATGCTTGTTTTGTTAAAATATTATGTTTGCTGTTGAAGAAAAAAAATCCAGAATACATAACATTGTTGTTTTAGTTAAATAAAACAGTTTAAATGTCTGTCTGGTGATGTTCTCCTCCCAATACAACATGGCAAGAAAATCCTCCAAATATTAATGATTAACCTGTTGAATTGGAGATATTTATGAAGTTGTTGGGGGGTGAACTATCTGCTTCAATTACCTTTGGTAAATGAAATAACCAATCAATCATTCATTTTCTGATATAGCTGTAAAACTAATCTGAAAGATTTTCAAAATAAATCACTTTAAAAATGTATAATTACCTTCTAGAAATGAAACCTACATTTACCTCTGAGTTGTGAAGAATATGTATTAAGGTTATAACAAGCAACAAGAAGGCACTTTTATATAGAAATCCATGATTAAATTGAGTCTTCCTGACTAGTGATTTAAATCAATTTGATTTATATCAAATCCACCCTGATGGGTGGTCAGTGAAGCTACCACTTGGGGAGGTTAGCTCCCCAGCCCACCTCTTCTGCCTGTGGCCCCGCCCATACTCCACCCCTGCTCTGCCCCAGACCCCTCCTTTCTTCCCTCCCCCACCCTGCTCAACCCCTTCCAGCCAAATCCCTGAACCCAAATGAAGCAAATGACATTTGAAAAAAACACTCTTCTGCAATTTCTTTCTAAAGAAAATGGAGACTGTTTTTTCACTGCATGCCAAATGGTGAAGACCAGACATGTAGAAAGTACCTAATTAAAAGCACTAAACTTGGGAATAAAAAATGTCGGTCACAGGTTTTTTGATATGCCCAGAAGTTTGCCAGAGATTTATTTGCAAAAACTTTGTAATAAGGGTGCGTCAGCTGTCTTGCTGATTACAACATTACATATTATGGAATACATGATGCAGCTCTTCTCTGTTTTACATTTTCTTAATCGGTATTTCTAAGCTGATTTTATATTTTAAATGTACTCTTAAGCCTTCATAAAATAATCATTCCAGATTATTACATATTTAACTCACTGAAACTAAGACATTATTTTAAATTAATCAGTCACAGAGGTTTAGTGTGTTCATAACAATGTTCATTGCTTTTAGAAAAAGGAACACTAATTTACTTTGTGTGATCTCCATAACAACAGACATGTTTATGAAATTTCACCAACTTTAAAAAAAATATGTTTCCAAAGATTTTAGGTATAACAAAGGATTTTATATCTTACTAGGTACTGATTTTGCTGGAGGGTTCTCTTAAAACTAGTTCATCAGATAGTCAGAAGTAAAGAAAGGGAAACTCTGTCCAGCTACCTGGAAGAAAGGGGTGTTGTCCCTTTAAGGGCTCTCTTCAACAGGGGTGGGGGGCGGTGTAAAGGGAGAAAGGGATGGACAGAAAGGACAGGAAGACTTTGGAAGCAAGTTTTTTTTACTATAGTAATTAAAATTAAAATGTGTATTTTAGACAAGGGTGATCTTTTGAAGGATTTATTTAAAAAACTATGTCTGAAGATCCAAGCATTTAAGGCTAAAGATGATTGTGCATCTAAAAATCTATGCAAGGATTTTTTAGAGATGTGATTTTATAATCTTCACCAACTCGCTAATGAAATATTTTAAAGCAAATTTTAAACTAAGGTCCTGTAGACTAACATGTTCTGAGTAAATAATGTTTTCACCCCTCAGCTCACAGAATATTACAGTCATGCACAACTGTTTTGCTCAGTAAATTCAGAAACTGACAGTATATACCTGGGGGTTGGCAAATGCGTGTTAAATGTCTTCATTACCACTTGAAAGGCTCTTTAACAGTTTCAATGTTGTGCTAATAGGTCTGGCAGGCTGGAGGCTTTTTCACTTTTAAGTTACTAGATCCCCTCCGGAGTAAGAGTCATCAGGCCGCAGCAGCTAGCTGTGGGAGTCTGCAGGAAGGGTCAGAACAGGGATAGGAAGAGCTGGGAGGGTGGACACTAAGAACCAGTAGTGCCCCAAATTTTCAGGTGCCGTGGGCAGCCCCGTATTCTGCGTATCCCTAAGAATGGCCCTGTGTCCCACAATGCCCATCCTGACTGCTCTGGTCAGCAATTTGAACTCCATGCCCTGAAAGTACATAGGTGTGCGCCCCTCCCGCTTTTGAAGCCTGGGAATTTTTGAAATTCCTCTTCCTGTTTTCTCTGCATGGACCATGCACACAGCAACCTTCCCAGCAGACCATGCCAGCTTTCCACAATAAACGCACTCCCGCATGGAGAACACCGGAGCTGTTGGATCTGCTGGGTCTATGGCAGGGGTGAACAAACTTTTTGGCCCGAGGGTGGGTGGGGAAATTCCATGCAGGGCCATGAATGTAGGACTGGGGTAGGGGGCTGGGGTGCGGGAGGAAGTGTGGAGTATGGGAGGGGGTGCGGTGTACACGAAGGGGCTCAGGGCAAGGGGTTGGGAGAGAGGAGGGGTGTGGGGTGTACAAGGGGGCTCAGGGAAGCAGGTTGGGGTGCAGGAGGAGGTGCAAAGTGCAGGAGGGGGCTCAGGGCAGGGGTGCAGGGAGAAGTGAGGGAGGGGGCTCAGGGCAGGGGGTTGGGGTGCAGGAGAGGTGCAGGGTGCAGCAGGGGGCTCAGGGTAGGGAGTTGGGGTGGGGCTCCAGCCCGGCGCCGCTTACCTGGGGCAGCTCCGGGGTGGCAGCGATGCACACCAGGGCCAGGGCAGGCTCCCTGCATGCCTGCCCTGGCCCTGGTCCTGCGCCACTCCTGGAAGCGGCCGGCACCACGTCCCTGCGGCCCCTGGTAGAGGGGCCACAGAGGGCTCCGCGCACTGCTCTTGCCTGTGGATACCTCCCCCAAGCTCCCATTGGCCGCGGTTCCCTGTTCCCGGCCAATGGGAGCTGCGGGGGGCGGTGCCTGCAGGCGAGGGCAATATGTGGAGCCCTCTGCTCCCCCTCCCCCAGGGGTCGCAGGGACATGGTGCCGGCCGCTTCCAGGAGTGGGGCGGGGCCCATGGCGCCATGGGGGTGGCAATCCCACGGGCTGGATCCGGCCCACGGGTCATAGTTTGCCCACCCCTGGTCTATGAGGTCGTAGCTTCGCTCCAGCTGTAGGAACTTTGATACCTACGGGCTGATTGCTAGTGGCATGCAGAAGAAGGGGCATGACAGGGACATGCAGCAGAGCCTGTGCATCTATGCAGTGGGGGCCCAGCAGAAAAGTTTGTTAACATGCACCGAGATGTCCCAGGAATCCTCCATAGAGATGTCCAGGAAACTTTCCTGTAGGTATTCTGCAATCCTCTCCCAAAAATTCATTGGTAGAGCTGCCTTGTTTCTCCCCCTTGCTGTACGAAACTTTGCCGCCCCATGTGACAATAATTTCTGCAGGAACCAGAGTGGCACACAGGCGAGCAGCATACAGAGCTGGTCTGAAGCCATAGGCAAGCAGGAGATGTACCCTTGCATCCTAGGTTACCCTTAGGAGTGAGATATTGGGTTCGATTAACCTAGCCTGTGGAAAACGGTACCAATATTCAGAAAAGTCTCCCTTGGGGCTTCTAATTACTCCCTTCGGAAACCACCCAGACCCTTAGTCCATTCTTCCCAATTCTCCCCTGTGCCTCCTGCCGAACTCACCGTATTTGGGACTTGCGCTGTCCCGTGTGCTCCCCAAGGGACCGTGAGAAAGAGGTGTGTGTAAATGTTATAATTCACAGCTGTGAGCACACTCACAATACTGTCGTACTGTCGCTGTTCATTATTTCTTTGGCTTCTGCAGATGTGCCCTTGAGGACCCACTCCTCCACACCGGTGAAGCGCCACCATAAGATAAGGTGGCGAACTAAGAGGAGTAAGGAGGATATGTTTCGTGAAGTGCTGCAGTCAACAGATGCAGCACATAATGAAACAAGAGTGTGGAGGGAGACAATTAATGAAAAACTCAGGATGGATACCCTGGAAAGGAGAGATGGACAGGGGCAGATGATGAAGCTATTGGAGGACCAGACAGAGATGCTCAAGTCCCTCATCACACTGCAGTCAGAGCACATCCATGCACAAGTCCCCCTGCAGTTAATACAGAACTCCATTCCTCCCCAAACTCCCCACCACATTCTACGCATGTTCCCGGTCCCTCGCAGTATGCCTTGCACTCCACCCCTAGGGACTGGTTTCACAGTGAAAGCTGGAGTTACACTCAGCTGCGAGAGCTGTAACCGAGACTGTTCCTCATTTCCATGTCCCTAGTTTGACAAAAAAAAAATGTGTTTTGTCCTGTTATTAAACTTTCTTCTTTGATACAAACTGACTTTTTATTTGTGTCATACACACGTTAGTCGGTGCTAACATTTAAACACAGTGGCTAAAGGCAGGAACATTTGCTCACTACAATTAAAGCTCAGGAAGCAAGCGCTACAGGGACCATTCAAGGCAGCAAGTAAACAGTGCCTGGCCAAATGCTTAGACACATTACTGGGAATCATGGTCAAAATGCTCTTTCAAGGCCTCCCTGATTCGAATAGCCACACACTGTGCCCCTCTAATTGCCCTGGTATCTGGCTGCTCAAAATCAGCAGCCAGCCGTTCAACTTCAGCGCTCCACTCCTGGGGAAACTTTTCCCCCTTCACTTCACAAATATTATGCAGAATACAGCATGCCGCAATGACCATGGGAATATTTTCCTCATCGAGGTCTAACCGGCCAAAAAGGCAGCGCCAACGACCTTTTAATCGGCCAAAGGCATGTTCAACGGTCATTCGGCACCTGCTGAGTCTGTTGTTGAAGCGCTCCTTGCTGCTGTCTAGTTTCCCAGTGTAAGGCTTCATGAGCCATGGCAGCAAGGGATAGGCGGGGTCTCCCAGGATCACTATGGGCATTTCAACATCCCCCATTGGAATCTTCTGGTCTGGAAAGAACGTCCCAGAATGCAGCTTTCTATACAGTCCAGTGTTCTGAAAAATGTGCGCATCATGCACCTTCCCTGACCGCCCTGCGTTGATGTCAGTGAAACGGCCCCGGTGATCCACCAGCGCCTGCAAGACCATAGAAAAGTAGCCCTTTCGGTTGATATACTCCCTTGCAAGATGGTCTGGGGCCAAAATTGGGATATGAGTTCCATCTATTGCCCCTCCACAGTTAGGAAATCCCATTGCCTCAAAGCCATCAATTATTTCCTGCACATTACCAAGAGTCACAGTCCTTCGTAGCAGGAGGCGATTAATGGCCCTACACACTTGCATTACCACAGCCCCCACAGTGGACTTTCCAACTCCAAACTGCTTTGCGACTGACCGGTAGCAGTCTGGAGTTGCCAGCTTCCACACAGCGATCGCCACTCGCTTTTCAACAGTGAGGGCAGCTCTCATTCGGGTATCCTTGCGCCGCAGTGCTGGGGCGAGCTCCGCACACAGTTCCAGGAAGGTGGATTTGCGCATCCGAAAGTTCTGCAGCCACTGCTCATCATCCCATACATGCATCACGATGCGATCCCACCACTCAGTGCTTGTTTCCCGAGCCCAGTACCGACGGTCCACCGCGTGCAGCTGTTCCGTGAATGCCAGCAGCAATCTTGAATTATTTGTTTCCATGGCAGCCAGCAGGGCAGGCACCACCGAGTCATTCTCTGTTTCGCAGCTCATGAAATAATGCAGGACCAGCCGTGTTGTGTTCATAACGTTCATCACCACAATGGTCAGCAACTCAGGATCCATGCTGTTAGACAGAGATGGCGGGTGCACAGTTTACAAGGGCTGTTGAAAAACGGCACTAAACGAATTTGGAAGCCCATGGAATGATGGGATGGAAATAAATGCATCATGGGATGGCGAACATGCCCCCCCATGATGCATCACAATCCATTCCCAGAGCTCCCAGAGGCAGAGGGTGACAGAGGGTGGCGAGTTGTACAGTGGGATAGCTACCCACAATGCAACTCTCTCTCTGTTGATGCAAGAGCAACGACTGGGACACGCTTCGCTGATACAAGGAGCGTTGTGTGGACGTGCACAACCGATGTAATTAAAGCGGCTTATGATCGTCAACGTAACTTAAGTCGACTTAATTCTGTACTGTAGACAAGCCTTTATCCTGATGGCCACCATGTGGAAATCTTAAAGGACAGGCAATAGGTAAAGGGGGGGGGGGGGAGGGAGATATATATATATATATATATATATATATATATATATGCCTAAGTTTTCAAAAGTGACTAGTCATAATGGGTGCCCAACTTGAGACACCCCTGGGAAATGGAATCTGATTTTTCCAGAGGTGCCATCCTGTGAAAGTGAAAGCCCCCAAAATTGTCTAAGGTGGCAGAGGCAACATGTAGGGGGGGCATGTGGGGTCAAGTGCCCCCCCAGATTGGCCTGGTAGGGAGAGAGCGGGGCTCTGTCCTTCTCTCCCTGCACCTCCCCCTGGCACGTTTGGCCGCTCTCCCTGGCAGCTAGGTGGGGAGTGAGACAGAGCTGCTCCTGTCTGAGAGAGCTTGGCTAGGAGGCAGCGGTGGCTCACTTCAGGCCCGGGCTCAGCTGCCGGGGAGAGGGGCCAAGTACATTAAGGGAGGAGGGATCCGTACAATACTCCAACTGAGGCCTCACCAGTGCCGAGTAGAGCTTAACAATTGCCACCCATGTCTTACATACAACACGCCTGGTAATAAGCCTCTGACTGCCAGATGCTGGGATGGACAATAGGGAAATTATTGAGTGATCTATCCCCTGTTCTGTTCATTCCCTCTGGGGCACCTGGCATTGGCTACTGTGGGAAGACAGAATACTGGGCTAGATGGACCATTGGTCTGACCCAGTATGGCCATTTTATGCAATACACCTTAGAATGACATTTGCTTTTCCCACAACAGCATCCCATTGGCGACTCCATTAATTAATAAAGTCACTAGTCCCTTTTGTAAATTAGGCCAGAATCTGCAAGATCAAAGACCTTTGGCCAGTCCAACCACAGCACACGCCCACGGTGTTCCTCACTGATTTTCAATGGAACCTGACATGTAAATCTGAACACAACCACCTCAATGTGGGATCTGTATTAACATCTACAGATTAGAATGGTTGTATTGCAGCAGATCAGTTTGTTTGCAGAGACTCTCCAATGCCTGCTAAGCCAGGAAGAGACATCTGCAAATACCAACCTTCCAAAAGTAATTCTTCAGTGGGGTGTGTGCAGCACAATAACAAAGAGGAAAATCCCTCGCTGCACGGAATATTTTGAGGAGGGCCTTATTGGATGGGAGAGCCAGGAGGCTGCCACCTATCCTCTGCCCAAAACTGAAGGACATGCTGCATTTGATTTAGGTGAGGAAAGAATCGATTTACAGGATTACCAGTATAAGTTACACTGCTTCTAAGGCTATGTCTATACTACATACCTTAGAGCAGCACAGCGGTGCTGCTGTAAAGTCTCCCATGTAGCCGCTCTCCTGCTAGCAAAATAAAACCACCCCCAATGAGGGGCGGTAGCTTTGTCGGTGGGAGTGTGTCTCCCACTGGTGCTTTTCGTGGGTAAAACTTTTGTCGGTCAGCAGGGTGTTTTTTTCACACCCATGACAGACAAAAGTTTTACCAATCAAAGTGCAGTGTAGATATAACTGAATTAAATAGAGAGACAAGGTGGGTGAGATGATATCTTTTAATTGGACCAACTTCTTTTGGTTAGAGAGTCGAGCTTTTGAGCTACACAGAGCTCCCCTGCAGGTCTGGGAAAGGTACTCAGTGTGTCCACCTAAATACAAGGTTGAACAGTTTAACACATGGGTGGGCAAACTACAGCCCTGGGGCCACACTCGGCCCTTCAGACATTTTAATCCGTCCCTCGAGCTCCTGCCGGAAAGCAGGGTCTGAGGTTTGCCCCGCTCCGCGTGTGCCATGGCTCTGCACAGCTCCCGGAAGCAGTGGCATGTCCCCCCTCTGGCTCCTCCACGTAGGGGCAGCCATGGGGCTCCACGCACAGCCCTGCTCCAAGCGCCGCCCCCGCAGCTCCCATTGGCCGGCAACCACGGCCAATGGGAGCTGCAGGGGCAGCACCTGCAGATGGGGTAGCCAGAGAGGGGACATGCCACTGCTTCTGGGAGCTGCTTGAGGTCAGCGGAGCCTGCACCGCTGACCCTCTCCAGAGCCCCAACCCCCTGCCCCAGCCCTGATCCCCTCCCGCCCTCTGAACCCCTTAGTCCTACCCTCCTGCACCCCAGAGCCTGCACCCCCAGCCAGAGACCTCACACCCGCACCCCAACCCCCTACCCCAGTCCAGAGCCCCTTCCCGCACCCTGAACTCCTCATGTCTGGCCTCACTCCAGAGCCCGCACCCCCAGCCGGAGCCCTCACCCCCTCTTGCACCCCAACCCCCAATGTCGTGAGCATTCATGGCCCACCATACAATTTCCATACCCAGATGTGGCCCTCCAGGCCAAAAAGTTTCCCACCCCTGGTTTAGCACAAATAGTTAACACGTAATCTAAGGAACCACTTAAGACGAAGTGGCCCATTACCACCCCTGTAGTCATAGGACACTAACACCTTTTTGTCCTACACAATCCTGCATCTAACTAAACAAACATAGGTAGCTCTTTTTACCAGCATGGTATCTAATAGCCTCCTCATGTGATTATAGGAACTTATTGTTCCAACCAACCTCAAGAGCTAGAAGCAAAAGCTACTGCTATAACCACACCACCTCTGAGAAAGTGAGTTAAAGTAAACACGGTACTGTACTCACAACAAACAATGCTCAATGCTAAGCGCTCCCAAAACACTGATGTCTGCCAATTGGCGGAGCATGAACAAATAAACTTTTCCTTCATTGTTGTTCACGGGACTGCAGTGGTAACTAATGTGCTTCTTCTACTGACACTGCCCTAATAATTACAGAATTTACCAAACGGTCCCTTCACAATGTTTTTTCTCCTAACGGAAATAATTCTTGTCCTAGCGACCCTCATTTTGCTACAACTCGACATTTGAGCTAAATCAGGACAGGCAGCAAAAAAGTGCAAGGCTTACAAGAACAGTTCCACGTGTGACAGAATGCACAGCACCTTCACTTCCGATGTACAAGCAAAGTATCCTCAGCACGTGGGACAATTCAAACAAAAATCTTCCTAATCCCTATTTTGTAGCCCTCGTGAGGACAGTGTCCTTTTTAACATCTAGTATATAAAGGGGAAAAAAGAATGTGACTACATCCCAGAAGCACGGTGCCACTACAACGGACACCTATTTATGGGGCTAACAGGGCTGAAAGGGGAAACTGGTACTGAAAATAAAGTTGAAATCACTGGACTACGGAAATAAAAATCCAGTCAACTTCTTAAAATTCTGGGACGTGAGTCTTTGGCAATGTGAAGAAGTGGAGAGTGAGTGAATGGGTCAGATGATCGCCTTGGGACCACCTTTGCCCTGGCCTGCAGGAGATCCAGGTACAACACCCAATTCCAATTTCTTTTGCTCTCCACACCAGGAGGGTTCTCAGTCTCTGGAGGATGGGCCAGGTGAGACGGAGGAACTGCTTCACATTTTTTCCACTGACAACCCTGCCAGCTGATCAGGTAGGAGCACTGACACACTTTTAAGTGAAGTCTCATTGAGTCCTCAGAGAGCTTCTGACACCTACATAATCACAAGCCTTAGCATCAACAGAATAGCTAAGGGGGCTCCCCGAGGTGTCTGCCTGGGAGACCAACCTGGGGATGGCTGATTTACTTGTTGCTCTTGGCCCATAGAGAAGAAGATGCATCTGAAGAAGTGAGGTTTTTACCCACGAAAGCTTATGCCCAAATAAATCTGTTAATCTTTAAGGTGCCACCAGACTGCTGCTATTATTTCACGTTTCCTCTCTGGCTCTGGCTGTCAGCCCCGGGATGGGGGGACTCCAGCTGTGAGCCCCACGCAGCTGTCAGTGCCCCACACTCTGGCTGTCAATGCCCCACTTCAGTCAGTGCAAATGCTCCTGGTGAGGACATGCACCACTGGCAGGAAGGCAGTGTGGACACCAACATAATAATATAATTACTGCGGTGACTATAGGACAACCTACCATTCCTTGACCTAATTTTGTAGTGTACACAAACCCTAAGTATCATGATCAGTAGGACGGGGAAAATGCTTTAGAGAGCAAAATGCTAGTTCAGCTGATTATTTTAGTCATTTAGAACCCCAGAGAGAATTCACTAGCTATATGCTTTAGACTTTTAGAGGGTCAATGAACGTGCTTCTTTGTTTGGGGAACACAGCCACAAATAAATTGCCTACAATGCATTTAAAAGACTCTGAGAATCCATTTTTCTGGGACATCTGGATGGAAGCCAATTTTTGTTCTTAAAAATAAATCATATGCAAATGGACATTGAATTAGGACCCAATCTTGCCAAACACATAGCATTACTCATGAGAGTAGTCCCATTGAAGTCAGTGGTACTACTCACATGACTAAAGTTATACAGGCATGAAAATCACTTGCAGGATCCTTGCCTGTGCAATTTTCTAGAGTATCTTTAATGGTACTGTACAGGCCATTAAACTGCTAATAGTGATTTAAAATTTTCTAGATGCATGAATTTTTCATCTATTACAATTTAAACTCTTTGCATATATGCAGACACATGCCACTGAGGTGCGCAGAAGTACAATATACTCCTTTGTAGAGCTACACCCCAGGACATCCGTTTATAGTTCCTGAGACTTTTGCAACCGCATGTAAAAACCCTCTTATTAAAAGCCATTTCTCTATCAATGTACAGGTAGGCTAGTGTATTAACTTTCCTCTACTGTACTGTAACTCCTATAGGAGACCCAAATATCTAAGTCACCACCCAGACCCACTCACTATTAGCATAAGTCAGTTTATCTTTGACCTCATTGTCCTCAGAGCCCAGGGGGAGTTCCTGGATGAGCCTTGCACACACACTCACACACACAAAGGTATATAAGCCTCATGCTCTGGCTGGAACACGTGGTCTGCTTTTCAAAGATGCTGCCGCTGAGCTCCTGAGGCTGAGGGAGTCGGGGTTGCTTAGCATCTCTGGAAATATCAGACCAAAATGAAACTAAGAATTGGTCTCTGCCCCCTACAGAGAGCCAGGCAGGGAGAGAATAAAATGCTGAAATGGGTAAAAGGATAAAGACCTAACTAAGCAACATCCTTCTACATACATTCCTGGAGGTATCAGACACAAGTCAGATAGGTAAGATCTACCCTAAATAAAATCCAGGGTGGATCGTTTGGATCTTGACAAATTCCGCTGCTGCCTCGCTAATAAAAATGGTCAATCTTGCTTACCCACTTTGCTGTGTGTATCAGCTGAGTTGTGAGAAAAACCACAATTCCGGGAGAGCCGTGAAAACCCCACACCACCCAGACAAGTCCTTTGAATGCACACCCCCTATCTCCCAGGAAAAGCCTGGATGCTAATGCTGCTAACCCTGGTAGGCTACAGAGAAGAGAAGGAGCCGCTTGCAAGAAGCCGCCTACCACGGATTACATGCGTTAGGATCTTTGCTCGCTCTCCTCGGCAGCTGAGTACATAGCCCACAAATCCCTGTTGGCTCACTGAAGTGAGCTGGTTTAGTCCCTTGCACAGCCCAGCCTATACCGAACTGGGTGAGGTCTTTTTCCTGGCCCTTTTCACTTTAAGCACAGAAACGTGCAAGGGGGAGAGTCAGGCAAACCTGCTTGTATCTCTGGCTAATAAAAGCCAGCAATAATCTCCCTATCTCCCTCCCAGCAGCCACCCCCACTGGCGACACAGGAAATCCCCCGGGGGGAGAGCTAGCTTGGGGGAAAGGGTGTAGAGGGGCTGACTTGGTTACAGCTTCCCAACACTGCCCACCCCCCGGAAAGCTGAGCGCGGCGGCTCTGCCTTCCCCCCCAGCCCATGACAAAAATGCCTGCCAGGGGGATCTGCAATCCGCAGCAAGCTGGGGTCGCAGCCATGGAGGGCTGCCCGGCTGGACTGGCTGCGAGCGAGCGAGCGCTACTCACCTCCTGCGGCGGCTGCAGCTGCTCCCCGCGTTCCGTCCAGCTGCGCTGCACCTCTGGCTCGGGCCGGGCTTACCCTGCGAGTCACCCACAATAACAATAATAAGGAAGTTTTCCCCTAGCCCTAGCAAGGAAGCAGCCAGGCCGACATCGGTGACAGGCACGGCGAGACGTCCAATGGGGGCCCCAGAAACTCTCCTGCCTGCACCAATCGCCATGTCCTAGAAGGGATCTGGAAGGGTGGGGCTAAGGCCTGGTTTGGTAGGAGAGGGAGGAGGACGAGGGTACACAGCGATTTGTTCAGCCTGGCAGAACTGGAGTGTGCAGGGGGCACGTAGTGACATCAGTATCATTGGCTGCGGGACGATGTTCATAGGGCGGCTGCTCCACATGCACGTGGGGAGGAGCTACATAGAAAACGGTCTGAGCTCCAGCATCTCCTCCCAGGCTTTTAAATGGGTGAAATAAAATGCTAGGAGGAAAGCCAGCATTATGGTTTCAAAATGAGAGTGTTTGGGGTTCACTCAGGAGACCGAGACTGCATGTATAGAGCTGATATCGCAGGGGTAAAGTGAGAAATCATGTGATAAATATTATAATATATCTTTTCCATTAAATATGTGAAAAGACACAAAGTCAAGCACTCTACAGTTAGGAAAGGCCAGCATTAAAGTTGCCTGTGCAACCTAAATTCACCCTCCTTCTGCACATGCATTATGATACAATCAGTAATTAAACTATCGTGCACTACACAGTGTAGTTGTGGCTGTGTTGGTCCCAGGATATTAGAGAGACATGGTGAGGTAATATCTTTTATTGGACCAACTACTGCTGGTGAGAGAGAGAAACTTTCAAGCCACACAGAGCTGTTCTTGGTCCAATAAAAGATATTACCTCACCCGCTTTATCTCTCTATGATCATGTACACCTCTACCTCAATATAACGCTGTCCTCGGGAGCCAAAAAATCTTATATCTAACTTGTTTTGATCCACCGGAGTGTGCAGCCCTGCCTCCCTGAGCACTGCTTTACCATGTTATATCCGAATTCGTGTTATATTGGGTCGCGTTATATCGGGGTAGAGGTGTACTGTTTTTTTCCACAAGACCCCTGCCTCAGAGTGCTCACTGAACAAGCCCCTATTCAAGAAAGAGGGCTGGATAACTACACGTATATCTGATAAAAACTGAGTTCGCTGAATTAGGATGCCCCACGGCACCAGTCAGTTTGGTATTTTTGCAAAGGATCATGTGTAAGGCTCACAGGGGGTGAATCAGACTTGGCAGCCTCATTATTTGCATAATAATCACAAAAGGTTGTTTGTTTTAACCAGAAATTGCACTGATTTCATACAGGTTGGCTAACATGTGGACTGTCCACCCCCGTGCACAAGTGCTGAGGATATGGCACAGGCAGGCAATGCCTTGCACAACACACTGCATACAGCTTTTAATTTCTTGAAAGTAAAATTTCTGATTGTGATAGGCAAGTTTTCATGAGCTCTCGAAGGAAGCATTTTACAACTGCATTGGGGAAGATCTCTGTCTTTAAATGTACCTGCTGCTGCCATTGTCCTGGTGTGCACCCCAAGAGAAACCGGAGGGACAAGAAATCTCCACTTGTTTCATCTCAAGGAGTTTACTGCAGATTGCCCCCTGGATAGAAGGGCAGTGAGTGAGGATGTAGAAGCCACTCAACCCTGGGCATTTGCTTCAAGCAGCATTAATTCTGGCACGGAGCTCTGCTGCTTACGTCTCCTCTGCTGAGAAAGGGGTGAAAGAGAGTGACTCCACTCCTCCTTCCCCCATAAACCTGGCAGAGCCCCATGGAACTCAGATGGTGGGATTTTGTGCAGGATCTCAAGAAGGGGGATGATATGATAGAATTGGAAAAGGTTCAGAAAAGGGCAACAAAAATTATTAGATGTATGAAACGGCTGGGACTTCTCAGCTTAGAAAAGAGACGACTAAGGGGGGATATGCTAGAGGTCTATAAAATCATGACTGGTGTGGAGAAAGTAAATAAGGAAGTGTTATTTGTTATTTATTAAAAAATATGCATCCGAAGAAGTGGGCTGTAGTCCACGAAAGCTTATGCTCTAATAAATTTGTTAGTCTCTAAGGTGCCACAAGTACTCCTGTTCTTTTTGCGGATACAGACTAACACGGCTGCTACTCTGAAACTTGTTATTTATTGACTCCTCATAACACAAGAACTAGGGTCACCAAATGAAATTAATAGGCAGCAGGTTTAAAACAAACAAAAGACAATATTTCTTTACTCAACACACAGTTAACCTGTGGAACTCATTGCCAGAGGATGTTGTGAAGGCCAAGACTATAACAGGGTTCAAAAAGAACTAGATGCATTCATGGAGGATAGGTCCATCAATGGCTATTAGCCAGGATGGGCAGGGATGGTGTCCCTAACCTCTGTTTGCCAGAAGCTGGGAATGAGTGACAGGGAATGGATCACTTGATGATTGCCTATTCTGTTCGTTCCCTCTGGGGCATCTGGCATTGACCACTGTCGGAAGACAGGATACTGGGATAGATGGACCTTTGGTCTGACCCAATATGGCCGTTCTTATGTTCTAAGCAGCATTCCCTGTCTTTTGTGCCCTCTGGGGATAATCAGTAGTAAAACTCCCATTGACTTCAAAGCTGAGTATGTTTGAAAATGTCACCCTGTTAGCAATCCCACCCAATCCTGCATACAGCTAATGTTTAACTTTAAGCACATCACTAATTGTACTTAAAGCAATGAGATTACTGAAATGTGCAAAGTTAAGCATGTGCATACATTTTTGCAGAATTGGAGCCTTTATCTATAAATAAAAATATTTTATTCCAGTGAGATTCACCTTTTCTCTGTTTCTGTCCAAATATTATTTTTAGTTGTATGAGCATGAAACATCACTTCTTTTATAACAACATCATGTCAAAGTGATTATTCCCCTTTTTTATCTTTTAATTTTTGGAGTATCTGGAGACATTTGCCCTGAGGCTCAGATTTTTTTTTACCGAGTTTCAGCCAAATTGTAAACTGGGGGGGGAGGAGGGGGGATTCAAGTGAGAACACAGCTATAACTACTGATTATTCATTTTCTGATTTTAAATTGTTGTGCAATATTGCTTTGGGCTGTCTAAAAGCTGCTGCATTCCTCCCAAAGGGTAATTGCATTTCAGTGGGAGGTGAAGGGGTCTATACTTTATAGGCCAGGTTCCATAGTCTTTTTTCAAGTCTGGCTCTCAATATTAAAATCACCCCTGTGCAGAGGACCGACACCGCTTATGTGCCACTTAAGGTGTCATAATAAATGTTAGTGTTTGAACAATGACACACATGTTTGCATGGGCACAAAAGGAGGCCCCTTTTGGAAATAAGGCCCAATATCTACAGTCTTTCTTTCCCTTGCAGTTTCCAGGGTTCTACATTAATTGGTTCTACCCTTATATATTGCATTTAGCACACTTATTTTGCTTAAAAGTATACCATCAACTTAAAAATTACACTTCTACCTGAAAATGTTTCATGTACTGTTATTACAAGTTGCCTCTAGATTACTATAAATAAGGGATTAGAGGAAAAATATATTTCTCTTTTTATTTATTTATTGCTTTGTTGACTTTGTGATTTAGAAGCACTTTGTGTTTAGTCAATTTCTGTGTTTTTCTCCCATATACTGTTAATTTCCTTTGTTTGCATGGGTCTTTGATGGAGCTATAAGAGGAGAAGGAAACCGTCAGAAGTATAGGAAAATGTGATTATAAAACCAAAACATTTGTGAGAGGAACTCAAGGCAAATGTAACACCTGAAACTATTTTTAAAGTATGTTTTTAATTGGCTAGGTTTCAAGTTGATGGAGATCCTTCAAAGCTACTGCAGTACCGATAACTAAAATAATAAATAAAATAATCTCTCTTCCCACTGCTCTTCTTTTTACTGTTATGTTCATATATTTCTTGCATCCTGAGCTCAGGTTTCCATGTGCTGCAGACTTTCTTCATCTGTTTTTTCAGTCTGCATATGACAGGCTGGTGAGCGTTGACACCCACTCACCTTCTCTTTGGCATTCCGATGCAATTACTCGACAATGAGATATCATGGCATGTGTATACATTTTCTACAACAAAAAATCCAGGCCTAGTCTACACTCAATTTTGTAGTGCTTTAGTTATTTTCAAAGGTATTTAGGCACCTAAAGATGTCAAAAATCAATAGGCATTAGAGACCTAGGCATTTTTAAAATCCCACTAGGCACCTATCTGTATATTAGGTGCCTAAATACCATTAATAATATGATCCTTAATAGTTTATTATAGCCTCACTTGAGTGAAGAGCAGTACATGCTGGGAAATGTTTGACTCTTCTTTATATTTCCACGTGTAATTCTGAAAAATCAATCTACATATATTAGATTCCAGCAGTGCTGGTCATTACAGAGGAACCAGACCTTGACTCAGGGATTATTGTCTTCAGCAAGCTGTGGATGTTTCCCTACCGCTGAAATATAATTAGCAGAGGTCTCTGACTATCTCACTTCTGAATAGATCATGCAGCTATTATGAACATGAACAATTAAAACAGTACAGTGATGTTTTTAAATGCAAGTGTGAATTGCTTTTTAGACAGCCTGGTTTTCATACAAGCTGAGGTAAGGTGACCAGATGGCCCAATTTTATAGGGACAGTCCCAATATTTGGGGCTTTGTCTTATATAGGCGCCTATTATCCCCCCACCACCACCACCACCGTCCGGATTTTTTGCACTTGCTGTCTGATCACCCTAAGCTGAGGGGAGGGATACTTGACACAGCCATCAGCTTAAGACAATGCATTCCTCACTGCAGCCAACTAGCTCTGCAGATGGAATGCTGGCCCAGAGAAGCTAGTTACCTTGGCCTGTTTTTAAGAGGTCTGGAGTTGAATTCACAACTGAAGAGGAGGAAATTGATATTGTCTAACACATCCCAAGGTGGGGTTGCTGTTCCAAATGCAATTTAGGTTCAAGAAAGGTGATGAGGTAGCAGCATTCATCTATTCTGTAAAGCTCTTTCCAATAGATATGTATCTTCACTGTGTGTTTCAGAGTCCAATGTTGATTGCACTTCTTCCATCTTTGTACATGGTATGAATTTGTAACTGTGACTTATCTGGTGATCATACTACTACTTAGGCATCTGAATAGCACTACTCTTCTTCAAAACACTTCACAAATAGGTACTAAAATAACTCTCTAAATCCCCCTGTGAAATAGGAGTTATTATAGAGGAAATATGCTCCTTCAGCAGTGGGACAACCATTAATGATAGGGAGATCTCTAAGAGGCTTCATTTCAATGAGCTACCAGTTTCTCAAGATGCAAACTGACTCTGGGAGGCATATGGTGAGCCTGTGGCAGCTGCAGGTTTAGCATGCTGCTGTTTTTAGCTTCCATTCCTAAGTTCCAATCCCTACAGTTCTCTTTAAATACCATTTCAGTTCTCTTTGTTCTTATCCATATGAGTCAATTAAAGTCTGGACACCTATTTTCCAGCCTGGAGGGGAAAAGAGACAGGTTGTATGTGAGAGGAGGATTACAGATACTCCAGAGCCTGGGTACTTTTGGCCAGACCATCTTTCTCCTACCATGCAGGATACCAGCTTGAGTAATAGCTGATCCAGGGCTGACCTCTCTGTGGTGCAAAAAACCACAGTTGTCAGCACAATCAGATGTGATTTCTATCCATGAAGGACTGTTATGGGAGAGCTGTTGGAGACTTCTGATTTAGGGAGGCAAGCAGGTACTGTTCATATTTTGAGGGAATTATGTTTTTAAAAGGAACTGGTGGAAAATAATTGCCTGGGGCTGCTCTAAACCACATTAGGGACTTGGCCAGGGCAGATCCTGCCCCAGCATCAGGGAGCCACAAACATCTTTTGTGCTCTTCCCTCTACTCCTATGGTTTATTTGGCCCAGTTAAGAATCTGACCTTCCATAGTTTGTGGAATGTTACAGTTTCTATTTTTTACCTTTCGGCTCATGTTGTCTCCATGGTGATGTAGAGTATCATATCTCTTGACCCAGGAATTCATAGTTGCAGGCTGTATTTTCATGCAGATATAGCATTGGTCTGTGATTGGTCATTATTACTTAGGAACGTAGGAGATGTCATACTGCATCAAGTCATTAAATCTTCTGTCTCTCCTTCAGCCGTAGCTAATACCTAATTCTTTAGAGGCAGGCCAAAGCAAAGTAAAAATACACACAAACCTAACCAACATGCTCTTCCTGGTAGCTTGATAGCTATCTAGGTAATCATTCAATGCTGTATCTGGGGTAAGTTCCTTCCTGACTACTGTGATGATCAGCTTGCACCCAGAAGCATGACATTTGATTAGCAGATCCTCAGCTGATGTAAATCAGTGTAGCACTTTTAACTGATTGTTGATTTATACCAGCTGAGGATCTGGCCTGAATCCTAGCATGCAAAGTTAAGCATGTTATTAGTAGCCAAACAATTATCCTGATTCTCATTGCTGTAACTTGCTAGTGCTAGCTACTATCCATTCAATATGAAAACACAATCCCTGCCCTCAGAAGCCAAGTGACCAAAAAAAGGGAGGGAAGGGAAGAGGAACAGCCCCGTTTTAAATCCAGTTTTTAGTGCCAATTGCACAAAGGTGCTGGTTAGCCAGATGATCAGCTTTCTCAGTATGCAGCAGTAAGAGAAAAGATGCCAGCGTTCATGTAGTATCACTTGAAAGTAATATTAAAATCATTCCAAAAACAATGTATGTTTGTATTCCCCAAAATCAAGCAGAAAACTGATCCAAAAGGAGCCTGGGGCGGGCATTCTAAGACCTTCTTGCCAGGAACCATCGACACAGCTGTAATCATCAGGGCTGGTGAAACTGTTGAGGCCCACAGTGCAGCTTGCAGGGTCAGAGCTTTTCAACGGAGGACTCTGCACTAAGGAACTGACTCCCAGAAGAGATCAGAACAATCCCAAGCTAACTAAAGCCCGAGCTAATGAAGACATGAGACTCCCAGCTTCCTTTTCTAAAGAGCAGGTTTCTCTAGCACTGGGGCTTTCTGAAAAAAGCTTGAGAATGTGACCTGAGTGCACCCTAAAGACTCAAAACCTGAAGATAAAGAAAAATTATCTAAATTATATGATTTTACTTTAAAATCTCCTGATTTATAAGGCAGTTATTATTTTGTTGGGTGCAGGCTGACTCATTCTCCTTGAATATTTGGGGTTAGAAATACTGTGTATGTTCTGATCACCGCATAATTCCCATCTCTTTGCATGAGCTTTGCCACAATGGAGGACTGAAGAACGTATGAGCCATTCACAGGCAGAAAAGGAAAACTTCAGACAAATAAAAAAAATCCATCCAACTAGGTAAGAGTAGTTCAGCACAACAGCAGTCTTCTGTAGTTAAATCAATTTGATCCTTTATTTTGTACCAGGGCTTAGGCAGTGTGATTGGATGCTTGATAGATTGACAGCTAGGTCATCCATACTGGTGCAGCGTGTGTGTCACGTATTTTTACATTTTATTGGTTTGTCTCAGATTAGTCAGTTCACAGATTTCTTGCCTGCTTTCCTCCTTGCTTGTAATTTTCATCCCATCTTCTACTAGCTTTTTACAGAAACATCAGAGCACCAACATTCATTAACTGGTATATGTTAGAGGGCAGATTCTCTTGCGCATTCTGGCCCCTTTGCTTTTTCTCTGGTGGTACACAAAAGGCCAGGAAGCAGCCAGATCTGGCTAGCTGAGAATTCCTGCGGAATGGGGGAGAAAGATTTGTGAGGGGGCACGGATGTACAAGAGTGCATTGAGCTCCAACTGCTGCAGTCAGCTGCCATAAGTTAGAGCAGCCTAGTTGCTGCTCTAACCAACCATGGGTTCAGATCTACCCTGAGATTCAAGGAGCGGCCCCCTCTGCTGTGCCACACAGAAACTCCGTGCAGCAGAGAATTTGGGCCCCTACGTTTCCAACACTCTCTGTCCTCTCTTGTTAAAATTAATATTATTTCTTGTGTCTGGTGGCTTATTGTTTGTTTTTTTTTAATTGTATTTCTTTATTTAGCCTCTAATCGTGGGAATTATTTCCCCTTACAGTGTCTTAGCACATAAGTGCACAGGCCTTTTCTCATCCATATTGTCCCTGCATTGTCTCAGAAGAAATAAAACAAGCCTTATATGCATGTTGGAACAGAAAGCTTTTAGACCTGGAATGAAGGCAGATTAAAAACTTCTATTATAGTTGTGGTAGATGGTCCTTGGCAGACATGCATTGATGTCTCTAGTCCCTGGAGGAATCGGTCAGCCAGCAAGTGACTCAAAGTAAGAATGACCCAGAGTTGGGGGGGGGGGAATAGACTGAAGGCAGAACTCTTAATCTAATGGGAGAAGATGCTGTCTGACATAAGCCAGACATTATTCACCCATCATCCATAAACGTGCATGAGAGCTATCTTGTGTGGGAGTAATAACCCTGAGCTGACCATAAGTCTCTTTGTCACTGGAGGGAATGAACCCAGTTATGTTTTTTTTTTCTGTATTCCTTCCATGGTATAGCTACCTCCTTTTTGGGGGAGATTTACCAAGAGTGACAGACTATTATGCCTGTATCCCGTACAGGATCTCCACAGCAAAGCCGAGGTTATGCTAACCAGTGCTGCAGCTGTAGTTGTGTGTGCAAGTGGTCCAGTGGCTCTCTGCCAGCCCTTCACAGCCTTTCCTCCAGAACATCCATTCCCCACCCCTGGCTAAACCTCTTCACAGAGCACATCTCACACCCTTTGGCTTATCTTGACCTAGAAACTCCAAGGAGATTTTGTTCTAAAAGGATGCCTGACAAAACCAGCTATTCTCTGCAAACGGCATTAGGCTTCTTTAAATGTGATAATCAGACATTCAGACAGGAAGAAGAGTCTCAAAAAACACTTTCTAATCTGGGTTTCATACACTTTCTCTGGCCTACACAGACTTTTTTGAATTAATGTCTTAAAATAGGTTCAGCTTCTCTGGATTTTTTTTTTTGTGGTAATGTACCAAATAATGAGTTATAATGTAGACACAACTTGATGCCCAAAGTACTGTTTGTAAGGGAGTCTATTTTTATAAGATTAGGGCTTATTTGAGGATGAATTAAAAATAACCTTTCAAGTTACTCCAGGCTTTATCTCTCATGCCCGGTTGCATCATACAAGTTGGAGGAAATTCCTGCATGCTGCAAATAAACCTATAATCATTTAATCTGCAACGGGTTACTGTGAAATCCAAACAGAAAACCTCTTTCGTATAGTTGCACAGTACTTACAATCACTCAGAATTTCCAAGCCCTAGTGTAGAATCAGAAAATATAAAAGGAAAGAAACAAGCAGATCAGCAGCAGGCTGGCCTGGGGTGGTGCTTTGAGGAAAGCTGAGTGGGAGTCCCAGCTTGGTTAGGATTTGGGAATACTATATTGCAGGACGTTCATCCCAATTAAATCTCCTCACTACGATGAAAGAAAGTGCAGTGTATAAAAGTGGCACAGGGTCCTGCCAGTTTCATCACACGCTTCCACTTCGCCTCCTACAACACCATGGCAACCTATCTCCTCTAGGAGTGACAGAGCCAGGGACTTCAGCCGCTGCTCCTCTCTGAAACTCCTATAGGGGGTATGTGTGGGAGGAGGCATCACAACATATAGCACTTGCTTTGCTTTGGCCTACAGTTTTAGGAGGAAGGAGCAGGATGCCAAAGAGAATAGCCAGGCCTGCCTGTCCCACAGAGAAGTTTCTGTGGGAATCTGGAGGCATGTGTAGAGCTAGTGCTCCCCCTGTGACCCTACTCAGATCCAAGAGTTTAGTTTACTCTGCATTGACAGAAGCAAAGGGAGTGTGGGGCCAGACCTATACAGGAATCACCTGACTTATCACTGAAATGCAGCTGCCTCTGGAGCAAAACATTGGGTTTGTGCAGCACACAGCAGCAACACAGAACAGTTTAGGACAGGAAGTGAAGAATACTGTATCTAATGTTTGTCCTAGATTTACATATCAGTATAAAGCAAATATCTCACCACACAGCAACGGACTTGACCTGGCTTACTAACGTAATAGGAAATTGGATCAGAAACATAATTATGTTGCACATAATGGACTTAAGCACTCTTAGCTCAGCCTTCACTTCTTATTGTGACCGCTGCTCAAAATGCACTTTACGAAGAGAGAAAAGCAAGGAAACACAACAGTACACCGGCAGTTGTACAACAAAGAAAAACACTGTCAGCTGTAAATATGAAAGCCTATCATCATTTATTTCAACACAACATTTGGCAAAAGGACCAGTAAAACACCCTAAGAGTTTAACTTATGGTAGCAGTGACATTTATTTTTAAAAAATCGTGCTTTTGAAAATGAAATCTATTTGCTTAGGACACCACACATCTTCTTTAAAAAACTACTTACATTAAAATAAGAAGTTTACAGCTTGTTGGGAATGCAAGGCCCTTGCATTAATGCTTTAAAAATATAGCTTTTAGCTAAGCCTGGAAATGACTGACAGAATATAAAATATTTTCCATGTTAGGTCCTGATCCTGAAAACTCTTACTTGGGGGAGTCAAAGGCAGTGCTTGTGAGAGTATGGACTGCTCAGTCAAGTACGAATTTGCAGGTTCAGGCCCCCTTAGGTAGTGGGTAAGGCTAGAGAACTCATCACTAATATTTCTGATCAGTGGAAATTTCATCCTCCTTTCCCCTTGGCATGACTACTACACCTCTACCTCGATATAACGCCGTCCTCGGGAGCCAAAAAATCTTACCGTGTTATAGGTGAAACCACGTTATATTGAACTTGCTTTGATCCGCCGGGGTGCGCAGCCCCGCCGCCCCGGAGCACTGCTTTACCGCGTTATATCCAAATTCGTGTTATATCAGGTCGTGTTGTATCGGGGTAGAGGTGTATTAAGAATGCATTGACAGTGTGTTGGTTCTATAAAGATACAAAGTATGGAGAATCTCTGCTTCTTGAGGTCACCATGTGAACACAATTCAGGCTTCTGCAACTGGCAAAGATAGTGACTTATATTGCCGAGTAATCAGGCCCATGTCAAATAAGAACACTGTAGAGTGACAGAGTCATCACTGTCTTTACCAACCCCTCCTCCCAGCATCCAATGAACCTCTTGTTCGCTGAATGTGGAGACCGCTCCGTATGCTGGAGACTTTCCAAGTGGCCACAGGAGTCAGTTGCCCATTTCCCATTAGAATTAATTGGGAGTTGGGTGTCTAGCTCCCTTATGCTCCTTTGAAAACCCCAGCCAGAAACATCTGTGAAACAGCAAGATTCTTTTAAATGCTGGGAATGTAGGAAGCATGAGAGTTAAAACCGGGAGGGTGATTTTGCCTAACACTGCAGTTCATTAGGTAGCACTCAGGTTAAAGGTACCTATTATATACATTGTCAACCTATTGTATATACCATTATATAATTAATTACAACGTTTTCTTTAGATACATATTAAGGCTGGGATTTGCAGTGGAACCTAAGAGACTCATTCACCCAAATCCAAATGAAATTCTAGGAGAATTGGGCATTTAAATCCATTAGGTACCTTTGAAATTCCTATGTAGTATATATACACCTGTCATATCACAAAATCAATCACACTCTCTCTCTCTCTCTCTCTCTCTCTCTATATATATATATATATATTCACACACACACACACACACACACACACACAGTTTATATCCATTGTAAGAGATTATGCAGGGAAAATTTAACCAATAACAATAATACATTTTTGTTTAGTCAACGTTGCATTTGGTTAGTTAGTTCAGTGTCTTTTTACAAACCTGTTCTACAATGTTAGGTACTTTGACTGCAGGCCTGAGAATCACCTCCTTTGTTAAAGTGCAATCCCAATGGATGAATGAATCTGAATGTTTTTAAGGTGCAGTACAAATAAAAGACAGGATTTGGTGGCTTCTCCTCCCACAAAAGCTAACAATAGAAGACTATTGCAAGTAAGACATGAAAAATGTTTTTTAAATTGCTCTTGGCCACAATTTATGATAGGCTAAATTTTTCATAAAACTCTAAGGCATTCAGGAACTTTTCCCGAAGGATCTCTTCATTGCTGTATCTTGGGAGCTTCAAGATGTGATAGCAGGTATTGGCAATAGGATGGAAAAGGTCTGGGTTTTCTTTTTGAAAGTCTGCAATAGTGAATTGAAAATGTCTCATCCCTTCGGCAGGGATTCGATCCGTTCCTGTCAGAAAAGCTGAGGGGAGGAAAAAAAAGTCAACAAGATACAGACAGAAAACACACAAAGATAATATTATTGGGGAGTGGAAGGGGGCAGAGAATCACAAAGTAAATATACAAGTAATTGTATAAGCTATTTGTTTTGTGTTTTTTGTTTTACACTTAGTGTACTTGCGTATTTTGAATCCTTTAACTTGCCGACTTATAATGACCATGATCCCTTCTTTTCTTTTTTAATCAAAAAGATTTTTTAAGTTAGAAAGGCTAGGCTAGGCTTTCTGTGCTTAAAAACTACGAACCTGATCCAGCAACATTCTGGATAAAGCAGGGCCTACTTGTGTCAGTAAGGACCATTCCCATAATCAAGGACTCCTCTTAGGCCCCGACCAAGCCATCTCTTTTATGTCCCCTCCTTCTGAGATGTGCCACAATTTCACCTCAAAATTTATAAAATTAAATACAAAAAGACACATGGGAATTTCTATCTGTGGTTATCCTGCAGTAAGGTACTATGGTGATAGATGTCTTCAAATACCTTGGAGAGAGAGATTAATTAGTAAATCTAGCAGAATTTCTGTCCTGTGGGGAATTTCTGATATTTTGACATTTGTTGTCATCCCAAATCAGGAAAAAAAGTCCAAATTTCAATTTTTTTCATGGACTGGAAAGTTCATAAACATTTCAATTAGGAAATGTCTACACATTTTGTTCAACATTTTCAATCAAAATTCAATGTTTCAGCACTCTCAAATTTGAAACATTTCATTTTGGTTTGGTGAACCAAATTAAAAGGTTCCATTTTGACTTGGTTCAACATAATTTGGGGCCTTCCCAAGCTGTCACAGCACCTCATGGGAGTTGTAGTGCAAGTGTGTAATGCCCCCATTCTCCTCTATGGACAGGGCTCCCTGTCTGGACTGCATCTCGCATGATGCATCACAGTCTCCCCGCTGGTTGAACCATTATGGTGCATCATGGGAGTCCAGCCAGGGAGCACTTGCCCAAAAAAGAAAATGGGGGTATGGGGCAACTGAACGACATATTCCATAATGCTCTAGGGCTGCTCAGGTGAGCAGAGATTAATGCTAAACTGACCTGAAACTAAACCTTTTGATTCATTTAAAAACATCAAAATGTTCAATTGGGGTCTACCTGACCCAAAACATTTTGTTTAGATTTTCCTGGAAAATCAAAGAGTGTCAGCAAAATTTAAGTTTTGCCTGTAGAAATGGCATTTTCTGTTGGGAAAAAATATTTTAACAGAAATCTGCACCCAGCTCTACTATGAAGTCAGTTAATCCAATCAAAGAGGGAGCTGGGGGAAAAAGGCAGAAGTCTTGACTCCTAGTCCTCTGCTCTAACCACTAACACATACTTCTAAAATATTTCCAGCAGAACTACCTGATTTTTTGCTGTGGCTGTAGCTCATTATTCTACTAGTATCCAGTGTCACATTCTTTCATTTATATCCTATTGAAGTCAATGGGGTTACACTGATGAAGAATTAAGTAGATATTCTTCCATTTATACTCAGTCAAATACTCTCATGAGGTAATTGCTGTGAAGCTAATCAAATACCTCCTGCCTCAACTGCATGCTGATTCATGACCCATCACCTCCACTGGCTCTATATTAGCCTTAGATGGAATAATATTTAGTGCATTATTTAAAGTGCCTGTTTTATTACCAAGAAAATTCTTCTTCTTTTCTTCTGGGAGTTCATGAAACAAAGCCCAAAAATTCTTGATGGTTTGATCAGACTTTTCATAATCTTCGTACTTTGTATTCTGTCAAAGAGAATAAAAATAGACCTGCCAAGTTAATCTACAAATGTAAGACTGGAAGACACTTTGCTAAGTATTATCTAGACCATCCCTGACAGCTATTTGTCTAATCTGTTGTTAACATCCTTCAATAATGGATATTATACAACCTGCCTAGGTAATTTGTTACAATGCTTAACTATCCTGATAGGAAGTTTTTCCTAATGTCTAGCTTAATTTTCCCCTGCTGCAGTTTAAGCCCATTACTTCTTGTCCTGTCCTCGATGGTTAAGAAAAACAATTTATTACCCTCCTCTTTGTAACAACCTTTTACATACTTAAAGACTTATGTCCCCCATCAGTCTTCTCATCTCCAGACTAAACAAACCCAATTTTTTCAGTCTTTCCTCAGAGGTCATTTTGTTGCTCTCCTCTGGACTTTCTCCAATTTGTCCACATCTTTCCTGAAGTATGGTGCCCACTGCCCAGAACTGGACAAAGTACTCCAATTGAGTACTTCTCAGTGCTGAGTAGGGTGGAAGAACTACTTCTCATGGCATGCTTACAATGCTCCTACTAATACATCCCAGAATGATGATCACTTTTTTGCAACAGTGGTACACTGTTGACTCATTGAGTTTCATCCTATTTATTTCAAACCATTTCTCCAAAAGATCATGTTGCATTCTAATCCTGTCTTCCAAAGTGCTTGCAACTCCTTCCTGGTTGGCATCATGCACAAACTTTATAAGTGTTCTCTCTATGCCCCCACAACATGCTACAAAAACTCCAGGGCCGGGGGGGAGGGGAGGACTTCGGGTTCTGGGTTGTGGGGCTCAGGCATAGGTGTAGTTTGACTTCTATTTTGGGTGGGCGGAGGCCAATGGTGGTCAAGACAGCTCTGCATGGTGGGGTCCAGGGAGGGAGCGCCACCTCTACCCCCTGATAGCTCAGGGTGCAGGGAGGTGTAGCTCGGGACTGTGTGCAGACGGGGTAGCTCGGGGCTGTGTGTGGGTAGGGGAGTAGCTCAGGGTGCAGGGAGGTGTAGCTCAGGGCTGTGTGCAGACGGGGTAGCTCGGGGCTGTGTGAGGACAGGGGGTAGCTCAGGGCTGTGTGAGGACAGGGGGATAGTTCAGGGTGCAGGGAGGTGTAGCTAGGGGCTGTGTGCAGGGAGGGGGGTAGCTCAGGGTACAGGCAGGAGTGTAGCTAGGTGCTGTGTGCCAGAAGGGCTCCCCCTGCGGTAGCTGCTCCCCGAGGACTCTGCCAGCCACGAAGCCGGGTCCCCCTGCCCAGACGGCTCTTACCGGCTGCGTGAGCAAAGGGGGCTGGGAGCTGAGGAGACGTTTCAACCCTCTGCAGCAGCAGGAGACAAGGGAACACCTTGGCTATCTGCTCAATGGCACCAGCCAGAGCAGCAGCTGCCGCCTCCAACCTGTGTCCCTCCTGTGTCCCCCCCAACTTTGCCCATGGGCTCAGGGCTTCTGCCCCGTGGGGAGTACCAGGGCTTGGGGCTCCAGCATTCAGCCCTGCTGCTCCTGGCTTCAGCCCCGCGGGGGGTGCCAGGGATCGGGGCTTTAACCCAGCGGCAGGTGCTGGCGCTCAGGCTCTGGGTTTTAACCACGGGGTCCGCAGCCCTTCTGTTGAGAACCGCTGCTCTATGCCATTATCCAAATCATTTATGAAGATATTGATTAGAACAGGGCTGGCTCCAGGCACCAGCCCACCAAGCATGTGCTTGGGGAGGCACCTGGAGGGGGGTGGCACGGCGCTCCGGCCCGAGAGCAGAGCCACGGCCGGGCTCGCCGCCCTCCCCCCGGCGCTCTGGCCACCGGGGAGAGCGGAGCCCCAGCCGGGCACTCCGCCCTCCTTCCGGTGCTCTGGCCGGTCGGGGAGAGTGGAGCCACGGCCGGACTCTCCGCCCTTCTCCCGGCACTCCGGCCTGTCGGGGAGAGCAGGTCCGCAGCCTGGCTCGCCGCCCTCCCCCCGGTGCTCTGGCCGGTCAGGGAGAGCGGGCCCGCGGCCGGGCTCGGCGCCCTCCCCTGCCACGCTCCCCGCTGGGGGCGGTGGACGGCGGGAGGCTTTTTTGCCTGGGGCGGCAAAAAAGCCAGAGACGGCCCTGGATTAGAACCAGAGCCAGGAGAGATCCTGCTGGACCCCACTCAATATACCTTTGCAGCTTAATTGTGAACCATTGATAACTATTCTCCAAGTACTCTTTTCCAACTAGTTATGCACCCACCTTATAATAGGTCTGTCTAGGCTATATTTCTCTAGTTTGTTTATAAGGTCATGTGAGAGAATATCAAAGGACTTATTAAAGTTGAGATCTGCTCCTTTCCCCCTAGCCACAAGGCTTGTTACCTTTTCAAAGAAGGATATTAGGTTGGTTTGACATCATTCATATTTGATAAATCCATGTTGACAGTTACTTATCACCTTTATTTTGTTCTAGGTGCTTACAAATTGATTATTTGCTCCATTATCTTTCCTGGTATCAAAGTTAAGATGACTAGTTTATAATTCCCTGGGTTGTCCATATTCCCCTTTGTATAGATGGGTACTATATTTGCCTTTTTCCAATCCTCTGGGATCTCTCTCATCCTCCACAAGCTCTCCAAGATAGTTGCTAATGTCTCGGATCTCTTCAGCCAGTTTCTTAAGTAACATAGGATGTATTTCATCGGGCCCTGCCAACCTGAAGCCATCTAACTTGTCTAAGTAATTCTTAATTTGTTCTTTTTCTATTTTAGCCCTAGATCCTACCCCATTTACACTGATATTCACTATGCTAGTCATCCAATCACGGCTAACTTTTTTGGTGAAAATTGAAACAAAAAAAAAAGCATTTAACACTTTGGTCTTTCCCTTCTTGTTGAATAATGGACCTGTTCTCGGTCTTCCTCTTGCTTCTCATATACTTGTAAAATGCTTTCTTGTTATTCTCTCTCTGTCCCAAGCTAGTTTAATCTCATTTTTTGCCTTGGTCTTTCTAATTTTGTCCTTATATTTTTGTGTTGATGGGTTTTTTTTATATTCATCCTTTTGTAATTTGACCTAGTTTCCACTTTTTGTATGACTCATTTGAGTTTCAGGTCATTGAAGATCTCCTGGTTAAACCAGGATGGTGGTCTCTGATCATACTTCCTATCTTTCTTATACATTGGGATAGTTTGCTCTTGTGTCCTTAATAATGTCTCTCTAAAAAAATTGCCAGCTCTCCTAAACTCTGTTCTCCCTTAGCCGGGCTTCCCATGGGATCTTATCTACCAATTCTCTGAGTTTGCTAATGTCTGCTTTCTTGAAGTTCACTGTCTAATATTCTGCTGTTTCCCTCCCACCACTACTTAGAATGATGAACTCTATCCTTTCATGATCACTTTCACCCAAGCTGCCTTCCACCTTTAAATTTTCAACCAGTTCCTCCCTGTTTGCCAGGCTCAAATCTAGAACAGTCTCTCCCCTAGTCATTTTCTCCACCTTCTGTAATAAAAAGTTACCTAATACATTCCAAGAATGTTAGATAATCAGTGCCCTGCTGTGTGGTTGTTCTTTGATAGCTCTTTATTGATCTAAAGCAATACATTTACTTACCAAATATGTAAAATAGTCCTGTTGCTATATTAGAGCCTTCTAGTTTCCTATAGGTGGAATCTGCTTGTTTGGTTTTTAAGGAATGTTCGACAAAACCTGAAGTTCTTACTTAATTTCTACTCTTCTTTACTCAGGCAACCTTCCATTGACTTGTGTCTGAGTGAGATTCTGATCTTGGTTGCTCAGCTGTACATCTAGAGTAACTCCAGTGGGTCTAGTTCCTGATTGCCCCCAGGTTGTACTACATGGGGTGCCAGGCAAAGTGCCACCAAATCACAATGAAAGTGTTTACACCTACTTAGCATGGGTATAAATGACTACAGAAGGTGCAGGGCAACAGAGAACTAGATGAATTTAGGCGATTGGGCTTACTTACACTGGTAGAACTGAGGGAAAACTTGGTCCTGAATGACTCAGACTTTGGCTCATAAGAAAGATAAAATGCTCTAATCCTTTATTCCAGGGACACAAGGCTACTCCAAGATTAGATCCCTGTAATCCCAGCTATTTAAATACTTATTTTAAGATAGAATGGAAAAAACTGTACCAAATGTTTGTCTTACATTTTAATATTGCCAAGATGGACTTATTTGCTAGGATGGATTCCATTTTGGGGCATCTCTTTGCACAGCACTTCCACCCACCCACATACAGGCCCTAGCTGCCAAATTCAGATTTTTAACACCCCTGCACTAACACAGAAGTTCAGGGCATTCTAATCGAGGGTCTGCCTCAACCAGCTATAGAGAGGGGAGTGTAGTACATTTCAGATCCAGATCTGGATATGGATTTCTAACATGCCCACTTCGCAGCTTGAAGGTGGTGGGAGGGAAGGACTCAGGTCAGATATGAGGTATTACTTTAAGCCCATCTCTAATTCTTCTCTTTAAAAAAAAAAAAAAAAATCATAAGAAGTGGTACCAGGAAAACCGACGGGGCCTCTTTCATATGGGGCGAATTTCCAACAAGAGTGTAAGGGGTGCAGCTCTGAAAATTGTTATTAGTATGTGTATGACAGTAATGCCTAGAGACCCCTGCCATGACTGGGGCCCCACTGCGCTAGATGTTGTACATACACATAGTCAGCAGAGGCACCACTCTTCTACTGTCTTACTTTGAGTGCCCAAAGCATGCTCGGTGCGGTATGCTGCAGCATGGACCTCCAGATCATGTTTCTTTGACTACCAAGCACTAAAAATGAGACAATAGCACAACCCAAAAGAATTTAAAGGAATATCATCAACCTGTTTAGCCCCAAAATGACTAGTAGCCACTAGGAACAATACATTGGGGCACTGGTGTGAACCTAAGCGAAAAGCCCCTCATCTCTTACCAGGCCCCTGAACCGTCTATTCTCTCATTCATGAGGTTTGTACTCAACAAAAGAACAAAGACAGGGAACCTATATTCAGCAAGTAAAGCAGGCACATGCTCTGCTGGACTGCATTACCTCTTCCAGCAGCTTCCAGTCATATTTTGTATGTCCACGGAAAACAGTCAGGAACTCGATAGGAAGGAAGAGCTTCCACTTCTTAGCTGGACAGCCTCTTAAAAACCCATTCCTGAAATCCTCAAATGGCTTCTTTACCGATTCATTGAACACATAATTCACGTATGCATTGACGTATTCTTTCCTGCAAAAATAATCAACTGAATGCTACTGATTTCTTGCTTTTAGTGAAACAGAGTCAGAGGCAACTTTAAAGGGGAAACCTGCAATAGTTCATTCCTGAATGTGGCCTTAATCCAACACATGCAAGACACTTTGTGCACATGTGTAGCCATCCCACTGAGTTCAGTAAGTTTACTTGTGTACATAAACAAACAGGAATGGCCACTACAAATGACTGTCAATTCAGTCACCCCCATGAATGCATTTTCTGTGCTATTTTTATACATTTTAAGGTCTTTCTTATTATTTATATTATAGTAGTAGCCAAGGGCCCCAGAGTAAGACATAGTAGGTATTCTTTATTTTGTGCTGTATGCACATTTATGAACACAGATCCCTGGTCCATATTCTGCTGTTTTACAGTGGTATAAATCCAGAGTAACTCCCACTGAAGTTAACAGAATTATTCTGGATTTACACAGGTTTAACTTAGTTTGAGTCTTCTTTTTATTTGTGATAGGAATAATTCACTGGAATGGTAGTTCTCTACCACCTACCCATTTTAAATATTATATATACGGCTTTCAGATTCAGAGATTTTAAGCCCAGTCGGGACCATTTCTGATCTTCTGCATAACACAGACCAAAGACTATCATCTCCCAGTTACCCCTGTGTTGAGGTTATCCGTGATACACTGTAAGGTTAATGGACTTTTACTTCCAACTATCTTTCTGTCCTATGTAACAAACACTTCGCTCATGAGAAAAATCTTACAGTTTAAAACCAATACATATATAAATCTATACCTCTTCCAAGACAAACTAAAACACGAGATGCTTAAAGAAAGGTGTGTGTATGAGAGAGAGAGAGAGAGAGAGAGAACTACCTGTTATGCTTTGTGACTGGAATGTCTGCACCATTTTCTTTAAGTTCAATGGAAACTATAGATCCTCCTTGTTCCTTCATTATCTACAACAGTCAAAGGCAAAGTAAAAAACTGAATGCTGGCTTACACATACCATTCTTATTCTTTACACAGAGCCTGATACTGCAAACACTTATGAAGGTGAGGACTTAACTTATATGATCAGTTGTGTTGATTTCAATGGGACCACTCATGAATCAAGTTACTCTGTGTATACGTGTTTGCAGAGCTGGGCCCCGTAAGTAGGATGATAATGGCTTACTGTGAAATCTATCATCATGTTCTCAAGGATGTCATCACAGTCTTCATTCAGGACTTCTTGAAGACCACTGTCAGACAAGAAGCAATATGGAAATAGACTCTAAATAATTTTGTTAGTGCAAGTTAGCAAAATATTTTCTAATTCCGTACATATACACGTATTTTATGTCTTACACCTTATCTAGCACTGTTCATTCTGAATGAGCCACAAATTGGTCTACAACTGGTCTATAAACTTCAGGCCTGATCCAGCAATGAGCTTCATGTGGCCTGAACAGAGCTCCCCTTCCCCCCCCACCCCTGACTTTAAAGGAATTCCATGCAGATGTATGGGTCAGCTTGCACCCAGGTCATTGCAGGGCTGGGGCCTTGGACCCCCATCCTACAGTTACATATGCGAATAACCTTACACACGTGAATAGTCCCACTGACGGTTATTCACATGTGTAAGTGGGTGCAGAATCAAGGCCTGAGGCTGCTATGTTTACTGAGTAAAGAGAATTCCATCATGGACCAGGGGGATGGTAGAGAAGAACTATTTTGTAGTGCAGAGCAGCACCACACAGCAATTTAAGACAGGAAGTGAAGATTTTTTTAGTAATTTGGTTCACTGATGTAATTCATGCTTTGCTTGTTTTTTTTAATTTTTGTGTGAAGCACCTAGTTGCCATGGTGATAAGTGCTGTGCAAGTCAGTGAAATAAGAAGTGAAACAGCAGGGGGAGGAGGTTGGGTAGGCAGAATGCAAGTAACCGAGTTGGAACTTGTCCAAGACACTGGAGTTAATAGACATGCTATTAAAAAACAAACAAAATAAAATGCCGTGCAATCTTTGTGATCCCAGTCTCTTGCTTCTCAGCCAAAATGAGCACCACAGTATCCCCATCTGTGATGATAGGGCATCGGTTCAAAATTGAATCGAGGAGAAGAACGCTATCTACTGAATCACCACCACCATTTCCTGCTGTACATAGCTGAAATCTCTTATTCAAAACCTAACGCAACCAAAGCTGAGTTTCTCACATCTGACATGATCACAGCATAGAGAAATACTTCTGTTATACTAAACATTTAAGTTGGTTAAAATGGAATCACAACAGAAATTTATAACCCACCAATCAGGGGACTATTAAAGGAGATGCATCTTTGTTTCAGTCAGGTCTAAATTATAGGCAACAACATTCTTCGGGCTTGTCTACACTGGCAAGTTTTGTCGCCAAAAACTGCCTTTTGGCAACAAAACAGCAAGAGTGTACACACTACAATGGGACTTTTGTCGCAAAAATCTTTGGCGACAAAAAGCTTCCACCCCTACGAGAGCCTTTTGTCTTTTCCCCTCCTTTTATTGTCGACAAAGAGCCAGTGTAGACACTGCCGCTTGTTTCGTCAACAGAACTGGCTTCTGCCAGTATCCCACAATGCCTGCCCTGATTGCTCTGCTCAGTGTTTTGATCTCTGCTGCCCTGCAGGCATGCGCCCTCCCCTTTCAAAGCTCCGGGAAGTATCTGTGTGCTGCTCTGTCTGGGGAACAAGCAAAGTGCAAATCATTGGAATGCTCCTGTTCTGCCCTGCACTGCACTACGAACATAGCGGCAGGCAGACTGCTGCTGTAGGGGGAGGGGGACAGACTGCTGGGCTGCTTTGCCGATCCTCAGCACGGAGAGCTCACAGAGCTGCTCATGATGCTGCTCTCGGCAGCTGAGGGGCTGTGGGAGAACCCGGAGAGAATCCCAAGATGCCCAGCGATCAGCTCATCCTTCCCACAACACTGCACTGTGGGATACATACCCACGGTGCATTGCTCACCCTGTCGATGATGGTGTCCCCAATGTGGACATGATCTGTCGACAGAGGGAGCAATCCACTTGCAGGGCAGACGTACCCTGAGTGTCTCATCGCTGGAGCATGTCCATGTCCTAGAATTATCATATCAAAAGCAGTATGGTATTATAGGTTCATCGAAGGCATGTACTTGAATAACTGCATTTAGCTCTGTTTTTAGTGGTTTCTATGCACACCACAAAGTAGGAGACTTCTTCCCCTCCCCCCCCCCCCAACTTTTATTTCATGGCACAAAGCTTGGGAAATTGTTTTATCATACCTTCCTTCTGTAGGAGACAGCTCTTTTAAGTCTTCTAGAGTGGGTGGAATATCCAGCAACTTTTTGTACAGAGCTAGAGGGAAATGAAAGGGAGCGATCTTCATGTTATACAGTGCCATTCCAAACAGAGTGCCAATCAGGGAAAAGGTGTCTTCGCTTCCTGGTACCTAGTTTGTGTGTTTAAAAAACAAAACAAACCCCTTATTACTGACTTTTTAGTATAGTGGGGAGGGAGTGTGTCTAGTGGCTAGAGGCAGGGGACTGGGCATCTGGATCCGTGAATTGTATTCATCATTCTGCTGCTGAGTTCCTGGGCGAGTCACTTACACTCTCTTACAGCTATGTCTAACCTACAGTTGGGAGGTGTGATTGCAGCAAATGTACATACACCTGAGCTAACTTTGATCTTGCTAGACCAAAGCTAGCTTGAGTATCAATAGCAGTGAAGCTGCAGCAGCACAGATGACACCCACTCAAGTATATGCCCAGGGTCCTGGGCAGACAGGGCTAGTCCGTGCCACTGTGGCTTCACCGTGATTATTACTTGCGCTAGCTTCAAAAGTAGCTCATGTTTGTCTACATGTCCTACAATCACACCTCCTGATTGCAGAGAACATGCCCTAAGCGTAAATAAAGAAGTAACTGCATACATACAGAACCCTATGCCTGTTATTTAAAGGAGCAAGCATTTCTGAGGCCCAAAATATGAACTGGAAACTCCTTTAACTGAGAATCTGGTTGTTGGTGGGACTCCAGGATTTCCCCTAATGGAGGCTGAGCTTGCTCAGTGGAACCCAAGCACTGCCCACAGGGAGACCTGCAGCATTTCTAAGTCTGTTTCTCACAGAAGACATGACCCAAAGCGTGAGCCAGTTCATAAAAACGTGAAGGGGGAGGGGGAGGGGTGACAGTCATATGGGGAAATACCAGCTAAGAGACTTCTTTTTTTTTTAAGTGAGGTTAAAAAATAGTATCATCTTAATAACTCACCTGGGAGGGGAACCAAATCAGCATGGAGTCCTCAAAATGTCTGAATATCTGTGCTTCTGGACAACACAGTTCCCTTGTAATGATAGTGAAGAACTCCTGGGACAACCCTCCATCATCAATACCTTGTTCTCCAATGAACTGCACCTGAATAGCCCCAAAAGACCCCAACAAAATCACTGCTCTTGTGTCCATACTGAAATGATCATTTGCACAACTCCTCCCAGCACTAGGCAGTTACTTGGGCCCTGAAATCTGCAGTGAGCTGGATGCAGGTGCAAGGGACTGTCAATGCATATGAAATTGCAGGATTGGGGCCTCGTTTGCAGAAGTGGCAATTACAAATTGAATACCCATAACTGTGGTGGCTGTTCAGCATGAAACGCTCAGTGTGTTTACCCTTGAATGATCATCATCTGTTATAATGGACAGGAGATGGAGCTAGAAGAAGGAAAAGGTATAAGTGATACCACAGTGTTGTCAACTGTCATAAATTTATTAACAAATTTATTAGAGCATAAGCTTTCGTGGGCTTCACGGCTGCTACTCTGAAACCATAAATTTATTGTGAGACTCACAATAATTTTGGGGGCCTGACTCATGATTTTTTTGAATGCTTGAAGTTGGCAGTACTGGTACTGGTACCATAATCTGACAAATTAGATCCTTAACCTTAAATCCAAGGCTCTAATTCTTCCCCTGCCCAGTTTTCACAGGTTACTTTCCTTCATCAATATTTGCTTTTAGTGCTGTTGAAAGATGCCAGACAGACAGCTCTTGACACCCACTTTAATGACGATAAGCCACATCTGAATGTTAGTATGCATGAGGGGTAAAATCCTGACCCCAGAAAAATTAGTGACAACATTCCCATTGACTTCAATGGGGACAGGATTTCACCTGTAGGATCTATATCACTGTTGGTCTGCAACCTGTGCAGTTATTTACATCAGGGCCAAGCGGGTGGAAAAGGCTATCATTCTGACTTGGTAGTGTTCAACACTCACTTAGCTTTGGAAAGAGTTGTCTCCTGCTTATTCACACAGCAGGCACTGTGCATAAAGCCACAGTGCAAATTGCCCCTTTCAAGAACAATACATTCACTTACAGAAAACACTACTGGTAGTTTTAGAACATTGGAAAGCATAGAAGCTTGAGCTTAAACCTTATTTTATAAACAGCATAGCACCATCTAGTGGAAATCAGTTGGTACTACCTAATTTTAATGCCATGAATTAAATATTAGCCATATCTGCATTAAAAAACCCTGATATTTGTTATATATAACACACACATGCACACACAATGCCATTAAAATAAAATTATGTGTATTTACTGTTCTGCATCATTTGTATATCGGTTCTCAGAAAACTTTATACTCCCCAAATGTGGATTGCTGTATAAAACTGTAATTCTTTCTTGCCATTTTAGCGACAATAATAAATCACATGGTCTTTTGGGTCATGGTTTCTGATGATCTCAGAACCCCTGGATAGAAATAATTACCCGGCTAGGACTTGCCTTAACAGCTAAGCCTGACTGTTGTGTAAATAAATGTAATACTTTGTTAATTTAAAATGAGCGTTAGACATTCTTATGAAAAAAATTATAGCATGTATAGCAGTCACATAGGCCGCAACTTTTAAAGTGTAAAAGAATCCAAGGAAATGTCCCCATGAACATCTGTAATAAATTCAGTCTCCCACTCCCATTATTCTGTGCTCTCTCATGCCTGATACAGTCTCTCTCTCTCTCTCATCTTCTCTTGTGGTGTGCATTCTTTGAAGTGTTCTTTCATTCTATTCCCCAATGCATTTTTCTACTTCTCCAATATACTTCTCTACTCCTCCAATCTCTCCCATGCATTCCCTTCCCCTCTTTGCTCCTCCACTTCACCTCCCAGTTGTGTTTTGCTGCTCCATCCCTGTTGTATCATAGCAGCAGTAAATAGCATTTACAAAATCCAGTGGCCGTGTCCACATTTGAAAGCACATGTGGCTTCCATGTGCTTCAGTTACCTTTTATACTCTTACTGAAATATTTTGTAGAGTGCCCTCTTCTGGCAGGGTAGCTCTGTGACATCAAACATCAAAGCAAGTGCTGCACTGTCTGGGGCATTTGCTGACACAGTTTGGGGAGTTTAGATTTTTTCTGTATGTCAGCAGGTATTCAGGTCAAAATACGGGCTATGGGGAAGCTCACTTGCCAAAATGTAATATTTTTTGTTTTATTATTTTTATGACATTAGGCACTAAGTATTTCGTATTTTTGTTTTTCTTTTGTTTTTTAATTGAGTTTAAACCGCCCTAGATTCTCTTTTTCCAGTTCCCCACTGGAACCATTTTTTCCTGAGCAAGTTATAAACCTCTGAAAACAAAGGTTTAGAGCAGTCAAGCTGGAATATGTTGAACAAGTGAGATTTCAAAAGAAATTCCAATGTCCCACTGAAATCAACTCAACAAATTCTTTCCTCATCACAGTGAGCTTAAAAATAAAAATGGACTAAAAATTAACTCCCAACAAGGGAGTATCCCTAACCCCTCCACATGAGTACAATTTGTCAACTCTCGGGGAGTGTAACTTTTCCTATAGGTGCACAAATCGCTGTAGCCTCATCTTGTAGACCTGGTTGAACTGCCAAGGGAAATGCTTAGAATGAGATTAAGTATCAGAGGTAGCCGTTTTAGTCTGTATCCACAAAAACAATGAGGAGTCTGGTGGCACTTTAAAGACTAACAGATTTATACTCCTCGTTGTTTTAGAATGAGATTAAAATACTACAGCTGTTGATCCATTACTCTATTATGGTACGGATGGAGTACCTCCACCATAGTATCTGAGAGTCTCCAAGTATTTAGAAAATAGAAACCACAGTTTCTGCCTTCCGAGCCGTAGGAGAAATAGCTTAATTAGCTGATAGTGTGGCGAACCAAGTGAAAGTGATAACTGACTCTATTCAGCGTGGGCTGAAAGGAAAGATGAGTTGCTACAAGGAAAGAGCAGTTGCTATAAATAACACAGTTCAGGAGCACTGCAGTATTGGCTGAGTACTAGGAACTAAAGTGCAAGCACCCAGGCTGCACAGGGACTCGCTGGAGCCAGCACAGGAAGGAACTCGTTGCAGAGAGGAGGAGGAGGAGGAGGCTGGCCCTGTGAGTCAGCACACAGCAGCAGCAGGCCCGGCAGTAGCTGAGCAGGACCATGCGAGGACGGTATGTGAGCAGGACCCTCGCCTCAGTGCTGCTGTGCAGGCAGCCCCAGCCTGTGGGAGCAGGCGCTGCTGCTAACAGACCCTTCCCGGGTGCAGCCCCGAGACACTCCTCGGACGGGCAGGAGGGCCAGGAGCAGCCCAAGGCGTGGGACCCGGCTCTGCTCGAGTTCCTGGTCTGCCCGCTATCCAAGAAACCACTGAGGTGAGGCCAGCCTCCTTCCCCTTCTCTCGCATTCAGAGAGCTTAGGGGACCCTTGTGATCATCTAGTCTGACCTGCTGCATGATGCAAGCCAGGGAACCGTGCCCAGTAATCCCTGCCTGTAGGGAATAGTCTCTCCTCCCCTTTCCCACAAACCCACCACCCTCTGAACTTCCAGTGTCCAGCTAATCCCCCCCACCCTTCTTTAGAGATAAAATTTTAACCAACAGTGACAATTTTGTCTGAGGCTGATTTCAAAGCATGAGCGAAATTTCACTATCCTGTTGGAAAAACACAGCAGTAGCCTTTAATCACAAAAGGAGCTGGTTTTTAAATCAGTCCTAAAGTTAATCTGAATGAGAGCCTACACCGGCCCATGAGTAAATCTTGGCAGGTCACTCACTTCCAATTTTCTGCAGCTTTTCATTAACTGAACTGTATATCTGCACGGGGGAGGGAAGCGAGTTACAATGGAAGGGGTGTGTGTGTGTGTGTCACACCCATTCAGGCTCTCCCTCCATTTTTACCTATTTCCCTCCATGAGCATGCTATTTATATCTACTAGAATTAATTGAAATACAGCAAAAGGCAGGAACTGAAAGTAACCTGTAAGGTTCATGACAAGCACATATGCTCTGTGGAAGCTACAGTTTGCCATAATTTATATTTACACTTTCTCCTTTGCATACACAAACACAATCATAAAGTACCCCATGAATAGCCTTGAGGACATCATTGTGAAGTACAGCTGAGTTGAATGGCATTTTCTACACAAAATCTTAGTTCCCAGCTGCACGGTGCCCAAGCACTTAAGGAGAATTTTCATTTTCATAATTTAAATGTTCTAAATTTTGTAATGAAGAGTCACACCCTGCCTCCATTCTAAATAGTATCTTTATTTGAAGGCATGTTTTCCTGCTTTGAGAATGTGTCCTGGTTACTTTCTGTTAAGATTTCAGTTGTCTTTCACCCCCTTCCAAAAAAAACAACCCAACCCAAAATCTTAAAAAACAAAACAAAAACCCAGGTCTTTGTATCTACTGTTCAATTCTTTAAATTTTTTGATCAGGTATGAAGCATCCACCAATGAACTAATTAACAAAGAGCTGGGCATCGCATATCCAATCATTGATGGCATTCCTAATATGATCCCTCAGGCCGCAAGGATGATTGACAGAAAGGCCCAGGATGAAGAACCGAAGCAAACCTAGATAGCTGTTATCATTAAAAACAAAACCTGAAGACTAACCTACGCCTACAGTAACTGGGGAAGGAAAAATGTTCCTGTCACTGCCTACGCTAACTGTACTTGTTCCACTGTTGTCCTTAGCTGGTCTGTTTTATTCAGCCAGTGTGGATGAAAAGTTCCCAGAGGGCTGCACCAGCACAACCAGCTTGTGTTTCTATAGTCTGCTTCTTCCCATTACCATACCAGTTTACGTGTTCTTTCATCTTTGGACCTGGATGGGTATTAAACTTTTTAGACACAACTAATAAGGCAAAAGCAGAAAAGTAGACTTGCCAACCTTATGGCCTACCCACACCCTAATATTATATTCTGTGCAGTTGCAATGGTCTAGCATTAGTGGTGGTCTTTATTAATCTCCCAATGACACCTGAAAATGTAACGTTCTGCACAAGCCTTGATGCACAATGGCCTCATTAGTGCTAAGAGATAATTAAATAACATTTTCTCTTGTTCCTCCTCCATGTTAGTGTGTCCCATCAAAACCGATGGGTGTGTTGTAAGGCTATGCTACTAACCTGTCAAAGGTGTTGTGTCTCTTTGCTAAGAATAAATATTGTGCACTGATTGAGATGAATTATTTTAAATAGGTTAGGGTGAGTTTCACTATGCCTCTTTCAATAAGCAGCACTGTCATGCAGTAGTTGTCTTGCTGGTTTGAACTGATGGCTGCAGTGGAATGCATTTGTCTTACTGGGCTATGGAAATAGAGTATAATACACCTCTACCCCCATATAACGTGACCCGCTATAACACGAATTCGGATATAACGCGGTAAAGCATGCTCCGGGGGGGCAGGGCTGCACACTCCGGTGGATCAATGCAAGTTCAATATAACACGGTTTCACCTATAACGTGGTAAGGTTTTTTTTTTTTTTTTGGCTCCCAAGGACAGCGTTATAGCGAGGTAGAGGTGTACATCAAACTTGTATCCACATGTGCTTTGCAGACTCTATTAGGAGCTCTTTGGTCACTACTGAAATGCAGGCACATTGGAGGTGGCATCCATTTATGCACCTGTAAAGCTATAGGTCTAATTTTAGATGGGGAAGTGAAAAGTAATGTCTCTAATTAAATTATAGGGGAAATGAAGACGGCATTTGTCATTACTGAAATAGGCATTATTATGATTGCCAGGATAGCAGAGCTGGTACACCTATTCATGGGATAGTAGCCTGGGGGCTCCTGGAACCTGTGCCAACTGGCAAAGGTCCCTACCAGCTGGGGATAGCAGCAGTGCGGCATGTAGCAACCATACCCTCTCCCCAGCCCTTTGCCAGATCTATGCTGTCTGGGGAAATGCAGTACAAAGGGAGCAGAGAAGGGCTCAGAATCTGACCTATTAAAATATCCATTGGTTGCTGTTAGATCTCACTACAGGATGATACGGTCATATAGGTTTCTATTTTCCAAACTCATATTAGCACTACCCAATGGAGTGCTCTTTCACTGCTAGGTCACCTCCTTATGACTGTTGGGTAGTCTGCTGTATGTGAAAGTGGTGGCCAGGCAAACTGATGTCTGTACAACACAAGTCATCTCCATGACAGCACTAGGGGCCAAGAACTGACTTGGCCACAGAGACTAACTGCTGCTGTCCCTATTGGAGATGGCCTCCCGCACACCATGGATGAGATGCCCCAGCGGCACAGCATGGGAGATGACTGTATAGCTGCTGCCTTTGCTGTACCATCATGTAGTTACAAAGGAGGCTTCAGTTTCCATTTCTGTTGGTCTGGCACCAACTATCATGAAAAAACAATTAGATGGAAGAGTGAATAAGGTCCTGACCTGGCAGGAAATCTGGGTAGTGGACTTTAATGGAGCTCTGCATGGGCCCAGGATCATAGAGTCATATAGGCTTCTATGTTCCAAACTCTCATCAGCACTATGGACTGGAGTGCTCTGGTTATCATATCCACGCCACGAGAGACAGCAAATGCAACAACTCGTTACCCAACTTTTTTTTCTTTTGGTGGTGGTGGTCCTTCTTCCCTGCCAGCAGTTCCCACCCTGCGTCTACCGCAGCAGTGTGAACGCGCAGGTTCACTCTGCCATTTATTCCACGCCTTACAGCATCGAATGCCCTGCCTACAGCTTTGCTTCGTTAAGCAACACATCAAAAATACCGTCTGCCCTCCCAGATTATAACTAGTTGCTTTTCCCTAGAGCATCTTATTACTCTCTTCTGATTTCTCAGTAACTAAATCTTTAAGAATATTTACCTGTAGTTTGGTTTGTTTATATATAAATTCATGTATGTAAACTACCATCCAATTAAATACAGACTCTGTGAAAATGGGATAAATATGCGACCTGATTCCTCTCTTCCTCTTTACCTCATAGTGTTGGGCTGGGTCATGGCTTGCTGTCATCATGTGCTATATCTAAAGGAGGCCAGCTCTTGTTTCCCAGAGTTAGACTTGAGGGGCAGAGAGGTAGCAAAGAATGAATCTGGTAGACTTGTATTCTTTGATTTATTGCTGTATTTGTTCCGTCAACTTATACAAGTGACTCCATCTTACTTAGGGTCATAGTAGTTAGTTATAGACAAGACCCACAGATCACGGAGTCCATCCCAATGCAAGGAATAGCTTCCCCCCCACCCCATTAGAAGACCTAACCAATGTTAACCAGTCCCCATAGGGCTGTCCCTAGGGGGCTGCGGAGCCTGGGATATAGGCGCTGAGTTTCCAATCTGCCAGGGCGGGGCTCTACCCAGGCCCCTGCCCCCAAGGCTCCACCCCTGCCCCAACTCTTCCTCACCCAGTTCTGCCCCCTACCCTCCCCCCCAGCACCTCCTGACGCCGCAAAACATCTAATCCATGGTAGGTGCTGAGAGGGAGCGGGGCCCGCCTGTGGGCAGGAAGTGCTGGGGTGAGGGGGAGGTTTTGGTAGGGGGGGCTCCTCCTCACCCCTGCCCGGCTGCCGCTCACCTCCCCATTCGCCTCACCTCCCCGCTGTCTCCTTCAGGGACCCCGGCGGTCGCCCCGATTCACCATACCCAAGGGATGTCTCTGAGTCTCCATATATGTGACCAGCCAGAATCACAGGCTCAGAGATGCACTTTGCAGGAACGTATATAAATCTCACTACCCAGATAGGTATCCAAGACACAGATGTTACTCTTCAATTTTAACATGGAGATAGATATTTGTTACTGAGCTGTAAATGGAAGCACATTTCCAACCTAAGCTAAAAAGTTATGTAGGGAGAGTTTTCTGCTCCTTCATCCTTACCCTCTTGCATTTTACATCAAGGTGGCAATGGTATGCATAAGGACAATTTGTACATGTATGGTCTAGCTCATGCAGAGGAATCACTTTTGCTACCACCATTCTCTGTCTCAACATCAGAGATGTCTCTCTCTGTCCAGTTGGGAGCTCCTGTTTAAGTTAAGATGACTGGCACTGGTTGGCTAAGGGCTGTCTCCATGGTGGAGTAATGCATTATACGTGACTGTACTTTCTAAAGCGCACAAATGTGTTGTATTAATTGGTCCCTATAAACCCTGCTTTTGCGCACTAACGGTTCTCTTGTAGTGCACTTTAACACTGGAGTTTCAAACAGAACTATGTTGAAGTGCACCACCTGGGTGTACCCAGACCAATTAATACGCAACACATTCCTGTGCTTTATAAAATACTCCACCCCCGTAGCGTGCATTACCCCACTGCGTAGATAAGTCCTAAGACTTGGTACAAATACCCAGTGAATGGGTGAGAATGAGCCACTTGCTTTAATCAAACAAAGTTTAATTGCCAGGTATGCCAAGAACGAGAAATTAATTCTAGACCACATGGAACTTGCTTTTAAGTAATTTCCATGATACTTTTCCTCCTTTGATTTTTAACTGGATTTTAAAATGCCTGCTGAATGCTGGAAAGATCTTTGTTGGTTATTAGCTATATTAAAGGCAAAGTACTCTAGAGCAATATACTCAGAGCTAACAAAATAATCAAGCTTGATTTCTTACTTGCAAGAATTTCTCAAATGTTTTAGGTACTGCGCTCCTTAAATTCTGCCACACGTCATCCACAAGATGTGCTCTTCTGACCTCTAAACGCCACGGACCTCGTGGCACCAGGAAAGAGTTTGTCTACAAAACAAAATAGACAATGTGTTACAAGCTTTACAGTCTTTTGGTTTTTAAATTATTAAAAAAACCTCATTGACTTTGGCAATACTTACGTTATATATCCCGAACAGAATTTGGCGGTCAATGTTATAAACCACAATCTTATCTTGCATGTCAAAGATGCAAGGGTATGCAGTCAGTTTCAACAAAGCCCTCTGAAATGACAAGAAAGTTTCATTTTCAATGAGGAAAATGTATTTAAAATATCACTGCGATAAAGACAAGCTGGATTGTCAGTTGTTCCTCTGTCATGTTATGTACATAAGACAGTATTTTTAAAAGGAACGTCCAAAAGTGAAATCCCCCATTTGTCTGTTAAAATAGCCACTTACAGGTTCTGTTCCCTACTGTGAGTACCTCAGCTCTAAAGCCTTATATACTGCACCCTTGTTCACAATGCACCATACCCCATTACAGAAGTAGTCCCATTGAAATCAGAATCAGGCCTTCGCATTTTGTATGCACAAATGCATGGTTTTCACTTGCACACTCGGTACACTTCTGAAAGCGGCTTTTGAAATTTGGCCCTAGGCATTATCATTACAGCAATGAGCATGGCAGTAGAAATTCCCAGATAGCTTATACAGATTCAGCATATTTTCTTCAAAATCCATTGAATTTTTGCAGAGGTTTTCAGCTCCCACCAATTCTGTTTGTCACTACTCTTAAATTTCAGTGCTAACTATCATTTAAGGCATAATGATGAACATTCCGAAGCAATATATTAACCAACGAAAGGGGACAGTGGGAGTAGGTTATAAACACAAGGGTTGACAGATATTTGTGGATTTCACCTACATTGCAAAATCTGAAAATAACACCCCAGTCTTTGAGACTGGACTATTTTATGAAGAAGTTTGCAGTAAATGTGCGAGAAATGCTGCTGGTATGGAGACATCGGAATGGTTTGAGAACTGTGCCACTCGCTATAGCAACTATGCCTACTCAGATATTTATTTGGTAAGTTACTGCAGGAGGTTTCAATCTGGTGTACTTCCAAAACTATTTTGGACAGGTTGAGCCTGCTCCTGTCATTTGCTGCGTGTGGGCCAATTCTTTTATCATCATGGAAACCCCTTGAAGTCAACAAGGCTCAGCCCTGTTGCAACAAATTAGAAGATCGGGGCTTTAGGAGCTAGAAAAGATAACTGTCCAAGAGAATGCACGGATGAAAAAAAATCACATCCCTGTGTTGGTTATATCGCCCCAGCTGCAGAGCAAGAAAGATAACAGCGTATAAATTTACACTAGGAAGGTCTAGAAAGAAAAATGTAGTACTTGTATATATTTCTAATGAACTATTATACTCTGCAGAACATCACAATGTTTTTCTACCATTGTGGATGAGCTCTTATTAAACTGCTGTAACACCGATATAAAAACCGGAAATATTAAGTGAGTGTTGAATACTCACCACATGAACCCATTTTACACCTTTTTTTGTTTTAAACAGAGGTTTACAATTAAGTTTTATTTGTAAAAGCTGGTGCAAGAAGAACACCCAATATTTCCCTTCTCCTGATGCCCTAGAGGATGGACTATTTTCAGCCCAGCGCCTCCTCTTGTAGGAATTGAAAAGGACAGTAATTCTTCCCTGCCAATCCCTGAAACTGTACACTATAGAGATGCTGGGGGGAGTCAGACCCCAAACCCATCTCAAAGAAAACTGAGGTCAGGAAAGGGTGTGTGTAGGGCAGGAGGTGTGGGGCTCAGGCCACATAAACCTTTACAGACTTAGGCAAACGTTTAGTGAAAAGACTAAAATCCAAACCCAGCTTGATTTCTGGTGGGTTCTGTGTTCCAACCAAACATTTTGCACCCCTCTGTTTCTTATGACTAATTTTCACTCAGAACCATCTCTACTAACTGTCTGGGATTTTTTGGATGACTGAGTATTCCTGTAAAGGTCATGGAGACAACAAAAAGTAAATTTTAATGCTAATGTCCAAAGGCCAGTTTCTAACTGGATATGAAATATAGCTTACTGTTTCCAAATGCTTTGAAATCAGGTTTTTGTTCCACTGTTCGAAAGTCTAAAAAAAGAGAATAGGAGTTTTAATAGCACCTTTCATACTTCAGATACTTGAAAGCACTCTACAAAAGAATGAGTTACGTACCAGTAATGTGAACATCTGGACCAATGAGTAGTCATTGCACAAATTTAGCAAAATGATTCATTATTATTGGTACCTTTTAGAAAATATTCAAAAATAGATATTATTATACAAAATAGCCTAATTCAAGATGCCACATCAAAAAGAAAAACTGGTTCTATACTGAATAAGGAGAAACCTCAGCCGGTGTGTTATGTAGTGTTTGCTTTGGTATTATTTCTACTCTTCCCTCCCCTGGTCCCTTCTCTTACCTTGTTAATTTCATTATGCTTCATAATACTGTGTTTGTAATTTAACTGCAGTTGCAGTGTAATCACACTGCTGTTTTTGTAATGACTATTCATAGAACCAGAAGTTGAACTATATGACTGAACGGCTAAAAGGAGAGAGACGGCTAAAAGCATCACTGCAATGTGATTAGTCACTGGATTAGAAAGTGTAACCACTGGATTTTATTTAAGGAGAAAAACTACAATAAAGTGCATTGTCCACATGATGAACAATATTAGGCAATAACTAAAATACATTATTTAGAATATATTTGGAGTTCAAGGAGAGGAGGCAGATATTCTAGTGTCTCTCTCCTCTTTCTCCCCTTACTTTAGATATCAGCAGGTCTGGTTTTCACCAGTATTTAAATGATAGGGCATTTTGACTTCTATGACTCATTGCTGGATAAGACAAGATAGTTTTTGTTCATTGCTAAAAACATAAGAACAGCCATACAGGATCAGATCAAAGGTCCATCTACCCCAGTATCCTGTCTTCCGACAGTGGCCAATGCCAGGTGCTTCAGAGGGAATGAACAAAACAGGACAATTATGAAGCAATCCATCGCCCGTTGTCCATTCCTAGCTTCTGGCAGTTAGAGGCTTATGACACCCAGAGCATGAGGTTGCATCCCTGACCATCTTGGCTAATAGCCACTGATGGCCCTACTGTCCATGAACTTATCTTAAGGTATGTCTACACTGTTCCCATTACAGCGTGGCCGGGACAGCAGTGTGACCTGGGCAGTGTATCCACCCCGAATGAGCGGTGGTAGCTTTATCGCCGGGATAAAGTGCTGTCCATACTGGCACTTTTCAGTGCTGAAACTTTTGTCGCTCAGGGGGGTGTTTTTTCACACCCCCGACCGACTAAAATTTTAGCACTGAAAGTGGCAGTGTAGACACAGCCTAATGCTTTTTTGAACCCTGTTATAGTTTTGGCCTTCACAACATCCTCTGGCAACGAGTTCCACAGGTTGACTGTGCGTTGTGTGAAGTAGTCCTTCCTTTTGTTTGTTTTTTTAAACATGCTGCCTATTAATTGGGTGACCACTGATTTGTTGTGTTATGTGGAGGGGTAAATAATACTTCCTTATTCACTTATCCACACCAGTCTTGATTTTATAGACCTCTATTATATCCCCCCTTTGTCGTCTGTTCTCCAAGCTGAAAAGTCCCAGTCTTTAATCTCTCCTCATATGAAAGCTGTTCCATCCTCCTAATCATTTCTGTTGCCCTTCTCTGTACCATCTCCGATTCCAATATATCTTTTTTGAAATGGGGTGACCAGAACTGCACACAGTATTCAAGGTGCAGGCGTACCATGGATTCATATAGTGGCAATATGATATTTTCTGTCTTATCACCTATCCCTTTCCTAATGGTTCCCAACATTGTTAGCTTTTTTGACTGCAGCTACACACTGAGCAGACGTTTTCAGAGAACCATCTACTATGACTCCAAGATCTCTTTCTTGAGTGTTAACAGCTAATTTAGACCCCATAATTTTGTATGTATAGTTGGGATTATGTTTTCCAATGTCCATTATTTTGCATTTATCAACACTGAATTTCATCTCCCATTTGGTTGCCTAGTCACTCAGTTTTGTGAGATCCCTTTGGAACTCTTCACAGTCAGCTTTGGACTTAACTACCTTGAGTAATTTTTTATCATCTGCAAATTTTGCCACCTCATTGTTTACCTCTTTGTCCGGATCATTTATGAATAAGTTAAAAAGCACTGGTCCCAGTGCACATCCCTGGGGCACATCACTATTTACCTCTCTCCATTCCGAAAACTGACTATTTATTCCTACCCTTTGTTTCCTATTTTTTAACCAGCTACTGATCCATGAGAGGACCTTCCCTCTTATCCCACGATTGCTTACTTTGTTTAAGAGCCTTTACTGGGTACCTTGTCAAAGGCTTTCTGAAAGTCCGCATACATTATATCTACTGGATCAACCTTGTCCACATGCTTGTTGACCCCCTAAAAGAATTCTAATAGATTGGTGAGGCATGATTTTCCTTTACAAATGCTATGTTGACTCTTCCCTCAATAAATCGTGTTCATTTATGTGTCTGATAATTCTGTTCTTTACTATAGTTTCAACCAATTTGCCTGGCACTGAAGTTAGGCGTACTGGCCTGAATTCACCAAGATAGCCTCCGGAACCTTTTAAAAAAATTGGTGTCACATTAGCTATCCACCAGTCATCTGGTACAAAAGCTGATTTAAGTGGTAGGTTACACCACACTTAATAGTTCTGCAATTTCATATTTGAGTTTCTTCAGAACTCTTGGGTGAACACCATCTGGTCCTGGTGACTTATTACTGTTTAATTTATTTATTGTTCCAAAACCTCCTCTATTGACACCTCAGTCTGGGACAGTTCCTCAGATTTGTCACCTAAAAAGCATGGCTCAGGTGTGGGAATCTTCCTTCCTCACATCTTTCGCAGTGAAGACGGGTGCAAAGAATTCATTTGGTTTCTCCGCAATGGTCTTGTCTTCCTTTAGTGCTCTTTTAGCACGTCCATTGTCCAGTGGCCCCACTGATTGTTTGGCAGCTGTTTCTGATGTACTCAAAAAACAATTTGCTGTTAGTTCTTGAGTCTTTGGCTAGTTGTTCTTTAAATTCTTTATTAGTCTGTCTAATTCTATTTTTACACTTGACTTGCCAGAGTTTATGCTCCTTTCTAGTTTCCTCAGTGGGATTTGACTTCCAATTTTTAAAGGACACCTTTTTGTCTCTAATAGCTTCTTTTACTACATTGTTTAGCCATGATAGTACTTTTCTGGTCCTCTTACTTTGTTTTTTAATTTGGGGTATACATTTAATTTGAGCCTCTATTATGGTGTTTTTTAAAAGTTTCCATGGAGCTTGAAGGCATTTCACTATTGTGACTGTACCTTTTAATTTTTCTTTAACTAGCTTCCTCATTTTTGTGTAGTTCCCCTTTCTGAAGTTAAATGCTACTGTGCTGGGCTTCTTTGGTATTTTCCCTCCCGCAAGGAAGTTAAATTTAATTACTTTATGGTCACTATTACCAAGCGGTTCAGCTATATTCACCTCTTGGACCAGATCCTGTGCTCCACTTAGGACTAAATCCAGAATTGCCTCTCCTCTTGTGGGGTCCAGGAGAAGCTGCTCCAAGAAGCAGTCATTAGTGGTGTCTAGAAATTTTATCTCAGTATCCCATTCCAAGGTGACATGTACCCAGTCAATATGGGGATAGCTGAAATCCCCCAATATTATTGAGTTTTCTACTTTTATAGCCTCTCTATTCTCCTAGAGCATTTCACGATCACCATCCTGGTCAGGTAGTTGGTAGTATATTCCTACTGCTATACTCTTGTTATTCAAGCTTGGAATTTCTATCCATAGAGATTCTATGATCCAGTTTGATTCATTTAATTTTTTTTTTTTTTTTTTTTTTACTATATTTGACTCCATGCTTTATTTCACATCGAGTGCCACTCCCCCATCAACATGATCTACTCTTGTCATTTCTATATATTTTGTACCCTGGTATTACCATATCCCATTGATTATCATCGTTCCACCAAGTTTCTCTGATGCATCAAAATCCTCATTTAATCCTCATTTATCAATATCCTCATTTAATACCAGGCACTCAATTCACCCATCTTAGTATTTAGACTTCTAGCATTTGTATACAGTATTTATAAAATTTGTCACTTTTAGTTGTCTGCCTTCATGTGATGCAATTGAATGGGACACTTTTTCATTTGACTGTTTCTCTTCAATTTCTACCTGTACTCTATCAACTTCTATCCTCTCATCTTTACTAGGATATAGAGAATCCCTGTTAGTAGAGTCTCCTCTATGGGATGTATCAGTCCTCTATACCTGTCGGCTTCCCCCCAGCCCTCTACAATCTTCTCAATTTTACATGCCAGCAATCTGGTTCTGTTGTGATTTAGGAAGAGCCCATCCTTCCTGTATAGGTTCCTCCTTTCCCAAAAGGTTCCCCAGTTCCTAATAAACTAAAACTTCCTCCCTACACCATTGTCTCACCCTGCAGCTCTCCCTGACTAGCTGGCCCTGCGCATGGAACTGGAAGCATTTCAGAGAATGCTACCATGGAGGTCCTGGACTTCAGTCTCTTACCTAACAGCCTACATTTGGCATCCAGGATCTCTCTCCTATCCTTCCCTATGTCATTGGTACCTACATATACCACGAAGTTTTCTCGGTCATCACAAACCCAGCTATCTATATTTCTAATGATCGAATCTCCCATCACTATTAGCCATCTCTTCCTAATAACTGAGATTTCTTCCCCCAGGGAGGTATCCTCAGTGCAAGAGGATACCGTGACATCATCTGGAAGGAGGTTCCCAACTATGGAATCATTTCCCTCTGCTCCAGTTTGATGTTCTCCTTCCCCAAGACTTTCATCCTCCTCAACAGCACAGAGGCATTCAGACTGGGGCGGAGGTGGAGGGGGGCACTATTCTACACTGTCCTGGAAAGTCTCATCTATGTCCCTTTCTATCTCACTTAGCTCCTCCAGTTCAGCCACTCTGGTCTCCAGAGCCCATACTCGGTCTGTGAGGACCATGAACTCCTTGCACCGAGTGCACACATATGCCACCTGCTCACAGACAGGTAATCATACATTCAATGCAATAAACTGGATAGACCCCACTCTACTGTTGGACTTCTGCCTGCATTTTTTTATATTCCTGCGGCTTTTTTGGGTGGGGGGAGTGTTTGTTGGCCTAAACTGAGAGAATGTTAAACTGAGAGGGAGAATAGCCCTGCCCCCTAGTTAACAGTTAATGGATCCTAAAGGGCTTAGGGATCAAAGCCTCCTTAAGAAGCTCTCAGCCTTGTCTAGTAGGCCACTAGGCTCAGCACACCGCCCCCCAACAAACCACACTGCATACTTCAGTCAAGCAGCAAGCACACATAGGGTGACCAGACGTCCCGATATTTCGGTGTCTGTCCTACGTCCCGACCGATCTTTGGTCGGGACGCAATTTGTCCCAATATCCGCCAGCAGCACTGGGTTGGGTTTTTTTTAATTTTTTTTTTTTTTGCTCAGCCGGCAGGACTCGGCTTTTTTTTTTTTTCCTCTGCCTAAGCACACAACAAGCAGACATCAAACTCTGCAAACTAAGAACAAATGAGATTCAAAACCAAAGTCCGCTATTAGATAAAGATAGGCAAGACCTCAAGAATGAAGTTTAGGCCTGGTCTATGCTGAGGATTTCAGCCATCAGTGCCAAACCATGGATGTAGTTGAACTAGTGCAAACCCCTAGTATTGATAGCCACAAGCAGCTGTGATCTGCACGGGTGCACCTTCCCCTTGCATAGTGCAAATCATGGCGTATAACCCACTCTCTATGCTAGGGGCTGCCCTGATGCAGCTGTATCAGTGGCTAGTCAATGATATATGGAATCAGGACATATTTCCTAAGGAAGACAAGACCTGATTAAATCTATGGCTAAGAAAAGGTGAAAATCTATAAAACAGCCTCATGTAACAAACACTTAGCACTGTGTGCAGAATTATAGCTGCTAGTTAGAAATAATGAATACACATGTGATCAGCATGAGACCTGAAGACGCATTCTCCCAGACGCAATTTCTGCATATTCCTATATAAGACTCATTTAAATTAAAGCAGTGCAAAGCCCTGTGTGGACTCTCTGGAATCAGTTTTAAAATGGCTTATGTCAATTTTAATATCATTCAAAAATGGGCTTTACCCCAGTTTAACTACAAGAATCAGAAACAAGGCCTTTGGTTAAACCGGTGCAAATTAGTTTGTAGAGCGGGTCTTAGCTCCTTTCCATGACTCAAAGGAAATTAAAATGTTCTGTTGGCTTCCTGGTGAAAAGTTTCAAAGGACTGTATAAGAGTCCATTAATTCTGAATGGATAAACACAAAAATAAGAGGCAATATAATGGGCCAGATCCTGGCTCCCTTTGCAGCTGCTTTGCAGCGACTGGCCAATGGATTGGCTATGTCAGGCATGGGGGAATCTCCAGATCACGTAGCACCAATGTTTCCTCCTTTGTTATCTCTGCTTCCAAGCCCCCAGTGAAGGGGGTATGTGGCCAGGGAAAAGGAGGTGTAGCTGGGGCGTGACTGTGCCCAGTCGATCTCTGACTGCCAAAACAACCTTGGAAGTCATGGGCAGTTGGCACAACTTAGAAGAGCCTTGCTGTTCTGGATGGTGTATCGGGGCCAGCTTAATGCCCAGTAGCCACAGGACCGGAGAGGATGTAAAGCTTTCTAAGCTGTACTGGAGATAGAAGGGCTGGACCCAAGAATTTGGCCCCAATATCTCTAACTTCCTAAATAACAACAAGAAAATATACTGCAGTTTTGGAAAGATGTTATACTTACTGTTTCTTCATTCAAATGCAAATTCCATCCCCAAATCATTTTCACTTCAGGTACATAGAAGTTGTTTTCTTGTATTTTGAAACCAGCACTGGAATTCACCTGCATTGATATGAACAGTGTTAAAAGGAAACGGCCAGCAGATCCTATGAGCTAGGCACAGTTAATCTATAAAACAGAACTATATTGCAAATGTACCATAGCACTTTTGTACACAAAGCAGTGGACAAGGGCAGAAGTGCAAAAACAATACAATAAATATAAAACCCTACAGCTAAGAATCGTAGTCTGCTCTGTGCATTAATTGAGAATTCCATGGGCCTGATTTTCTTTTACCCCAAAGCTCCTTTGCACAGCTCCGACAGTGAGCACATATTGCATTATACTCACTTAAAGCCCTTCTTTACTAAGAGAAGGGGCCTAGGGGAAATGAGAATCAGGCCCTTTGTATTATGCCCTATCTTAGAATGACATCATGAACTTGCAGTGTAGATTTCCCAAGGGAGAAAATTCCACCAAACGGGGATGAGAGGGACAAAGAAAGGCCTTTTACTTACAAGTGGCAAATATGGAGAGACGGGGGAGGAATCAGAAGAAAAACAGATTCTAGTCAGGTCAGTAAATAAAAATCAAGCAGTGCTAATTCAAACAAATCCAGGGCTTCCAGTAAAGGTATTAGCTTAGGGTCCCCATGATTTAAGGCCCAAGATTCAGTGTGTAAGTTTACCCGAGTTTCCTTCAACTTCCCATCTGCCCCCAAATCCTATGCCAACGGTGGGGCAAATCCAGTGGGGGTGCTCAGAAAGTCATGTGTCCAGAACTGGTGCACGGGCCCGTTGAGAGAGAGTTAAGAAAGTGGTGGATGAAGTGGTGAATGAAACAGGAAGAGGGGGTGGAATCTGTGATGCTGCACATCCAGGACAGTAATAAAAGGGGAGAGAACCCCTAGCTCTCCAGAGGATTCAAGTTATTATGACCTCAGAGCAGCTCATCAGTGTGAAAAAAACTTCTGCAGCATTAGAGTGTAACCAGCAAACATCACACTCATATTTCAACCTGCCCCTGGGGTGGGGCCCACAAGACATGGGGCAGTCCCCTAATGGAAGAATAAGAGGGAAATAGAGTTCAGACTCACTGATTGCAGACCCCTATGCAGGTTATTCTTGTGTAGTGGACCAATGGGGCCTGGTAATGGGGCAAATCAACATTACAGTTCCAGTCTCTTAGCATGGATGGGGCAAAGTGTATACTGCTCTGTAATCAGCAATTGTACCTCAGGTATGAATAGGGTGACCGGATGTCCCAATTTTATAGGGACAGTCCTGATATTCGGGGCTTTGTCTTATATAAGTGCCTATTACCCCCCCACTCCCTGTCCTGATTTTGCACACTTGCTATCTGGTCACCCTAGGTATGAAAGCCATGTATTCATAAATTCAAGAAATAAATACATGAAAAAATATTCGAATCGTATGTGTGTTTTCTAACCCACCAGAGCCAAATGCTTTTCTACCTGGTAAAGAATCTGCAGCATTTTCAGAGTCCTATTCAAGTGTGGTTCACAGGTGACTTTTTCAGAGTTTCTGACTTGCATGATGAAAAGAGATAGATTGAATCTGGAAACGCTTTGATACATGCTCACTAGGTCCTTGAAAAAGGGTATTTCTAGATTTGACCACAGGGATTCTGTAAAGAAAACAACTGTTGACATCTCTACCGTAGACAACATACATATAGTCCTTAGTAAGATCTGTCCTTTGGACAAACAGCAGTTCGTTTTGTTTTCAAATTAACTGAATAAAGCACTTGGTTTTAAACTAAACTAGTAAATCTCAAATTCATATAATGCTTTTATCTGTAGACTGCTCCAGACAAGTTATCCCTTTGCATGTATTTCTACATAAGCAGCTTGTCAAAACCCTTTTCCATTGTAGGAAATATCTGGGGTGAAATCCTGGCCCAACTGAAGTCAATGGGAGTATTTCCCCATCCCGCCCCAGAAAGTGCTGAAGAACGCAGGTGATCCAGTTGTTCTGCTATCAGGCCTTACCAAGAACTTTCAGGTCTTTTTGTTGGAGACTCAGAATGGCTTCTGCTAGCTGGTCAAGAAGACAGTCAGACATGTTATCATGTCCCCGTGAAAGGACAGGAATGATCAGGTAGATTCTGAGAGCTTCAGGTGAGCTGGGAGAGGAAGACAGCGATGACAGCAATTTCTTAACTGCAGAGATCATCTGGGGGATAAAGGGAGCAAGGGAACAAAAGAAATTAAAAAATGCAGCAGAGCTTTGCCATAATAATTTATTACTTATAGCAGCAAGAGCAATTCAGAATTCCCAATTTCATGTCCCATCTTCTTTCATACACTGAACTGGGACTCAGGAGATCTGGGCTCAATTCATGACTCTGCCACAGATTTCCTGTGTGACTTTAGGCAAATCACTTAATCTGTCAGTGCCTCAGATTCCCCATCTCTATAATTAGGATAATAATAATTCTTCCACCCTTATCCATATCCCTGCCAATTTAGAGACAGTAAGCTCTTTGAGAGAAGCACCATCTCGCATTCTGTGTTTGTACAGTGCCGAGCACAATGCACACCTGCTGCACCACCATTTTGCAGATTGATCAATTTCACTTCTAGTCAGTTTCCCTTTCTGTTTCTGTTGCTCTAGCAGGGAGAGTTTGAATTAGGAAAACAAGCTTAAAACAAAAAAACACAACAAAACCACCATGAAAACATTATGTCAAACTCAGTCATTATATGGCCTTCATCGCCATAATATCTTGGTGACTCCTAATTTAATACAAAGAAATAACCGCAAACAAAACTCTCTTTGCTCCACTGGAAGCAGCTCTGAGAGGTAGTAGATTTGTTTTTTTCCTGTTTATGGTAGGGTCTATAAAGCACTTGAAAAACCCAGAACTACATTTTGTCAGCATCCCTTTGTGGAAAAAAAAATGCGATGATCCAAAGCTACTGGGTATCAGTGTAACAAGTATCATTTCTATGCCACTTCTTACCTCCTGGTAGACTTTTGGTTTCTTGTTCATCTTCTCATAAAAAAGAAGCACTGCTGACATATCTACGCCCGAGATTTCTTTGGAGGTTCTGAAATGTTTGTCTCTACTGGAAGGGAAGAAAAATCAGGGATGTGAAAGATCTGCTCCTCTGCTGTGTATTACTGCTGTGTTTTAACAATCCCTGGGTGTGAAGGGAATGTACATTCTGAGAAATGCTAAACCCTAATTCCAATTAGTATAATTATATTCTGCCTACCAAGAAATTCTCACTGCAGCATCAGTTGAATGATATTCCATACTCCCTGTTCTAAACTCTCACATAGTGTGGCTGTGTGTTGTTAATCAGCAGCTTGCCATATTCCACCTTAGAAGTGGTTGCATTTCAGTGCTGGGTAAAGTAACATTTGTGAAATGATTTGGAATCCTTCTGGGTATAAGATGCTATATAAATGTAAGTTCATGAACAGTAAATGTTAATATGTGACAAACCTGTCCGATCTTCATTTTGGGTAAAGTGCTTTTCTCATATCCATGTGATAAACCTCCGCTCAGATCCTCTGCTCTCTCTACATTAGTGGGAGATGGAAGCATGCAAGGAGAGCAGAGTTCTGGAGACAAGGAGACAATTTTTCAAACTTGGATGCCTAAATCTTGGCCCCCACGTCCATATTCAGGCAACAAAGTGATTAGATTTTGCAAGAGTGCTTAGCACCTCTAGTTCCCACTGACCTCAATGGGACCTGGGTTTGCTCAGCACCTTTGAAAATCAAGCCACTTATTTAAGTGCCTAAATGTGAATTTAGAAGCTTAATTTTAGGCACTCATTTTTTAAAATCTTGGTCAAGATCTATTATGTGGATCAGAGGAGAATTTTAGCCTTTCCTTGAAAACTATTCTATAGACTTGTATTTTACAAATCCAGATAATCCTATCAATCTCTACATTCATTGTAATGTAGCTAATTTCTGACCAGTTTATACACAGCTGATGTACTATTTTGTTTTCAAATTAGTGCGCTCTACCTTTTGTCCAAGAAACTTCCATTGACACACGCCTCAGAGGAAAAGATCAGCCAAATAGTCCTGTTAATTTAAAACAACCACAAAAACAACCCAGAATTAATCATTCCAACAAAAACAGCAGCAACAGCTATTCAGTCTGAACAAACAGCAAAGATGTGTACAAATTGGTTTGTGATTTAAAGATGCCAGCGGTTCTACATGCCACTGTCCTTACCACTTACCTTAGATTAAAAATACTTGGAAAATCACCGAGATCCAAATTAGCCACGTGGGGATAGATTTTCAAAAGAGCCAGTTTTTGAAGTACTCAGCATGCATAATTGGGGCCAGATTTCCCAAAAGAAAGTCAGCTCCCTTTCAGGCACCTCAAAAAGGCGAGATTTTCAGAAGTGTTCAGCATCCCAATGTACCAAGTTATTATGAAAATCTGCCCACTTATTTCTGTGCCTAGAAGTGCTGAGCACTTCTGAAAATTGGGCACCAATTGTGCATGCTGAGTCCTTCTGAAAATTCCAGCCATGCTGCTCAATGGACTTTGCATCAGGCTCTTTTGTTTTAAGGCCACCCCTTTTGGGGGTTGAGTCTCCCCCTGGATGTGCGCTCTTAACTCCCAGTAACACTAGTGGCAAGTATATATTTGCTATAAGGGGAGGATATACTCCTAAAGCTGGCCAGTGTGTCTCAACTGCTGTACTTGTGAAATGTCCACTTCCATCTTTTTGCAAGAAAATGGTGACCAAGGGCCAAACACTAGAGCCCTTACTTCATTAATGTGAGTTTCGCCTGAGCAAAGACGCAGTAAAGCGTGCTGGACTGAGTCTCAAAACGGCAAACAAGCAAATATCCAATTCTGAGTCTCTGCCATTGTCCTTTTAATTACACTCCTTACAAGATTTTTTGAAAGGGAAGAACTGTACCAAGAAAATACAGTGTTTTGAAGGTTTAGCATTTACAGTATTTATGGAAAAACCCACCGGGGATCTGACTTACTTCTTTATATTCTCCCACTGTTTAGGATCCGAATTAGAAATCCATTTATCCACCTCCTTGTCTTCCACTATGGCAATTCCATTCAAAGTAACATATGGATTCTGTATAAAAGGGGCAAGAATGTTAATGAGGTTAGAAGCCCAGTAGATGAGACTCTGGTTAGCTAGGATCAGAGCCTTCTGTTGGCCAAACTGAGTGAACAAATGGGCTTTCAACCAGTAGACAATACCACAAGCATAAAATACAGAAATGATGTCATGAGAGAGAGAGAGAGAGAGATTTGCTTTTCTGACACAATTTGGTCTCAGTGAAGGGATGGAGGGAGGTGGGGAGAGTGCTGTGACTTTGGAAGAAAAACCTATTATGGGTCTAGATGGCAAATCCAAATTCATATGTGGCTCAACAGCAACAAAGCAGAAGCCTTGGTCATAAACTACATAGTTAAAAACATATCATACTTTGCATACCTTTTTCTTCAAGCAAAGCACAATGCTTTGGTTTCCTCCCGCAATAATTTTAATCACCTTTTCGGAGGTACTGTTTCCTGTGAAGGGATAAAGAAGAAAAGGATGAGCCAAAGAACAACCCCTTATCTTTAGAAAGTTCAGTGCAAGGACAAGGCTTATAAAAACAAACCTTAAAAACTAATCAAAAGCTCCCAGCCCCAGAAGTGATTCTATATAACATCTATTTATCGTGGTGAAAGAGTAAATGTATCTCTGATGGGCTCAGCAAGCAGCGTGGGGACACTGGAAGAGGGTGGCTGGCCAATCTAAAAGCAGCATGCAAGTTCCTGCATCTTCTGATTGGCAGGAAGAAGCCAGCTGTGGAGAAGCCCCAGCTCAGGGCAGCTGGGTTTGTCTCTACTTCATGGAAGGCCTTAGTTTCAGATCTGCAACACAGAGGCAGAGCTCCTTCCACAGAAGAGTGGGATTCTAGTGGTTATCAAGCCTGAAGAGACCCAAGGAAAGTCACATTCTCCTCAATACAAAACCCAGAAGAATCCCATTTCTGAGAAGGGTAAAGGCTGCCCACTCCAGGTTAACCTGGGTCACCTTAAGGTTATAATAAGCCCATAAAGAGGGAGTGTGTTTCCTTAGTTGCTTACTGAACAGTTTTTGTGGTGCTATCTAGCTAGTGCTCCTCATTATTTTCCATATTTTCCTTTGTTACTTGTACTTTGTTGTTAGAAAAGTGTGATATAACGGTTTCCAACTGTAACTTTGTAATATGGTTTTTTTTTAATAAGGGAATATAAAAAAGGAATAAGAAGCTAATTTTGATCTGCCCTCAATATCACTGCATGTTTACCCAATATATGAGAGAGATCTGGATATATCCCAGATGCCCCGAACAGCTACAAACCTAGGAGCATAGAGGGCAACAGTGAAAAACTATTGTTATAATCCTCTTAAGAACTGCCTAGTTATGGCCAGGGTGTGCTGTTGAGAAGACAGCTGTCCTATTCATTAAAATGGAGTTTGGGACCGGAGTCGATGGCTCTTCACTAGCATGGTTTCCACATCTCTAGCATTACTAGACTCAGTCAATGCCTCATGGACAAGACTAATTGAAGAGGTTTAAATCTAAGTTTCAGAATAAGGTGTGAAGTAATTTAAAATGACTTAATTGTAAAAAAAAATCCAGCGAATGAGAATGTGCAGCACATCTAGCTGAACAGCAGTAGGTACAATGAGGTAAGTAGCTATTAAGCAACCCTTTAAGGCATGATGTTCTTTCTGCAATTGCATTGGATCCGAGAAGAGGCAACTGAGACAATTAAACAGCACAGCAGTAAGAGTAGCCTGCAGTACATTGCCTGAAGAGGAGAAAGGTACAGAGATACCAGAATCCACAGTTGACCCTTAACATCTATGCCATGGCTGCTCAGTAACACCCTCTGCTGGCTCGCTGTGGTGTAGCCAGCACTCCCTGCCTCAGGTTCCTTCCCAAAGTTTCTCTCCTTGGCTTTCCAGGTATCTGGCTGTGATGGAGATGTGGCTTAACCTTCTGGCCAAGTGACAAACAAACGTTACTTGTTCCAAGGTAGCAAAAGTCCAAACTAAAAACTCCCAAACAAGCAAAAGGGCTTCTGCCCTTCAGGGCTTCCCTTCAGCAATGCCCTCCTGGCCCCGTTCCCAGCCCCTTTCTGGGCTAACTTTTGAGAATATAGCTGCCTCTAGGATAGAGCTTGCTCCCCTGGAGTACCATTTCCCTCCAAACCTCAGTTCAGGGCCTTCCTCAGGAGCCAACTCCCTGTGGTTCCAACTCAGACTGATCTCACACAGCGCTTTCAAAAGGCCCAGGTGTTCACTAATCTATCACTTGACCTCTCCTTAGTCCTGCCACCTCAGGGTGGGAAGCAGCTAATTAATTATGGTGGCACAGGTGTAGTTGGCCCCCATCTCCCCTTAGAGGGGACAGTTACCCGGTGACAGCTTATTTAGAGGTCAGGTTGAGAGGTAAAGAAGATACCAGGGTAACTGTTGCTTCGGGCTAAGCAACCCTGCCAGAATGAGTCCTCTAGTACATTAGTCATCAGGGAAACCACTCATTTATTCAGGCTAGGGAGAAAGATGACAAGTTTTGCCTTTGAAAGTGAGTGTGATTCTCATGAATTTGCCCAATTTGAAGGAGAAAATAGCAGTTAGTGACTTTATCCTGGCAGGAGGTTCCCCACACAAATATCTACTTAGTTCTTCTCAAATGTTCGTAAGGTTAATCATCTCAATTGCTTTCAGGCTGTCCAATGTTTAGGGACAAATCTCCTTGTTCCCAGCCCTCTCTCTCCCACGCTCTTGTCACTCCCCTCGTTAAACAAAATGTGTTTTTCATTTAAAAAAAAAAAAACTAACGCCTCCCTGGTTTGGACCTAAAATAACAAAGTACAGCTCATAAAGATCTACTGTGCAAATTACCCTGGTTGAGTTTTCCACCATTCACCCACTCTGAAGGTAATTCGACAGGCAGTGGTATCAACTGATTAGATGTGTCACCATTGCCCAGCTGCCCTTCTGCTCCACAACCAAATGAATAGACTTTTCCCAAGGAGGGGACATAGACGAGCGTGTGCCATCTGTTCAGAGAAAGAAAATGGACAATGTAAGAGCGCCATTGAGCTACTTAGGATAATACATACAGGCACATTTTCAGAGCAATGCATGGGGGTGCTTCCCATTAAAGTTACTGAGAACCATGCTACAGAAGCCCTCCAGTCAAATTTGTAGGGTGCTCCTTACAATAAACATGCAGAACTGAAAGAACAATCTGTGCATCTGTAGTTAAATGAACACAGTTCCACTGCTTCTAGATAGCTCTTTATTTTCTAATTTTGAACCAGTGAGAATTACAAACAATAAAGTGTTCTGCGTTGATATTTTTCCATTTGGCAAGCATAAATATTTTCTGTGGTTTTAGGTCTGATCCAAAGCCCGCTGGAGTCAACAGGAGATTTTCTGTTGATTTCAGTAGACATTGTATCAGGCTATTAATGACTGAATATAATTTCATAGTTTTCATCATTCACAGTTAGATTGTTACTGCTCAGTAACACCCATTTTCCCATGTTGTACAGGAATTGACTGGAAATGTTGGTAGATTTCGTCCCTGTTAGGTAATTTGATGGTCTTTTTCTGTTTGACACATGTATGTATTCTTCATCACCTGGTGAGAGCAGCCAGGGATTATGGGTACAGTATGATTTTTAAATCTGCTCACGCCATTGGAGCGGGACTTTGTTCTCATGAAGCTCAATGCAGGGCAGGGTCTGTGTGTGGAAAAGTTAATAAATAAAACGTGTGTCTGGTCAATAGTCTATCAGCTGTAAGCAGTTAAAATAAGGGGATCTGAAAAAAGTGACGTAGAGATTTCTTTTCCTAACATCCTACAGTGCTTCCCAAAAGCTCTGCAAAGTTATCTCCTTGTCATTATAAAGCTTCAAGGACATTGCCATTTCCTACCTTCCGCATGCTATCTGAGACACCCTTGCTCCAAATAGCTCAGCCACAATACGAGGTGTCAGTTCATTCTGGGTGGAGTTGTGACCAAGTTGCCCATAATCTCCAGCTCCAAAGGTACACACCAGCCCATCCTTGGAGAGGAAAAAACAAACATGAGGGTCATGTAATCTCAAAATAGCACACACTATTAAAAAATGGTAATGCCAACTATGGACCAGATCCCGCGAATGCTTACACAACTTCACTCACATGGATAGTCCTGTTGACTATCCATATAAGACATTAGAGAGACAAGGTGGGTGAGGCAATAGCTCCTGTTGGACCAACTTCTGCTGGCAAAAGAGATAAGCTTCTGAGAAGTTCGTCCAACAGAAGATGTTACCTCACCCACCTTGTCTCTCTAATACTTTGGCTACAACTACACTACATACATGTAAGAACATGCTATAGACCATAGATCAGAGAATGGGTGATGCAAATACAAATTGAATAATGCTAATATAAAGCCTGATCCTGCATTACCTATACATGTGAGTAACTTTACTCCTGAGAATAGTCCTATTGCTTAAGGGCTTTAGTCGTGTGAGTAAACTTAGTAAATAAGTTGTTCTCAGTCAGTGAGGACACTATAAAAACCATCAAAAAGTAATAATGTTTGGTCATCGTTGACAGTTGAACTGCGTGTTGTTAACATTGCCTTGAGACATCCAGTCCCCATGTACTTGGGTTCAAAGTTTCAGCTTCTGCCAGTCACTACTGGAATGTCCCTTCGGTTCTTTGATAACCCATGGCTGAATGAGAACAACTCCTCATTTTATGTTCTGCAGGAATTTAAGTAGACTATGGTCCTATAAAACTCAGTTAGCAACTGCCAGGAGCCAGCTTCACATTCCCATAAATGTAAATATTGCCCTTGCAGGGAATCAACATTCTACTAGTTAGTGTATCATCTCTGTTGGGCTAACCTTCCCTTGTGCTCTGTGAAGTGAATGAATTCAAATTCAACCAAACCTGTGAGAGAACGGCAGTGTGCTCTCCACCACACGAGATATACATAGTCTTCTTATGTTCTAGGGCTCTAATGTATGAAGGGTAATATTTGTCTGAAAAGAAAAACAATGTAGATTGACGACATTGGTAAATCTAAAGCAAATAAAGGTCTAGAAAAATACTTATAACCATCCTGGAATTACTTCTTAAAAAATAAAAAAAGCCTTTTCCCTGTATATAGAACTTGCTTACAAGGCTTATTCACGTTCTGTTACAATGCAGAATGCTTCATAATACCCTGGCAAGTTTGTTTATTTGGTTGTTTTACATATTTATGTAGTTAGAACTAAGAATAAAACTTGGGCCAATATTCAAACCTGAGGGCCTTAAATTAGGCTCTTAAATCCATATTTATGCACCTAGATAAATAGCCTGATTTTCAAAGGTGCCGAGCACCTGTAGTTCCCATGGGATTTATGGGTGTTCAGTACCTTGAAAATCAGGCCATATATATATATATTTAGATATGATTTTATGACCCTAACTTTAAAAATCCACCAACATTTCCAAACTGGACATCTAATTTTCTCTCACCTTGTATTTATAAAATTTATGAAACAGAAAATTGAAGGAGGGAGGCTGCAAACTACTGGCAGAGCATAATGCGATCAGGGAGAGAACTCGTAGGCCTGAGCATTGTATGAGCCCATGTTATCTGGGTGGGAGTGTAAAATGATTGATTAGTCCTCTGGAAGTAAAACACCAAACTCTCTTGTTCCAGCTGGCCTTTCCATGGGCAGTAGCAGATCAGGGCAAACTAGCAAGTGGAACACCAATTTATCTGCGTTTGCTGTTCCCAGAGACACTGTCAGACATCATTGCTCTGATAGTGGTTGGCATCTTTAATAGTTTCTGTGTCTGTGTCAAGCTCCTCTGTTAGGAAAATATCCTCCCCGCCTTACTTTTCACGCTGCTCTGTGTCTTTCCTTACTTTGTGTGTCTCCAAGTCCCAGCTGTCCAAAATCATTCTTCCCCCATGAGTAAACGGCTCCTGAGAGCGACAGAGCAAGGCTGTGAGTTCCTCCTGCAGCAATCTGAGCCAGCGGGATGCCTCTGAGCTCCCGCACCAGTTGTGGTTTGTCGGTAAAGGCAGTCTGGTTCCCCACTCCAAGCTGACCATGTGAGTTCTGTCCCCAGGTAAAAAGCTCACCTCCTTAACACAAGAAAGAGAAAAAACCCATCACAGTTTCAAACATACAGGTTTCCACCTAATGGGCCCTCCTACTTCCACACCAGGGACCCGAAGATTGAGCCAAACTTCTTTATATATGAATCGAGACCCCCAATTAAGACTCAGTAATAGCAGATATCCTGGATGCCTCAGCACTGGCTTTCAGGGGCCCACAGCGAGGTTAGCCTTGGGAGCAGCTGGAGGAGTGGTCCCAAACCAGCCTTCTCTACCTTTGCTCCATAATGTTTTATCAGTGCATGATTATGTTACATCATCACATTATCAAATGATGTCATCACATGCAGATAAGGGGTCAGGCTGTAAAAAAGCAGCGTTGACACAATGGGGACATTAAATCAATTCAGGACTCGCTGGACCTGGTTCTGACTTGTGAAAATCAGGAGTGTGCCCTAAAGTTGTGATGGGTCGTAACCCTTCCTGCCAGTCCGCAATTCATAGACCTTTCATCCATAGATCTCATAGCACTTTATCACCTCCATTTTACATATGTGGAAAGAGAGAGAGTAAAGTTAAGTAACTTGTCCAAGGGCACACAGTGACTCACTGGCAGAGTCAGGAATAAACCAAGGAACTCCTGACTCCCAGCCCTAGGCTTAGTCTACTAGATGTAGCTGCCCTCTGCTATCTACGAAGGATCCAATCCTGTAATCCCTGCTCCGGAATAGCCTCATCAAAGACATAATGAGTAGCCTTCTTAAACAATTGTAATGGAAAAGTGGCACTTCTATACTTTCGATATTTTAAAAAGTGAAAAACCCTAATTAATAATTTTGACGTTTATAGAAATAAATAAATGATTCACACAATTTTAATATGAAGAATTAATTATGACTCAGAGTAGAAGCTTTTTTTTTTTTTTATTTCCAGGAACAAGTGACTGGAAGAAATCTGATAGGAAGCGGTATGACAATAGCCCCATTCTCTTTCATCTAATGTTAAATTAACATACACTGTCATTTGGAGAAAACCAAACGAGCATGTACATTCAGAGACGAGCACAATTTGAGATATACAGATTAACAAATTCATGTAAATATAGTGAGAATTATATCTATCCTAGGTATTTACATGGCCCCATTACTATAGTATTAGAGCACATCCCAGTATAATGTATTTATCCTCAACACTCCTCTGAGGAGGGCAGTCCTATTGCTCCTAAGTTACAGATGGGGAAACGGAGGCACAGAGAGAGATTCAGAGTTTTGCTCAAGTTTGTATAGGAAGTTTCTGGCAGAATAGGGAATTGAACCTAGGTCTCTTGAGTTGCAGGCTACTGCCCTAACCACTGGATCACCCTTCCTTTCTGACCCTTGTGCAAACAGTTTCCTATCCAGTATTTACCCTTTCATAATAATACATTAACTAATTGTGATGCTTAAAATTTTAGCTCTTGAGGAGAGGGTTGCAATACTCCAATTTAATACTTTAGAGAAAATCTAAGCAAGGAGAATACCTTTAGACAGTGCCATGGAATGATGGTCCCCACATGCGATTTGGACAATGTATTTGTCTCTTAATTCTTTCAGCAGTCTGGAAAAAAAACAAAACACATGAAGTGCTGTGAATCCAACATAAATGATTCTAATCTTAATCCAATAAGAGCCTGCCTGAGAATCTATTTTTATCCTGTTCTACCACTTTCAGCATGCTTAAATGTTGTATAGTCTTGATTCTAACCTTACTCACACTACTTCTGCCCAGGTGTAGTTCCATTGGCTTCAATTGAGCTGATCCTGATTTAGACCAATGTAAACTAAACTAAAGTAGGATCAGGCCTTATAGTTACATATTTTTTAAACTCTGACTGGGGCAAGGTTACAGAATACAACATCACACAGGTGATGGCAGTGTACGCTTCCTGTAGGTTAGTGGGTGAGTCAATTAAATACAGTTCAGTCAGATGCTATATGGTCACTTTGGGTCCAGTTCTCCCACCCTCACCACACTGAGCAGTACCTCTACTCCACAAGTAGTCCCATTGAGACCAGTGGGGCTCATGGAATAAGGTACTTCTTGATGCTTAGGGAATCTGGTACTCAGATAGTCCATTTAGTCCGGTACTGTTGACAATCCTCAATTGTCTATTTCTTGCTGAGTTAAAAAACAAAGTAGGCTCCAAACCTGACTCTGCTCCATCCCCCTCCTTTATAACAGGAGCACCTCTCGGTCCATTGCTGTAGGATGCACTTTTCTGTCATCCTTAGGAGAAATAGGCAGGCACTCATATGCTACTTGTAAGTACTGCTATCCTCAAACATGCTCAATGCACTTCAATGTAATCACAGGAATCAGCTTGGAGTCGTGCATCCCTTCCGACAACGCTCAAGCCTCATTCCAGCGTGGTTGGTCTTTCATGGCATTGACCATGCTTTCTGTATAAACAAAGCTACCCCCTAACTTACATTTTAGACCCATGTTTTCTTTAGTTGAAAAACAAACAAACTCTTTCTTCCCTAGGCAAAGTGGAAACATGTCCCCAAAATACCCCACTAATTCAGTCTCTGCTACTGTGGCACCATTGGCTTACTACACCTCTACCCTGATATAACGCTGTCCTCGGGAGCCAAAAAATCTTACCGTGTTACAGGTGAAACTGTGTTATATCAAACTTGCTTTGATCCGCCGGAGTGTGCAGCCCGCGGCGCCCCCCCCCCCCCCGGAGCACTGTTTTACCGCGTTATATCCGAATTCATGTTATATCAGGTGGTGTTATATCGGGGTAGAGGTGTACTACCATTCCCTACTTCCCTTCCCAGTGGCTGGGGCAACAGTGATGGATGGGTTCCTTCTCTTGCCCCGTTATTATTTCAGGACCTCCCTCATCTATCCTCCTCTGAAGACCATTCCATCCCTCTTATCTCTCCCTGCACTCTCTGGCTGGCTGTCAGTTACACCAGGCCCCACATTTCCTGCTCAACTGTCCCCTCTCCTCTCGATCCCTTACCCTTATTTTGGGCTGCTTCAGCCCAGATCTTTCTCTGCTTACATTAATTATTGGACCCCCAGCTCTGGACCAACTTCCCCCCGTTTTTGGTCACTCTCTGAACTTGGTATTCACCAAATACTGGTCTCGCTCTCTAACCATCATCACCATCCACTGAGACATTTCCCACCTCATCTCCGACTTATTAGCTGGGGCTGAAATGCTGTGCTCAGAAAGCTTTCCATCCGAGGAGAGAATGAGCATATGAGCTGCTCCACAGTCCAAGGAATGCACCCTCGTGTCCTTTCCTGAATTCACACATTCTGCAGAGTAAATCAAGACAGAAACCCACCATCATTTTGAGACATTGAACATATTAAAAGCCACCCAGCAACTTCACGCTATATTAACCATCACAGAATGAGTTTCTGCTCCTCAGCACAAAGCCTTGCACATATGCATGTACTGGTACGGGATGTGGCCACTCTCAGGCACACAATTCTCTCCTAGGTGGCATGCAGAGCACCCAGATGACCTGGATGTAGTAGCGTGGGCCATAGGTTTCAGTAATGGTCGAACCTTACTCCTCCCCCCTCCATGTGGTGGTGTGGTCTAGTGCATCCGTACAGTTTGTACACCCACCGTCCATGCCTCCACAACTTCCCCAGCCTTCCCACAACACCCCATAGAGAAAGAAAGACTGCAGAGCTCAGTTCTGTGGTTTATGGAACCCACGGCAGGACCACTTTGCTTCCAGTCCCCCAAGTGCGGTGGAATGTGGCATGGCTAATAATAAACTATGACCTGATTTTCAGAGGTGCTGAGCACCCAAATCTCCTTCAGCAAGAGCTGCGAGTGCTCAGTTCTTCTGAAAGTCAGCCCAGCAGATTATTACAAATGAAGGCGAGTTTTAAACCACTCTAATTTGCTTGCGACTGTTTTTTCTGGCTGTTTGTCTTTATTGCACATCCCTCAGTCTAGACAATGGAAAACAAACTAGTCAGTTTCACGGTTGTATATAGCCAGCTGTCTATCTGGATCTCATGCCTGCTGGGGTTCCCTGTCCCACAGGAAAATGGTTACATCCATAAATAGAAACCTGTATTAGTGCAACAACAAAAGAAATCATCAAATCATTTCTTGTCAGCTTAGATTTTGTAACTCCTCTTCTTCTTTAATAGTATCAGAAAGGGAGGCAAAAATTAGCCACCGTCCCTTTAAGTTAGATTTCTCTAGCCTATAGGTCCCCTTCTCACAGACTCGATTCCATTACCAAAATAGGAGTGTCCCCACTAAATCCCTTAAACTTCATTCTTATTAGACTTGGACTCCTGCACAGGTCTCTGTTTGTTTGGTTCTTTGTTTCCTTCCAAAGAAACCCACTCAAAAGGGTGAAAAGGGGAAGATGATTATGCCGGGACCCTAATAAAGTCAATAGTTTTTATCTAAAATTGGGCTTTAGCGCAGAAGCTTTAACATTCACAGTATATAACAGAATCTCAGATGCCTGTAAGTGTGCATCAGATCTCAATACCATTTTACTAATCCGTGCCTTCATTTGCCTTATCATGTAGACGTTACTGCTCCATAAGTTATGATCTTCTCATTCAAATTTATCTTAAACTAAATCAACATGAAGCCAGTGATCAGGGCTTACATTTACATGCCCAAGGCACTCAGATCACTGAGAAGTCAAGGAGAGTCAACTATCTGTAATAACAACAAAATTCCTATTTTCCTGGGAGAAAGGATTATTCCTCCAACAATCAGGAGGCGTCTGCAGTGCAGAAATGACCACCTGCACTTCACCCATTATCGCTGGGCAGCCTGACAGGCCCCTGAGTAACACTCTGCTCAGCCTCTGGAATGGAAACCGAAACTGGTACTTGGTATGACAGAGAAAGGAAACTGCTCTAGTGAGAGAAGAGATAAGACAGAAATAAGAGTGGCAGCAGGGACCTGGGAATTGGACTTCTGAACAGCAAGAGTAGGCAAATCACAAACCACTTGGAGTTTCCTGTGAAAAATCAACCTAAGTCCTAAATTACCTTGGTCTCCTGTGATAAGTTTAATTTAAAGAGGAAGACTATAACCATATTAATGCACTGTAAAAATAACGTATTACAGAATCACAGCAGAGACACCTTCAATTTCTATCACACATTTAACTCTAAAGGGGTTAGATTTGGGCACATGACAACAAAAAAGAAAATGTTCATATATTGGTCCAGATTCTGAGCTGCTGGGAAGCTATGAAATCTCTGGAGCTATGTCAGTTTACATCAGATCAGAACCTGGTCCTTGGGTTTGAAAAACAAATACTCACCGGGTTTTCTGTGTTCGCCCTCTTTGTCAAAAATGAGAACGCTCCCGTTTTTCTCCACGACAGCTAGGGAGCTTTCTTTGCAGTTTATCTGGCAGATTTCTTGCGGGTGCTTCTTGAAGAAGTTGGAGTGGCAGTTTGGTTTTGGGAACAACAGCAACGATGAGGATGCTACTCCTGCTGGTTGAGGAGGTGGTGACAATAAACTCATTTGGCAGCTGGTTTGTTGCCTGCCTGTCTGGCAGTCCCTTGGCATTTTGTTAGATATGCTCTTATTCTCCAGCTGTATTCAGCACTCCAGAGAAAGCCAGCCACGACACACTGTATTGTGGAAACAGCTCCAGATGCAGCAAAAACAGCTGATAAACACAAAGTCCACTGGGACCCACGTTGGAAAGGATACGTCTGTCTCTCAGCTTTTGCTTGTGGCAGTAATCGGAGAGAGAAAAGGGTTTTTACTCTTTGAAGAAGATTTGCAAAAGAAAAACAGAACCAGGCAGCCTAGGGGTTTTTTTTAGCTCATAAAAGTTCCTTGTATGACTGAAGTTCTTGTCCGATGCCACCGTGAGTGTGAATGTTGGTGAAGAGAAGGGGAGAGGCTACAGGTTTAAACCTCCACGAACTGCTCCGCCCCTCCGCCTTCTGTAAAAGGGAGAGAGACAGGAGGTGTGTCCTTTGCAGGAAATCGAAAGTATGCGGCTTTTCCCAGCCCTCTCCTTAGCGCGGGGAGGAGGGGAAGTAAAACCTGCGCGTCACACACAGAGGCAGCAAAGGGCATGGATTTAAAGGCATCAGTCAATGAAAAGAGAAAAAGTAGAGCTACTTCCATTGTTGTGCAATAAAAACTTGAGCCAGAGTTTCTTTAGCTGGGTGACTGAGCGGATACAATTCATTATCTCCAGCAGAGACAACCAATCTATTATGGCAACGACTCAGTGACTTGTAGTGTGTCAGAAAATGCAGCCCTTTCGGACCACCCCATGGTAAATTTGGACATTACATCGGTAGGATTTATCGCCCCCCCTTCCTTTCAGTAAAAGCAACGAGAAGAAAAGCATCATTTCTATGTGTCTGGTGCAATTTCTGGGCATTTCTCTCATGTCTCACCAACAGCATCCCCTGGAGCAGGGATGAGAAGTCGAACATTCTTATTTTTTTCCATCTTTCAGAAGTTTTAACAGATCCATACAGCCATATTCAAATACAATGACAAAGAAAACACAGCAGGAGTATGGATTTAACAATAGCAGAGTATGAAATATTCATAAATACTCCTGGCCTAAGTGTTATAAGAAAAATAATTCCCTAACCACCCTACCCACCACCACAAAAAGGAGAAGCTTCAGAAGCCCAATCTACCTGGAAACAGTTTGTAACACTTCCATGAAAGACCAAGTGTCTTGATAGTTGGTTCGTGTGTCTCCGTAGCTTGTCAGTTTTTCCAAGAGGACGGTGTTGATTAGCTGTCAGCCACTCAGAGAATGTTGGGGGAATACCAGATTTCCATTTTTGTAAACTGACTCTTTTGGCCTCTCTAAAGTCCTGCAGCAATCCTGTTTCCTGCCATCAGGGGAACAGGTAGATTTTCTAGAATGTCCCAAACACAGAGGCTTGAAGTAGGGTAAACCCCTACCCCAGTCACCTTAGATGGAGCACCACACACTTTCCTCCAAAATGTGGATATACTTTGACATTCAAGGAATGTAGGAGACAGGTTTGCACAGGTGCTGTCACATCTCCAGCAGTTACTATGCAGGGTGAGTACAGCTTTATGCAGTTGCCCCGGAGTCCAATAATAGCTAATTAAAATTTTATTCTGAAAGAAATGCAAAAAAAGAGAACTGGATGCTCTCATATATTGTGCCAGATATGATCCCACCTGTCAGAGGAAATGGAGATGTTTAGCTCCTCCCATATTTCTTTTACAGTACATCCCATAAAGTTGTAGTAGAGGAGACAGTATCTGTATTTTCTTTTAACAAGTTTGTAATGGAGATTTCAATCATCTAAAGAAATTTAGGGTCTCTAAGCAGATGTGTGTTAACTTCCATCTTGAGGATCTTGTAGCACTATAACCAATATCTATGTGAACAGAAATTGCAGCATGATCAGAGATGATAATATTACTGACTTACGCCTCTACAAGCTAGTACCTTAGATATCATAAAAAAATCTAATCTGGAATAGGAAGTATGAACCATAGAGAAATGTGTAATTATCCTTTGTAGGATGCTTCAGTCTCCAAACATCCATTAGTCCACTCTCTTTCAGCAGGGATAATGGATAGTTTGCAAAGGCCTGAGATTTTTGCTTAGAGTACGGAGATTTGTCTACAATATCATCCATGACACCATTCCAGTCTCCTCCTGGTACCACTGGGACATTAGTTCCGTTGGAAATAATGTCCGGTTTTTCTGCGATAAAGGGTGCATTCTCACCAATAGGATTACATACACTCCCCAAAATTAATCTCTTAGCATTGAAAATGCCTTTAATTATGATGTATCTGTCCTCTGGAGCCACTCATGACAGAATACGTTGAAAAATTAGGTTCTTGTGGATTAATATCACTACTTCCCTTCACCTGGAGTTGAAAAAGGAGTGATATTCACCTTCCCACTCAGTTTTTAAATTCTGTCTGCATCTTCATTCCTTAAATGGGTCTCCTGAAGGAAAACTATGAGACCTCCATTTGATTTTAAGTGCCTCAAAGTTTTGCTTCTCTTGGAGAGTTCATTAAGCCACTGTGCATTCCAGGAACAAAACTTTAAATACGGCTCATGAAAAATCAGTGATTGTTCAGCTGCTGATTGATGCCCAGTAGACTGATAGCCTCCAAGTGCCTCTCCATAAAACAAAAACACCACACTCCATACAATCCTCCATCCCTGTAACATCCCAGATTTCCAATATGGGCATGTCCAGATTCTAGGCAGTGTATGCCTGCACCAATCCTCCCTTCCCCCGTACACAATACAAATTAAGAATCCGCCAGAAATATACCTATATTTACCAAAATACCTACATAGGCCAAGATCATGCTGTTAGCAAGATCTAGTTTTGAGTCCTGTAGTGTTTGCCAAGAATCCAATGGGATATTGAAGTATTTCACAGAGTCTGTCAACTTTGTTATGAAGATATCAGTCTATTTGAGGCTGTATTTAATATCTGACCCCGTGAGAGCGCATTTGATGCCATTAAATACTGCTGTCTTCTTTTAAATTTGCAGAGAAGTCTGGATACAAAGAAAATGTAAAATCCTTATAAAAAAAATCCTTTTTGCCTAGCAGCAGACATCAGCTTAACTTTGTCATTAACTCTTAGCAATTTAAAGATGATGGGTCTGGAGTTATTATTGTTCTCTCTCCTTCTGGCCCCTACCACTTGATGGGCACTTCCAATCTCTAGGGGAGGCAAAATGGGACCCAATCCCATTACCTCAGAGTGTGTTCTGGAGAAAGCTAATCATGTTTTTTCTTCCCAGCCCTCCAGAGATGCCCAGTAACCACAAATTATTCCTGCATGATTGGTTTTCAAGATCTTCTTGTTTCTTCTCAAGACTGGTTAGTCTTTGCCTTAAGGAAACATTCTCTGTTTTAACTTCCTTCAGTTCTATGGCAGTTTTTCATAGTTCGTTTTCTAAATAGGTGAAACGAGCTTTCACTTCTCCTGGATCTTTAGAGAGCTCATGCATATCTTGAGATAAAAGATCAAATATGGTAGTTCGAAAGTCCCTCAGAGCTGCCGAGTTGTGTGAGAGAGACTGCTTCGTTTCCTCTGCCTTCTTTCTTTGGAGACTCAGGCTTGGCTCATGTGGTGTTTCTATTTGTCCCAGCAGGATCCATAAAAACACAACAAAAAGGGTCCCCCTTGTTTAGTTAATACATTTCGGACAGAAAGTTGTTGTCTAGATACCTGGGAGCCCTTAATTGACGAGGATTAGTGTGTGAGGATTTAGGAGACCTGGAATCAGGCAGCCATCTTCTCTACAGGTCAAGTGAACCCCCCAAGATGAACATTCTGATGGATAAAAACTTCCAGTCTTACTTCACTGACACACCTATTTTCTGCCCCTGAGCCAACTTCTGAAGGATGACAGAGACTTGACTTAGAAAATACAGCCCCTGGGCCAGAGCAGAACACAAAAATGGATGCCGTTTTTGAGTTGTTTCTCTAACACTGTTCAGAAATCAGAGCAGGCCAAAGAGTGTGTGTGTGTGTGTGTGTGTGTGTGTGTGTGTGTGTGTGTGTGTGTGATGTAACGCAGTGTGTGTGTGATGTAACGCAGAGGTTTCTCTCATCCATCTGAATTTGCATTTCTCCCCACCTCCACCCCTCAGCCCTGGAGTTGCAGTTTATGAAGGATGCATACTCCCACTGATTCTCAGCCTCAGTCCAGTGAAGAGCAATTTTTAACAGTTGCCTCTCCATCAGAAAATGCCACCCTTCTGCAAACAAAGAGAATGTTGTGTTGACTATTAAACTTCTAAGATTACAAGCAGCACAGTAGTAATGCCTATAGTTAAGGTTTGCTTAACACTATAATGTTATAACTCCCAGTTTCCAGAAGATAAACTTTAACCTTTAGGGCGGAAATTTTCCATGCTTTGTGCCTGTCTCAGGTTGAACTTTTTTGGAAAGTCTGATCAAAAACAGTTCATCCACTTGCAGGAATGAGGTCAATGAACAATATGTGAATATTGAGTTTTCCTGCTTTTTCTTTTAAACAGTCCTTGGTCCTCAGGGTAGGGAGCAGTTAACAGATGTAGCAGAGGTGGTGATGTGCCTTTTTCTGTGAAAATGTATCTATTTCACTTAATTATACACCATAGAAAACTGCCATTTGTGCCTCCGCAATATGACTTTGTTAATTATTTCTAGAAGTTCAAGATCTTGTCAAACTGCAAACTTTTTACTAAGCCTCCTGCATCATTTCTAAGCAACTATGTGAGCGGAAATAAATGGGGGTAACTCCTGTAATTAAAGCCAGGCAGGTGCTTAAATATCTTGCTGAGTCTGGGCCCAAGCAGGAAGTGTGACTACCTCTACTCTCCTTTATATTCTTTTCCATTACTAATCCCTTTATTTTCCCCAGGTCCCTTCCTCAGATGTCCATCATGCATACAATAGAGGCAGGTCATTCAATCCCTTTTTTCGCTAGAGAAATGCCTACAGGACCAGATGATTGACTTCCTTACTAATAAAGCCAAAGTGAAGAATGAAGGAAATAAAAGCGGGTTACAATTTTATTTGATGCAACTTTCATTAGCAAACTACATGCAACTAGCAGTCAGACCAAGGAAATCAGACTTCTGTGCTGCTAAATACTAAGAACAAAAAGGCCATGTGATGCAATTGCTTTTTAAGTAGATTTAATTGATTTCAATGGGGAGTTCTACTTAAACATCAGTGATATAATGTGGACCTAAACGTTTACATTGTCTTTATCTAAATACAGTAGAAACACCATTATTGCAAAAATATTACAGAACTTTATCCCATCAAATGTATTTTCTTCATTAGCATTCTTTTCACCCTGCTCACCCAACCACCAAATAGGTCAGAATTATTCACATGCGATATCACTCTTACTACATTATATTGAATAGTGTTTGCAAGTTGCTAACATCAAAATGAGGCCAGAGAATTTTACCTCAAGATGCTACCAAAAAAAAGTAGGTCAAAATGGCTTTAAGAACTGGTAGAGTTATCATGAAGCTAGTGAAATTTGACAAACAACTAACGTTAAGGTTATAAACTGGAACTCGCTGTTTGATCTGCTGGGTGCAGTAGACGGGTTATAATTTTATATTAGGTTGAAAACTAAGAAAATAATTCCTTGGACACTGATATTTTATCTTTTTCTTTGAAGTTGTCTTTTAATACTTTGAGCAGGGGGTTGGACTAGATGACCTCCTGAGGTCCCTTCCAACCCTGATATTCTATGAATACAGTGCAGGGTTAATAATATTTGATTGTAACATATACAACTACTCTCTATTCTTCCCATATACTTGAAGACAATATTTTATGGAGTTTCTAATACAAAATGTATACACTGAATGGTCAGAGTATTTTTTTAATTTGAGATTTAAGTGATATAGCAGTAATTTAATATAGTTTGTTGGTTAGAAGCTTTCAATATATGGCAGTTAAATTCTCATCCTATAGCACTACAGTTTTGGACTAGTGTTAGAGTGTGCCACAGTTTCTGTTATAAACCCTATTTTAGATTATGCTCTACATTTTTCTGCTTTGCTGAGGCTTAGTCAAACCGTTAAACTTATACAGATATTATTTGGGTTTAATCTGTTTCTTCACGTTAGTGAGACCCTAAATAATTCTGACACTCCTGAACAAGGGTGTTTGGGAATTGCCACTGAAGACTTAACACAAAAGCAAACAAACCCATTTTTGTAAGTGGTGTTTAAATTATTCCAAAGTTTTTCTCCTGTATCGGGAAGAGACTGTACTACTGGCCTGATTCCAATGGGAATTTTGGAGGAAGGAATCCAGAATCAAGAGACTAGGGAGCATTTCTGTTTCTGATGCATGTTGTGCATATTTGTGACTCAATTTTTGCCAAACCCCCGATTGTTATCGATCGCTAGAAGAAGTTTCTCTCGGAGTTTTTCTATTGTAGAATACTGTGGGAGGATCAGGATGTGATAGCAGGTCTGTGCTTCAGGGATGTGATCTTCAGACATAGTCATATGTTGGTTGAACTTTATCTTTATACAGTCCATTCCCATTACAGGGATTCGGTCACTTCCTGTGAGAAACACTACAGAGCAGAACAGAATTAGATTTCAGCTGGAAGAAGAGTTAGAAGTATGTATTTCAAATGACCTTTTATAAAGTGATGGGCATTTGAGGAATATTTACCATAGCACATTTCATATAAACTTATCTCCAATAATACTTTTTAGAATAGTACAGTTTCAGAATGATATTCAAATTATTTATATAGCCCCATAGGCATGAATAGCCTGCAGTTGAGATGCTTACAGTCTAAGGCCTTGATACTGCAAACATTGCACATATGCATAGTCTCATTGACTTCAGCAGCCTTTGGATCAGGCCCTTTATTTGCATGTTTAGCACCACTGATGTCAATGGGAGTATTTCATTCAGAAGTCACTTTTACTGCACAGAATCTTTGGGCACTGTACATGTCGGGACAGACTTTGTAGAACCCCAGAGGAGTCAATTCTACTTCAAGGAAGAGTGGCTCATGGTAACTACTCTATTTTGAAAGATTTTTCATTAGTTGAATTTTTGAGAGAAATAAACCAATCTGTTGGTGGACATGATACTCACAGAGAAAGCCCTTCTTCTGTGCCACTGTAAGCTCATGGAAAACCTTCCAGAACATTTTGATGGTGGGGTGTGATGGAGTGTACACTCCCCAGTAGACTGCATTCTTCAAAATGGAACAAAGGAAAAACGTTTACTCTAAAGAAGTGACACTCAGTGGATAAATCAGAATGATATTGGAGAAGATTCTTTCCTCTGTTCCCTTCATACCTTTTCAAATTTGTTCCAGTCATAATTAGCATTTCCAATTGCCACCTCCATCAGTTCTTGAGGCTGGAAGAATCTAAGTATCTTTCTGTCCAGGACTTTATAAAATCCCCTCTTGAACTCCTCATAAACCACCTCCACAGATTTGTTGAAGACGTAATCCACATACTTGTTGACAAAGTCCTTCCTTCACAGAACCAAAGAGAGACATTGGTTAGCTCACACACAATATTCTTCTCTTCATACACATAGGACAGTAAATATATTTGCCTGGTCACCTTGCTCCTCACCTCACAGCAATACAATAGTAATAAGAATAGCTTTTATTCAGATACAGTTTGACACACCATTTTTTCCTGTAATTTTTTTTTAAAAAGTATTTTTCTCCTTGTTAGAATTAAACTGACTAACATTCCTTTGATGCTAAGGAAGAGGGAGACATTCATTTAATGGCTCAGATAATAGTTTCAAAAGATGGTTATAAGAGAAAAGTTTCTACTGAGGTTCTAAAAAGAACTAGGTAAGTTCATGCAGGATAGGTCCTTCCATGGCTATTAGCCAATATGATCAGGGATGAAACCCCAGCCTCTAGGCATCCCTAAGCCTCTGACTGCCAGATGCTGGGACTGTGTGACAGGGGATGGATCACTTGATTACCTGTTCTGTTCATTCTCTCTGGGGCACCTGCCACTGGCCACTGTCAGAAGACAGGATACTGGATTAGCTGGAACTTTGGTCTGATCCAGTATGGCCGTTCTTATATGTCGTGTCCCAGGGGTAGGAAGTACTTTAGAATCTGACCCTCCAAACATTTATTGCTGGATTTATTGCTTACTACTGCGAACTGAAATCATGATAGTCCCAGTGACTACTCATGACAGTAAGAGCTACACTCAATACTCACAGGATCTGGCCCTGAGTTTGTAACAAAATGGCAAAAACGATTGTGTCCTGATCATAGAATCATAGAATCATAGAATATCAGAGTTGGAAGGGACCTCAAGAGGTCATCTAGTCCAACCCCCTGCTCAAAGCAGGACCAATTCCCAGCTAAATCATCCCAGCCAGGGCTTTGTCCTGATGGGGAGCCTGAAGTGGGTAAAGTCTCAACAAGTGCCTTTAGACTGCCCAGTTCTAGGGAGAGAGGCCCAGTATCATGCAATTGCACACATGCATTTCGGGGAAATGTTGGTGCGTCTCTCACAGACACGTGCCAAAGGAGGAATTGTTTTAAATCAGCTCATCAGGTGACAAGTCAGGGGTTCACATAACCTCACTAGGGAGAGGAGTCTGGGACTGAACAAAGGAGACACGTATTCACTCCCAGCCTTCCACGCAGAGGATGGTGAGAGGGACAAAGGCTCAGGTCTCTATACGGGGGTGTTTGTAAGTGTTAAGCTTATCTTTTCCTGTACCTTCCACCTTATCCCTGCTCTCCCAGCTAGGAGAGTTTGCCTCATTATTATTGGCATGGAAGTACTGAGAACTGCAGTACTTAAAAGGACACTATTGTAAAGAGCTGGACAGTTGCTCTGACTCTGAGGCCTGGTTGTGAAAGGCCCGGTTGTAAAAGGCCCACCAGTTAGAATTAAATAAACCAATCTGCATGAAGATACTTGTTTTTGTTGTTCACAGCTATGGAACTGCCATCTGGAATCAGGTCTACTTCCTTGTTGTCCCACGACACCTGAAACCATGAAAACATTCTTGTGAGAAGAGGCAACAATCCAGGCAACCTTCTCTCCATTAAACAATTCCCTACTACGGTACTTGAAATCAATATGGCTGCAAAGTTCCCACTGGTGTTGTGCGTGTTACAGAAACCTTTAATCCAATCACCTTCAAAACTGCACTATAGTGGCAAGAGAGAATGCGTGCCTGGTGCAAATGTGACCACAATTTCAGTGACTTCCTGTAACTATTAAAAGACATGGGTGTGTCAGTAATGTGCACAGGTAGAACTCTGATATGTCATTTTCAGATGGGTGTGTTTCTAGGCATTAAAGAAAACATGAAGATTTCTGTCCTCTTTTTTGCCTTTGCCATCTCCCCTTCAAGCCCAGGCCTCCCCTATCATACACAGAGCTTTTGCTCATTGATTGACAGGTTAGAACGGGCTAAATTCAACACTAGTGAAGTCCATGGAATTGCCTTTGCTTACAACAAGTCAAGATCTGGCCCACTGTGATTGGAAGAGACCAGCCTCAGAGCCAAAGGGCTCATCGCTCCAATAAGAGACTATGATAATTAAAACAAAATCGGTTAGTTCCTACAAGTATCTTATTTAAAGTGGGGTTTTCATTTTCAAAGATTGGGAAGCTGGGAAAATAATTTGTACTGCAGTAGCATGTCGGAGCCCCAGTCACCGACTAGGACACCATTGTGCCCGGTACTGTACAAACAGAACAAAAAGATTGCCCCTGCCTCAAAGAGCTGATAAAAAGACACTCTAGACTTGCATTCCCATAGTGGCTTATTCTGAATTTCCAGAGGGAACAGTCGTTGTCTCCTAAACTGGATAACATGCAGGGAGGAAAAAAAATGAATAAGCGACTGAAGTAAGTACACGAAAAGCTTCTAAATACCACATCAGCAGTGTAAGAGCGCCCAATTCACGGTGTGAAGCAAAGAACAACATTTCAAAAGTGAAAGCAATTGTAACTACTGTAGTGCATAGCAAATGAAGTGGACATGTATCATAATGGCTTCCAGAGGTACTCACACAATAATGTATCTGAAGATTCTCTTCAATATCATCATACTCATAATCTAGAACTGCCTGCAAACTCCTAAAGGAAAAAAAAAAAAAGACAAAAATATACTTATAAATTGTTAGATGACAGACCAACATGATAAATTACCCTGCACCGTGAGTAGTGAAATCTCAACCATTTATTATTGATTTGTAATAACTATGAGCCATTATGTTTAATATACAACAATTAAAAAATTGATTGTTTGTAGATTAAATTATGCTAACCGTAGCAGTAAATACTATAGTTAAACATATTTCCAGTCGCAAGCAACAAAAAATTGTAAATTCTGCACTCATGGATAGAAGAACCTGATACGTGTCACGGACAAAGGCCACCATGAGAAGTTTTGGGCTCAAAAACCAGTAGAAAATCTACACCCACTTCCCCCATCTCTGCTACCGTATGCCCCAGAGTTCTGTTCTTCTCATCAATCTCTGTCTCCCTTCCCTCCTGCAGGTCAAGCTCGGAATTTTTTGTTTTCTCAATATCTGTCCAGGAAAAACCTGTATCTCAAGTCTGGTTGTCCCATAAAACATATGGAATTCAACTTCTTAGAAGTCAAGATGAGTTCTATGTTATAAAGCAAAAGTTGCTTTGTATGCAAGCGGCACTTGTATGTATGTTTTTATTGCCCAGCGCAATTACTAGTAACTGTAATTTGTCCTTTCCCCCCCCCCTCTTAACACTGAATCTCTAGGCTTTGATGACAACACAAGCTATTCAGGCTCTGCTCTTTTATTTATGCCGACAGCCTCACAACAGCGCAATGTATGTAATAGGTTGTATTTCACAGCTGCCTGTGCTACATTCTCTCCTTCTGTTCCAGACAGACAGCAGATAAGACGTAACATAGGGCGGGGTGTGCAGCTGTCTGATAGATCTTTACCGTTAGGGCTTTGTGTGGCTCAAGGTGCTACTGATTCCCTAAAAAAAAATGGATCCAGGTGTACTCATCAATGCATCTCCTCCTGTTATAATGCATGGCCTTAATCCCCAAATCAAATCACAACCAACAGAAAGGTACTACAAAAATAGGCAAAACCAGACACACAACCTGGTACGAGGGTGGCCGAAGTGTGGAATGCTACAGAGTGGGTCATAGCAGCCCTCATTCTTAACGTGGGTCCAGAGAGAAGCGATTACGAGACTGCATATAAAACTCAATTTGATCAAGACTGCAATACGGTCTATTTTAAGAGCAACAGTGCTGCTGGCAAATTATTGCCAACGCGAGTCTCACAAAGGCAGCTTGCATGACCCTGACACAGAACTCAAGCACAGAAAAATAACAGAACATTTGCTACTCTTATGCTTCCACCTATCTATGTTCTTATATAGCCCCGACTTTACCTCAGTACCTGAATACCTCACACCTATTAGCCAATTTATCCTCACAACCCCTTGGTAGGAAAATGGTAATCCCATTTTACAGATATGAAACTGAGACAGAGAATTAAAGTGACTTGCCCAAAGTCACACACAGGAAATCAGTGGGAGCGCTGGAAACGGAACACTGCCTCAAATCCCAGGTCAGTGTCTGAACCACAAGACTGTTCTTCCTCCACTCTACAGACAATATAGTGAATGCCAACAAACTATCCAACCCATTCATATACATGTGGGTACATGCACAAACTCCTTTAGACATCCAGCTGGAATCAATAACTGAAATCACTTACTTCCCTACCACAGGACTCAGCTCTTTCAAATCTTCGAGTGAAGGCTTCTTATCCAGAAGTTTCTTAAAAATAGCGAGTGGGAAAGGGATGAAGGCAATGATCCTGTTGAACAGGGAGAGCCCACACAGGATCCCAAAGAGGAAATACTTTTTCTTCTCTACTGAAGGCTGAAAAAAAATCCAAGTGTTGAAATATTATAACTGGAGAACCAAGTAAGTAGTAGGTCATGATGGAACAAAAAACAAACAAGCAAGCCAGAAAGGCGAGATCGGAAAGACAAAATTTACGTAAATCTTTTGGTACATTTTTGAGCCCTAAAAACATTAATTACAGAATTTTTTATACTAGTTAAAGGAGCATCATGTCAAGGTCAATCGATGCAAAATTTAACTCCCACTGCACATTTTTAAAACATTTTTGTTATGGTAATTAAGAAAAAGCAAAATCAGCAACAACAAAACCTATCAGTCATCTAAGAAGAGCTGAAACTATGTTTAAAGAAACCCCACCAGAACCTTCTGATGCTCCCCAAGGCTCAACCCTGCTCCATTCAAGTCAATGGCAAAACTCCCATTGAAAAAAAATGGGAGTAGGACAGAGCCCTAAGTAGAGGGGACACCTGGAATAAGAGGTCTGCTCCTGTTTTGAAGCCCAATCTAAGATCCTCTGAAGTTAATGAGACTCTTTAAGGAGGACTGAATCAGGCTACTGGAAAAGAGAGGGCATCTGGCAACTTTGGGGCATGCATTAGCCACAGATATGCCATCAGTGGATTTCATTGACCTCTTGTGTCTCACTGGGGAACGTGTTAGAGGTCTCACTCTGTGCCTCATCTGCAAAGGATAAGAGTCCGTTACAGGCCCACCGAGTACACCTTGGCTCTTTAACTGTAGCAGTTCATGCTTTTAATCCCCGGTGCATCGGCCAAGAGGTGTGTGTCACACTATCACTTCACAGAGTGCAAACCAAAGGCAATTACTGAGCAAAATTATCTTGAAAAGCCCTCTTTTAGACTTTATTTGGTGCATTAAGTCTTTCTCTTTTTTGGTTCACATTTATTTGGAAATTGGGGTGAAGGAATTTACCTTTTTTCTTCCCCCTCCCTGACAAAAATAGATTTTGCTGAGCACTAAAACTAAATATCACAAAGGAGTAAGGACACAGAATAAATTGGGCAACTGCGGTATAAAGTGTACAAAAGCAGCATATGGCCACTTGAAGAGTTGCCACTGATTGTAGGAATTTAATTGTTTTTGACTATGCTTGTAGTTAGCCTGGGAACACCAGTCATTCAGAATTCTAGAACCATGGAACTGGTCTCCCATCTGACTGCAGCTCACCTGAACTCTCAGAGATGCACTCTGATGATCAGTTACAATTTGTACAATTACTAATGGTAAGTTTCAGTACAGAGCACAGTAATCCACACACTGCTGTGGTCTGGCTAATTACTGAGGTTAGACAGAAAATATAATCTGAGTGGTTAACGTTCTCTAACTTTATTTCTTAGAAAATATTTCTTGTAGGAATACAGGAATTGCCAGACCTGGATCAGAAGTCCCGCTAGTCAGAAGCAGCAAGAACCCCCACAGGAGGTAGAATCTGCCTCTCATAACGATCTCATCCTAATCCCTAATATCTAGAGAATGACGTAAAACATGAGGCATGATATTTGTATCCCTTTAAAACTAGTATTTGTACGATTATAACTCTGGATAAACTTGTAATCCATATAAATGTCCAGTCCCTTTCTGAATCTCATTAAATTCTTGGCCGCAGAGAACTCCACAGTCCAATTACTCACTGAATGGAAAATTATTTCCTTCAATACTTTTCAGTTTCGTTGAACGTCCCCTTGTTCTTGTGTTGTGAGAAAAGACAACAAAGCTCACGATTTATCATGTATAGAGCATTAATTGATTTACATGCTTTAATCATGTCCCTTCCTATTTAACTCCTTTCTACGGTCAACTAAGTCCCAGTCTTTGCAATCTCTCTGCATACGAGTTTTCCCACGCACCCAATCATTCTCTGAACCCTCTCCAATTCCGCAATATAAAACACCCAGGTGGTACAGACCCTCTTCTCTGGAAAATTGCCACAGCCTTCCAAGACCCTCCCCTGCCAACTCCAGCTACTGGGCAGAAGGTAAGGAAGCTTGGAGTCAAAATGCAAATTACTTCCTTTGTCTCTTGACCCTGAATGGCTTGAGCAGATTCTGACTTACGCTGGTAGGAAACCACATTGGGGACGCAGGGTCACAATACACGAACATCCCATATTGTGGATCCACCATCTCTTCAAATACGTACAGGAAGAATTCTAACGTCACTCCGCCCGCATCCAGGCCCCTCAACTCCCCTTCAAATTGCACCTGCAGAAACATAGAGAAAGATGGGTATTCTTCGTAGCCGTTGTTCCAAAGTCAATGCAGACTACTATTCCCCCAGAAATGGGGCAGTCAACACCACATTCATCCCTTAGTGCCGGAGTCAAACTACTAAGTGCAGCGTATGCACAGCTTTAGGGTTTGAAAGAATCAGCCCTTTCCAAGACCAGAGCAGGAACAACTCTGCAAAGGGATGATTTGTGAAGACTTCATCATTCCCGCTCTTACAAATTGCCATTCTCACCTCTCTTTTGAACTCTGACTCACCTCGTTTCCCTTCTCTACCTTCTGAAAAATGATGTCCACAACACACTGCTACAGTACACGTTATGTCTGCTTAGAGACACACTGCTCTCTTTTTTTCCCCCTCAAGATAAGCTGAAGTTGGCTTTTGAACTCGCCAGCCCTCTGAGGTCCCATGACAAAGCAATAGACAAGGCACACCAAGTCAGCCTGCATTCTAATGAAGAACCACACGCTGTGGTATCATACTGATCCAAGGGCAGGAAGTATTAACAGAGAGGGGTAAATGTTCACTATCGTGCAGATGTAAGACCACAAACCTTGCAGTAATTGATCTTTGTTAATGGGGGGGATCATATGGTTAAAATCTCAAAACCCTGGTTAAAATTTTCAAAGCTGTCGAGGGTAACCGAGTATATAAATCTGCCTAATGCGTTGAAACCGATCCTTGCTAATTAGCTAATTAGGCACCTGTCTTCAGGTGCATGCTACCTAGAGCTGATCAGAAAATGTTTTTTCTTTCATGGAAAATTCTGAGTTTTCATCATAAACTGAAACTAAAATGTTTTTGAATTTTCACCCAAAAAGTTTTCATTTTTCCCCCCAACTAAAACGTGACATTTCTGTGGCAAGCAGGCCATTTTCGGAAATAATTTCAGGTAATTGAGAGGCAGTTGCAACGGAAATTTTTCAATCAGCCCTAATTCCAACCAGTTATACAGTTTCTCTCTAATCTCCCTCGTATTGCTAAGTAGGAAGAACATGACTGGGCACCATACCAACAACTGCTTTTTCAGGACACTGTCCTCCACCAGACTTAGTTTACGTAAAGTATCTTCAACCAGGTTGCTGCGTTTAACTTGCAGAGGAAAAACAGGCAACTCAGGAAGCTCACTCTTTCTCAGCAGTTCATTCTGCTTCAGTATGAATTGGGCTTCTACCTTCGCACCCTAAAAAAAATGAATATATAACTATATTTCCAGCATCTTGCCTGAAAAAAATACTGCATTGATAATGGGTGAAACATTTTCTCCTCTATGTGACATTTGCCCAGCTCTAGCCACTAATTTATTGCACTGCACACCCATTTTCTTTCATTTGAAACATACTGTGTTAGAAGTAAGTGGTATTCACGTCATACAGCATAATTAGAACTTCTTTTACAAGGAGAGTTAGATGAAAATGTGAATGAACTCCATATCAAAAGAGTCATTTTCCAGGAAAACATGACAGAAATGACTATGGCAAACCACTTGATTTATGGCTTATTGCAACAATCTATAACCCACTAAATGCCCCCCCACTCACAGCCCCCATGACTGGAGGGTGTTAACTGGACACTTCACCTGGTATGGTCCCTTGAAATGTGGTAATTGCTTATGCTAAATCTTTGTATTTAGTGGTGACACTTTGCATACCTTTCCCCAGAGCTCTGTGTAAGCTCGAAAGCGTCTCTCTCTCCCCAGCAGAAGTTGGTCCAATAAAAGATATTACCTCACCCACCTTGTCTCTCTATAGCAAACCAAAACACCCATTGGTAAAAGAAGACTTAAGTGATGTTCAAAGGAGTAACTTTTGATGTTCAATTGCAAATTCCGTTCTTTGTTACATCAGAATGGCCCCAAATCCTGCAATTCAATCCACACAGGCAGAGTCCTGAGCCTGGTCAGACCCCGACCCCCCCGGGTTCGGAAAGCTCACACAGCGTGGCACACTTAATAAGATCTAAATAATTCTCATGTAGGGGGAACTACTCTTCTCCTATAGGAAAAGCAGCTAGGTGCTGGCCGAGGCTCCAGAAGCCCTTTGTTAAAATTCTGCCACCAAACGACAGGGAAATTAGGACAAATCCCCTCCCCCTCCTTATAATTGACTAAATTCCACTGACCTGTAGGTGTATTTTCAAATAATTGTCCTGGGAGACAATGCTCCCAAGCTCCGTTACAAGTTCTTTTCCTCCCCCACCCCGAATCTAAAACCACACTGCCCCATGTCATGTTACAGAGTCGATCATGTTAGTATACTATTTGAACAACCAATGCCATTTTCCCCAAGAACAAAATATAAACATCTCCAGCAAAATACTTTATATTGCCACTGATAGCAAGTGCTGGGTCACGAAAATACTTTACTTAAGCTGTAGTGTAGCCATAGCCTAAGTCAGTATAAGTTATGTCGCTCAGGGGTGTGAATATGCCACCCCCATGAGTGACGTAAGTTACATCGACCTAAGTGCTGGTGTGCACAGAGCTATGGAAAGCTACTGCCACTCGCGGGGGCTGGAGTCATTAAGTTGATGGGAGAGCTCCCTCTTGTCAGCATAGATTCTGCACTAACAGCGCTACAGCTGCACCACTGTAAGCTCTGTAGTTTAGCCATAGCCTTAGTTTGGAAAAAAAAAGTGAATAGATTCTAAGTCCTTCACTTTAGCACATGCTCCTGGGGTTGTAATGCCACTGTAGTTTTGTGGCGCACAAAAAACAAACCAACCTAGACTGTTTCTCAGAGTATACAGAGACCAGGTCATACCTCTTGCATGAAAAATGAATCAAAGTGGAACACTTGAGTCTTGGAAACCAAGTTAAAGATAAAAGGGAAACGGCAGAATATGACGGGAACGTCGTCTTCATGACACGAATTCTACCAATGAGAATGGTACATATCTTTTGAATACTTAAAAATAAAACAGGTAAGTCCCAGTTTCCGCACTCTTAACTCATTGATTCCCTCTCTTCCCCGTCCCCACACACAAAGAAGTGGCACTGCAAGACTGCAGTCTCCTTCCCCTTCTTGCCTAGGAGAGAATTATAACAGTCCCTCTACCCCTTTGGATTAGCTGCTGTGCATCACGTGCAGGTCCTGGGGCCCATTTCCCCCACCAACCAGTACTGCAACTAAACCCAGACTTAAAAATCAAAACACAGCTACAATATGGAGTTAACATGAAGGTTAGAAATTTCAGAGGTAGTGGTTCTGACACTGGACTGGGAGTCAGGAAACCAAGGTTCTATTCCTTCAACCCTCTGTGCCTCTATATCCCCTCCCAGGGTTGTGTGTGTTTCTCTATTTAGACTGTGAGCTCTTCTGGGCAGATGCTGTCTCTTGCTTAGCGGCTGTTTAGAGCCTGGCACAGTCTGGCCTGCATCTCAGCTGGAGATACTAGGTGTTACAACAATAAAAAACGAAGGCGCAACTGCTGTCTTTTAACCATCCACTGTCCTTAGAAACTCTGGAATAACCAGGAGACGGTACAATGTCATACTTACAGTTGTAATTTGCCATGAGCGCCACCTTCCTACGTCGGTTGGAATAAATGTCCCGGAGATTTCATCTATGTAAAAATTGCTTAACTGTAGTGTGTAGTTAGCCTTCCTGTTTGCCTTGAAATGGAATAAAATTTGGGTTAAGATGCACATGTTTGCTTAGAAACAGTGATGATTCTCTATGGATTTATTCAGACTAGACATGCTTACCCTGTACAGCTTTTCAAGCACTTCTAGGAGAGGTTTGGTGTCCCGGCAACGGGGAGAAGCGTAAAATGGCAGCTGAGATACTACAACCTTTTTAAACATCTGCACCACATTGTCCAAAAAGGATGCTGACAACGACGTCCAGCATTTTTCTGAAATATGAGGGGAAAATATTCATGTAAATGAAACTCCCCAGCCAAAAAAACAACGAAACAAAAATCTCTAAAGAAACACACACGTCCCAGCCTTCCTCCACAAACACACCTTTCAGCTTGCATTTTTATGAATGATACATGATTCAAAGTGTTTTTTAATGCAACGTGGTTTTGGAGGGAAACAATGCAGCCACTAAATGCAATCAGACACCATATTTCAGCTATTTACACCCACTTATATAAAACACACATACAAAACTACAACAGATGAGAGCAATACCAAACCTAATCATGTGAACTTATGACCACTCCAGGCCAATAAACAGTCAGAGTTCAAGGGTAATTTTCCTAGTCCGTCAAAGGCTCTTGTCACCCCTCTCTGAGTCCCTCTCCACTGGCTCCCTCTTCTCTATTGTATCAAACATAAGTTACTTGTCCTTAATTTCAAGGCCCTTCACAATCTATTCCTACCCTACCCTCTCATTCAGTATCAAAAAGTTAAGTCCTGCCTCCAAACGGACCATGATGCCAGCCTCCACTGTTCACTTGTTAAACTTTCAAACAAGCACCTTCATGTTTCTCCCACGCTGCCCCGAAGGCTTGGGAATGCTTACCATAAACATCCACACAGCTACCTCATTACCCTCCTTCAAAACCCCACTGCCAAGATGCCTATAAATCCCTGACAACAACTGGGCTACTGATGTGCTGAGACCACTGGCTATCATGCTGATCAATATTATCTCATTGTTTCCTATGCTCTCCAGTCTGTCTGTGTCCACCTAATTTATTTGGTCTTATAATTAGATTGTAAGCTCTCTGGGGTAGTGACTGTCTTTTTGTTCTGTGCGTTCAGTGCCCCATGGACCAGGAGCTTGTGTGTCTAGGATTTCTAGGCCTGGTAGTACAAACAACAACAAGAAGGGAGCCCACTGGTTGTTTAGGATGAAGGCGGAGATATATGGTCTGTGAGTTGTGGAAAAGATGCACATGAAATTGAGCAGAGGAACTGAGGAGTAGAGTGTAGATGGAGTGTAGAATATATTATTTCCTTGCTTTTTAGGGTTTGCATTGATTTGACTATGCAGTCTAGCACCTTTGGATCTAACTAACAAAAATTGTGAGAGAGAATAACTCTCTCTCTCTCTCACACACACACACACACACAAAGATTTTGGGACAGCACCACTATCTACAAGTAGTGAAGTGAAGAGGCAAAAGTTATCACTTTGTATGTTTGCACCAGTATGTTAACCATGTCCTAATTAAGTCATTTTAAAATGTGTGCTGAAGTTACATCTCAGGCAGTGGCTTCTCCTCATGCTCAAAGCGAAACAACCTTACCCAGTATGTTTGAGGAACGGTCACTCATGCTATTAATGGCCTGCGCAAGTTGCATAACAAAAGGCTCCAAGTTCTGTTCTTTGTACATCACAGAGCATTCTGGTAGGAGTAGGAAAACAGATAAAGCCTCCTGATGAGGAGAACGCAGTGGAAGACCAGGAATCAGTTCAGCCAACAGATAGTAATTTATCTGTATGCAATAAAATAAAATAAATAAAGGTGGAGGAGAGAAAGCACTTAGAGAATGATTTGCAGTGCAATATACGGCCAATACTTTCTACCTGGCATAATGCTGGACTTGAAACTTTGCAGGAGAGTTTTGTATGTAGAGTTTAAAACATTCAATGCAGTCAGAGTTCAGATGTAGTTAAAATAAAAAATAATCTATGTTAAAATTGGGGTAAAAAGGGATGAAGAGAGGTTTGTTTGTTAGAGCTGTTGTATACATACTGTCAATTGTGCCTTAAAACTGACTCCGAAGTACTATTTTGCACCTTTCTATTCAGAGATGATGAGCCACTTACTGGCCCAAATCCCTAAACTATCCAAATTATTTGGAAGTTGTGCTGCTGCTCTGTTTCTTGTCTACCTCCCAATTGCAAAGTCATGGTGTTAAAAAACAGAAATACTTTTGACATTATACCACACGCGAGGAGATTTAGGCCTGGGATAAAGAGTTGTCCCCATCCTCTCATATACTTGCCAGCTACCTCTTTTTTATGTTTAAAAATAATTCCTCATACTTGGGAGGTGAAGACTTTGGGAGATGAGAGGTTTAGGGAAATTAACAGCCTATCGGGAGAGTCCATGTGTTAGCATATCCACGTGCAACGCATCACTGCACAGGGAGCAGTTTGGATCCTACGCTTGTCCTGAGCAACTCTGGCAGATAGCATTACAGACCCTTCATGTCTTCCCCAAACACACAGAGAAAAATTCCCTTGCAAGTTAATTAATTAACAAATTAATCAGTAGCTCCCTGTGTGATGAAGTGGGAATTTACTTAATGTTTTGTTGGAATACTGTGTGTGCCTCGGTTTCCCCTATATGTTGCACAAGTATCTAGGTGGTGGGACGAGGGTGGGTGATCGTGCAGAGACCCTAGAGGGCAGATGTGACTGCCGCCTGGCACCCTGGGCCCAGACAATGGACAGACATTCTGTGTCCTGGCAACTGATAGCCAGGCCCCACCCTCTGCAAGAAGGCCTGGAAACAGATCAAAAGATGGAGGAGGAGCAACTGGACGTGACTGAGGGTGGGCTGCGGGAAGCGAGTCAGTCTCCTGGTTTGGGACATGGGGGGAGAGCCCCAGGCTCTAGGTTTCCCCAAAATGGACTTTGCTGAATCTTCCTACTTTCTGTGCTAAGAAGATCTGTTCTGTGCTGTGTTCCAGATGACTAAGAAACTCTTCTGTTTTATGACACTGGCTGAGAGGCATTGCTGACTGCGAAGTTGGGGGTGCACGGCCCCTGGGGGTGTGTGGAAGGCTTTCCCAGGTACCCTATTCACTGCAGGGAGCTCACAGCATGAAATGAGTGCTGAGACTCCAAGGTCAGACGCAGGAGATGCTGAAGCCAAGGAGTTGTGCCCTCGTGAGTGTGCGCCATGCAGGGTGTCACACTACAAGAGGGTCTTCATTCAGAGCAATCCCAGAGTACCGAGCCTGGGCACCCTGACCCCCTGTTAAATTAAGTTATACCCGGAGTGTAATTTGCACAAAAACTTGTGAGATGTTTTACCTGGTTAACGATCCACTCCTTTTTGGTTAGCTCATCAAATATGTCCCTTGCCTTTTGTAGATCAACACCAACATCATTTGCTTCCAAAGCAGAGCTAAAGTGATTAGGAAAAATATACATCTCATTTTATACAATAAAGGAGGCTGCTGCAATATACCTCAATAGTTACATTTTGGTTTTAGGGTGGTTGTTTTTTTAAAATCTTTTCTGGAAAATGCTCTTTCCCCTTTATCAAGTACTGCTCTTTAAAAGGTTCTTCTTCAGAATTTAGCGCTGTGCAATGTGCCAAACTGACAGCCCTAGAAATTGACTCTCTCTGCTAATCTACAGGACCAAGAGTAGCAATGCAAGCTTTCCCACAATGCCCTGTCAGTATGCCTCAACCAAGCATCACCTGTCGGGGGAAGAGTATTTGTGCCCATTCAATCCTTGGTCTCTCTGCTGAGACTATTAAAAAAAAAAAGGGCCAATTCCAACTGTGACATGGACAAGGGTCCACTGTCTGGGAAATGACCTAAGACTACCTGCTCAGGTCACACCGCCACCAAACAGCCCTCAGACGGTCCCAAGTGTCAGTCACTATTTTAATGAGCTGGATTTGAACCTGTGACTCTGTAGGCTCAATAGCACAATACCAACCTTGTCCCCTAAATCAGCAAAAACTATATCATACACCTGTGGGTTGTTTTTTAATATAAACAAGCTCAGAATCGCTGTAGCTCTGTAAAAAGCCCCGAAGGATTGTTGTTAGCCTTAGAGCTGTAGAACTGCGATGTGAAGTGAAAGAGTACGAGAACACATCTTAGCTCAGCCGGCAGCTTGTTTCTGCAATTCTTATTCGGGTATTTTAAAATTAAAGCTTTAGGAAACTTCAGGTAAATTCCATGGGCTAGATCTGCCTTGCCCAGGGTGGAGGAGCGGGAAGAGGGGAAAGGGAGCATTTTTCAAGCAAACGAGGTGGTCAGGATTCTTAGCGAGCACTTGCGAATGCTGAGGAGGCCAAGCAGTAGACTGGCCAGTCGACAAGCGTGGTCTGCTGGCTAGCGGTACGGTTGGGTCTCTGGCTGCCTAGTGCATATACTGAAGTGTGTAGCATATGCTAGCATGGGTGCTGGGGATTCAGCGTGTTGAATGGCGTTCCTTTGTTAAAGAAGTAGCAGAGTGTATCACAACTACATGATCCCCCTTTGCTACCTGGAATCTTCCTGTCCCGCAGCAACATGACGGTTATTCAAACTTAAAAATGGCTGGCACCGCTCTGCTTTAACTCCCTTGCCACCCCTAAACCCAGCAGGTACATCTTCTGGAAATGGGGATGGGTTTTGTCTTCATAATTTAGTTGACTTACAATTTTAGCTTCTTGTTTAAACTTTGCAAAGAATGGCATTGAAAGTATCACTTACCTGGGTTTTAAAAAACTTGCACTTAAACAAGCAGGAGAAGAAAATATCATGGCTATTTCCCTAAAAAAGGCACAATAATACAAGAAAGTAGGCATTAAACAATTATCCCACCTAGTAGGTCAATGTATTAGTGCTCAGACATTTACAAGACTGAATCTTAAGCAATTACTCTGTTATTTTAGCTATTAAGAGAGCACGTTTGCATGATGAATTTTCTACTGCCAAAAGATGCTTTCTTAAGATATGTCATTTAGAGGAAGATACCGTTTGCTGCAGGATTTTTATTCTCTCTCAGGGCCTGATCTAAAACCCAGTGAAGACAGTCTTTCCATTAACTTCAACCAGTTTTGCATCAGGCCTTTAGAATCTAATCTGACTCCAAATGAAATGAGAGGGTGTCTTTCCAGTCAGTTAAGGATCTGCTTCAATTCCCATTTAGCAGCAAACAGGTCTCTGATGATTCAATGAAAAACAATTAAAGAATTGAGTTCAGAAACAGTGTTTGGTCAGGGCTGGTTGTCATCAAAGGGTGTTCATACAAGGCTGGCTAAATTGTAGGACAGCCATGTTATAGGCTAGGTATGGGCCTAGTAGTTTCAGTAAAGGCAGTAAAACAGACCCTACTTTTGTTTAAAGTTTATGAATAAGTTTTTAGTACACTGACTATAAAGATGTCTAAAGACAAGTCTTCATATCCCATAATGTAGAAAAGTGGTAGACAGCAACCTTTTAGCCTCCTGGAATTCATCAGTGCCAACTGTCACTGCCATCCATTTATCTATCAATGTCCTGTCGAGCCTGCTAATCTTCTGCACGGTATCTGCGGGAGAGATCCCACGTGCATGCTCAAGATCCTTAAATAAAACCAAAAAGCAAAGATACAACAATAAAAGATTAAGTTTAGTAAATGCATACGGTTGTATATAAAATTATAACCACCACTGCAAATAAGCTTTTTACAAAGCAATTGATCAAATCTGCTCCCACTTTTGCTGAAAACCGAAGACCCTGCATTTGCATTAGGCAGGTAAATGCAACAGGCTACGTGGAGAAACTACCAGTTCGCTAATCTTGTACTACTCTTCCTGACATTAAAGTAGATTTATTTTATGTGGAAGGCTATAAAGTAAAAAGGCAAAACAAGATGAGAGTACTACCACGATAAACCTGATTCTTCCCAAATTGAAAAGAAAAATTTCTTTTTATTTACATTTTGGAACATAGTGGGAGGACAAACAATAAATATGTGCAATTCTCTTGGCTTGGATTCTGAAGCAGAAGAAGGAGATCATCCTTACTAACCCTTAGAGATGGGACCAAACTGTACCTAGGATCCCTCACAACTTAATTTTAGCTCCTGAAGGTCACCAATTTTCCTCTTCACAGTATCCCTTATCATCTATCCAACAGTTAGTAAAATGAAAAAGGACCCAGGTTAAGGTATGTTGTTGTAACAGTCTGAAAGCTCCTGCATTGATTCTCTATGCCAACCAGTTCTTTGAGATAGCAACCAATTCTAAAACCAGGCTCCCATTGCAGTCAATGAGAGTTTTGCTATTGACTTCCATATGAACCAGTCCTAGAATGATCTGGTCACAATTCTAGAGTGGAAGAAGGGTCAATACAGGAAGAGAGCCACTAACTAGGTTTTGGAGATTAAAATTGTTAAATTTGGGGTGGGAAGAGGAGTTAAGGGACCACATAGTTTCCTACCAACCGCTGCGGGTCTCCAGATTTGCTTTGTATTTATGGATTACACTTTCTGGAGATTAAAGTGAGCTGCTTGAGAAATCCTTGAGCTGATGACTGGAGGATCTTCTCTGCTCAACTGGCTCTCCTAGCCTGAACCAGGCAATATAGATACATGAGCTGTGTTCTAACTAACTTCAAACTACTAAATGAAAACTTCCAGTCTCACCTGGACATCCTCCTGCTCCAACAACCATCACTTAGCTCCAATCTATTTCATTCAGCAGACTACCATGAAGGGCTTTGTGGATGACTTATGGTTAATGGAGCATCCATGGAGAACCACTATTCTCCACCAAAGGGTTCAAAGCCATAAATCGTCGCTAGTCTATTGCTATGGTTAATTAATATTTTTACAGAACGCTGAAGATGTAAAGCTCAATATAAGTACCAAATATTATCATCAGCCCATACTGCAGCTCTTCAACCTCAACTTCCTCCTTGTGATATTATGGTCAGAATTATACCCACCACTGTAACTCTGTTCTTTCTACTGTTCTCTGTGTGCTAGGTTAACACTGGGTGATTTAGTCTTGCAACACAAACTTGTTACATATTTTCTTTAAAAACAACATTGTTTCATATACTTGAGTATATTTAAGGAATGGATTTTCCTTTCTTAAAACACTGTGTCAGATCCTCATGCCAAATCAACGAAGTTTCATTGAAATCAATGCAGTGATGATCACTGACAGCAGCTGAGGATCTGGCCCATAAAATTTGATTTTAGAAAAAAGTTACTAAGAGCAAATATGAAAGTTGCAGAATACTTCTCATAAAAAAGTAATAAGAACCTTAATTAAGGCCTCTAATGCCTTCATAGTTTACAGCCAGCAAAACTGAAACTTCACAAGGGAATGAACTTAGGGTCAGGGAGGTGTCTTTTGTGGGCCCCATGTAAATCTGTTCAGATTTGGCTGAGATATAAACTGGAAATTACCGTTTTCCCCTCTGTGTTTTGCTAACTACTGCAGGTTCCTGGCACAAACTGCTGCCGTTGTTATTGCTTCCAAACCTCTCTCATAAACATGACATACACCTCTACCCCGATATAACGTGACCCGATATAACACGAATTCGGATATAACGCGGTAAAGCAGCGCTCCGGGGGGGGCGGGACTGTGCACTCCAGCGGATCAAAGCAAGTTCGATATAACGCGGTTTCACCTATAACATGGTAAGATTTTTTGGCTCCCGAGGACAGCGTTGTATCGGGGTAGAGCTGTATCTGCTTTAAAATGAATAGATCTTAAATTTGCTAACATGCTAGTGACACACTGCTTGCAATTCTGCCCACTATCATTGAAACAAACGAGTTAAATGAAATCTACAAGACAGGATATCACTACCTGGCACTGAAGAGTACTGACGAAGTTGACATACGTTCCAGCAAAAATCATTTTCACTTGGACGCCCGACAGATCTACAAGAACATGAATCGGATCAGCCCCAAATCCTCAATTTCTACGGCTGGTAATTATGCTGCTACTTTGTTTTCTTGGGCCTTAGGCATTGATCCAAAGCCCACTGAAGCCAGTGCAAGTCCTTCTATTGACTTCAATGGGGTTTTGGAGCTGGCCCCAGACCTGCAAGTAGCTAAATGCCCGCAGCTCCCATTAAAGTCAAGAGACTGGAGAGGGCTAGGAAATGCCCAGAAGCTGCTCAGCAGGTTACAGGACTGGACCCTGGGAGATGTTACAGAAAAATACAGGCAAGAGGCACAACAACATTTTACTCCCCCGTATACTTTCATTGTATATTCTCTATTGCTTGGAAATAATTACATGACAGTTATATTCCTGTGATGGCATCATCTGTTTCTTTGTAGCCCACGTTAGTGTTAGATTCATGCCATGAAGCATGAGGGCTTTATATTCCTTCTAAATATAGATATTCTAATACCATCTAATATTACTAGTGATGTTCTTGTTATTTAAGTAAATGTCAAATCCTTTTTTAAATCCAACTAAAGGTCTTGACCTCAGTTATCTCTTGTGGCAATGAGTTCCACAGATTCATTACACATTGTGTAAAAACAAACATATTTCCACTTATAATCAGTACCGTTAGCTGAAATCAGACTGCTGATGTCAAAGTTCTGTGTCTGCTCCCCTGGATTACTGGCTGTTCCATTTTCAATGTGTCTTTGGGGACCACGTCCAAAAGATATAAGCTGCCCAGAAGTAGACATGTAGACCAGGGTGTGATAGCTGCCAAAGAGAAGAGATAACATGTTACAAATCTGTCAGAGAAAACTCTCTGTTCTCCCTTCCAGTCAATAAGTCAGCTGATGATAAACCAGGCTAATAAAGGCACCTGTACAAATTCATTAGGATATCTAGTGGTTGGAGCACAGGACTGGGAATCAGACAAGATGGGCTTTATTCTTCACCACTACAGTCTGTGTGACCTTCAGTAAGTCACAGTCCCACTGTAACTCAGTGTTCCTATCTGAAAAGGAGGATACTACTACTTAGTGACCAAGGCCTATTTGCCTTATTTGACTTCAGCTTGGCCCTTGATTTGCAAACAATTTGAGATCAATGAAGAGCAATACATACACTATACTGTCTTATTTTTATTTCATATTACAGTATGCAACAGACCTCTGAACCCTCTAGAATTTGCTATATAGAGACCATCCACAAAAAAATCCAGACAGCAGAACTACCTCAGGAGTGTCTAATCTGCATATGCAAGTTGTATTATAATTATACGTTAAGAGCCAGCTTTAGTGGAATATTCTGAATGCTTTGCATCCCTCCACTGATGCAAAGGAGCAAGAAATCCAGTTTCACAGGCCAGTTAAAGCTGGGTTTACAGCTGCTTACTGTTAATGAAGGAATGAGTGCAAAGCAGTCAGAGCGTACCACTGAACCTCATCCTAAAACTCTGTTTCTACTGGCTGCTGCAAATACCTACTGTATCTGTGTTCTCACAGAACTGGAGGGTAACTTCTTCACTAATTGACCCTTTGATTGTAACTGTGCAAATTTAGCTTTATATTGAAGCAGTTATTTGCTTTTAATAGGCACACACCTGGTTAAAAAAAAAAATACCCAAAATTGTCTACCTTCCTTTAGAAAACAATTTTGTTTTCTCTTGCAAAATATGACTACTGTATTATGAAAAACATGAGCTAGAGTATACACCTTCCACATGCCAAATGGGAAACTGGACCGTCTATCCATTCGACCTTCTCAGGACCAGGCATCTGGGTTGAAGAGCGATGTCCCAGCTGTCCAGCACTGTCATCTCCAAATGTGAACACACTGCCATCCTGTTGAAACAAAAGCAAATTTAGTTTGCCATGGTTATGGGACTTTCACCTCCTAATTTATTTTAACCCCTCCAACAAAAAAGAAGAAAACCTAAAGACTGCTGAGAGAAGATGATACAATCTAGCCATACACAAGTGAAACCAATGAAGGATCATATTCACGGTGGGCATGTAACTAATCCAGTTTGGGCTGTCAGCATGGTTTGAACCTGGGATTTCTCATACTAAAAGCATGAACCTGCTGCTTGAGGTACAGAGCTAAGTATGGAAGAGATAGCAGATTCATAACCCTCTTGTAAGGAGCAGTCAAAGTAATGGGGGTCTCACACACACACACACACACACCCTCCCCCATCCCCCCAGGGAAAAGCAACCTGCTGAACATAGGGACTGGTTGGTTGGAGAACATTTCTATGTCAGAAGCAGTACAGGGATGTTGCTTTTACTTCATGTGCTTTCCATTTATTTTTGATAATTTTTCAGAAAACAGCTTTTGGTATTAGAAAAAAATATATTCAATTTCTATTGTCATTAGTAGCCTTTGTTTAGATTTAAAGTAAAATTTCCAAAATACCAACGTTTTCCTACAGCACAAAACCTGTTTACATTTGTCATTACATCTTTTTGTACATATTGGAATAATCGTTAATAATTGTTAATTGTTGGGATAGTTGTTAATTTTGGGATAAACAGTAGCTATACGTAGGGTGTTTCCAAAAGCTCTGTTTTGGGAACAAAGCGTCTTGAATTATCCATTGATAATGGAGACTTTCATGGTTATACAGCACTTTGGGCCATATCCTATTTCCTGTCTTCCTCATCTGAGTAGCCCATCATAGGTTTGAGTAAGATGAGCAGGATTTGGCCCAATTCTACACTCACTGAGGTCAATGGCAAAGTTTCCATTGAATATAATGGGCGCAAGACTGGGTCTCATAACCTTAAGCTGCCCTTGTTGTGTTTCATGTAAATGCTCAACAGGGGTTTCCAATGCCAGAGACTGCAGCAATGTCCAACCGGGACATCCTTGAGCAGATAAACATCCCAGAGACCTCAGTGAAAGTTACAAGGCCTAAGGTCTTTGCACAAGATTAGCACTGCCCGGGTCTTCTAATCCCTCCGTCCCCCAAAATCAAACGAAGGCCCTTAAGCCTTGCTGTGCCATCATACCAAGTAAGCGCGCGCACACACACACACACACACACACACACACACACACTTATTTGTAGACTATCATGGCCTGGCTGTCCATCACACAGAAGGATTTGGAGCATACCTGGGTGAGCACTGCAGTGTGCTCATCTCCACAGCTGATATAGACCACGCCAATAGTCTTCAGAGCAGCTACTGCATACGGTTTGAAGACTTGCTCTGTTGGAGAAGCAGAGGTTCCTATAGCATGTGAAATGGCTTCTTTCCTTTCAGAGCACCATCCGCCAGATGTTGGGTTACCCTAACCCTGCTTTTTTAGCATCCTGCCCGCTGAGATTTCATATGATCTGACCATGATTATTTAAAAATATTTAAAAGGGAAGGGGAGTTTAAGGGCAAAATGAGATTATCTGTGCTTTAGATTCCTCGTATTTACATACACACCTACTATAGCATCAACTAGTGCAAGGAATGTAAGTGCTTTGTCTGGTGAGCAGAAGTAGAAACAGAAGAGTTTTTGCTCTAGGCCATTCTGAAGTTGCATTTGAAAGCCATCAACCTGGATGTAGTTTTTGTCTTTGTTTTGGATTTGTAATCTGCAAACAGACCATAGATTTGATTCCTGGTGGGAAATCTTACAGGCTGAGCAAGAAACCCAAAGGATGCTTGAAGATGCTGGCTTAAACATCCAGACTGCCAAACAAAACAACCCACCACCCCCGAACCTCACATTCCATACAGGTTAAATCTGGCCTAACAGATTCTCTGAAAATAGCGAACCATCAAACTTTCCATCCAGACAGAAATTGCATATTGTTAGCTTGGCCAGAATTTTATGAGTATAATACTATTACTCTGCTGTTTTTTATACCATCAGCTTTCAAATGAATTGGTCATTCTTTCTGGTTTCTAAAGATGCTACTGTCTCCACAGCTGCCTAAACCATGGGCCCATTATACAAGCTGTGGAAATGTTATGGTTAGAGCTGGCTGAATAGATTCAATCATCTCATCTTTTCCTGTCCAAACACCTCATTTTCTCCAATTTAATTGCTGTTCACATGATTCACTGAATTTCTGTAAATAGTTCTTACATGGTATCTTGTTTGTAAGGAGACATTGAAAGAGTTCAGTGTCAGAAATTTGAGCTGTTTTGATGGGCTAGGTGGTATGTGTGACAGTCTGTCCCCCTAGGTTCACCCCTTTTAGAGGATTATGGTAAAACTTGTACTAAGTATGCATTGGGAGCGGTCATTTGAAAACACAGGATTTGCTGATCATTATTGTCTTGGTAAAATGTGTATGGCAACCCTGTATGTAAAGATTCCACTGTGTGGTATTACTGAGTCATGCTGCGACCTGTTCTGAGGGGCAGTCACAAACCAGTTCCCCAGAGACAACAGGCTAGCCAAGGGCTCAGCCAAGTGTCAACAAGATCAAATGGACCCTCAGCTGATTAAGTGGCCACTCTTCTGCAGGAGAGAGGGTGTGGGCAAAGAATTTGACAAAGCAGCAGCTTGAGGTTCCTGACACAGACTTTCTGTCTCTTGAACATCAGCTGGAGGTGATTCTTGTGCAAGAGAAATGGCTGGAAGGGAAAGAGCAGACACCCCAAACCATCTCTCCCTTTCTCTCTACCCTCAGCATCAACAACGCTTGAAAAACAAAGGAAGCAGCATTGGAGAGGGATCCTGACTAAAGGATTCAGCCAGTAAGATGGTTGGAACTTCTGGTGAGAGAGACCTTTGCTTTGAATTCACTTAGCTTGTTAAGTATTAGTTACATTTTACCTTTTATTTCTTTGTAACCAATTCTGATTTTTATGCCTTATTACTTAAAATCACTTAAAGTCTTTCTGTAATTAATAAAGTTATTTTATCTAAACCGGTGTGTTTGAGAAACTTCATTTGGGAGAACAGGATTTGTGCATATCATATTCCAGGGGTGGCCAAACTTACTGGCCCTCCGAGCCACGTACAACAATCTTTAGAAGTTCAAGAGCCAGGACACACCTGCCGGGAGCTGAGGGTTCAGCCCCACTCCTGCTGAAGCCCCAAGCCCCGCAGGGCTAAAGCCCCGAGACCCCCCTCCCCGCTGGACAGAAGCCCCTACCCCACCACCCTACTGCAAGGCGAGGTCCTGAGCTTCTCCCCCTCGCCTCAGGTCTGGTAGGTGGAGAACGGGAGGGAGTCTGGGGGGCTTGCGAGCCGCACTTCAATGGTAAAAGAGTCGCATGTGGATCACGAGCCACAGTTTGGCCACCCCTGTTATTCTATTAAATAACGGACTTTATATGAACTTGTATTGTCCAGGAGGGTGCTGGGCAGTACAAAACGCACATTTCAGGGAGGGAAGTCCAGGACTGGGAATTTGCTGGTGTTGCCCTGCAGAGTAGTTCATGAGTGGCTGGCTATCGCACTGATATGGTATAACTGGGAGTAACCTACATGCTGGAGGCTGTGTGTGAGCAAACCAGGAGTGGATGCTCTCACGGCGAAGCAGTGTAAAAGGCACCCCAGGTTGGAGAATTGCGAGGACACAGCTGTCCATCAGTCCAGATTGTACCCTGGGTAATGTCACAGTATGTTTCTGCTCCCTCTTTGGGTAGGTACAACTCTGACAATCAGGTTTCCAGTGTGGATATGAATTCGAAATGTGTTTCCTGCAAACATTCTGCAATTTATTGCTTAAAGTTTGCTGTTTTAGTGATTTCTCCCACCAATAAACTCATTTGATACAATATGCACAGAAGGCAAACACAGTTGGTGCAAATTCATTCAAACATTTACATATCCTTTTCCCCCTCATATTCATCTAGTTCTAGTCATGGTTCATTCTAGCGAACAGTCTAAGTCCATCCCATTATCTCAGGAGAGTCTATATAACGAGAGGAAGTCTGGAATTAAGATGGAGTTTCCTTGAGAAATGAAAGGATCGAGTTACCTCTTGTGTTAGTGAGGTTTAATCCCAGCTGCCTTGCGTTGTTCCTTCCCCACCCATACACAACTCCCGAGAGAGACAGGGCAAAGGTGTGTCCCCCGCCGGCAGCAACCTGAGCCACGGGGATCCCGCTGAGAGATGTGACATGCTGTGGGCTTGGCTGGGAGGGGATTTCTTGTCCCAGGCCCAGCTGGCCATGGGTGTTCTGTCCCCATGAGAAGACTCTGCCATCTTTATTTTTTTTAAAAGAAAAAGAGAAACAAAGTAAAAGAAGACACACCTTCAAGCGACATGTTAACTAACTAGCTCACTGACAGCTGTGAAAAATTATGCCCTTGACGTGAACTTGATGCCACAGAGGAGGGCAGATTTAGCACTCAGTCAAGCCACGTAAGGGTGAATTCTATGCTCACTAACCCACACACTACTCCAATGACTGCGGGGCATCAAGACAACTAAATTTGGCACATACCCATTATTCCTCATGCTTGTGATTTGGCAAATACCTGGAGCTGTGTGACACTGTGCTGACAGAATAATTTTACACAGCTTGTGTTTGTAACAAACTGAAATTAGAATCTGTAATTTCCTAATCCATCCAAAGCTGAGGAGTCAGGTAGTCCTGTATGCTCACAGAAACTGTGTTACGTTTTTCATTTAACAATAAAAAATAATGAATGGAGAATACTTTTCTCAGTGTCCCCTTCTACTAGTAAAATGCCAGTGAACCTGTATGACAAAATAAAATACCACCCTCTTAACATGACATCTTATGCCAAATGCATATATTTAATGTAGTGCTCATGACAAGTGCCAGGTTGACAGCCCTGGAACCGAGTGCCTTCTGGTTAGCCACAGAACAGGCAACAGCAGAGGAAGCTTCTTCTCCACCCATCCAACCATCATGTAAGATGTAAGAATTCATATAGCAGGAATTGTGGTTCCTCACTAGGAGAAGGAAGAAGGGACACGTTCACCTCTATTATTGAAGATGGATCTTGCCTATCAAATGAACAATTCCCAAAAAGAATGTGGGGAAGATTTTTGACATTTTCTTATCTAAATAGCAGTTTTGAGAAGGGTTGCCTTCCCATCACAGACAACACCTGACACAATAGCTAACGCTTTGACCAAAAAACGTTATTAGCAGCCCCTCTGTGAGCATAACTAACCAATGGGTAACTTGGCCCCACCTGGCTTTTTCAGAAATGAGGTACTGGACACTATTTGGGCTGTAGGAAAAACAGAAAAAGATAAATTGACATTTCCCGCATCACACTGATTGCTTTGTTTGCATATTGCATCTCTTTGCCCTCCCTTTTCTCTGTCTCGTCTATTAGACAGTAAATTCTTCAGGGCAAGGACTGCATACTACTCTGTGTTTGCATCGTACCTGACACAATGGGGCTCCATTCTAGGTTGGTCCATGACCACTACCATCAACAAGCATGATTAATAATAATAATTTCTGTTAAAGGAGTAATGGATAACTTAACATCTGACTTGCATATAAATTAACTGCACCAAAGAACAGAATTGCTTGCACTGCACTTGGGACATAATTTAAAAATGAAACGTGTATTACCTTGTGCCAGTGCAACTGAGTGAAAGTGCCCACAGGTGACTTGTATTATTCTGAGAGCAGAGAGACCATCTATTTTCCTGTAGCAGATAACAGGACAGCCAAGTTAACCTGGTTTCTAGATCATATGAAAAACTCAATTATGTTTCAGAAAACAGATGATGTAATACCTAAAATATTAATATTATAAAATATTAAAATATAATATATTTTATAACACTGACTCTGCACAGTCTCGGTTTTACCTTTGCCTGGTCATTAGCCAGTCAGAGTTTTCTGCAATAGGTTGTTTCTCCACTACTTAGGATATACGCACATAAATGTGTCATTTGGACTCTGACTTAATATGTCCTGTGCTTCAGTTGTCTATTATTCACACAGAGGTGAACGTGCACTGTATTTTGACACTATTCAGAATAAATTCTTACGCATCCACTACAATGTAACTTTTTTTGACAGCAAAAATATCCATAAATAAACATTATAGCTGGAGAGCATAGCTACAGCTCAAGTTAAGGCTCCCCAAACATGTCCATGCTAAAAAGGACTTTTGCCTAGAACTTTGTCAAATTTTCACCTGGAGAGGGTGAAACTTTCTGGGTCTGGTTCCTAATGATGAACGTCTTTAGAAAGCTCAGGCAAATATTGTTCTGCTGTTTGTTCTACTACAAAGGCAGGGTGGGAAACAGAAAGCAAACATAAATTTTAATAATGGAGAAAATGTTGTAATGTGTTTGTTTGTTTGTTTTTAAAAGAACTTTGGTGTCTTAGCAGTTGGAACAAAAACTAGAAATCTAGCATGAAGATTGTTTATAGGTCAGATTTTTTGGTAATGAAAATCCATTATGGATTGGATTATGGACCACTTGATGATTATCTGTTCTGTTCATTCCCTCAGTGGCATTGGCCACTGTTGGAAGATAGGATACTGGGCTAGATGGACCTTTGATCTGACCCAGTATGGCCATTCTTATGTCTGAATTTTAAGGGTCTAAAAAGCATGCTATATTTCTTAATTATAAAAGCTTCTTTTCTAAATAGTACTCTCTGAATAAACTCTGTTGGTATTGCCTATGCATGTAAAACAAAGTTCACTGGAGTTTTAGATTGTTCCAAACGTTTTGGAAAACCCTATCTCTTCTACAGACTTGCTTGAGAAGCCATGTTTGATATGCCATAAAGTCATCCAGCCTGGGTCTAGTCCATGTGCTAAATTCCCATTTAAGTCTGTGTGTAGAGTGCTGTTAAGAATGGGCCCAATATTTTTCATTCAATCATTTTCAAATGTGAGTTTTAATAAACTGCTTACAATTTTCCCACCCCCATGCACAACAAGCAGATAGAAAGGGCATGCATGGGAGGGTGGGGTGGGGAATAACTAACTAACTAAAAATATTGTCTTACAAGACTGAGAAACAACATTACGAATGGGCAAAGACATGCTAGAGTTTCATCTGATACAGGATGGGAGCATTTTGTTCCTGAGTTCAGCAAGGCCTTGGAATTTCATATGCCAGCTAAACCATTCCTCACATGACCAAAGAGTCATGGTCTGGTCAAGATGATTCTTTTACAGTGGTGTACAGATGTTAGCAACTATTTTACAACATTCACTGGCTTTTTAGAACTTGATGTGCTGAGGAGTTGTTTGCATCCCTGCTGGTGAGGAGAGGTCTAGTGATCTCCTGCTGGGAAGCAAAGTAGGGGAAGGAAAGAATTAACGTCAGGGAAAGGGCAGGCACCATCCCCCCACAAGGATTCCCCTAGGGAAGTGCAGCTTTAAATTGGTCATGCCCCCATAGGATCATCCCTGAGCCATCATTGCCACATCCCCTTCCTGGTCAGCACCACCCACTTTTCGAGCTTCTCTGTTTGGCTGCTACCCCCTCCCCCCCACCCACCTATGCTGGTGAAGGGGAGGTTCTGGCGGGCTGACTTCTCTGCCACCTGAGGCAAAAGGGGGCATAATCCAAGCCTAAATCTAACTCTGAACATTACAGCAGCTCAGTGAAGGTCCCAGAATAGCTTTGTGTTACATGACGTGCACTGGCTTCTAAATAACAACAAACTGTAAGCTCTAGACTCTAGAGCTTGATCCTGAATTTTCGGTGTACCCTGCAAGAGAGTTGAGACCTGTTCCCATGCTTCTTGTACAGCCTAAACTTTACTCAGGGTTAAAGGGAGCTGAAGTAGCTGACCTGGTCTTAGATGCATCTAACTTTGAGGGAGGAGGAGGAGGAGGGATAAGGGAAGGAGAGTTAAACAACAATTCTCCTTATACAGGAAAGAGAGACAGAAATATACTTGCTATAAAAATAACGAAGGGTTTGTGTTCGTACTGTTTGTGGTTTACATTTCTGTATACCATTCAGTAGTCATGTCACAAACATGTCAGGTGCAAAATGGTTAGAAAAAGGCATATTTGGCAAAGCAACGTAACTTGCATTGATGGGACATTCGCGGTGGGGGATGCAAAACAAATGTCATTTACAAGAACAACTAACAGGATTATGTGAAATAAATACACTTCTGGCTGCACCACTGCCCAAAAATTGCAGGGGGCAAATCCTGCTCTGGCACTGACTTCCACTGGAACACTTATGCCAGAGCTGAATTTAGCCCCATAGTCACAGATGAGTGCATGTACTGAGATTTATAAATAAGCCCTGTAAGTGCACTTGGAAAAAAAAATCTGAAATCCTCAAGCAGTTTTCTCTCCATGCATGCTGAAGCCTACATCACCCCCAATATAGTTAGCAGAAAAATCTCTTCTAAACAAGCTGCAAACAATCCAGATGATGTTGAACCACTGTCTAATCCCTCATTTATGATAAAAGAAATCATACAAAGACAAAGTTAACTTGTGGATGAAATGCTGTGTTTGGGTAAGTAAAGAACATTGCTATGCAAGAGAAACCACGCACAGCATCTTAATACTCTTACACCTGTTTTGAGACAGCTACATGTGAGATTCAATGCCCTGCAAACTTCCCCTAAATCTCAACTTTTATCTATCAGACCTTCCAGTTCCAGTGACCCATGTCAAACTGGGCCAGATTTTGTAGTGGTTTCATGAGGTGCACAAATGGGGACCATGCTGTGAGTCTGAAACATTATGCTTAAATGGCTACTTACTTCGGGATTAAACTTTGTTCCTTAAATTCTCCAGTGCCCAGCTGGCCTTCAGACCCAGCTCCCCAGGAGAAGACCTTTCCTCTGTTGCAAACAGCCAGCGAGTGTTCTTTTCCACAGCTGACATGGACAATAATCTGTGCTTCTAAAGCTTGAATTTGTTCTTTTTGGTGGAGAAAAAATGTTATTCAGAGGTTACAGAAATAAAAGATATACACAAACCATACCTGCCAATAGCAAAGGATTAGTCATATAGCAACACTCAGCTCCTGGGGGAAGAAATTCACATTGATGATTCCTCCCACTAATTAAGAAGTAGCATAAATAGGCTCTAAATCAGTGGTTCCCAAAGTGGGGTTCGCGAACCCCAGGGGGTTCGCAGAACGTTTCAGGGGGTTCGCAAGAAAAATTTCATTAATGGCAGCCAGAGGACTCTGCTGGGACCCAGTTGCAGGGCAGACAGCCCGAGCCCCAGGGAGAGCAGGGCCGGGCAGTTTGAGCGGGCAGCCCGAGCCCTCCCTTGTCAGCCAGGGAGCTGGCAGCCCGAGCCTCGGGGAGAGCGGCAGTTTGAGCCGGCAGCCCGAGCCCACCCCATCAGCGGTGGAGCCAGCAGCCCGAGCCTTGGGGAGAGCGGGCAGTTTGAGCCGGCAGCCCCAGCCCTCCCCTGTCAGCGGGGGAGCCAGCAGCCCCGAACCCCAGCACTCCATGCGGGGTGCAGGTGGCAGCTCGGATCCCTGTCCTTGTCAGGCAGGGGAAGTTTGCATCCAGGGCAGTCAGCAGGGGGCCACGCTGAACGTGGGGGGTGGTCCCAGCTAATCTGCACCTTCCTGGGCGGAAGAAAAGCTGTTTGCGAGCCAAACCAGCCAGAAGCACGTTGTAGCCAGTGTAGGAGTGTTAAGGTGTCTCAGTAATTGTCCTTCTCTCTGGAGGGCTGATTTGCTTCAGTGAGTGAATCTTCTCAGTTTCTAGTTTGTTGGTTGTTTGCAGTCTCTCTCTATTATTTTTATTAGAACTTTTGTACACAAGTTCAATGGATAAGTGGCTGAAAAAGGAAAGTGTAAAGACGCTGGAATCAGCTAGTGTTTCCTCAAGTCCACACTGTGGAAAATCTACGTCTAATGATCATGATGGTCCTGGAAAGTCACTTACAAAGAAAAGAAAATATGACGATGATTATATAAAATATGGCTTTACATGCATTGGTGATCAAGAATGTCCAAAACCACTGTGTGTGATTTGTGGTGATGTTCTAGCAAACAGCAGCCTCAAACCTTCTCTACTTTGGCGCCATTTAGAAACTAGGCATCCTGCACAACTCGACAAGCCTGTTGATTTTTTCAAGCGAAAATTAGCTGAGAAGAAAAGTGACATTACCAGTTTTATATCCAAAGCAAGTACTGATAATGAAAATGCACTTGAAGCGTCATACCGCATGAGCTACCGAATAGCAAAAGCATCAGAAGCCCATACCATAGCAGAGAGCTTGATTGGTCCATGTATAAAAGACGTAGTTCATTGCATGATCAGAGAAAAGGCTGCAAAAAGGATTGACATGGTACCTTTGTCCAATAATACGTTGTCACGAAGAATTAATGACATGTCAAATAACGTAGAGACCACAATTGTACATAGAGTGAAAAATAGTCCATATTATGCTATACAGTTGGATGAATCAACTGATGTAGCTAATCTAGCTATTTTGTTACTGTTTGTACGTTATGTGAATGAAGGTCTGGTTGAAGAAGACTTGTTGTTTTGCCGACCATTGGAAGAACGTACAACTGGAGAAGATATCTTCAATCTGACTAATGCATATTTTCAAGAAAAGGAAATAGATTGGTCTCGTTGCCTAGGCATTGCACTGATGGGGCCACATCAATGACGGGGAAGTATACTGGATTTGTAGCTCGAACAAAAAAGGTTGCATCAAAAGTCTCTTGGACTCATTGCAGCATCCATAGACAAGCCCTTGCAACAAAACGCATGCCAGAGGGACTGAAGGAAGTGCTGGACAATGCAGTGAAAATGGTGAATTTCATAAAATCATGGCCAACAAATTCCAGAATATTTCACGTACTTTGTGAAGAAATGGGTAGTATACACGACTGTGTGTTGACCCATACTGAAGTTAGATGGCTCTCAAGGGGTAAAATCATTGTGCGCTTGTTTGAGGTTAGAACGGAAATCCTAGTTTTTTTTCAACAGCCACCCTTTCCACCTTGCCAGCTGTATGGAAAATAATGTCTGGCTCCAGAGCCTAGCTTATTTAGCAGATATTTTCTCAAGAATTAATGACCTAAATTTATCTCTTCAAGGCCTCAATATAACAGTTTTCAATGTGCAAGAGCGAGTTGAATCCCTGATAAAGAAGTTGCAGTTCTGGGAAAGTTGTTTGGAAAACAATCAAACTGAGTGTTTCAGTAATTTTCATGACTTCCTGGCAGAACATAAACTTCAGTTGGATCAGTGCACTAAAACCAATATAATTGCACACCTAAAAGGACTTTGCACAACTTTCAGGGAATACTTTCCAGCTATGTCAGGCGGTAATGACTGAATTTGCAACCCTTTTGATGATACCACTTTCTCAACACAGATATTAAACACCAAGGAAAAAGAGAAATTGATTGAGATCTCCTGTGATTACGAACTGAAAAGGAGTTTCAGAAATCTATAATTGATCAACTTTTGGCTGAGTTTAAGAAACGAGTACCCCTTTCTGGCAGAAAAAGCTGCTGCAGTTTTGTTACCATTTTCAACAACATACTTATGCGAGAAAGCATTTTCCTCGTATGCACATCTGAAAACCAAATACAGAAACAGACTTGATGCCGAACCAGACCTGAGACTTTATCTTTCTCCAGTGGTTCCAGACTTCCAAGAGCTATGCAGAGCAAAGCAAGTGAATCCATCACACTGAGGAAATTTAAACTTAAATCCCTGGAAATATTCATTTTTAGGAGGGGGTTCACGAGATGTCACAATTTAGTGAAAGGGGTTCATGGGCTGTTGAAGTTTGGGAACCACTGCTCTAAATGGAGTTTCCTTCCTCTACTGGAAAGATCAGAGCTGACACAGGACCATGAGTGTGTTGGTTAATACAGAGGAAAAACAAGGGCGTTCTCAGTTTTCTAACACTTAACACTAATGTGCCTCAGGGGAAAATATTATGGCAGTACCACAAGAATATAAGAGAACTTTTATACTAAGGCAGGGGTGGCCAACCTGAGCCTCAGAAGGAGCCAGAACTTACCAATGTACATTGCCAAAGAGCCACAGCAATACGTCAGCAGCCCCTGTAGTAAGAGGAGGCCCTGAGATATAAACCTTGGTATCAGAGGCCCGGTATGAGGCCTAAGGCCTGAACTAAAGTAATGGTCAAGACTTTGCTAACATAAAGCAAAGTTAAGCTGTGAGCCAGAGGCCGGCTCGGTTCACAGAAGCTGGCAAGAAAAGGGCTGATGTTGCATAAATATATATTCACCTAGCAAAGTTAAAGTATAAACATGGTACCAAAACACACTATACTGGAACATTCCACAGATAATATGGAACAAGCTGACCCATCCCAATGACAAGGGCAAAAGGGTAAAATGATGGATAGAGTTGTTTTGATCGAACTAATCTGTACAAGGTGAGAGGCGGCACCTTGCTACGTAGAGGAGTTGCACCTCAATACATCAGGAGTGATGTGTAACTTGTTTGTTTGTACCTGTGTATAAGAATGTATCCCGGTGGTCCCGGCCGAGGGGTCAGTGGAAAGTCCCGCCACTGACTGAGCCGGGTCCATTGCCCAGAGGCACTTTCTCGTAGTATGCCCTGAATTAGGCTAAGAAACCTACAGGGAACTGCAATTGAGTCCAAGGTTGCAATAAACCTAGTCGACGTGACTTTGCATCTTAGGGTACATCTACACTACAGGGGGGAGTCGATTTAAGATACGCAAATTCAGCTACGTGAATAGCGTAGCTGAATTCGACGTATCGCAGCCGACTTACCCCGTTGTGAGGACGGCGGCAAAATCGACTTCTGCGGCTTTCTGTCGGCGGCGCTTACTACCACCTCCGCTGGTGGAGTAAGAGCGCCGATTCGGGGATCGATTGTCGCGTCCCGACGGGACCCGATAAATCGATCCCCGAGAGGTCGATTTCTACCCGCCGATTCAGGCAGGTAGTATAGACCTAGCCTTACTAGACTCTGTGGTTATTGGGGGTTCTCTTCGGGTCTGCTGGGTCAGCTATCTGCGCAGAGCTGGGGCAGCACACAGCGGGAACACACGCACGCAGCCGAGTGATATCAACATAGGAGAAGGCAGAGCGCTACACCGGTAGCATCTGACAACAGCAGATAATCCTAACGGATGGAAGGCAACTAGCCAGCAGCATCCTACCGGGACTGTGTTGAAGTTGGTGTGTGAAACTGAAGGACAGCAACAAAGGGAAAGCAAAGTCTTGACCATTACTTCAGTTCAGGCCTTAGGCCTCATACCGGGCCTCTGATACCAAGGTTTATATCTCAGGGCCTCCCCTTACTACATTCCCCCACATTTTGTCTTTTTATGGGGAGGATGTTTACCCATCCTCCCGGAAATCATACAGTGTCATGCTCTCTTATTTGTCAGTGTTTGATTTTGCAAAGGGACATTTCTGTTTAGCCAAAGTGAGCAGAGATGCCTCGTACTTGTGTGAACAGTGCAGATAACTTCTGCTATGTTTGTGGTGAAGTGACTTTTGCATCACAAAAGCGCAGTATAACCACTATGGTTAAGAAAGCCTATCACCTTTATTTTGGCTGCAAAATTGGAGATCAAGACAAGAGGTGGGCCCCACACATGTGCTGCAACACTTGTGCAACAAATCTTGACCAGTGGTTGAAAAGGAAAAGGAAATCTATGCCTTTTGTAGTGCCAATGATTTGGAGAGAGCCAACAGATCATACCAGCAATTGTTACTTCTGCATGGTGCCTCTAGTTGGGAAAGGTGTGTCAAAGAAGAAAAAGTGGACTGTGCATTATCCAAAAATTCCATCAGCTATACACCCAGTACCCCACGGAGAAGGACTGCCAGTTCCTGATGCACCAGAATCATTCTCACTTGAGTCAGACGAGGAAGAGGAAGAGGATGAAACTTCTGGTCCTGAACCATCAATGTCACAGAACCCACATTTTCTCCCATCCTCCTCCTCTGAACCACACCCTATAACACAAGGTGAACTGAATGATCTTGTCAGGGATTTGGAACTACCCAAGAGTAAGGCAGAGCTTTGGGCTCCAGACTACAGCAGTGGAATCTCCTGGCAGGTGATGTTAGGGTTTCCATGTTCTGTGACCGTCAAAAGGATCTTGTCCCATTCTTCTTCATGGAAGGTGATCTTGTAGCCTGCAACAACATCGATGGTGTGATGGCAGCCCTCAACATCCTTCACGATCCAGATGAGTGGAGACTGTTCATTGATTCATCGAAGCCGAGTCTTAAAGCTGTTTTACTGCATAATGGCAATGTTTTGCCATCAATTCCAGTTGGTCATGCAGTCCATATGAAGGAAACCTATGACAACATGAAACAACTTTTGAGGTGCATAAACTATGACCAACATCAGTGGCAGCTTTGTGACGATTTGAAGGTTGTTGCTCTCTTGCTTGGTCTGCAGACTGGATACACAAAGTACTGCTGTTTTCTCTGCGAATGGGATAGTAGTGCAAGAGATTCCCACTACATCAAGAAAGATTGGCCACTCCGACAGTCATTGGAGCCTGGGATGAAAAGTGTTCAGCATCCACCACTTGTTGAATCAAGGAAGATTTTGTTACCACCCTTACACATCAAGCTGGGTCTGATGAAGAACTTTGTCAAGGCCATTGACAAAACACAAGCAGCTTTCAAGTACCTCTGTGGAAAATTTCCAAGGTTAAGTGAAGCTAAGCTAAAGGAAAGTGTCTTTGTTGGTCCTCAGATTTGTGAACTTCTTTGAGGTGATGCATTTGACCATGCACTGCGTGGCAAGGAAAAGACGGCACGGAAAGCCTTCCAGTTAGTGGCAACAAAGCAGACAACTACAGGTTGTTGGTGGAAAACCTCCTCAAGGCATACAAAAGCCTTGGTTGCAACATGTCACTAAAGATACCTTTTTTGCACTCTCATCTAGATTTTTTTCCACCGAACTGCGGAGCAGTGAGCGACGAGCATGGCGAGCGATTTCACCAGGACATTGCAACAATGGAGAAACACTATCAGGGCAAATGGAGCCCATCAATGCTTGCAGACTATTGCTGGACAGTGACAAGAGATGCTCCATTGAATGAATACAAGAGACAAGCCAAGAAGCGCCGAGTAGACACTGAATAGGACTAAACTATGTACATAATAGTTTGTTGCCTTTTGTTTCATAATAAATTTTATTTATATAACCCTTTTGCTGATTTTTAAAGTGTTACATAAACAGGACAGGTGAAATATTATCATGTAAAGCAACCATAAACACATGAAAAGACCTAGGTTTACAATTTATGATTAAAACTCTACTATCTACACAATATACATAGACATAAAATGTAAAAACTTAAATATCTTAGAAACAGTAGCCAATCAATTGTTTTAATTGTCATATTTGAATTCAGCACATCAAAATACATAATAAATAGCACATTTTATCTCTGAAGCAGACGACTTCTCAAAAATTGTAGACCAGTGTAATAAACCCTTCTGTTTTACAAGGCTGGCTGACAGTCACTGCTGACTGCGAAGTTGAGGGTTTATAGCCCTTGTTGGGGGGCATGTAAGGCTTCCCAGGGTGTCCTGTTCAGGTGGACTCATTGCGGGGAGCTCAGGGAAACAGCCAAGGAGGCTTGCTGTAAAGAGAGAGTATGCCCTGAGGGGTAGTCACACTACAAGAGGGTCGGTCCTGTCTGAATTTCATTCAGAGTAGTTCCAGAGTATTGAACCAGTGGACTGTGACAAGCACATTTCCTTATCTTGCTGGAAGCAAAAATGAAGTTCCTTGGAAGGATGCTGAGTCTGTCAGTCAGGGAAAATGCACTGCATAGTCACTGGGGTACAGTTAAAAGGTGTTCCATAAATTGGTATTTTCTTGCTTTTCAGGAGTTGTATTGGTGTGTGTGTGTGGGGGGGCCAGGTTGGGGGGGGGATGCCAACACAACCATCCTTAATTCTTTTCAACAAAAGTTTTTGCTTCTGGAATATTATTAATAACCTACTTCTCGTGGCATAATGGAAACAGTGAATATACAGGAAGATCTGGACAAAGAAAGTGGTAACTCACTGTATTTACAAGATACAGTAGTCCACAAAACTGAGTTTAGCAGTAGCAATGTAGCAATTCACGTGTATTCAACATAACATTCAACCAATTTTTAAAAATCTAATTATACAAAAAGCTAGCCAACAGTTTAAATACATAACCCCTGCTATGCAGAGCAGCAGACAAGCCATGCAAAACAGACCGCCTGCAGTCTTTTTTGATTATGATGCCAAAATGTTAGCTACATCAGCCACGTAAGAATTTTCTCAGGGGATGGCTTAAGATTCAGATATTGATAACTCTTGACATATTTTTGCTTCCTTAACATCAATAATGTTTTTAGAGAGAAGCATCTTCTATTTTTTTTATGCTTTATACCCAAAGTCTCACTGCTTGTGTTGTATTTTACTAAACGCTTTCCCCGTTAATTTTTTTTCCTTATTGTGGGGGTGGGGGGACACTTCTCTGAGCAAGGTTTATCTTTTTAAACTTCATGTTCTTCCATATGGGATGATTTTGAAATCCTGCCATTTGAATTATTTTTCTAGTCACAGAGTTTAAAGACAGAAGGGTCTACTAAATCATCTAGCCTGACCATCTGTAGATACCAGGCCACCCCCACCACCTGCACACTAAACCCAAAAACCAAAATCAGACCAAAGTATGACAGCCCACAGCAGACGAGGCTATTCTATGCCACGTAGAGAAAACAGAAGGGACTGAGCCGCACCAATGCCCGAGGCTCCTGTAATGGCAGGAAAATGATTAAGTGAGATATACCCAGATAATCCTGGCAAGTGACACAGAGATTATCCATGCTGCAGAGAAAGGCAAGCGCCCCCCACGCAAATGCCAATCTGATCTGGGGGGGAAATTCCTTCCCAACCCCACATACAGTGATCAGTTAGAATCACCGAGCACCTGACCAAGAACCAGCCAGGCAAGCACCCAAGAGAGAGAACGTTCAGTGCCCCGGCCCACCCAGCATCATATCTCCAACCACGGCCATCTCTGATGCTTCACAGGAAGGCGACAAATAAACCACCAGCCACATAACCTTTGCGTAGTGACAGCACTCTCTTTGCAGAAAGTGCGACTCGTCTTGTCTGCGTGATATGCAACCTGACAACACCAGGACACCAAATTAGGCATTGCTTTATTTAAAATAAAAAAATGCTCGTAGCCAGAATACCATGAAGAAAACAAAAAATATTCTGTGCCAAGACTCGTGTAGGCACTGTAATTTTAACAGGATCACTCACAGGCTACAAGTTACACAAACACATAAGTCTCTCTGCAGGAGCAAGGCTTGTTTGTACCGATATTGATTTGCACCAATCAAGGTGGATAAAAATCAATGATTTTTTTAAAAAAATCAAAAATATCAGATTTTTTAAATTTAAATTGGATTTTTTTGATAAAATGCTTTTTGGTGAAAAACCTATCTAAACATGGGTTTAATTAAGATACATAATAGCTCAAAGATATCTCATCATGGAATAGGGATTATAAATTCTAATTCTACAGCATGAGACAATATATTCATGTAATGTTTAAGAAAAGATTGTAAATGAGTTCCCATAGTTCATGGATTAGGGACCCAATTTTATGGGGTTCCAGGGGCTTCTGTATAGATTATTTAGGTTAATCTTGCTATCTGCCCAATGGGACTCAGTGCTCAGTCTAGAAGATACCATCCGAGAAGCTCAGTTTTGCAGTTCTCAAACTGTGGATTTGTCTCTCCAGAGGTAACATGCTTGTTAACAGCAAAAATGTTTTTAAATAAATAAATAAACAAACATGTAGAGATGAGAAATAACAGACCTCAACTCTACTGTCCCTCTGCAAATGTGTGTACACAGAGTCAATCCCTTACCTCTCTCTAAATGTGCAAACTTTCAAAAAGTTCAATGAATAGAAGATTGTTGGGGGCAGAATAGAGCTGGACAAGGAGAAGAAGTCTGGAGATAAATGTGAGAAGCAAGGGACATATGCTTGTTTTGTTAAAATGTTATATTTATATTATAGTTTGCTTTTGAAGAAAAAAAATCCAGAATACTTAACGTTGTTGTTTTAGTTAAATAAAACAATTTAAATGTCCGTCTGGTGATGTTCTCCTCCTAATGCAGCATGGCAAGAAAATACTTGAAATATTAATGATTAACCTGTTGAATTGGAGATAGTTCACCTCCCAGTGACTTCATAAATATCTGCTTCAATTACCTTTGGTAAATGAAATAACCAATCAATCATTCATTTTCTGATATAGCTGTAAAACTCATCTGAAAAGTTTTCAAAATAAATCACTGTTTAAAAATGTAAAGTATGTACCTTCTAAAAATGAAACCCACATCTATCTCTGAGTTGTGAAGAATATGTATTAAGGTTATAACCAGGGCCGGCTCCAGGGTTTTTGCCGCCCCAAGCAGAAAAAAAAAAAGAAGAAGCCACGATCGGCAGCAGCTCCACTGCGCCGCTTTCGTCTTCGGCAGCAGGTCCTTCCCTCCGATAGGGACAGGGACCCTCCACCGAATTGCCGCCGAAGAGCCCAATGTGCCGCCCCTTCCCCTTGGCCGCCCCAAGCACCTGCTTCCTCAGCTGGTGCCTGGAGCCAGCCCTGGTTATAACAACCAACCAGAATGCACTTTTATGTAGAAAACCATGATTAATTTGAGTCTTCCTGACTAGTGATTTAAATCAATTTGATTTAAATCAAATTCACCCTGGCACTGATATTGATTTGCAGGTGCAGAGAGGGCTGTCGCCTTCTCTACCTGCTCTCACTAATCTTTCTCAAAAACAACAAGGTGGCACCTTAAAGACTAACAGATTGATTTGGGCATAAGCTTCCCTGGGTTAAAAAAAAAACCCCACTTGGTGCCTTTGTTGTTTTTGTGGATACAGACTAACAGGGCTAGCCCCTGATCCTAGCTTCTCTGACAGGTTCTAGAGTAGCAGTCGTGTTAGTCTAAGATGCCACAAGTACTCCTAATCTCTGAGTTACTGGTGCTGAGTAGAGCCAGCCAGCCCCACGCAGGCAGAAAGGCAGCAGAGGCTGGGTTTCGCCACTCAGCAGCTGATTGCCCCCACCAGGAAACCGAAACCGAAAGTAGCAGCGACCTGCAGGCGGAATCCGAAACCTGCAGCTGGATCGGCAGGAGGGAGAAATAGAAACTTACCGGAGCGGGCGGGCTCCCCTCCCCACCCTTCCCGGGGCTGCTTTCCCAGCCGGCTGCACACACCCAGCGGAACCCTCCTCACCCCCCAGCCCTGCCCTAGTGCCGGGAGAGCTCCGGCCCCAGCGCCCGGGGTCAGGGCAAAGCACAGCACAGATCCCCGCTGCACCCAGCCTGCCCCAGCCCCCGCATCGCCCCGTGCACCTGGCCCCGTCCTCCCCGCCCCCGGTGGCGCAGGGCCCCGCAGCTCCAGCGCCTGGAGCCCGGCAGTTCCCAGCCTCTTACCCGGCGTGTAGCCTCCTCGCTGCCCCGGGCAGAGCTTCCTGCCCAGCTGCCCCCGGGCGTTGGCCCCGCAGGAGCAGACGGTGCCGTCCGGCCCCAGCAGGAGCGTGTGGCGCTCCCCGCAAGCCGCTTCCAGCAGCGTCCAACCCCCGCCGGCCTCTGGCCCCCGCCGGCACCGCACCAGCCCGCCGGCGGCCGCCTCGCCCAGCCCCAGCTGCCCGCAGGAGCCGGCTCCCCAGCAGTACGACATGCTGGGCCGGTGGCTGCTGCTTCTGCTTCGCCCAGCCTCTGCACCGCTACCCCGGGGAAACCTGCCTCCGCCCTCCTGTTTCACGCCAGCCCAGCCCAGCCGGTCTCTTTCCAGCCTGCCCTGCCTTGCAGCTGGCGGGGGGAGGGGGCTTTCCCTGCGGCCCCTTCCGTGGCATTACTGGGGGCGTTTGGGGAGAGAGAGAGTGTCACCCGGGGCAGTGAGGCACCCAACTGCTCTTTGTGCCTTTGGAAATCTCTCCCCTAAGTGCTTTTAAAGTGTGTATATAAACAAAGCCGTAGCCCCGCAACCTCCCCCAAACCAGAGAACAGCCCCTGGCCAACCAGAGATAACAATCAAACTCCTTGCCCTCCTTTGTCGACTAAAACCATTCCCGCTCTGCTGCGGTCATCTGGAGTGCCACTGATTTGCAATGGGCTTTGTGTGGGCACATGAAACCTACCCACCTGGAGGCAGTTGCAGGATGAAAGCCTTTTACACTGTGACAAAGGCCATGTCTACACTACAGAGCTTTAGCCAGTACAGCAGAGCCACCTATTGCAGACACCGCATAAGCCAGAAGAAGGAGTTCTTCTGTGGGCATAACTACATTAGCTAAACCCACAGAATACTCTTCTGCTGGCGTAGTTGCGTCTTCTCTGGGTAGCTAGTGAGTGTGACATTTTCCTCATTCCTAGTGGATATAGCTAGGCTCACAAAACTTTGTAGGATAGACTAGGCCGATACTCTGTTAAAAGAAGCCATGTTCTCAGCTGGCAAAGCTTTTCAGAGAGGTTCCAAATTTTTGCCAAGGAACTGGGGCAAATCAATGCCCAAATCTTAAATGTTAAGCACATGGGTAATTTACTCACATGAACAGTACCGTGGAAATCAACGGGATTACTCACATGGGCACAATTATACACATTTAAATGTTTGCAGGATTGGGGACCTTGACTCTAGTAGGGATCTAATCCTGATGTGATTAAAATGGCAGAACTTTCCTAGTATGGATGCAGTTATACTGGCATCAGTGTTTATAGCAGTATAGTTTATGCCAGTTCAAGATGCAATAAACTAGTATAACTGTTCACACTTAGGGCTTATACTGGTATGATTATATTGGTTAAAAATTAACACCCTTAACTGATACATCAGGATAACTTTTCTAGAGTAGGCCAGTCCTTACAAGCAGCACCGTGAGTTCATTAGTGTTCACACAGAGCAGATGGGGACATGATTTTTTTATGGCAAGCAGAAAGAGCCACTGAGTAAAATATATGGTATTCAGTGTATCTGTGACATTTGGAGGTTCAATTCAGACCAGTAAGGAGTTGGGTCACCACCAGTCCTGTAACCCTGGGTGCCTAAAATGCTTTGCTGCTAGGCAGAGCCGTCACATGGGTACAGCGAATCGGGGCGACTGCTGTGGGCCCTGCATTTTGGGGGGGGAGAGGCGTGGGCTGGTGCAATTGGCTTGGCAAGGTCGGTCCCGGAAGTGAGGGGTCAGTCCTGGAAGTGACAAATTCATCATTTCCACCCTGGGCCCTGCACCCCCCTAGGGACAGCCCTGCTGCTAGGCCTCACAGCCTGGACACCAACATCCAGTAGACAAGCATGCACTTCCTTGAGTGTCTGTGCTCCATGCAGCCCTTGTTCCACTTTCAGACCCCAGCAGCCTTCCTACGTCACAACAGCTCCACCTGGTCTCCACCAGCCTGGGTTACTACCTTCAGGGTGAGCCCAACACCCCTCAGTCCTGAATTTCCCCAAAACCATCTGCCTGAAAGCATCCAGTCATCTCCTGGAATGCTCAGAAGTAATAAGGTTTGTTGCTCCCTTAAAGAGACAAAAGCACAGCTTATTACTGTAACTGGAGTTAACAATCACTTCAATTCAAACACAGCACTGGATTGGTTTAGATTAAAAGTAAAACAAGTTTATTAATAAAAAGAAGGAGATTATCCTTTGCACTTGAACTCACTTAAAGACACAAATGGTTACAAGCAAATAAAAAGTAAAATACGCTTTCAAGGGACTGAGATTTAGCAAACTACAGTCTTCATTCAAGGTACATTTCTGACCAATCCCTCCTCTTTCTAGTCATGGCTGATTTTCTCTCAGTCAGGACCTTCCACAAAAATTCAATGTGCTGGTTTTCCTGTCTTCCTGTGTGAAAGATGCCAAATGTTTCCCCTTCTCTCTCTGTGTTCATGGACATCCTGCCTTTTGAAGCAGGGTCATCATGCTGTTCTTTTCGTCCTGTGGGCTTCCCACCATCTGCCTGATGATTTGTATGTAAATTGGTCTTCCAATGTTTTGATTCCATAATGTCTACTTTACATTAGAGACAGGTACATAGCTGCCTTCCCTCCTGTCTGGGAGAAAACATGTTTCTCCCTTTCTTTGGTCATAGACTTTAAAGCATATCATCAGTGAGTATTCATAAATCCTCATATAGTGTTAATACACTAATGTTACAATGGTGTTAATCACCAGTGTGTCAGCTTTCATAAAAGACCTCATCTGATACACTCTTCTAATACAGTAATATTGTATACAATCAGTTGATTCAATTACTTATCATTTGAGGTTCAGACTCCCCATCTTTTAGTCCAGTAAACCATTGAAATCTATTATTTGAGAAAGTTCCTTTTCTCCTTCTGCGAGGGGATACCATGCAGTCTGGTGAAGACTTCATACTGGTGCCTGCCCCACTGGTGATAGCTGAGTTGTTACCTCCTTCCCTTGTTAACTTCATGGCTTTGTTTACCTTTTATGTACATGCACCTGCATTGCCTCTGCCTGACAACCAGGCAGGTCAGTCAAGCAAAGACACGTTCTATCGTCTAAGGCAGACTGGGCGTATGCATTGCTTGCCAAATACATTTTAAGAACATATTTCTAGCACCTCTCCATAACTCTGTGTACACATCTTGTACATACATCACACAAGAATATTAATGATCAATGAGTTATTAGTTTTTCAATGATATATTACATCCCATCTTTTGGGTATATATCACGATCACAGTGTCTTAGGTGTAGTAAGTGTGTCAGGCTGGACAAGAGTTTTTGACACAAAGCAATGAACACCAATGGGCCTCTGTGTCTCACTGTCTCAGAAGGATGAAAGGCTAAATCAACCCTGGAATCTGTGGTTATCATGGTGTTTCAGAGCTAGAGGCTCTGATCCCACATTGCATGTGGGTAGATCCTTGTGGATGCGTAACCTGCTTAGGTGAACAGGTACGCCAGCATGGAGCTATCTGGAAGTCAGCTGTCTGTCTACGAGGATCAGTTAGAAGTACTGTAGGGACTTAATCCACTTCACCCAGAACCTCCTAAACGGACTGGTTAGGGGCCTGATTGTGCAGACACTTAGTATGTGCATAGTTTCACTCATGTGAGTAAATACTGCTCATGTAAGTAAAGTTATGCACATGCATAAAAGTGTTTCAACAATAGGTCCTAAATTTTGAAATTCATCCTCTTTAGATGAAATTTATTTCTCTTTTCTTATATTACATTTTATAGGAAAAATGTGTCAGAATCTACAGAAAAGTGAAAAATGATTAAAGGATTAGAAAACTTTCCTTATAGTGATAGACTCAAGGAGCTCAATCAATTTAGCTTAAAGAGAAGGTTAAGGGGTGACTTGATTACAGTGTATAAGTACTGTATTTACATAAGGAACAAATATTTAATAGTGGGCTCTTCAATCTAGCAGAGGAAGGTATAACATGATCCAACGACAGGAAGTTGAAGCTAGACACATTCAGGCTGGAAATAAGGTATAAATTTTTAATGGTGAAAGTAACTATTGGAACATTTTATCAAGATTCACCATGGATTCACCATCACTAACAATTTTAAAATCAAGTTTGGATGTTTGTCTAAAAGATCTGCTCCAGGAATTATTTTGGGGAAGTTCTAGGACACAGGGGGTCAGACTAGATGATCACAATAGTCCCTTCTGGCCTTGGAATCTATGAATGTCAGGCAGTTCCCACAGTTCAACTTGGCTAATTCATAAAGTGGACTCAACAGCTGACAAGAGCTTCAGTGTTCAGGGTCAAGATGCTGATGATTTCTGTAATGTGTTCTCATCTGATTGCAATGTATTATAATGCACAGACTAACTTCTGTTTGAAAGATTATTTGAGTCAGAGTAACAGTCCTCACTCAGGGTTGGCTGGGAAGTATGGCCTAGTGGTTAGGGCTATGCCCCATGACCAGCAGAGGGACTGTTGGTAGATGAGCCCAGGCCCTTCCACTCCACTAGACTCCAACCTAGGGTATTTTGAGTCTACTAGTGATTTGGCACGAAAGCTGCTTAAGGCTGCCCTCCCTGAGCCACTTCCCACCCACCCAGGCTAGCTCAGTCCAAGGCTTCCTCCTGCTGGGGTAGTTCAAACCAAGGGCTGGTCTACACTGGGTGGGTGGGGGGGAATGGATCTAAGATACGCAACTTCAGCTACGAGAATAGCGTAGCTGAAGTCGACATATCTTAGATCGACTTACCTCCAGTCCTCACGGTGCGGGATCGATGGCTGCGTCTCCCCCATCGACTCCACTTCCGCCTCTCGCGCTGGTGGAGTTCCAGAGTCGATGGGGAGCGCATTCAGGGATCGATTTCTCGCGTCTAGACGAGATGCGAGAAATCGATCCCCAATAGATTGATTGCTACCCGCTGATCTGGCGGGTAGTGAAGACATACTCCAAGAGAATAAAAAGGGATTACCAATGTCGACTCCAGGATCCATATGTGGGGGAGAGGGGAATGTTTCCCTCTCCTCCCTTCCTTCAGGGAGGGCCCTTTGGGGCAGTTATCTTAGAGATTTGGGCCTTCCCTTTGCTCTGCACTGCAGGTATCACAGGTCTGCCCCTAAATGAGCTGTTTCCCTCTCTTTTAATTCCTCTGCCACATGGAGCATTTGCTGCAGGTGTGGCAGGGCAGGGCTGGCTGGGCCCAAAGTGATTTGTTAACCCCTTGGTGCCCAGTGTGGGGTTTGTACACCCCATCACACACAATCTAAGGCATGTTTTAATGTCCCATTATGAAGTAAGTTTGTTTAGCTGTTTATGGAGCCATTTGGTCACATGGACTCCTTTCTGATACAGGTCCATCTCTTCTCTTTTTCCTCTTCCCTGAGCCCTTTCCCATCACAATCACACAAGATGATGCATCATGTCACTCTAGCCCAGGACATGAACACTTACGATGACACACAATCACCAGAGCTGGTGAGCTCCCACACTCCCTTTTGGATCTACTTTATCACTAGTTGAGAGCAAGAGAGCAAACCCTGTCCTGCAGGTCCAGAGCCAGGCCCTGAAAAAGATTATCTGACTGTATAAGTGTGTAGCTGGATCACAACTAAGGGATGTTTAAAATCACTTCATAATGGGCTACTGAAACATGCCTTAGACTCTGGCTCAAATCATCTTTCAAACAGAAGTTAGTCTGTGCATTAGAATACATTGCAATCAGATGAGAACACATTACAGAAATACTCAACATCTTGACCCTGAACACTGAAGCTCTTGTCAGCTGTTGAGTCCACTTTATGAATTAGCCAAGTTGCACTGTGAGAACTGCCTGACATTCATAGATTCCAAGGCCAGAAGAGACTATTGTGATTATCTGGTCTGACCTCTTGTGTAACACAGGCCCTAGAACTTCCCTGAGTTAATTCCTGCTTCAAGTCTAGTAGCGCCTGTCCCTGGCTTCATCTGCCAGTTTTGTGGTTTTATAATTTCATTTTCCTATTTTAAACACGGGTTGTCACTCACCTGTTACTGTGTGAAAACCCCAGATAGCCAAAAGGACAAACTGACTAATCAAGGCTGCACATCAATAATTTTGGCTTCCGTGGGACAACTCATATGTATACATCTACTCTTGTGCTCTAGTATTTGCAGGATCAGGGCCTTACAGTGTATACAGAGGCGAGAGAGAGTGAAACAGACTAGGCACAAAGAGCTACTGAATGCACAAGCTGAAAAAAATGGAGGAATCTACATATTTTTCATTATTCCAGTCATTCTTGATGTTACTTGCAACAATATTAGTAAAATATTTTTGGACAGAAGTGTGATTTTTAAGTTGATTGTCCCTTAACCCAGAGTTATTTTTTAATCATAACTACTATCTATTGTTGGGTTTTGTTCTGCCACCCATCACCATAGTATCTGATGCCTTCCATGTAAAATCAATAGCAATTGCAAAGTCCCTCGTGGACTTCATGGTGTCTCAGGCACTTCCTCCTTTTCAAGGTCAGAACTCTGCTTAGGACAGGTTTGGGGATTTTTTGGGGGTGGTGGTGGGAGAATTGGTAGAGTTTGGGAATGAAAGGGGTGTTTGAATTGTGAGCATCACTTTTGGTCTTAAAAAGGAAGGTTTCGCAGCATTTCCTAAAGATGGTCATCTGCTGCATTTGGCTGCTCTCCTCTGAAGGATTGTTCCGTAGCTAGATCCTCTTGATGGAAGATACTTTGTCCACAACTCTCACATGCTTTGTCCTGTGTGTTGTGATCTGCATTATCCCAGAGGAGCGCTGATAACACGGTGATTCATAGATGGAAATTTGGTCTTTGATATAGCTGGGGCTTGAGGTATTAATTGCTTTGGAGATTAGAACCAAGGCCTTAAACTGGTATGGGAAACTTACTGAGAGGCAGTGAAGGGACTTATGCCTGGGCTTGATGTGCTTGCAGCAGCTTGAGCCATAGAGAAATTGGACAGTCGCTTTCTGTACCAGTTGGCGAACGTGCATCATCTTCACACTCAGCTCCGATACAATGAGTTACAAGGTATGTCAACGCGGCAATGTGACAGCAGCATGTGTAGACATTCCCAAGTTTAGCTTTTTCTAGCTAGCACAAGTGCCAATAGCAGCAAAGCCATAGCAGCCCGGACTTCATTATAGGACAGCTACCTGAGTACGTACCCCTTCACTGCTATTGTACTCACAGCTAGCTAGATTAAAGCTAGCTCAGTTATGGCTGCATGTGCTACAGTCACACCTCCAGCTGCAGTGTAAACATACCCACAGTAATCCACCCTGGAGATAACAATTGCATGGAGTACTGTGGGTAAGGCCCCATCTGGGAGGAAGGGATGGAGTTTCCTGGCAAGCTGGAGGTGAAAGAAAGCATTTTTGGAAACGGATGCTACTGGACTAGCCAAGTATAGTGAGGAGTCAAACAGAGCCCACGCTGATGAAAGCGGGTTGTGTGCCTTTGAGGGCAGCTGTTTGATCTTGGCCAGTTATTTCAATAGCACTCTTCTGTAAACAATTAGCTTTCTTCTTTCAAGCCCTTAGGATTTATGTGAGCCAGAGATTACATCAAAACTGTTCCCTCTCCTTTACATTAGAACAGATCTTTAATAACTAATTGTATTTAACAAAATCAGGGGCTAGTCAGACACCTAACTTGGTTATTGTTCTTTCTTTTTCACCGTATTCCACACACACACAACACTCATTTTAGGGAATAAATATTACCCCTGCTATATGACTGGAGCCAAATAACCTATTTTATGTAGTAAGGTTACTGCCGTTACAGCATTGTTTCCCAAGAGTGCGGGATGCACCCTCCTGGAGGGGCATGGCAGACTAGCGGGGGGAGGGGAGAGTTGGGACAGAGCTTTCAACTGTTCTCCAGAATCTCAGCTTTCAGTTGTTTTAAAAAGTAAGTCTCTAGTTATTCTAGTTATGAAAAAGAGCATGAAAAATATGGCCTGCGTGTAAGTGATGTGGTAATGTCTGCCTGAATTTGCAGAGAGGCTGAAACAATAACTCTGAGATGTGACCTGCCCCATTCATTTCAATGCTGCCTGCTAACTCAGATACCAGTGCTGATACTTTAAATGTCAATATTGTAAATGTTTGTGGAGCTTGTCAAAGCATATAAGCCAACAAAGGAAGCAACCTGAGGAAGAGCTCTGTGTGGCTTGAAAGCCTGTCCCTTCCACCAACAGAAGTTGGTCCACTAAAAGATATTACCTCGCTCACCTTGTCTCTCTCAGGAATGGAAGGGTCATATTATGAGGAGCTACACCAGTTTTTCCCCAGGTGTAGGGTGCACAGAGGCCTAGCTGGAGATGAATACATGTAGCTAGGTTGGTCTTTACTTGGCAGCATTCTGAACAAACAGTTATTTTCCTGAAAGAGGGAGTTGGCTTTCAAAAGTGAGGGAAATGCTACCCTAGAGATTAACTTTCCAAACTATTTTGAGAGGGCTTAAAGAGTTGAGTAATCAAATCAACTGTCTGTAACTCTACAGTGCCTCAAGTGTATATCTATGTGATCATCTGAATCATAAATACAATAACCAAGAAGTTTTAACAGAAAACCCTGATTGTTGTTGCGTTCCCTTGCCATGCGTTGAAGAGGATAAGATGATTTCAAGGCCTTCGGTGTCTTGAAAAGTCACCTGTGCACAAAACCAGTGCTGCAAGGCTTGAATCTCAAGATTACTTTACTTAACTTCTGTTATTAACCAAGTTGGTTGATATATATGCCTAGATTCTGCACTGCGGCATGACTAGACTTCAGTAGGTTTGTATGCCGAGTTGTAGTTTCATAGGTGCATCTGAAGAAGTGAGGTTTTTTACCCACGAAAGCTTATGCCCAAATAAATCTGTTAGTCTTTAAGGTGTCACCAGACTCCTTGTTGTTTTTGTAGATACAGACTAACACGGCTAACCCCTAATACTTGGTAGTTTCATATTGTTTCACTAGATTGCATTGCACCTCAGAATGTACCCATCCACAGACTGGATCACTGTAATATTGCATCAGCTTTCACAACACTGAAGCACTGAGACACGCAATTGATAGTTGACATAAGTTTTATCTTCCCTGAGGAAGAAATGGGCTTCATTTTGAGTAGAGCTGTAATGATTCCTTGAATTGGAATATGTTTATACACAAGTCGTCCCATGTCCTTACTCTATGGATCCCAACAGCCTGGAAATATAGAGAGATTAGATACTCATAATTCCTGGAGTATGTTGTTCCACTTAGATTATGAAGAATTTTTAGTTTATATTCAAATGATTAGTAAAATGTTAGTTGTCTTTTAGACAGTCCCAAAGTACTACATAATAAAGTTTAAAATAATCCATTTTTAAAACTATAAATGTTTTAATTTTTTAAAGCTATTTTTATCTCATGGAGGAGTCTGACCCAAACCCCTATGTTCAAACATCCCAGAACTTTGTAACTCAGGCCCATCTTTGTGTTATACATTCAAACTCATTCCTTAGCCTCTGAAGCCTGGTATCTGTTAAAATTGACGCTTTCCATTTCAGCTTTCTTCTTTTCTGTGGCATTCGCTGTCTTTGAGATAATTGATACTCAAGGTCCAGCAACTCAACAGACAAAAAAGTAGTTTAAAACACATGCACGCGCCTGCATACCGCTTTATGATCCTTTACAGCTATTTGAATATATTTCCGGGTTATTGTTGTTAAGTTATCCTTTTTTCTTTGAGTTGGTGGCGGCAGCTATATAGAGACATCAGACACCACAGTGTAGGCTGATGAGAGATACTTCTGGATGTATTCTGTAATCAGTCCGTGGAATTCACTACCATAGAAAATCACTGAGGCAAACAGTTTAGTGCTGTAGCTAAGGGGTCTGGAATATGAATAAGTATATTATTAATAGATTTTAGGGCCAGAAGAGACCATTATGATCAGCTAGTCTAATGTTTCTCAACTGGTGCTTGTGACAACTGAGGGGGTCACAAAGGTGTTAACATTTTATTACAATCCAAAGCAAAGAAAATCTCATTTCCCAACTAGTCACACACTCTTACCCTTCAAGATCAAGTATTCTCTCTCAGCCTTTCCACACACTCACTCACTCATGCTCTCTCATACACAGGCCTATCAATGTTAACATTGCTACATCTTTTTGTATCCTTATTTTTATAGTGCACATAATGGGGGAGTTGTGAATATTTCTGACTTCAAATAAGGGGTCATCTGCCTGAAAAAACACTGAGAAATGCTGATCTAATCTGATCTAGGCAGCTATAGTAAATGTAACCAGGGCAGTTACACTAAGCTCAGGCGCTGGGTGAAAAATATATCACAAGGAAAATTGGCTATCAGACTTCAGGATACAAGTTGATCTCTTGTAGAGAGATGTCAAGGAAAGTTTCTTCATGCAGTAGCATTACAAAATTGGCTAGATACAGTCACAGGGTGTTTGGCTTCCTCTAAGGGAAGATGTATAGGACACTGTCAGAGGCAAGATACCAGACTGGGCAGTTGTCTATTTTAGAGTACGTTTACACTACAAGCAACACAGCAGCTCTCCTGCGGTGCTGCGACTGTAGTGTAGATACTGGCTGCAGTGAGGGAAGGGTTTTTCCACTCACTGTAGTTAATCCATCCCCTCAAGAGGTGGTAGCTAGGTCAAAGGAAGAATTCTTCCTTTGACCTATCACTGTCTACAGTAGGACTTAGGGGTGTGAATTTTCCACATCCCAAGAGACATAGCTAGGTCAACCTAAGTTTTAGGTGTAGACTGGGTCTCCATGTGGTCACGTCTATGTTCCTATAAAGCTGCAGCTGAAAGTGTAGATGACAGCAGACATTGGGGCTTTTTGTTCCTAAGGATGTCAGAACTCCTGGCTTTCATAATCATTTTCAGTTAACATATATTAAGAGTATGTCTGGGGGTGAGGGATAGGGTGGTTAAATTGTGTTGGTCTCACACATTGATGTGAGCTAAGGTGGTAGGAGACATGCTGCTGTTTTGGCTATTTCTATTTTATACTTGCTATGCTTGTGTTTTTAAATGCATGTCGCAGGTGCCAAGAGCTCTAGATGGAGTTTTAGTGTGGAGTTTCTTTTAGAAAAAGAATACAAATAAAATAGATGCATTGACTATAATAAGTAGCGGCGGGATAATTCTCACATATTTTGGTTACACTTTGTCATAGAGTGTCTAATTATACGGTAGTTACATGGAATTACAGTGTAATTGCAGTGGTTATGCTCCTTTGGTAACTAATTGCCCCAAATTCATATTAATGGCAGGTTAGTGACATGACTGAATTACTAAATACATTTTTTTTATAATCCAGGTGCATTATCTACACTGGCTTTATGCTATAGTTTCTCTCCTATTCATGTCAATGGAAAACTCCCATTGATTTCAATTAGTGTTATTACAGATATAAAACCCCTGACCTGCACTCTAATGGCAGTGATACCACAATGTAATTTCAGCCTCTGTATTATAAATTGTAACCAATTCTTTTTCCTTCCTTTTCTTTAGGTGTCTAATAATAAATTCTGACCCATGTTGCTGCTGTTCCATAATCACATTGAGCCTGATCCTGCATCCTTCACTGACACGCAGTTTATGGACAGCTGCTCTTAGTATTCCTAGCTGTGTGTGCTGATCATAGCACAGCGTCCATAAAAAAATAATCAGAGCTTCTCCTGAAGAAACATTACACCAATGGGAAGGCCTAATGGTTAGAACTACGAACGGCTTAGCAGGAGACTATGGTTTAATGAATTACTGGCGCTGCAGTTGCTCTCTCAGGCTGAAATTCACTCTTATGTAGAGGACCTGCAAAAGGCCTACTCACCACTGCAGTCAAGTGCTTCTTAAGTCCTCAAAATAGGGCTCAAGTGAGAGTGTGACATAATCTGCAGGTGGAGTGCTGGCTCTATGCAAAGGGGTGAATTTCACCCGCTCCTCTCAAGCCAGAAGAGCCGCACATTTCAGAGGAAAGGGCTGTTGATGAGGTAGGGAGGTGTTTCCATTCATGACAGCTACAGCTTTCTAACGTGACTTTGTTAAGTAACATACTGGTCAGTTTTCACAATGAGAAGTGAGCCAGCCATCATTGCAAAGTGAGAAGCTGCTTGCATCATCCTTCCGAACGGCTTAGGAGCCAGGGCTGTGTTTAAAGTGACAGCAAGCCAAGAGGAACAAAAAGGCCTCAGCAGCACTTTGAAAACAAATACAGCTGGAAAAATAATGTCTGCTTTGTAGCTAACGGGGGTATTATGATAATGTTAGTTATGCACAGGAAAGGAAGGGTCCTAATTTACCGCCTTAGCATCCTAGTGGCTGACAGGGGGGTCTGTTAACAGTACACCAGCTTTATGAAAAGGATTTGGCTATTAGGAATGGAAACGTAAGATACATAAGAACAGCCACACTGGATCAGACCAGTGGTCGATCTAGTCCAGTATCCTGTCTTCTGATAGTGGCCAATGCCAGGTGCTTCAGAGGGAATGAACAGAACATAGCAATCATTAACTGATCCATCCCCTGTCATCCAGTCCCAACATCTGGCAGTCAGAGGCTTTGCCATCTTGGCTAATAGCCATTGGTAGACCTAAAGGAAGAAGCCAGTTAAGGGAACATGCTATTTACCCAAATTCCCCTGTCACTTTTAACTGGTAATAGAATTGCTTTTCACTTGCTTTCCCAAGGGGATTGTTCAGTGTTGCTGTTACGACTGTTGCATTTTGGCAATGGGTGACTATTGTATAAACACACAGTAAGAAACAGACGCTGTCCTGCAGAACTTTCAAACTAAATAAAAAAGACAAACAGTGGGGAAAAGAGATGAAACAAACAGAGTGAAAGTTGATAAACATTTTAGTATTACTGTTTGTGTTTTGTATACTGTAGATGGCATATCCGGATGCAGGATTGAGGCTATACAGAATCCCACTGAAGCAGATGTTGCTGCAGGATTAGGCTCCCAAATCCAGATTTTTGAAGATATCTGGCCATTGTAAAAGAGTGGCCTCCTCCTGGGTGCCTCCTCATGGCAGCCTTACTAATAGCCCCTTGCCTCAGTTTTCCTCTTGGATAACCCAAAGGACTCCACTTCAGGATCTTACTTAAACAATTCTCCTCCTGGGAGCCAGTTTATTACAAGAACATTGTGCAGATAGGCTATAACTAAAATCCCAAGGCATAGTGCATATCACCCCAGGGCACATAGTCCTTGTTCTCACTGTACCCCCCCCTCCCATGTCTTCCATCACAGCTAGGCCCTTATCCAGCCTCTTCTCTCCCTCTGCTAAGACAGCCACCCAGCCATTCCTTCTAGGGTAGAACCCTGCTCCTCCCAGAAGGAAGTCCCACTCTCTGCTGGGAGCCTGCCGCACTCCCCCAGCCCTCTCACTGCTCCTCAGAGTCTAACGCTACAGCAAGGTCTATCCGCTGCTCCCCGTTCATTCAGCCCTCTCTGGCCATTGGCTCCAGCTTAGAGCCAGCAGGTGTCTCTCACTGCTGCTGCTGCTCTTGCCTCCAGCCCTCTGCAGCCCTGGCCCTCTGGGTTGGGGAAGGTCAGCCAGCAAACCCCTCTTGCTGCTCTCCTGCCATCAGCTCTCTTCCAGGAACCACCTTGTCTCTGGCAGATCTCATCTGCTGCCCTTCTGCTGGCAGACTCCTGACTAACTCGGTCTGCTCTGACGGCTGAATGAGCTTCTAAAGCTCCCCAGGTGCTGTCTTGCCCTCTTAGGTGGCCCCACTGGGAGCCCATGGACTGACACAGGAGAGCTGAGCCCAGTTTCATTTAGTGGGTGATTTTATTGCTATAGAGCCAGATTTCTCCCCGCCCCCCAAATTTTACTGTATTATTAGTACTTCAAGTTCTGGGTTCTGTGGCATTTTGTGGTTTTAAAAATGTATCTTTTGATATTAAGGGATTTTTGTGGGAGGTAGATGTGCTGGTAAACAGCAGAACTGATTTCCCTGAGAACTGAGAGTGCTGCCAAGTTAAACCTTGGGCTGGCTGGGAGGCTGAGGGAGAGCCCTTATCAACAACACTTGTAGGGATGCTGACATCGGGCCCCATGCAATTCCCTGTTGAGGGTGCTTTTCTTTGCTTCGGAGGAGGAAGAAACCTCACCATATGTGGAGGAATTAGACGGGTTCAACAGAAGAATCAAGGCCAGTTATTTAGCCTGGGATCTGTAAATGATCAGACCGCAAGTGCTTCATGAGTCAGTGTCAGGGATCGAAGTCAATGATCTTGTTTTGCAGAACAATAGATTAGAAATGGCTAAACTGTTAACAATAATAAATCAGCCAGGGAGCTGTGGAAGTGCTGAGATCTGGGAGAAACACAGATGTTGCTGCAATATAGACAATGCAACGTGTAGACGTGGACACTACGTGCATCGCTACATGCCACAGTGAAAGGCAGGCAGTGTCCACACTTGTTACTGGTGTGTAGCTACACACAGCAGGGAAAGACTCCCGCAGCAGGGAGGCAGTGGGCCACTACACTGCTAAAAATAGCAGTATAGATGTGGGAGGCATTGCTTGGGTGTGTCAAGAGTTATATTGGGTTTATACCTAAGGGTTAGGCACGTAGGGCATTCTACTCTACTCACCTAAGCTGTGCCTCACTGTCTACACTGCTATTTACACTCGTGCTAGCTGGCGTGCAGGGTCTGTACTCTACACGCTGCCATCAGCGTAGACATACCTTTAGAGGGTAAAAACCTGGCCCCATTGAAGACAATGAGAGTTTTGCCCTACAGTGGGAGCTCTAGCCTAGGCATTTCAGCAGAGATGGTGTCAGGAAAAGGTTTTCTGCATGCATGCCACATAATCTGATAGCTTTCTTTGATAGGATAACGAGCCTTGTGGATAAGGGTGAAGCTGTGGATGTGGTATACCTAGACTTTAGTAAGGCATTTGATACAGTCTCGCATGATATTCTTATCGATAAACTAGGCAAATACAATTTAGATGGGGCTACTATAAGGTGGGTGCATAACTGTCTGGATAACAGTACTCAGAGAGTTGTTATTAATGGTTCCCAATCCTGCTGGAAAGGCATAACGAGTGGGGTACCGCAGGGGTCTGTTTTGGGACCGGCGCTGTTCAATATCTTCATCAACGACTTAGATATTGGCATAGAAAGTACGCTTATTAAGTTTGCGGATGATACCAAACTGGGAGGGATTGCAACTGCTTTGGAGGACAGGGTCATAATTCAAAATGATCTGGACAAATTGGAGAAATGGGCTGAGGTAAACAGGATGAAGTTTAACAAAGACAAATGCAAAGTGCTCCACCTAGGAAGGAAAAATCAGTTTCACACATACAGAATGGGAAGAGACTGTCTAGGAAGGAGTACGGCAGAAAGGGATCTAGGGGTTATAATGGACCACAAGCTAAATATGATTCAACAGTGTGATGCTGTTGCAAAAAAAGCAAACATGATTCTGGGATGTATTAACAGGTGTGTTGTGAGCAAGACATGAGAAGTCATTCTTCCGCTCTACTCTGCTCTGGTTAGGCCTCAGCTGGAGTATTGTGTCCAGTTCTGGGCACCGCATTTTAAAAAAGATGTGGAGAAATTGGAGCGGGTCCAGAGAAGAGCAACAAGAATGATTAAAGGTCTTGAGAACATGACCTCTGAAGGAAGGCTGAAAGAATTGGGTTTGTTTAGTTTGGAAAAGAGAAGACTGAGAGGGGACATGATAGCAGTTTTCAGGTATTTAAAAGGGTGTCATAAGGAGGAGGGAGAAAACTTGTTCACCTTAGCCTCTAAGGATAGAACCAGAAGCAATGGGTTTAAACTGCAGCAAGGGAGGTCTAGGTTGGACATTAGGAAAAAGTTCCTAACTGTCAGGGTGGTTAAACACTGGAATAAATTGCCTAGGGAGGTTGTGGAATCTCCATCTCTGGAGAGATTTAAGAGTAGGTTAGATAAATGTCTATCAGGGATGGTCTAGACAGTATTTGGTCCTGCCATGAGGGCAGGGGACTGGACTCGATGACCTCTCGAGGTCCCTTCCAGTCCTAGAATTTATGAATCTATAAAAATGTCAGTCGTCAAAGACAACCACTTGGTCATACATGGTGTGAGAGTACCCTTGGTGGCTGGAATGAGAGAAAAATGCAGGCCATGTGACAGGTCACTTGGCCTGGGTCATGCCCTTTTATGAGCACTGTAGCTTCCACTGCAAGAGATGGAGCAGAATCATGTCAAGCCCGGGATGGCACCTATTGTGGCCCTGTGTCAGGTTATATTACAGCCAGCGTCAGAGTCTGTTCTCAGTTTCCAGGCTTCTTTGAAGAAGACAGTGCATGTGAGGGCGCTCTGATGAGTAAAGCGTTAATGTCAAGGGGTCCCAGCAGAGACAAGCAGTTCAATGCATAGTACTAACTCTCCAGGAATTTGTGACACTGATGTTCAAAGAAATGGAAGTGGATGGGTCTCACCCGGTCCTAGTAAAGAAGTCAGATGGTACCATTGGCTATGGGCGGAGCCCTGAAGGCTGCACCCCCTCCATCTATAAGAGAGCTGTCTGCTCTCCAAGAGAGTGGAAGAAACGTTTGACCAACTTCATGGAGCAAAATGTTTCCCATTATCTGAAACTGAAGCCTTGCACAGGAAGGCTACTGCACGTCATCCCCACCCTCTCCCCCAGTGACCTGTTGTCATGACTCCCATTCCAATTCAGTTGACCCATCACCATTCAATGAATGGTAAGTTACCTCCAGGGTTGCTTACCTGGATGATTGTTTACATCAAGCCCTGGCAGAGCTGGTCTTAGATGGTTCGGAGTGTGTAGCTGCATGTCTCCCTATCTACGTTAGGTACCCCATCACTGCAGTACCTCAGTGCCTTACATGCTAACCTATTTATACTCAACATGCCTCTGAGGTAGGGAGGTGCTAAAATCTCCATTTTGAGGTGCAGAGAACCAACATGACTTGCCCAAGGTCATACAGGAATCCTGTGACGGAGCAGGGAATTGAACCTAGCTCTCCCAAATTATCGTCCTAACCACCGGACCATGCTGCACCTTGTAGGCAATCACAAAACCACAATCTGGTGTAATCATAACCAGAGGGTGAAATTCATTTTAGCACAAGACTTGTGCACTGTTTAAATCCCACTTAAACCCTCGATGGGACTTGAGTGGTGCATAGGCTTTGCACTGGCTTTCTGTACAGGACTGAAAGTCACCCCGTATTTTTAAAATAGCCCATAGCATTAACGAAAAGTCCACTTCCAACTGTAAAATGAGCCTTTGTCAATTGTAATGCAAACTGCACATCTAAACAGGTTACTTAGCTGCATAATAGTCCATGGTTGCTTTTTATACACCCTATTTAATGCTTTCTGGATTCTCACCAAGACATTAATGAAAGAGGGAGAAGAATGTAGAAAACGGTCAAGGAGGAATTACTGGCTCCTGAGCTAATCCAGATATTGGCCAGTCAATGCAAAAATGAACGTTAATAAGTAAAGGGAGCTATTTACAAAAGGCCCCTCTTCGATCAGGGCAGAATAAGGCAAGCTGCAGTGGTCAGTCCTGGTAAGGTAGATGGGCAGGAATGCTACCAATGGGGTGACTCAGAGAAAAGGCTTTTCAAATAATTTTCACAATCATTAATTTACTATACCTCATGCAGAGTCTCAGCCTGGCTGAGATCAGGGGGAGTTGCAGATGCCCAGCAGCTCTCAGGATCAGGATCACAATGCTGTTTATTTTCACTCTGTGGTACATCTACTGCAAATTAAAGGGGTAGTTATAGTGCCATTAGTCACAACTCTTAATCCATTGCAAATACCAGGTGCCAATGTGCACGTGTGCATCTGGGATATATTCAGCTATTCAGTTTTATTAGCAGCTTCGGAGATGCTTGAGCATGTGAGGATCTATATTTAAAATATTACAGAACGGGAAACAGTTAGCCAGAGGCTGTGAGGTGCTATAACATAAGCTACAGTGACACCTCAAATTAAGGTGTAATTATCTCTCTCTCTGAAGTGGCTAATAAAACAGAATAGCTGAATATATCACAGGTGCACAAGTGCACATTGGGAGGACTTTGAATTTACAATGCATTAAGAGTTGAGACAGGCAAACCTAAAGAGGCTGAGAGTTTGGCTTATCAACATTACCCCAAACACTGCAAAGCCGAATCCGTTCTACTTTCTCTGTCAGTTTGTCTGTCCTGTCTCATCTATCATGTGATAAGAGGGAAGCCAGAACTATCCGCAACCCCAAAAGGATGCCAGTATATGTCTTGTGAGGCCAGGGCATGGATAGGTGGGAATAATGTATCAATGTGTTTTTTGAATGGAAAGAGAATATGTCATGAAACCTTAAGTAACATATCCCGTGAATCCTTACTGGGCTACTTGCATGAGTAAGGATTACTCAAGTCAGTTAGCATTTGCAGAATCAGGCCCTAACATTTTATAACCACAAGATCTAGACACTAACAATGTTATCTTGAGTGTCTGGCGGTGGTTGATGTGGGGCTGTGTTGTCTCAGCCCCAGATTTGATGTTCTCTCTCTCCAGTCAGAGTTACAGACCAGCACAGTTCCCAGGATGTCCTGAACCCTAGCAAGTGACAGAGCTCCCACACATTCCAAACTCTGTCCAACATTAATTGTCCAATTTTCTTTGGGCTGATCTACACTAAAGAGGCAAGTCAATCTAAGCTACGCTAGTTCAGTTATGTAACTGAAATCGAGGTAACTTAGGTTGACTTACACTGGTGTCTTCGGGGTGAGGGAGTACAGACGTCGATGGGAGAGTGCTCTCCCATCGACTTAGCGTGTCTTCATCAGACCCAATAAATCGACACTGCTGCATCGATCACAGTAGTGTTGATTTAGCCCGTAGTGTAGACATGGCCTTTGTATGTGAGACAGGGATCTTCCAGCAGGAGGGTAGAATAGTGTCCTCCCAGCCATTTTCTTGGAATTAAATCTTCCATTCTGTCTGAAGGATTACATGTTTTACAGACCCTGAAAGGGAGGAGTCTGAGAGTTGGGGAGAACAGGGAGGTAGTTATTGTCTGAAACCAGTCTCCTGTCTTTACTCTTCTTGCCTATTTGCAGCCATAAATGCTGGAGTACAATTGCACGACTGAAGGCTATGGGTAAAATCCTGGATCCACTGAAGTTAATGGCATAACTCCCCACTGGCTTCTGTAAAAAGTAACAGAAGATGCTACCAACTTTAACATAATCAGCAAAATTCCCTAACAGACATCCCCTTGAAGGTAAATCCTGGTCTGCTGATGATCAAGATGTTAAGGGGCCAATGGAGGAGTCCATTGGAAAAGTATCCTTATTACCTATTTACTGTTTCCCTGAAATTCACTCGAGACAATTTCTTTTCCTCACTCCCAATGTTCATTGTGTGACTACTGTAACCCAGGGAAGTACTATTATATCTCAGTCCACTTGATACTAGTGTCTGTGTTCATTGTGAAACCTGTGTGACAGACCCAGACCAGTGGGGTACAGGAGTCTGGTAGAGGGCAAATATACTGGTCACTGGATGAGTAGTTTTCTGTTCCCTGAGTGACCAGAGCAGGGTTTGTACTAGAGTAATCAGGAACCTGCTAGAACCAGTTAAGGCAGGCAGGCTAATTAGGACACCTGGAGCCAATTAAGAAGAAGCTTCTAGAATCAATTAAGGCAGGCTAATCAGGGCACCTGGGTTTTAAAAAGGAGCTCACTTCAGTTTGTGGTGTGAGTCTGAGGGGCTGGGAGCAAGAGGCGCAAGGAGCTGAGAGGGAGAGGATGTGCTGCTGGAGGACTGAGGAGCACAAGCGTTATCAGACACCAGGAGGAAGGTCCTGTGGTGAGAATAAGGAAGGTGTTTGGAGGAGGCCATGGGGAAGTAGCCCAGGGAGTTGTAGCTGTCATGCAGCTGTTACAGGAGGCACTATAGACAGCTGCAGTCCACAGGGCCCTGGGCTGGAACCTGGAGTAGAGGGCGGGCCCGGGTTCCCCCCAAACCTCCCAATTGTCCTGGACTGTGGGTTCTTCCACAGGGGAAGGTCTCTGGGCTGTTCCCCAACCCTCATGGTGAATCTCTGAGGCAAGAAAATCTGCCAATAAGTGCAGGACCCCCCAAGATAGAGGAGGAACTTTGTCACACCTGTTATAGCTTCATTAAATAAAACCCAGCCCTCTGGAGTGGCTTTGAAATCTACATATCTGTGGTTTTCATTGACTTGAGAGACTTGAGTAGCAACATGTAACTGTTCAAACAGCTTTTGCTGCAGCTCAATAAACTTTATTGGCATGACAGGATATTGCCAAATGTTATTGAAATTAAATGCACTATAATCATCTAGCTAGGAGACATTTCACAGGGATAGCATAACAGTTCCCTTCTAATTCAGTGCCAGTATGCTGCAGAGTGAGGCTATTGCTTTAACTTCTCTCAGGGTTATTCTCAATTTTTCTTTCTCACTTTTTAAATTCCTTAGCTACTTGAGAGCTGCTCTGTAACAGGAAGAGCTAAAGGGTTGGCATGATCTTTTGCTAGGGTCCCTAGATTTCTGGGACCGTGCAACTGAAAAGGATATAGTTATTTTCTGCTAGATCAGCTGAGGACATTGCTTGCCTTTGGAAGAGACCTGCCAACTTTCAGAAACCAGCTTCAAATAAGAAAATAAAATCTGTTTCTATGACTTTCCACTCAGAGGATGAAATCCTGGTCCCAAGATTGGCATCCAAGGACGAAGTAGTTGGGGTTTAGGGGGCTGGGACTTCACCCACAATATTTCAGTGTTGGTTCTCTCTTTGTACTGAAAAATTGGTGTCCAATGTGCCATCTTTTGGCACCATTTGGTACATATCATCAGGCATTCCCTTGTGGAATTTAGTAGGAGTGAAAACAGAAGAATTCTATAGAAATACAATAATTTCTGTAGAAATTACTCTAAAATATACAAAATTTAATAGAGACTTGTCTGTTTAACCATTTAAATAGAATTCTGGTATATAGAGATAATTTTCTCAAACTCTATAGGATGGTTCAAACAACCTACAGAAAGGTTATCACTTTCTACTAAATTGTATAGGACTTTTTTATAAGATATTTTCGTTTCAATTAAAAAAAGATTCGCTTGGTATTGTCAAAATAACAGAGAGAAAGAAACTTCAACAATCATTGTTACCAGTATGATAAGAAACCACAAAGCCAAGTGGGTATGATTTAAAATAATAGGCCAATCGTTAGCACATTTTAAATTACTGTGTTTGTTCAGCAATGCTGTATTTCCTTCCAGCTTTTTAATGTCAATATTGTAAAGTGACAAATCACATAACCAACTTGAATATTTCTACCAATGCCTCTGCTGTTTTAACTTTCATTTTTCCAATGATGACATCAACAACACCACAAATTTCTTGTGGTTAAATGGAGATAAGGTGCAGTATAACTACAGTAATACTGAATTAAGAAAACGAGAACTTGGGGAAATGAAGCTTTAAACAAAATAAATACCATTCACCGATTATCTCAACGCACTTTAGTTGTGTTGATGTCGCTAAGTACTATTATCCCTATTTTACAGATGGAAAAACTGAGTCAGAGTTTTCTTTTTAAAAGTTACTTGTCCAGGACAGCCAGTTGCAGAGCCAGGAATTGAACCCAGATCCCTGACTTCCAGTCTCCTGCTCTAGTATGTCTATTATTATTTTACTTTGTGTTACTTTGTATTATAGTAGCATTCAGAGGCCCCAGTCAGGGTCTGGACACAGCTGTGCTGAGCACTGTACAGATACTATATCAAAACAATCTTCCCCCAGGTGATTTGCTGTGAGCCCACTTATCTCTACAGACATCTCCATGCCTACTTGTTCAAAGCAAACATGCATGTGCCTACTACATACTTTACCTACTTATTGGATCATGTTGTGTGCCAGAGTAAATACAGGCATACCCAAAATGGGGTTCTCCTCTGAACTTTTGGAACCCAGATATCCCATTCATATTGACCTTTAAAATAAAACTATGAACCATCCAGGCAGATTTTCTATCAGCAGTTCAGGATTCTTCTAGGCCAGGGGGGAAGATGAGGGAAAGGGCCCCCCATTAGGTTGTTTTTTAAAACTGGGGGGGTTTAAACCCTGTATAAGGAAGAGAAAAATTTGCAGAAGGCTAATATGCTGTTTGTCCAAGTATGTGAAATGAAGACCATTTAACCTTCATGCAAAGCGCCACCATATTACTCAATTACACAAGCACACAGATATAAATATCGGCTCTGGTTTAGTCCAGGTATATGCACCCATTTATCCATGCAAACATCCACTTACACACAGAATGACTCAAACATACTTATATCCACACAGTAATAACAACACATATACCAATACTCATTCTAGGGTTTCTGTTACCCTGGCAAACTGCAAAACAGTCACTTGCATCCGAAGAAGTGAGGTTTTTACTCACGAAAGCTTATGCCCAAATAAATCTGTTAGTCTTTAAGGTGCCACCAGACTCCTTGTTGTTTTTGTAGTCACTAAATATGTTTATCTCCTGGCTAACTGCTGGTTCTGTCTATCAGGTAGACCTGTGTATATGATACAAATGGTAATACATACCTTCAGTTTCATATATCTGTACATACATTACATACCTGTAAAAAGCCCTGGATTTTTTCTTTGGCCGCTCCAAGCATCAGAGAGCATTAGGTTAGTAATGATAGGCCATGTCAGCTAAAATGTCGTCTGAGATATGTGATGGCCAAGAGCAGGAGAGGGAGTATCTATGTGGAATACTACCTGCTGAGTGACATGTGAGGCTGAGGTCAAAGTGATCTCCAGATATCAAAGTTCCTTCTGGAACTATTCTGCCATCAGCTCCTCAACTTATGCCTGTGCAACCCCAACCCTTTCTAAACGGGTTCAGGGCAGAATAGGACTCCTGGTCCTGCTTACAGCATTAAACCATATGCAGTTATCCATTTGGTCATCCACCAGGCTGAGTGGTGTATTACGAGAAAGAAACAGTGAAATGTAGCTTCCTCTTAGGTGAAAAGCAGCAACAATTTTGTCCTAGAAACATTTGACTACATAACCAGCTTTTTTTTTTCCTTTTTTTTTTTTAAAAAGGAGTGAAGAGGAAAAATAACTCCTGCATATCAAATTGCAGGAGGCGTTTCAGGAGAGAAGAATGCAATTACCCACATTGGAATTTGTCCAGGGTTGACACCCCTCTGGTCACAAGAATGCCAGGTGCTGCAGGAAATAGTGAGTCAGTCACACGCTTCCCTCTGAGTTAACCGAAAGGAAAATTTTCCGTAAACACCTGCTCAACCTTCTTTTGATAGCAGCACAGCTCGGTACATTTAACAACTTGTATAATGAAGTGGAGTCATTCAGGAGCTTGGAGTGGCTCTGACTCTAAGGCTGGTTTGCTCTGAGCTTATAGTTCGTTGTAGAAATGTCACTTGGACAAAGAGTCTACTGTGTGGCGCAAATTGTCCAGACAGACCCAGGAGAACAAGTATGGAGGTGGGTGGCATGAAAAGGTGGCTTTGGTATAAGTCAGAGCAACCTGAAGGCACCTGGGGATCAGTAGGATGCAGCGACAACCCAGCCATAACCCTTTTCGCTGGCCATGTCTCCTACCCCAGCAGCTAGAAGGGGATACGATATAAGAACTGCTGGGAAATCCTTTCCTGGTCAGACCTGCTGGCTTTAGTGCTGCTTTGAGCACACAGAGCACAGCTATAGGGCACCAGAGACTCAAGGCCCCTATCTCCCATAGTTAATATTATTTCTTACCTGAAATTGCAACAACAACCCAGTCAATCCAATCATAACAATATACTACTTCAAACCATTTGTCATTGTGTCAAGCTACTGAAACCTATATTAAACTATGAGTCAGTCACTAAATACAACTATAGAACAGAAAATGTTGGTTTAGGTTCTATTCCTCTATTTTTTCCCCAGCTATCCACTGTCCTGGTTCAGATCTTTCTGGAATGTTTTCTTTTAGTTCATGAATCTGATAGAGATGCAATAACTAATTTGTGAAGATGACAAGAGACTGTTGACTTCGCATATTAATAACACAAATCTAAAAACCTTAGTAGCTTCAAAATAATGTTATTTCTTGAAACTGCCATTTTTTCATTGACTGGCATATCAAATCAATTTGATCCATTCCAAGTTATAAACATGCGCGCACACACACACTGAGCTATCAAATGTATTATAACTTAACACTGCAGTTTGCTTTTAAGTTCCAAAGTAGCAGTGAGTCATGGGCTAGAACAGGGGTAGGCAACCTTTCAGAAGCGGTGTGCCGAGTCTTTATTTATTCTCTTTAATTTAAGGTTTTGTGTGCCGGTAACATATGTTAACGTTTTTTAGAAGGTCTCTCTCTAAGTCTATATTATATAACTAAACTATTGTTGTATGTAAAGTAAACAAGGTTTTCAAAATGTTTAAGAAGCTTCATTTAAAATTAAATTAAAATGCTGATCTTACGCTGCCAGCCTGCTCAGCTCGCTGCCAGCCTGGGGTTCTGTTCACCTAGGCCTGCAGTGGGCTGAGCAGGGCGACTCGAGGTCAGGGCAGAGGGCTGGGGTGTGTGGAGGTGCAGGGCACAAGGCTGGGACGTGGGGGGGGGGGGGTTCAGGGCAGAGGGCTGGGGGTGTGTGGAGTAGGGTTAGCATACGTCTGGATTTTGCCGGACATGTCCGGCTTTTGGGCCTCAAATCCCTGTCCGGGGGGAAATCCCAAAAAGCTGAACATGTCCGGGAAAATAGGGAGGGGCCGGCACCGCTGGGTGCTGGGCCGGGGGCCAGGCCGGGGGTGCTCGGCCGGGGGCTGGCCTGGGGCCGGCACCCCAGGAGCCGAACCAGGCTGGAGACGCTGGAGCCGGGGTCGGCCGCCGGAGGGAGCCGCTCGGTTGGGGGGGGGCAGACTGGGCCGCGCCTTCTCCCCCCACCCCCTCTAGCTTACCTGCTGCCTGCTTCAGGCTTCCCACGAATCAAATATTTGCGGGAAGCAGGGGAGGGGGCGGAGTTGGGGCGGGGACTTTGGGGAAGGGGTGGAGTTGGGGCATGGGCGGGGCTGGGGGCGGGGCCCTGTGGAGTGTCCTCTTTTTGGCCACTCAAAATATGGTAACCCTAGTGTGGAGGTGCAGGGCAAAAGGCTGGATGTTGGGGGGACTCGAGGTCAGGGTAGAGGGCTGGGGTGCTCGGCTCATGGGGATGCTCCCCATGAGCGGCTCAGGGCAGGGGGCTGGGAGGGATATGCCCTGTTCCACCCCCTTCCCCAAGGCCCGTCCCTACCTCTCTCTGCCTGCTCTACGGAGCTGTGTGCAGCCTGCCGCTCTTTCCCCTCCCCCTCACAAGGGCCATGCGGGCAGGGAGAGGGAGGAGGAGGGGCAGAGGGGCCGGAATGCACTAAGCTGTGGGAAAAAGTGGGGTAGGAGGAAAACTTGGCTGCCGCAGGACCAAGCTTCTGCCTCCTGCCCCCACACGGGAGAGCAGTGGGCGGGGGGGCTGAGTGGGGTGGGGGGCCAGGACTCCTCCCCCCCCCTCCCCCGCTCTCCCCTGCCGGGCCAGGAGGCAGAAGCTTGGTCCTGCGGCAGCCAAGCTTTCCTCCTCCGCCGCTTCTTCCCCCAGCGTGGCACTTTCCGGCCCCTCCGCCCCCTCCTCTCACCGGCAGGCAGCGTGCCACTCAGAATCGGCTCACGTGCCATGTTTGGCACAGGTGCCGTAGGTTGCCGACCCCTGGGCTAGAATATGCATCAGCAGCTGAAGTGTCCATTAATTGACAGGCTGAATATCTTAGTTTTCTGAGGGCAGATAACCCCATGTCCATCTCAACACTTAGATAAACAGATCCGTGTGGTGCCCAGTCACTGTATGGGCTCCCTACATCATGTTCCCTTTTGTAGAAGAAAGAAGAACCACACTGATATGACTGTCTGTTGAATCTTACACACCTCCGGGAACAGGGAAGCAAAGTGAGCAGTGAATCTGACCAGCAAGCGGGCAGGCCAAGGATAGTTGACAGATGATGCAAGTTCTTCCTTAACATTTCATCAGGGCCTCACATCAGCCACGTCATGTACCAGCAATGCAAGCAACTGGCTGGAGCATTCCAGCTTCTGTGTATTTTGCAAGTCCTAGATACATGGCTGATTGGCTTCACACTGCCAAGCAACCTGCAGCTTCTAAGCTTCATGGTACTTATACGGTTTGAGCACTTCGGAATCTTTAATGTATCCTCATAACACCCCTTTGTGTGACAGGGCAGTTGTTATTATCCCCAGGTCACAGATGGGGAACTGAGGCAGAGAGAGACTAAGTGACTTTCCCAAACTCATACAAGAAGTCTGTGGCAAAGGAGGGAATTGACCCAAAGTCTCTCCCTGGCTAGATCCCTAACCATTGGGCCATTCTTCCTATCAAAATCACAAATGACACTACAGCTGCATGTTTTCATCATGGCAGTTCAAACAGGACATTCAGACAGAGGCTTTTCATTTTATTTAATGCAGCAGAAAACACATCTTAAAGGGTTAAGATTTTCTCCCTCACTGAAATGTAACAAGCTAGTTTGGGGCAGTTACATCTCTGTGTTACTTCTTTCAAGGACTTGATAGATCAGCCAAGAGACTTCCAGTAAATGCTAGCTCTGTGCTGTTCCCAATATCCAGTGGTTTAATGGGTGAGAGAAACATAATCATTCAAATCTGATGATCTAAGATTTCAACAATTAGGGATTTAGGCTATCACACAATCCCTATGCTGGGAAAACTCCCATTTAAGTCAACGGAAAATTTTATCCTATGGGCTGCAAGAGCAGGCTCACTGGATGTGATACAAACCCCATTTAAGTCAATGGAAAGACTCTTGTTAACTTCAGTTGGCTCCGGGTCAGGCCTGTGATAGCCAGAAAAAAATATATTTTGAAGACTGAAGAGTTAGTTTAAATCTCTGTATATTGCCATGCCTTATCTCTGTGTACTTCCTTATGCTAAAAGCAGTAAGCGTTGACAATTCTAAACACAAGTTTTTGAATAACTTTGATGGGAAAGCCCAAGACATTGACTTTGTATAGAAACCATTTCTGGAACACTGGGAACAATAGAATTATATTAGAAAATGCAATAACTACCCACAAAACAACACTAAGGATGAGAGCAGGGGATAGCTATATAGAGAGGACAACTGCTGCAATACCTCACCCCTTCTCATATTCTATACATATTCTTTTGTCTTGAAAACAGTGAATATCACTTGTTCTGTGTAGCATGAAGGACTCAAGTGTTCTGCTTTGGTTACTCTGCGTGCATTTACTTTAGGCTGTAAAATTTCATTTTGCAAACCATGTAGCATTGATGCCATGTGCTTTTTGTTTTCCACAAACATGTATCGTATGCCCCAAAGAGAGCACATTGCAAGTCTAATCTTGAGATGACAAAGGCATGAAGCACAGTGGCAAGTTTCACATCAGAAAGAAAAAGCTTCAACCTTCTAGATAGATGTAGATGAAAAGCCTGCCCCACAATCACCCAACAACAGTTGGGGATTGAACCAGACTCCCCAAGTGAGTAACAAACTGCAGGAAAATCATAAAGACCGATACAATCCTCCCATGTTTTTCAATTCCTTTCCACAAGCTACCAACATCCCCTCTGTTTGAACTGAGCCTCAGACAGCTTGCTTTCATCCATGCCCCAGATCCTAGGACAGCACTCAGCTGAAACAGCCGAGCTGGATGAGACAGAAACACAAGCGTGGATGGCATACACTTACTGAAGACACCACAACCTGTGCTTCCTCATTAAACCTCCTAACAGCCGCAACTACATGTTAAACAAGAGGCGAATAGATGGGGAAATATAATAAACATAAAGAGCAGAGCACATAGAAGTCAACAATAAAATAACTATTCAGAAAAGATTGTGAATTACGCTCAGTTAAGAGCTGTATGTATGTGATACATCTTTGAACAAGAATTGCAAGTCACAAGCATGTCCTTTCCCAGGGTATATGAATGAGAAGAAAAAAAATGTTATTTTCTTTGCAGTCATTGGATGAGAAGTTGACCAATAGCAATCCAAATCAGTGCCTACGCCCATCTGCATACTGTTTCATAACAGGGATGTGTGTGCTTGTTTGTATGGAAAGAAATCAGGCAGGCAGTGATCTTTCATTCCATAACCAAGTGCGTTACAGTCATCCCTACTCTCAATACTTTAACGTCAAGTTTGGAGCTGGAAGCAGAGGGAGCAGCTTTGCAGATGGCAATAAAGGCATGATCTGTGGAGGAGTGGCACTATGTTAAAGGAGTGTATGATCCCATATATCTAACACAGACTGTCCCAAACATGGCTTCATGCTTAGTACCAAACAGTGCTCTCTAACAAAATTGATGAAGAATAGCTGCTGTGGATACTTTTTAAAATCTGTTTTAAAATATTCATCCCATAGTACTTGAAAGAATAATCTCCTGTCACTGAATTACAATTGCCTGAAGGTTTTCTGTGCAAATAAAATACAACTCTTAAAAAAAGTTAATTTACCATTATATTATAACAATGTTTATGATTTCTCTCAGCAGAGTTAGGGACAGATTTTGAACTCAGTTTTGCCTGTGTAAATCTGGAGTAACAGCATTGAAATCAGTTAGGTTACTCCAGATTTACAAAGGCATCACTGAGATCAGAATCTGGTCTATTGTATTTCAAGTACATGATGCTTAACTGATGCTTTGATTCAACACAGCACTAATTTATGCTGCTTTACAGCAATGACCAACGTTCAGGGACAATTTCAACTCAGACAGTTGAAATGCTATTCAGGGAGAGTGCCAAAGGTCTCCAGACTGTGAAGGTCTGGCACCATTCTACCATGGATTTTTAAAAATATATATTTTAAATAGTGGACTTTTCACTACCCAGTGGCACTACTATCTTAACAAAAATCTATGATTTTTTAAATAGTAAAACAACATACAAATTCTACAATCTTTTCAAGTTGGAGTGTAATCAAAATAACCTTTTTGAGTGCTCTTTTCAGAAACATGGACTCTCTGGTTAAAGACAATAGATTTTTGTTTTAGTGATTAGAGATGGGCCCTAATTATCACTCTTGATCTGAACTTTGGATCTGGCTTGAACCTTTGTAGAGATAGAAGCCAGCCATGAAGTTTGGATCCAGATGATATTATTTATCTAGCTCACAGATGTGTAACCAGTTCTGATCTTCCCTACGAATCAGGAGTGTTTGGATCTAAGATTCTGGTATGGACCCAACTCTGTGACTTTGTTCATTTTATAAGGTTCAGTTGGGTCACATAATTAATATTTCAAAACATGATCCCTTATATACCTAGTGAGCCCAAAGTCAGAGGCAGAGCAAGCACATAAAGTATTTTAGGGATAGGGGCTTGCAACACAATAAAGTCTTATGACAAATACATGATCTCACCATAAGGGTCTTATTGCTAAGTATCAGGCCAAAGGCTAAATGCTGTAACTCACCTGAGAAGTGCCAGTGTCTATCAGAACACATGGCTTACATTGTCTCATTGGTATCATATGACGGCCTTAGGTTAATTTTATTTTTATTTTTGAGCACATGCAATGCTTGTGAAATGTATTAGAGTGACAGCCCTGGAGAAAGAGATTTCCTTTATCCACCAAACCAGGCACAGTATGGGTGGCAGCTATACATGCTTTGCCCACACTAACCTGCCACTGTGATTTACATCTGAGGTGGAGAGGCCTGGGGACAAGAGGGCAAATCAGTCTCCAGTACAGTGGTTTCACTTTGTTGAATGCTCTTGGGGCTACCAAGAAGAGAAACAGTTGTATGATGGTGAGCGCTGGAGTGTGACCATCTCAGTTCACGTAGGCCATCAGATGATTTTTGGTCACTGTTGACCTGGGCTGGATCTGGAGTGACGACATGGAGATGTTACCTGGCTCCACACTCTATTACCAATCCTAGAGAGGGCAAACAATCTTGCACTGGCAGGGGTATAGACGAGATGGCCTAACAGTGTAATCCCTATGATTACATTCAGATTACATTGCCTCTGAGTCTCTGCTCTGATTGCAGACCTAATACAAACTGTCCATGGAGATTAAAATACATTTTCCCAAGTTTCAGTGCAGCCTGTGGACGTGAGCCATGGGTCTGGGCACTTACTACTGAACTGACATGGCACCATTCAAATCCCACTCTGGACAGCTTGTCTTGTTCCCTGACTAAATGAGACAACACTATCACGCGTCTAGACTCCAAAGCACTTAGAGCAGAAGGCAATGTGAACGAGGAGGGAAATAAAAAGAATGAGAGAGACAATTGCAGAAGAACTTGAGTAGAGTGTACTAATGACGGACGGGAAGAAAGGGGGAAAAAACCAAGGTGGGGAGAAGAGGGCAGAGACAATAATGCAGGGAGAGAAACACAGAAGAGGAAGCAGAAAACAAAGTAAGGTGGAAAAAATGAGAGGAAATCTTGCAGGAACAGAGAATCATAGTGAAGAGGGGCTGCTTCTGGAAAAACAAATTCCCACGTCATGAAGAAACAGCAGTGAGAGGATGGTCCAAATCAGCTCAGCATTGCTGACAGGAAATGTAGACTGGTGGATAAGGCTCTGGTAATGGGAGTCATGAGAGCAGTTTTCTTTCCCGCTCTGCCCGTGACCTGCTGTGTGACCATTGTAAGTTACTGTGCCTGCATTTCCCCACCCACCTTTTGTCTGTTTAGGCCCCTGTTTAAGTCACTGGGACTACTGACAAGCTTAGGGTTAAGCAAGAGTTTTGCTGGATCAGAGACTTAGCCTGTGAACAGGTAAGCGCAGGGACTGTCTCTCACTCAGTATTTGTTTATACAGTGCCTAGTACAGAAGTGCACCAGTGTCAGTTGGGGCCCTAGCTGCTACTGTAACACCAATAATAGCCATTGTGTTTAAATGTTAACCCCTTGTTTGTCATCACTGACAGGGCCTTGCACCATTTGGATCCATTTCAGAAAGAAACCCCACCCTTCAGGAAAAATTCCAACTCTTTTTAGGACTCCAGAATTAGTAGTTTCCAGAGAGGGTTTATTTTCTTTGTGCTGCTTAAACAGAGATTCAGTGAACACTAGCGCCACAGTTGTAGGATTTGCCAGGGTGGATTCAATTCTGAATGCTGCCAAGGATGTACGTCTTCTGGAAACCAAATAACATTCTGACGGGTTTTGGCTGCTGCTACGGCTATCTAACTTTTGTTTCACATGCAGACCACTGGGATGGATTCTTTGAGAAGGCTCTTTGGCTGCATTTCTACCATTTGGAAACCAGAAGCGAATCCATTTAGTAGCAAAGACATAGTGTTATGATGGAAGTGCTGATTCTGTGGCTGACGCTAGGCCTATTTAGCTAGACACTAGAAGATTTGGAACAGGGACAACTGACATTCAAGTCTGATTCAGAACTGAGAGTAAAGCTGGCACTGCAGAAGACGATGATACCCGTGGGTAGCTCTGAAAGAGTAAAACAGTTGCCTTGTGATGACTTTGCATATACACATACATGGCCAAGATCTTCCTAGTGATTTTGGGCGCTTCAGTTTTTGGGTGCCCAGTTTGAGACACCTTAAAGGGGCCTAAGTGCTAAGCCCTCTGAAAATTAGGTGTCTTTAAGGTGTCTCAAGTTGGGCACCCCAAATGATTAGTTTCTTCTGAAAATCTTGTTCCTATATGTAACACCACTTGCTGTAATGAGTCTGCCAGAGTGATGGGATTTGGATGTCAAAGCAAGACACAAGGAAAACAATGGCAGAGGTTACACTTTATGAAGTACTAATACTGTAGGAATCTTAACCAAATAAAGAAAAATCCCATGTGTTTTGAACATTGAATAAAGCTGATGCTGTCCTTTCTTCATCTTCATAAATGATGCCAGATGATTTCCTTTCCCTTGATTCCTATTGTGCAGGCTCTCTGCTCTGAGCAGACAGGGCAAGGTTAATAGGAGGATTTATTTCAAAAGCTTTTGCAATTAATCTCATTGGATTCTGTGCCTAGTCAAAGATTACATTTTGGTGGCACCATATGACACAACACAAAAGTGACCTTGTGGGATGTGTTACCTGAAGATGAGTCAGCTCTTTCCCTACAACCGACTGCTTTGGAAGAGAAGTGTGCACTGCAGAAAATCCACCTCTCTTTCCTTCAAATAACCCTGAAGGAGAACATCTGAGAAAACAAGAACTGGTCTTTTTTTAACTAGATGAGACTCTCTTTCTTTAGGGATTTGTTATTTTAATCTATTGCTATATGTGACTTATGATTTTTTTTTTATTACTCTTCTCCAGAAAATGAACACAAAATGGGACAGATTCAACTAGTGCAACTATATTCTCTTTGGTGGAGTTACACCAGTGATTAATGTGATTCTACTCTTAGGTATAGTAAAATAGGTATACTATTAACTGGTTTAATAAGCAGGTGTTGGGCGAAATTCTTTGCTGGTGTAAAATGCACAAAACTCTGTTGAAGGCAATGGAGCTGCATCCAATAAAAAATCTGGTCTAGCCCACTGACTTCTGATTTCAATTCATTTCAGAAGATGTAGCTCATGGGACAACACATCTAGCCAGGGACAGCTTTCGGCACAGTCTAACTTGGCAGCTGCATAGGTACCATGTTCTAGGGAGGCATATGAGGTGGCCCTGCTTTTGATGATGACAGTGAATCCTTCTGCCAGCCCATCCTGAAGTGCTTGTTCCCTTCATGTGCTCCTCTTCTGTTACTCAAGTTCACATTGCACAGACCAGGAGCACAGAGACACATGGGAAGAGTAAATGGCTGCTAGGAAGAGTGTTGCCCATGTGTTATAATCATTAAGATGTGTGGATGTTGCTGCCATTCTGTGGGGGAAAAATAGCGAGGGAAGTTGCTGGTTGAGAGGACTGAGAGCTATCGGCTAGGATTGCCACTACTGATTCCCTGGAAGGGGTGAAGAGCAGCTGTCTGTTTCCCCATTGGAGGAGAAAAAGGATGTGGTCTTGGATTCCCAAATTTCCTGGGGGAAAGGAGGAACCTGCTGATAGGCTCCTCCCAGAAGAGATTCCCATTGTGGTATGATGAAGCCCCAGTGACAAGCTAAGTCCCCCAAAGAAGACATCAGCTTTATGTGCCTGCCCGGAGGTAAGTGATCAGGGTGACATGACATGAACATGTAGAAAGACAAGGTTCCGGCTGCAGAGTCCAGAATGGAAGCCGTGGAACTTGTGTGGAAACCTGGGGCTAAGGGGAGGACCGGGGCATGCTGGGGTCACGCAGAGGAGGAAATGAAATAATGAATCGTTGCCAAGTAGTGACTGAATTTCAAGCATCCCTTTCCCCGTATCTAAAGCTACACACCTGTTCAGTCCAATGATAGCGGCCCAATATGGGCCAAGGACGCAGAGATGGGAAGTTAGGACAGGCGTAACTTTCACGAAGTGACGTTACCCATTCAGTATTTACCAGTGGCTGCTGATACAGAGAGCTTTTAAAGAAATCCCCTGGCCCTGAGATTGGTCTAAGTGCCATAGAAACCAAACTCCCTTACAGAAACATGCAGAATGCCAGGGGAGCCAAGGACCAGCTAAAGAATTTGGGAGCTTGTAACAAGTATTGCCTCCCTGCATAAGAACTGGGTCAGACCAAAGGTCTATCTAGCCTAGTATCCTGTGTTCCAACCGATTCCAGGTGCCCCAGAGGGAATGAACCAAACAAATGATCCATCCCCTGTTGCCCATTCCCAGCTTCTGGCAAACAGAAGCTAGGGACACCATCCCTGCCCCTCCTGGCTAATAGCAGGTCCTGAAAGGATCAGCGAAAAATGCAGCCTTCCAGTATCCCATTATCAACTTTTGGCAGGGAAACATTTGTTTTTCCCCCCCCGTCACACATCACACGTAGGGACATGGTGTTGTTGCAGTCAGCAAGATGTATTGGAAACTTTTGTGTACCTGATTCTGTCACATTACAGATGAGATTCAAACCAGTCATTTGGGTGACGTGATCCAAGGTCAGAGGTGACTCTGATAACAAATCTTTTTCCAAGAGAGCCCAGAGACAAACAAATAATTTGATTTTGCAAGCAGGGTGAATTATTTATTCTCCACAACAATAAATAACCGAGATGCAAAATAGTTCCTGTCTACATCCTGAACTGCTATTTGCACTCTTCTTAGGCTCTCTGCAGCTCAGAGTATGCTGGATGCAGTTTGCCCAGCCAGATCTCTGACTTTTAGCCACTAAGCAAAGGAGAATTTAATCTTCCACTGGTCTCCTCTCCGGTTTCATAAAGATCCAGGCACATCCCACAGCCTTACGCCTAACCCTTCCCACTCCCATTGGGACCAACAGGGGGTGGGGAGAAAATCTGCTCTCCATTACTGTCACTCACTTCATTGCCATGCAGGTTAGGGACTTGGCCTGATTCTCCTCCCCTCCCCCCCGGGTGTAAATCAGGAGTAACTCCATTGAAATGTGGCAGGAACAGGAAGGAATCTCACTGCGGTCAGCGAGAGCAGAATGGGGCCCAGGCACAGGGAGAGGGAAGGGAGCAGAAGGAGGCTCGTTCGGTTTCGCAGGTGCCATTGGCCCTTGCAGAGAGGGGGCGGGAGCATGCCCAGCCCCATCTGTGGAACTATTGGGTAAGGGAGCTGCCAGCGTGACAGGGAGTCAGGTTTCCTCCTTTACTTAGGCAATTGCCGCAAAACATTTCGAGAATTTCTCCGGGACGGCTGCGGAAGGAGGATCAGTCGGTCCGGGTGGCTCGCTGGGAAAAGCCCAGCTTCGTTCGGTGCATTGAAAAGAAAGGGTGAAACAGCTTTTGCACGCTTTTCCTTAAAGCGGGCTCAGCCAGGTAAGAGAGGGGCTGAAATTATCCCTCAATCCTGCCTCTGAACCGCCCAGTTTCTCTAATTTCTCGCTGTCTCTTCTTCTTCGTCCTGCCACGCCTACCCAGCCCAATCTGCCTGGGTTCGGGATGGGCTCTGCTCGTTCGAGCTACGTTTTTGTTGGCTTCGGAGAAAGGAAAAACGCCTCCGACTGCCATTGCATTAGACTTGCACCTCGAAATGCGGGTGGTAACAGGATCTCTGCCTCTGAGCACGGCATGCATTGCGGGCACTAAATACATGTAGCTGCATCTCCCCCCGGTCAGTGAGGCAGACCGATCGCGGTCGATCTTTAACTGCTTTTTGTCGGCTTAAAAATAAATCGTCGAATTCCCCTCTCCCTCCTCCCCGCGCCTTCTCTGTGGCCTGGGGAAATGCTAAATAGCATCTTGTTGCGGCAGGGACTGCGCGTCTGGCCCTCGTTTTCTCGGGCGACGCTTTCCCAGCTGTGCCCGCCCCGGTCGGTGCATGGGGGTGTTGGAGGCACCGTGCCGCGGAGGGTTGCTGTTCTGGGAGCCGATCGCTTGGGAGTGCGGGGGATGGGAGAGAAAGGCCGGGTGACGGGTCCATTCATTACCTCGGTGGCTGCGGTCGGACACAAATGGCGCTGCCCTGCAGTACCAGTAGAGAGGCGGCGGCGCGGTGTAAAACTCAGTGGGTTCTAGAACTCGGCCCGGGGAGTTCTAAATTCGGAGGGGAGGGGCGGTTCCTTATATCTCGCCGCTGCTGTGCTGATCCCTGTCGATGGGGATGGGGAGGCGGAGAAATAGCAGGATGGGGTTCCCGCCTCCCTGCAGCAAGGCAGCTGGGCTGGGGGTGGGTCCGCTCCAATGTGAGCACAGGCCTTGCAGCTGCCAGTTCGTCCCTTGAGAGTCTTGTCGTTGGGGCTTGCGCGTTTGCCATCTTCCAGCGTACAGCGGGTAACCAAAGTAGCCTCCCCTACTCACAGCCCCCGGCTCTAAAAAAAAATCAATCCACTATCCAGCCCCCAGGATCGGATTCCCACCCGCCCTGTTTGTTTATGGTTTGCGCTATCAATCACAACTGTCTGTGCCCCCCCTACCCCCATAGCTATACCATTCTCCAGTCAGTGCAATTGAAGATTTGGAAAACAGTTTTGATAATGGACCAGCCCTAGCATAAAGTCAACTCACCGCCCCTTGGCATTGATGCTGAAATATAAGAAGAATATTTGGCTTAAATCACCATTACCTCTTTGCTGGGAGCTAATGAGGATGCACTATTGAGTCAGTGAAAGTAGATTGTAAATGCTGGTTTGTAACCTACATAGTTTCTGTGCCAGAAGAACTTGGCTGCTGCCCTGGGTATCTGCCCCTAGATTAGACACTTGGCAGAAGGTCTATTGTAGGAAAGAGTCAAATATCCATATCGTGCAAAAAGGTCTCAGTAAGGGCACCAAAAAGGGGGGAAATTTGGACATTTAAAAAAAATAGTTTTTGACTCTTCTGGGTTTGTATTAGTAGGGGAAAGGGAAATGAAACCTGCTTTTCTCTCATTTGTCTCCTTCCTTGCAGATAAGCATGCTGTATTGTAGGAAGAACAGTTATTTTTATTGCTGTAATTCTCATAGCTCTCCAACTTTATAGGATCATTTATGCTGTCTCCCTCGGTAATCACTGTTCTCTTGGAGTGTGGCATAGCCTCACTGTTGACTCATGCAACGGAACATCTCTTTTTTCAGGAGCAGCTCAGTTGTAATCCAGGATCCATTTCTCAGAATTGTAAAAGGATTTAGACTCAGGACGTGCATTTCCACTGTAGCATTTAAATAAAAAAAAACCCCACAGCTGTTCAGTCTGAAGGGTATAAAAATATAGATTTGAGTTAATAAAAGGCATTGTTTAAAGAAGGTGTTTCATGTTTCATTTAAGCTACCCTGAGAAACATCAGGTTTAGAAGCACAAGCATCTGAGAATCAAAGTTAGGAACTTGGGTTCCGATAACATAAATCAGCACTTGAAATTCTGGAAAACAGTCTGCCTGGCACTGTAGCAAGCAACTTCTAAAAATACTTGCTTGCTGTGTGCCCTGTTAACCTGTTTAAATGCCTGCAGCAAAAGCAGCTACTTGATTCCAGTATCAGCAGTGGCAACAGTCTGCCAATAACCTTTTATCCTCTAGATTAATTCCCCAGAAATACAGCTGAAGAGAACATCCTTTTACTAACCTATATGCTGTAGTGGGCCTCTTCTCCATTGTTTTCTTGCCCGTTTTTGTTTCCTTTTTATTCTCTCCCTTCTATTTTCTATCTTAGTCTGTTCTGTTTTGTTCTCTCTTTATTCAGCCCAACCTTTATTGTCACCAGACAAACTGGCTCTTATTGCGAGTCTTACAGGCCATAGCAGCATTCTTGTTTTGTATTATCCCTTTTGTTCTTTCTTATCCATTCCCTTCCCCCTCTTCCCCCTTTCGTCTTGCTTCTCTTCCCACCTCTTTGCTGCCTCTTAGGGCTCGTCTACACTTATCGGGGGATCGATGAGCAGTGATCAATGCTAAATCGACTGCAGATTGCTCTCCTGTCGACTCCTGTACTCCACCGGATCGAGAAGAGTAGGGGGAGTCGAAGGGAGAGCGCCGCATAGTGTGGACCAGGTGGTAAGTAGGTCTAAGCTACATCGATTTGAGGTATGCTATTCATGTAACTCAAATTGCGTAGCTTAAATCGAATTTCCCCTGTAATGTAGACAAGGCTTTAGTTTTCTCCTTTCCTCTTTCTGTGGACCCAGTTGACGCCCTGCTGTTCTGTGGGGTGAGAAGAGCCCCACACACCCGAAAGACATGAAAGGAGGCAGAGCTGTGTAAGGGGAGCATGTTGCAATTCCTCAAAGAGGTATTGCATTGAGAACCTCCCTTCCCCCAATTTACTGGAGATCGTGGTGGATTCTTTATCATGGCAATGTTTAAATCAAGATCAGAGGCTTTTCTAAAAGATCTGTTCTAGGAATTATTTTGGGGAAGTTCTATGGCCTGTGTTGTACAAGAGGGCAGGTTGGCCTTGGAATCTATGAGTCTATGTTGGGAGCTCAAGCAAGAAGTTCTTTGCGGAACCTTCGTCCTAGACCTTACCAGAGAGGCAAGAGCTCCTCTCTCTACCCCAGTGTTGGGCTGCGCCATCCCTCCCTGCCAGAATAAATGAGGTCCAAATAACCCCCTCCCACTGTAAACCTGAGAGAGAGTAAGGGGGAGGAAGAGAACCTGGCAGAGTTTCCCCTACCTTGTTTCACTGGGGACTTGTGGGCTGTCCTTCTATGAATGGACCATGATGCAGAGGAGTTGGAGCCATTTGCATGCTTCCACACCAGCTCTGGCCTCCTAGCCACCCCTCCTCGCTCACATTGAGTCTCCAGTGGTGCTCTCCTGTCAGGGACACATCAGCTTCCCCAGGGCTGTCCTTAAAGAGGGGGAGGTTGGTTCCCTCACTGCACTGGGGGCTCAGTGGCAAAGATAAGGCCACCCCACTGGCTCTACTAACTACCTATGGAACTCCACAGAGATGGTGGGGGCGCAGTTGTGTCTGCTCCCACTCCTGGTCACTCTCCATCTTCATTTACCAATGTAGAGAGCGCTCCATGGGACCTGTGGGGACAAAGGGGGGGAAGACTGCTGCAATGACAGCTATCCTACCCCTTTCTCCATAGGATAAGAGAGAGCTGCATGTGAAGGGTCCTTAGGGCATGACCTAGTTCTCGGTTTGATTGTTCCATGGGGAAGATACCGCTCAAAACTAAGGCTCTGATCCTGCAAACACCTGTGCATCTGCTTAACTTTGAGTATGTGAGTAGTTCCATTGACTAATTGGACTCTTTGTGTGCTTAAACTTAAGCACGGGCATTCTCACTTGGAAGATCAAGGCTGTATGGAGGGCTTAAAAATACTTGTTCTGGTGTAACCAATAGCTTTGTTGAAATGCTCAAAACCACTCTAAAATAATTGCAGATTATTTGTATGTGTGAAATAGGCTAGAAATGTAAGTTGGTCAATTATTTCTTTCTTTGTAAAAATGTAAAGCTTCTTAAATTAATCTGTGCCTGTTATTTATTGTATAAGCAGGAGGATAAGAAGGTAATAGTCTATGCTCCTTTTTTTTTTTTCTTTTTTGGTTTAGGAAAATGCAGATTTTTTTCACACGATATTTTATTCCTCCCTTATAAATATTAAATATACAACAATTTCCTTTTGGTTGCTAGTTAGTCTTGATCACTGTTGTGGCTGTTGGCAAACACTCAGAGCAAGGTCACTTATCTTCTTTGTACATATATATTTGTGCAATGGCGTAACCCTTTGGGGACGGCAGACGTATATACATATATACAGACATACACTCTCGCCACCACATTTTTTTGGGTAGCAATCTGAAAAATTCCACTATTCCAAGAATAAAAGTCATCATGTGAAAAGGGCTTTGTACAGCTAGACCTATTGTGGAATTTTTGTTTGATAATATGTTCGTAAGATTACATTCGGTAACTACTTTCATAAACCCAAATGTGTACAATTTACCTGATCACTGTAGAGTTCCACTTAAAAAGAGTGGCTACCATCTGTAGCAATCCGAGGTGGGCTTTCACTTTAGATACATGAAGAATACCTTATTTTGTCCCACCACCTTGTTTTTGCCCAGCAGTGATGTATTGCCAAACAACCTTGCTGTATTTTTACATACAAACAAACATGTCTTCTAAACAGTGACACTGCAGTCATATGCTGTGGGAGAATAAAGCTTGAGGTCCTGTATCTTTTGTTTATCCCCCCAGTTGTCAGATTTTTTTATGCAAGTCTGGAGGTGGATTAGCTTTTGAGAGATGAATTTGGTGGAAAATGAATGTTAAATGGTTACTTGAGCATTAGAATAGTGCTGCAGTATTCTGAGCTCTAAGTATAGCGAACACTTATGTTCCTCTTGCATCAAATCCACACTTGGAAGTGAATCCCAAAGCCACTCCTGTATTTCAGTTTTGTCAGGCTATACGAAAGGATGTTAACATACTGAAAAGGTGAGTGAAGGTGACAAATGGAAAGTAATAGTCCATCTATGTGACCCAGGATATTACTGAAAGGATGGGATGGTATAGGGTTATATGGAGAGGAATAATAAACTTCAGATATTTGGACATCTGGCTTTAAAATACTGACATATCTATATTCTTTACAATCTCTAATCTAGCTACCCATTGAAATGACCATCTTAACCATTTTTACACTTTAGGCCAAAATCATCCATGATGCAACTCTAAATTGGCTTATTACAAATTACTTCACAGCATGTTTGACTTTCATCACTTACTTATACAAATGGTAAGAGTAAACATTCCTTTAATCAACCAAGAATTGTGTTCAAGATAAGCCAAGCACAGCAAGGGAGGTTTCCTGTCCAGCCTTCATTTCTTTGAGCTGTGAACAAGTTTAACGTGCACCACCAGAAAGCACACCGTACAGCTATTGCCAACAAAATGACTGCTTATAGAATTTCCTATGACTGTAGGTTTGGCAAGCACAGAGGTTTTTTTAAAATAACCTTGCACATCTCCTTATACAGAAGTATTTCAAATGCTGCAGATAAAAGCGTGATTAGACTATACCTATAATTAGTGATATTACAGCACACTGTTGTCAACAGGCCAAATATACAGTATCTGTAATGTAACTCTGTTGTTCCTTGTTCCTTGATTATGTCAAGGTAGCTTGCAGTATCATTCAATGGAATCTACATGGAGCCTGTCTGTTTTTAATCCCTTTATGTTAACATATAAGTTAAATAAAGTGTTATGGGTAACAGATATATTTTAGCTGTCCAATTTTCATTCATTTTATTATCTCTCAGAATCATCATTAGGGGTATTTTATTTATTATTTTATTTATTCTGAGATAATGACTGTTCTGTTTGATTTGGGAAGTGGTCTGGGCCCCAACAGATATATGAAAACAGGTGGGAACTTTCTTTGTGTTATTCGAGGAATCTAATTTAAACGTCAAGTAGCACAGAGCTCCAGAGGGGAAAATTATAAAGAGTGTACTTGGGCAAAGTTATCTATGGAAAGAGTGTGTGTGAGTTCATAGAAACACTTTAAAGAGGATTCTTAAATGAATTAATACAAAACAACTGTCGTTCCCAGAAGAAGAGGGAGAGTTATGATTCAGTTCATTGATCTGTACTGGAAAATATTGATCAGGCCCTGAAAAAAGTACATGATGCCCAGTTCTGGCAAATTTCATGTGCTGGCAACTAGACAAAAAAGTGGAACTCTGTATATTTTTATTTTGTGTCATTTTAGTCTGATATTCTTTACTTTCCTATAGAGCAACAATGCAAGCTTTTCAGCAGTTGCATGATTAAGGTAATTTATAAAATGCTCACTCATCACGTTACCATGTGAGTTGTGGTGGTTTTCTGTGAGCAACCAAGCAATAAAGTCCTTGCCACTAATGTTCATTTTATTACAGTTGGTGGTCAGCAGCCAAATGATCAGCAGAAATGCATCCTCCAATGCCTTGTTTTGGTCTATTTGCAATACTGTATATTTAAACCGGGGCAGCTCTAGCTTTTTTGCCGCATTAAGCACGGCATGCCTGCGGGAGGTTCGCCAGTCCCGCGGCTTCTGTGTACCCGCCGCCGAATCCGCGGGACCAGCAGACCTCCCACAGGCATGCCGCTGAAGGCATCCTGACTGCCGCCCTTGCAGGGACCGGCAGAGCGCCCCCTGCAGCTTGCCACCCCAGGCACGCGCTTGGAGTGCTGGTGCCTGGAGCCGCCGCTGATTTAAACCCCACCTGTGGGCTAGTCTGAGGCTACATCTACACTACGGGGGGGGGGGGGGGGGGGTCGATTTAAGATACGCAAATTCAGCTACGCGAATAGCGTAGCTGAATTCAACGTATCGCAGCCGACTTACCCCACTGTAGGGACGGTGGCAAAATCGAACTCTGCGGCTTCCCGTCGACGGCGCTTACTCCCACCTCCACTGGTGGAGTAAGAGCGTCGATTCGGGGATCGATTGTCGCGTCCCGACGGGGTCGATCCCCGAGAGGTCGATTTCTACCTGCCTATTCAGGCGGGTAGTGTAGACCCAGCCTGAGTAAGATTATTTCTCCGTGAATCCTGCAGATGGACCTTTCCAGCTGCTTCTGGGCAATGCAATCCACAATTAACGATCTCCGATGGTGAAAATGTTTCTTGGGTGGTATAACTTGAATTTCCCCTTTCTGCATTTCTTGTTTCCTGACCAGTTCTCTCATTGTCCTTGAAGACATTCCGGAAGCTGTATATTGATCTTTCATTCACTGCAAAGCTCTGTGGAATCAAGTTATGTCAACAGCTGCTTTAATTAATTTGGTTAGAAATGGAGGGTATCAAGTGAGAAGGCGAGCGCTGCTGACATCCCGTCTCTTGGCAGACGACAAACGCTTGACTGCCGTGTGCCAGAGCTCCACCACAGAACGCCGGGCTTCCCGCTTCGATCCAGACGGCAGTGGGCGTCCAGCCACATGGGATGCTTTTGGTATCTGGGACAATCGCATTGATGAGCCCATACTCCTCCCACCCAGCATAAAATATGGGAAGCCGATTCCCAAAATCAGTCTGGCCAAGGTGGGCTGCGCAAGCCAGATTGGAAAGCGGAAGGAAAATGAGGACCGGTTTGATTACGCGCAGCTGACAGATGATGTCCTGTATTTTGCAGTGTATGATGGGCATGGCGGGGCTGCAGCAGCTGATTTCTGTGCTAAGTACATGGAAAAGTACATTCAGTACGTAAGCAAGGGTCTGATGCCTGGCATTTGTTTTATTATTTGCATTACTACTAGTGCCTACTAGCTTGGGGCTCCCTTGTCCAAGGCGCTGTACGAATACATACACCTCTACCCCGATATAATGCTGTTCTCGGGAGCCAAAAAATCTTACCGTGTTATAGGTGAAACCGCGTTATATTGAACTTGCTTTGATCCTCCGGAGTGTGCAGCCCCGCCCCCCCCAGAGCACTGCTTTACCGTGTTATATCTGAATTCATGTTATATCGGGTGGCGTTATATTGGGGTAGAGGTGTAGTAAGACACAGTCCCTGCCCTGAAGAGCTTACAGTTCAAGTGGACAAGACACAGAGAGCAGGAGAAGGTAAATATGATTATCCCTAGTTTAGAGCGAGGGGACTGCAGCAGAGAGAGACAAAGTGAGTTGCCCACCATCACATAGGGTAATTTTGATCATTGAAATATAAAACTTGGTGGCACTTCTGTCTCACTGTTCGCCTCTTGTTTCTGGAGTCGAAGGATTCCCTGGTGCCGGAACAGTGTCAGAGATTGGACGCTGCCATGATAAGCAATTCGTTCTTTACCCTTCGGAAGTATAGAAAAGTCAGGTCCTGTGGGCACTCCTAGCAATTAACAGAGGGTAGGTAGTGCTTCCCTCCTCTATTCGCCTCTGTGAAACTTCCCCTGTGCAAAGGGACAACTCAAGGCTTAAGTAGTCTTAGTCCTTATGTGGATCCTCTGCACTGTGGGGCTGGTGGGTAAAATCCCACCCTCCCATCTAGTCAAACCCATTGAATTCACTGGGGAATTGAAGGTGCTCAGCATCGTCCAGGATTGGGCCTGCCAAGAGCATGTGGGAGTTACAGGTTGCAATGCGTACCACTTGCACCACTCCATTTGCATAATTAAAGTGGCTTAAACGAAGGCTGCATACTTTCTATATAAACCAGAATTATGCAACCATTAAAAAGCAATTGCAACCCTGAAGGTCAAATTCCCTTATCAGAAGGACAGGGAAGAATGCTAATGGCTTCCTGTTAACCCAAAAGGATGATATAGCGTGATTCAACTTTTGTAGTGTGAAGACGAGCCTGTGGAAACTGCTGTAGATGGAGAGGTATCTTTGTGGAAGAAGTTGAACCTGTCTTTATTTTGTTTCCAGAGAATTCCTTTCTCAGGAGAAGAATTTGGAAACCGTGTTGACCAAAGCTTTTCTAGAAATAGACAACGCGTTTGCGAGGCATGCTCACTTATCTGTGGATGGTAGGTAGAACGACTGTAATCTACTTTGCAGCAGTGGGGGAAATGGTTTTAGAAATAGCTGCGGAGATGTTTTTTATTAATAAAATATGTTTGATATTGAAAGCAATTTTATTTAACACAAGGATTTGCTTTGAGCATTTCTTGCAAATGAAACAACCGGCGTCAATCACGCTTGAGCACTTTAAAATGAAATGATATGAAAATCCTCTCTGAAATTTATCTGGGGAGCGGATCTGAGGCTGAACTTTTGCCAAACATTCCACTGAGCTTTTATCCTAAAGGGATACTGTCAAGTAGCTTATTTACCAAATGTGCTATACGCTACAATGGTTCAAATTTGATATATATTTAAACACTCTATGATGAGAAATTCACTCAGTCACCAATTTAAAAAAAATGCTGTTAATTCTGTAGATTTTAGAAGAAACAGTGTCTAAATGTTCCCTCTTGGCTATGCTGCTGCAGTTAAATAACAAACTAGGTTCAGAGAGATTAATATGAAAGATGCAACTCTATACAAATAAATAATGTAGCTACGTTTGACAAAGAGAAAGGGACATAGTCAGTAGGGAAAAGTATATCCCAGATCCGCAGCTATGGTCAAGGAGCCTGCTGCATGCCTCAGGACAACTTGTATATGAAGGTGGCATTAAGCAATTTTGGTATTCCCCTAACCCTGGGCTGGCTGTGTGATGATACTGTTTATGTTGATTGCCAGTGGCCCAAGGGGCTGTTAGAGCATCTGGAGCTTGCAGGAGCACAGGGAAATTGGCCCTGAGAAGTGGGTGTCACCAGAGGGCTGTGTGACAGTGGGGTATTACTCTTGTGGTTGGCTAAGCCCATTTTACAGCCATGTTGCACTTAGGGTGACCAGACAGCAAGTGTGAAAAATTGGGACAGGGGAATGGAGGGGTAATAGGAGCCTATATAAGAAAAAGACTCCAAAATTGGGACAGTCCCTATATAATCAGGACATCTGATCACCCTAGTTGCACTGCTGAGCGCATTGACATTAAAAAATGCCAGCACACGCTTTTGGCTTGGATTTAAATATTCCCCTTTGTTGTTTGCAAGCCAGATGTTGCTGTGTTGTCTAGTGTGTGAAAACTGGAAAGTGAAACAGACTGACCCAGTTTTTGTTCAAACTGAAGTACAAAAAGTAAACAGCATGAATGGATAAACAGAGACCCATTTAAAAAACAATGTTAATAAGCTATGGTGGTATTTACTGATTTAAAAGTGATTTTTAACCTGACTGAAGAAGCAATACAAAATAATTGGCATTACCGTTTTAGTAACCTCTGATTATTTGAACCTGATTTTGGGGAGTGAGATGAAGAATTTAGTCGCATATTTTAATTGTGAAGTTAGAGTTTTTACTGAGGGGGTCTGAAATGCAGCAGTAATAGTGAGTCTGCCTCACACCCACCTGAATGATCTAAAGTGCTTCCGTAGGAATGGCTTATCTTGAAGGCCCCTTGTTTTATTTGTCAAACTCTGTTCCTAAAAGAGCTTGTTTAGAGTGACCCATTTCAATGGAAGTTTGTGTTCACAGCAGCTCCATGAGGAGAAAGACAGTGTAATGAAAGAAAACATTGGTACTTAAAATATGATTTTGTTATGCTGAAAATAATTACAACATTTAGTACTTGAGCCTTATTGAATTAGCTAAAGAGACTCTCTAATTGACAAGCTGTGCAGTAAGGGTGGGCTTTCAAAATGCTGTCTGGGATTTTACTTCGCAATTTTCACCATCTTTAACAGGAGCAGCATGGCTAACCGACCAGGCACTTCTCTGAAAATGCCCCCATTAACTTATTAGGAACCTAATGCTAATGCTGGTAAACTTTGAGAACAGCTAAACAAATGCAGTTCCGAGACACTGGGTAAAATCTTTTCACTAATGCAGCTCAAGAATATATGAAAATTAAGCAGAGGTATGTTAGTTTTCATGAGTAATTTCACAGAATCATTAAAATACAGGGCTGGAGTTTAGCAGGTTATAAACTCCAGGCCCCTGTGCTGAGGCAGAACCAAGTTAATCTAGACCATCTCTGACAGGTGTTTGTCAAACCTGTTCTTAAAAAACCTCCCATAATGGGGATTCCACAACCTCTCTTGGAAGCCGATTCCAGAGCTTTAACCACCCTTATAGTTAGAAGGTTTTTCCTAATATCTAACCTAAATCTCCTTTGCTGCAGATTAAGTCTATTGCTTCTTGTCCTACTCTCAGTGGACATGGAACCCCTCTGTAAAGACAGTCATCAGGAAGTGGTATCCAGATGTGAAAGGGCCTCATTCTGCAGGGTGCTGAGTACCTCCTTTGAGGTATTGATTGCCCTCAAGTTGTTGTAGAAGCTAGTAGGAGCTGAAGGCCCTCAGCACTCTTTGCCAGGTGCTGAGCAGTCCCTGAAATCAGGCCACAAAGGAGTGTAGTAATGGGCTGTAAAGACATAGACAGATACCAGTTTATTAATGTAATTAACTCTTTGCATGTGTGGTGTTGAAAACTGTAAATATTTTTGAGACTGTTTTTGTTTGAAACATTAAATAAAATTGAACTGTTTTGCATGTATCCTCATCAGAAACTTAACTCTACACTGTCGGGACAGTTGGTTAGCAAAGCTACAGATTATTTTTGGCTATTCTAGATGTGATAGAGTCAAGAGTGTCACCAAAGTCTCTTGGAAACAATGTTCCTGGAATACTGGCTGCTCAAGACATGTGTGATGGCACCCAAGCCAGGTCTTCATATTTAAATTCTGCCTCATCCTGGGTATTGGAAGACAATAGTTCAATTAAATGTTTCTGATAGGTGACTCCATCTGTTTATTTCTTGGGCTGGTGGTCTGTACTTCTGCTTATTTTTTTTTTTTTTAAAGTACAGTGGATTTTTAGGATGATGGAGGCCTTGATACTGCTAACACCTACAAACTAGTCAATGGAACTACACACACTTAAAATTATATATATATATATGAATGTTTGCAGGATCTGGGCCTCACTGGGAAAATCTGTCACTAAAACAGTAGATAATCTGGGGAAGATGGAGTTTTTTAAGTTGCTGTTTAAAAAGACAATCTACTTAATTATGGCAGAAATTGAACAGATCTTACAATTTGTGCATTCTTCTAGGAACGTGGTCCTTATTTTTTGAAATCAGTCCTTCCGGTACTAAAATATTTAAAAAAAATAAATATAGGGGAGGGATAGCTCAGTGGTTTGAGCATTGGCCTGCTAAACCCAGGGTTGTGAGTTCAATCCTTGAGGGGGGCCACTTAAGGATCTGGGGCAAAATCAGTACTTGGTCCTGCTAGTGAAGGCAGGGGGCTGGACTCGATGACCTTTCAAGGTCCCTTCCAGTTCTAGGAGATGGGATATCTCCATTAATTTATAATTTATTAATTTATAAAGTAACGCTTACATCAAGTTTCCAATGTAAAAAAAGCTACACATTCAACACTACAGTGCTGTCTCTTCTGTGCAGCACATAGACTGATGGGTTTTATGGGCTCTTTAGGAAACAGGATTTGCCATACTGGACTGTGGTCCATCTAGTCCAGTATCCTGTCTCTGACTGGGGCAGTACCAGATTTTTCAGAGAAAGGCATAGAAACCTCACAGTCGGCACATGTAGGATAATCTGCCCTCCGCATTAGGTCTCCCTCTAATCCCTAACAGAGTTTGGCTTAAACCCTGAAGGTTTAATATCTCTTTCAAAAATGTATGCCAGCATTAACTGTTGTAACTGGAGGTTCTTACTATCCACATATACGTCCAGTCCCTCTTTGCTCTGAACTGAAATTTTAAAAGGACAAAATCTTCGCAAGATTCAAAGTGCAATTAATGCAACAATCTCCTTCTCCCACTAATTTCGATCAAGGACCATGTTCCCTACAAGCATGTACAACTTCAAAGTTTGTTACATTTCTGATCTAGATATCTCGAGCGTGTATTTCTTAAAATGTTAAAAAGCTGCATTTTTCTCCCCATATCAGTGGCCCAGAGCTGAATAAACACAAACTTTTTGAAGAACTGAAGCAGGACCAGTTACTTTCCTAATGATGGGACTTTTTTTCTTTTTTCTTCTGGCCTTGTTGCTTTGGGAATAAATCCAGGGTCCTGCAGCTTTCCATGTCCCCACAGCTCCTCTCTCTGCCTTGCATCCTCCCACCTGGACTATTCCGCTGGCCCTGAAGGGAAGCTCTCCGAGCCCCCAGCTGAGAGACCCTGATTTAGCATGTGAAGGAAGACTCTTCATGATAGATCATTTTCACACATTCTCAACCTTATAGAGGACTAGTGCTGTACGTCCAAGGTTTCTTGATGAAAACACTGCCACCAACTCTCCTGACTTGGCCTAGGACAGCCATGTAAGGTGCCGCTATTGCTTCAGTTTATTGAAAGCCTAGTCCAATACACATTGAAGACAATAGGAATTTTTCCATTGACTTCAGTGCTCATTGTATCAGACTCTATTCACACTGGCTATTCATATCTAGAATAGCCATTTTATTGAACGAGGTTGGTTGTTAGTTGATGTATCTGTGTGTGTTGTTTGGGGCACTCTTGAAATCTTACTACGCTGCGCAAATAGTAAAGGTCTTTTTCTATAAAGAGAATAAAATACTGAATCAATTTTTTTTAAAGTTACCATTCAAAAACATGACTATTTTTTAATATGTTAACCTGCAACACTGAGGAAAAGAGAGAGCTGCTGAAATATATATAGTCATCAACCTAAAAAGTTTGAGTCTTGGTAATGGTACTTGGTTATTATCTAATCAAGTTAGATGACTCTTGATCTAAATAATTTTCTTAAGTTTTTATCCACATTCAGTGTTCAATGGGTCATGACGAGCCATGAATCTATATCCAATGGCTATAAAGCTGTTTATTTTTAGCAGTCAGTTTCTTGAAACCCTTTTGTTTAGAAATGAAGAGTGTAAACAGGTTGATCCATATACTGTACTTGAAATGCTCTTTAGAACGTCTATCTTTGCCAAATATGAGCTGGCTGGGCATTTTCCATTGATTTGTTTGATCATCCAATACTGTTACAAAAATACTTTGTGGCTTTTGTTTAGGCTGAAGCTACAACAGAGGTGACACACCGCTGTAGTGAAAGTGTCAGGGGGAAAATCATTGAGAAAAGTGAACCTATTTGAGACCATGTATGTCTTTAGATAAGATTGAGCCATGGTCAAATTGGACATTCTGCATTGTCATAAGACTTACCTAGTCTATCACACCACTCGTGAAAAGCAGAGCAAGCAAACCCAAAGTGAATACTTCCCCTTGCTTTGCAGCTCTTACTCTGTCATCCCCAGTGTTGCAGGTTTGTTTTGTCTGAACAAAATCCCTGGGTGAATTTCCTATTTGCCTCTGTGTACGTGTTATTTGTGGCAGAGTCTGTACCTGGTCAGCAGCTCTAGAACTGGAGGCCCTGGACACTATATGCTGGGCTTCAGTGGAAAGAGAGATCTGCTTAATTTTGTCCCAGGTGAAGGAGTCCGGCGGTTCCTAGCCTGGACTACTGGAAGGTTCCCACATCCTCTTTGTCACATTAGTTGAGATGACATGCAGTAAAAATTGTCCAGTGAGTGTTAAGAACCTATTGAAAGATCTTAGTTTTATAGTCATATTATTAGGAAACAGTGAAAACTTTTTACTTTATTTTTTTAAACGTTAAAACCAATGTATGTGCTGATGCAGCATATCTTTAAAGTGCTAACAAATACATTAGAAGCAATAGTAATAAAGCACTAGAAATTTGATACAGTCATAATTCCTAGATTTTGGAACTGCGTTAGTGACCCAAATGAGTCTGAAGCCCCCTTTAATTTAATAAGGGCCTGATTCTTCCTCCCTTACTCACATTGAGTATTACCTTCATGAGTGGTCTTGCTGAGAGCAGAATCAGGCCCAGCGAAGGGAGCATGAGTGGCACTTATATTTCCAAACAATGATGTTAAGCTTTTGTTTGGTCTATAGGTATTTGTAAGGTGCCTGTTACCATGGTACGTACTACAGTTTTGCCATACATATGTCTGGCTCTTTAGTAATATCCCTAGAATTGGTACTGAAGGTTGATTTGACTTTTTTTTTTTTTTTAAATACTCAAGAGTATTTGGGATGTGTGTGCTTGCTGTGCCTTAAAGAGTTGAGGCACATCCCCAAATATTTAAAGAGTCACAAGAGAATTTGATAACTTATGCAATAATTCTCTTTTATGCCTTCTAGAATATAGCATTTGATACTTGGCATTACAGTTCCAAAAGCAAGGAATGATATCAGAGGCTAGTGGCGGCAACTCATTAGTTTTTAATTTCTAAACAAAATATATTTAGCATGAATTAAAGGTAGTTTTATGTAGGCTTTTCATTTCACTTTGCTTTAACTGTCTGGTTAAAACAGGTATTTTACTGGCTTTGCTAAAATATGATTTCACTGCTAAATTTTAATGGCATATTTTCAAGCATGTTTCAAAGTGGGCCTGCAGCACACTAATTCTTGTGTGTCCTTCTAAAGTTGGAAATAAAATGCAGACACTTCATTTAAAAAAATTAAAAGCTACAGCCAACTTCGTGGCTGGAAAAATCTGGTTTTGCCTCCTGTATCTGGGCCCCAAAATAATCAAAGATCTGATACAAATTACAGTGGAGTTGGTTGAGATGTATAATGATGGATACTTACTTTGAGGACATAGTTGATAGAGACTTATTGAACCAGAAGACTTCAGTGCAGTGATAATACCTGTTTTAATAGTACTGATGGTCTAGTTTAGACTGTTTTATGGATTTGCTTTATTTTTTCATTTGTCAACTCACACTGCTTTCTCTCTACAACAAGGCTCAATGCATCTTTAAACCTTGGCCATATGAAAAATTCCTCCCAAGCACGTTACAAGTCTAACTATTTCAGAGGTGCTGAGCGCCCACAGTTCCAGTGGATGATGACTGGAGCTGCCAGTGGTCAACGCGTCTGAAACTCATGCTCTGTAAATATGACACAGGCTGACTATGGAATGTGCTGAAATCTGCAACTCTCATGGACCACAGTGAGAGTTAGTAGGTGCTTAGCATCCATCAGGACCAGACCCATAATGCATTAATTAAAGAAATCGGTATGGGCCCTAATGGGGCAACTGGGGATCGCCCTGGCAGGGTGGAATCCCTGAGTCTCACAAAGATGGATTAGCCAGCTCTATGCCAGCTCCTTGTGATGCCCCCAGTCAGTCAATCCCCAGATGCACAGTTAGAGTGTGAATAGGTGTGGACAAGACTGAAGTCCATATCCTTTAAGGAAAAGGAGTAGTTGCAGGAAGATCTTTAATTATTATTACTTTCTCATTTGGAAGCATGGAATATAAATGGGGATTTGGATTTCTAGCTTAAACCAACAAAATATCGGCTGTAATTTTTAAAATCTGTTTTTAAAAACTAACAGTTGAAAAGAAAAACCCAGAATATGGCTCGGTCCCAAGCTGGGCTTTCAACTGAATTCACATCTGCTGTAAATTCTAGACTGCACCTCTTCCTGTCCATGCTTTCCTCTGCAGTAGCTCACCACAGAAGCATGTTAAGCAGCTCTCTTTCTGTCAGAGTTGCATACACTGTGTGCGCTAGCAATAAAGGGGGAACTGTTCTTCTAAAAAAAAGCAAGTAATTCTTTTAGCTTTGGGGATTTACTTCATTGCTAATGAAACAACTGGTCTGTGCTCAAATTGGTGCAGTCACAATTCATATTAACCTACCAAAATGACTTTTCCCAAGGATGTTAAAGCAAATGAGTATTTGAAACCAGAATCCCTAAATATAATTGCATTAGTTAATCCATTCTAATAAAAAAAACAAAACCCCAGCTCCGAGCATGTTGTTCAACCCACAAGGGATAGAGGAAGAGGGGAAGGCAGTGGAGGACCTGTCTTGCACTCCACTGCACTTTGTGTAGTTAATTTGTACCTGTGTAAAATCCCACCACCAAGGCAATTGGTGGATTGAGATTTAGTAGCATTCCCAGCTGCTTTGCACCAGTATGGATTACTACACAGGGTGCCAGGCAGGGCGGAATCAGGTCTGGAGCACATCTGGTCTCTTGTCAGTGGCCTTTCCAACAAATAAAGTGGCACTGAAGAGCTCAGAAGGAAGTCTTCTCCTACACAGCTAGAAAAATACTGGCTGCAATATTGGCTTCTTGGCAGGGGGAGGGAAATGATCAGATCATAATGACTCTGACAGGGCCTGGGGCTAGGAAGGAGATATAAAATGTCTCTTCTTTCAAAGCATACACCCAACTCTCATTAGCATTGATGAATTACCCACCTGCATCTACAGGAAGAAAGCTCTGCAGTGGGATTTATCCTGACTGTTGCCCATCTACATTCCAATTTCTAAAGCTGAGGAACTGGAATAGAAAATATACTTGCCACAGACCCAAAGAGCAGCCATTTCCCCCTCCCCCACCCCCTCCGACACCTATTTATCACGTTTGCAATCTTTGCATGGAGCCATGTTGTTGCACAGAACACCTTTACCTCCCCCCTCCCATGCATGTTTTTCCCCCCACTGTCCATTATTTTCATAGCTTTAGTTGAAACTTCAATCTAGTGACTGAGTAATTTAGAGCACACATGTTTTTGACCGTTAAAACCATTGTTCTGTTATAAATGCAGCAACACTGTTGGACAGTCTTAAATCTTCTCTCTTTTATGTGATGTTTGTAGCAACCCTGCTGAACGCTGGGACCACTGCCACAGTGGCCCTGCTGCGAGATGGTATTGAACTGGTTGTGGCCAGTGTTGGGGACAGTCGTGCACTGTTGTGTCGAAAGGGAAAGGCCCTAAAACTCACCATTGATCATACTCCAGAAAGGAAGGACGAGAAGGAAAGGTACAGCTCAGTTATGCTAATAACATCACTTGGGACAGCCTTGTTCAAACTCTTGGCTAATTTTGTTCTGAGTAAAAGGGAATCAAAGTAAATAAATAGGACCAGCTAGTGTAAATAAGTGCAGCTCCTCTGCAGTCAGTGGCACTAGGTAGATTTACTGGGTCTGTGGATCTGGCCCATAGCGCTTTACATCTTGAACTCATCCTCACAACATTCCTCTCTATCTAGAGATGGGTGCAGAACTGAGGCTGGAAGGTTAAGTGACTTGTCCAAGGACACAGAGTTAGAGCCAAAATTATAACTCATGCTCATGTTTCCCGTCCAGTACTCAGTCTCCTAAACCATATCCCCTCCTGGAAGTCCTTCAGAATAGAAGTCTGACTCTGTGAATGTCTCTGGGTTGGGCCTCCATACCTTCCCCATCCCTCTGCATGGTATAATCCAAGCTAAAGACACTGGCAGGAATTTTACACCTTTTATTGTTGGTCTGACCCTTTATTTCATATTTTCCTTCTTCTGTTTTGTGCTTTGGACAGGATAAAGAAATGTGGTGGCTTTATAGTGTGGAACAGTCTGGGGCAGCCCCATGTGAATGGTAGACTTGCAATGACACGGAGTATAGGAGATTTGGACCTTAAAAGCAGTGGAGTAACAGCAGAGCCAGAAACTAAAAGGATTCAGGTAAGAGCGGATTAATAGGGGACATTGAACCTGCGCATTTGGATGTGCACAGCATGTGTGTCTAGCAGTCAGAATGCCTTTGGGACCTTTAGTCGGACTGTGGGCCAAGTTCTGATCTCATTTATGCTGTAGTCAGTGGGGTCATTCCAGATGGACACTGAACAGCATCTGGCCCCAGTAATAAATGTTGACATGAATAAATGTCGAACTTAAATAGCATGGTTTAGTGTGTGTGTGGGGACGGGGGGAGGGAATAAAACATGACAGCCATCTGTTAACTGTAATGAGTGTTGTGTTTTGTTGAAACTAGTTATATGCTGAAAGGAAAATGTCACCTCAGCAGTGGGGTTGGCATGTTGATTTTCACAGGTTGGTCCAGAATTTAAATCATTTTAAAAAATAGCAAACGTGTGTATTTTGCACACCTGTGAGGGGGAAATACAGGAGATGTGTAAGTGACGCATTTTATTGGGGCTCCACAGTTGTTCAGCATATGAGGAAAAATGAGTTAGCGTCTCAAAATCAATTAAACATGGCTTTCTCGGTTTCTGCCTCCTCCTCCCCCAACCTCCACTTCCCACCCTTCTACCCTCACCTAAATTTAATCTTCTCAGTATCTCCTCCCTCACCTCCAGGTGGTAAGAGTCAGAAGCTGAGGGAGTCATGTTTGAGGTGGACCAATATAGATGGTGTTCTTAGGGCAGTTGCCAGAGTGAGGACAGAGCACACTTCCCTATTAGGAGACCAGACGAGATTATCATAATGGTCCTTTCTTGCCTTAAAAACTGTAATAACTGAGGTTGTTCATTGGTAACTGGGTAATACACTGAGCTGCTGGGCTTTGGGCCTCAATTTATTGAACCCAGGACAGGGTTCTTACCAAGCATTGGAAGCACACTCAAGTGATTTACTCATGATGTTTGGAATATGGCTATCTTGACTGTTTCGTGTGCCAGGGCTTTAAAGCAATGTGGTGACATAGTTAAGAGTTTTGGTGCTGTTGGTATTACCCATGTAGAAAATGGAGGAACATGCAGCAACAACAGGAAAAGTCTGTTGTAACAAAGGAAAAAAAAATGTAGAACTGTTCTGCCCTGCAATGATTTATTTATAAGATGATTTATATTGTGCTGTCTAATTACAGTTGCATCATGCAAGCGATAGCTTCCTGGTCCTTACTACAGATGGCATTAACTTCATGGTGAACAGTCAAGAGATATGTGACTTTATTAACCAGTGCCACGATCCCCCTGAAGCAGCCCATGTTGTGACTGAGCAGGTAATGTTTGGCTTTGGGCTGAACTAGTGTTCTGTTGATGATGCAGGGATAATGCAGCTTAGCAGGGAATAGACTGTGTAATGCTGAATATGCTCAGACTGACAGATCCATTGCAGTGCAGAGATGATATTATGGCAGCAAATTGGCACCAGTTGAAATGGGATTGAGTATTCAAGAAATGGGGTTTTTGTTTTTTTCCAAACACAGGCTAAAGTTGGGGGTGACACCTGGGGTTCCAGGCATCACCACACCTGGGGGGTGGGAGCCCCTGGCAGAATTGCTTCAATGAATCCGCCAGGAGCTGGGAGGAGACAGGTGCTGGAGACAGAGGCGTGCTGGAGACAGAGGCTCTCTGGAGGCCTGGGGTCTCTTGGATCTGTGGGGCTGGATACTCACCTTCCTTTGTAAAACATGTCAGTCTCACAGATAAATAGTACTTTATCATAATGATACTTATCTCTTCTAATGATTTATTTCTCTTCTCAGGCTATACAATATGGTACTGAAGATAACAGCACTGCTGTCATAGTGCCATTTGGAGCATGGGGAAAATACAAAAACTCTGAGGTCAACTTCTCATTCACCCGCAGCTTTGCCTCGAGCGGAAGGTGGGCATGAGGACCTGCTGGAATCAGATTTTCTGTGCAATAACCTGTATGCCGCATGCTACAGGAGAACACATCTTGCCCATTTATTTTTCTCCCACTATTGTACAAAATAGTAAGCTTACTGCTTTCTGGGTAACAAACCCTCATCATGTACATGTCCCATTTTACCATTTTTATTGATGTTTTCAGATTTTAGGCAAGTGTTCATTTTACTGACTTTTTTGGTTTCCAATCCCAGAAGATGATGGGTAGTCCTGTGCAGATGGACTAGGTGCAGGGCAGTATTCAATACATGTTTTGTTCTGACTGATTTATCTAGTCCTCTGTGAAAGATTGATATGCTGGATAGACTGAGCCCTGTGCTCCCCTCTGTGCACAAAACACCAGGGAGGGGAGCAAACATGTAATCATGAGGAGACAAAAGATGCCTGTTTTGTCTTCCACTGTGTCACAGCCACCAAAAAAGTCCCTCTGCGCTTCAGGAGAAGCATGTGAAAAATAGTGGCATGGCTAGAGAGGATTGAGAAAGAGGCTATTCTATGTGTAAGTTTAGCCCAAAAGTCCTGTCTATATTAATGCTGCTAAGCAGAACAATACCTTGACCTCCACGCTCTGCAAGTCAAAGTATGTGTGCAGGCCAGGAGCATGGCAGCCAAGGCAGATATGCTGCCACTGGGGGCAGAGGGGATTCCCTACAATGGCCTGGAGTTTGTGAGGTCTCTGCTGTCCTACGTCTCTGGCCAATGTGTGATTTGGAGGCCACATTGCAGTCCTCTGTGTAGACCCCTGGCACAATTTCACTGAGAGGAACAGGAAGCTGGTCTATAGGGGTGCAAAAAGCTGCATATTTTTCAAATTAAGAGGCACTGTAAACTTGAATTCCATTTTTTAATGATTTAATTTCTAACTATTCCATTTTCTAGTAGAGCTCCCTGGAAACAGTGCAACAGGGATGTTTTAATTCTTTAAAAAATGAGTAAGGGCTTTTGTGCTCTCCAGAAAAGCCAGTTGCTAGTTGACTGTGCACAGGATGCCATCAAGTGCACAAAGTAAACTGGAAAAAGGGGAGTGTCATGGGGCGCAACACTCACTGCTGAACTGGTGCCTCCTCCTGGTTACTCTGGGGATTAGCTCAAGGATGACATCCCCCGTCTGCAGTCTGCACCCCGTCACTCTGTCCCATGTCTGCTGGCGGTCTCTCCAGGAACTGCCACGTCTCTCCAGCCATGTCACCACCTGTTTTCCCCTTCTGGGAGTCAGTACCTTGCAGTCCATTCATCCACCCATTTCCATCCATGGCAAATGTGGGGAACCCAGGCCCGTCTACTACTACAGGTCCCAACCCAGGGACTCTGTAGTTGGCAGCCACATGCTGCGTCCCCTCTGACTGATCAGTACATTTCCCTGGGCCACTTCCCCCCAGCCCCAGCACCTTGTTCACCTTTACTTCAGGGCCCCTGCTCCAGAGCCAGGTAGGAGCTCCTTCACTCCGGTCCCTGCCAGCAGCTGCCCTGTCCATGGTGCTAACGCCTCTTTTAGCTGCTAGGAACCCAGTCCTTACCCCTGGAGCTCCAGGCCATGACTGCCCAAATGTGGCCCCACATCTTCTTTTACATGAGCCCTGCTGACCCCTCTCAGATTGGTTGCAATCCACGCAGCCACTCTAGGCCGCTCGGAGGCCTCCCCTCCACTACTCCCTCCTGGGGTTAACCCCTTTCACGCCAATGTGGGATAGACACCCCACCACAGGAAGAAATACACTTTTTTTGTTTTTAACTAATTGGTTTAGCTTTTGTAGCCTTGGGCATTGCTTGTAACAACAGTAGCTGCCAGATTTTCAGACAGAAATATGATTTATTTTGTTCAAGGTGACAGCATCTTTCTTTTTTCCTCTTCCATATTTTTTAATGTGGAAGGGTGAATATGGGAGTCTGCCAAATTAGGCACAAAGGGCCAGATTCTGTTGACTTCTGTGAATGGCCCCAATTCAGGCCAGCGAAAGATCTGTCCGAGAGCACCCAGTTCTGTTCTCACTTACTCCATTGTAAATCAGCTGCACAACTCTCCTGACATCATCAGAGTTACACTCGTTAGACACCAGTGTAAGTAAAGTCAGGAAAAGTGAAATTGGAGTTGAGTTCTCATTAGTTTTGCCATCATATTTTTCACATTGGACTTGCTTCTGGCAAGAAAGATTTTCAAATGAAATAAATCACCTGAGGGAAAATTCTGCTGAGCTGCCTGGTCAAACACTTATTACAATGTGAATCTTGAACCTCTGTTACTTTAACCCTTCCCATGCCCAGGCTCAAACTTGTACCGCCATTCCAGCTGTTTCTCTTTGCATATATTTAAAGATGCATGAGCATCCTTTAGACAACTATGCTTAATATTGTACTGAAGTGCTTTGCATACAGAAAGTGTCCTGCTTGTCTCATTACTCAGTGTATTATATGGTGTAAATAATATTTATATTGCTTTTATAAGTAAAGAGTTTGTGAAACAATATTTGTAAATATATATAAATATATATATATTATATCCAATGCTATTGCATAGCTCACTGGAATGGGTGTAAATTAGTGTTTTACAATTATAATCCCTCCCTTCCCCCAGCTCCCATTGCTGAGGGTTTGGAGTAAGATTTTTACTTTGGGTTAAGGGTTTGTGTCCAAAGTCCTGGGCCCAGCCCTGCTTCCCTTGAGTTGCCACTAGTGGGAGAAAGAACAGGTTCTTAGTCTGGAACAAATTGATTCCCCAATACTCTTGGGTTGGGTCTGTATTTGGTGTTGACAAAACACTTCACTTCTTCCCTTGAGCATTTAGGGTGAACTCCTGGCCCTGCTGAAGTCAGTGGGAGTTTTGTCATTGCCTTCAGTGGGGCCTTCTTTCCACTCTGCGTCTCTTTGTGCACTTCTGGGACTCAATGGTTTATTTCAAAACTTTAAATGTGTAGGCCTGAGAGCAAGGTTTTCAAAGTGGCTATTGCATGTATAGAGAAACTAACCACAGGACTCTTGCTAAAGACGTTTGATGAGTATCATAGAAAGGCCACATCTTTCTATGGGTACTACAATAGCCTCAACTCACAGCGAATGTTCTGAGTGCTGCGTTGTGAATGCGTGCCACTAATAATAAAGTGGTGAGAAGAGAACAAAGTGCTGCAGCGTGCAGTACTACTAGCCTTTCTCCTGCGACAACTGCAGCCTTGGTAACGATACAAATCTGATGATTTCCACTTAATCCCTAGTGAACGTTTAGCCACATAATAAATCCATCCATGCCTTGGTACAAGTAGCAGTTTGTTTTCAGGAGAGGCCTGGAAGTGGAGCAGCTGGGGTGGTGGCGTAGGCAACAAATGATATATGTGCATTAGCAGAACTGTATGGGAACAGTTTTGCAGAAGGTCCATCAACATTTTGCCTCACTCCAACTGGTGCTTAGTCCCTCCCTTTCATGAGGTCCATTAGCCATGTATCCAGTCTGAAGGTACCTCAGAGACACAGGCTTTTAGTAGCACCTGTTCAATTTATTTAGTTCTGGTTTTTGTTAGTGTTCTAATGTGCTCAAATTGGAGTAGCGTTTGCCACTTTCTGAGCTGAACCCCTCTATCGAATGGCTGGGGGGTAATGAATAATACCGTACCTAGAGCGTCTGTGCGCCAGTTAATAGACGAGTAACTCAAAGAGTCGCTTGAAGATGGGGTTTAAGTATATCCCCTAACAATATTTCAAGTGGAATGTGAGTTTAGGTTCCTTAGGGTTTTGCTACATCACTGTCCTATAGCCTATCACCTAGTTTTATAGCAAATTGGAGATTGTGGAGTCTGTTGTCTGGCTGTCCTCTCATAGAGAAAGAATTAATAAATAATTTCTTATCATGTTAGGAAGGAGATAGCCAAGAAGGGGATATGATAAAGCTCTACAAAATGTGTGGTGTAGAGGGGCTCCCATTAACCTTTCTCACTATGTCTTAAAGGGACATTCAGAGGCACCATATTTAAAACTGATAGAAGGAAATACTTTTTAAACACAACACACAACCTGTGGAACACCTTGCCACTAGATATCATTGAGCCCATGGGGTTTACTGGATTTAGGCATATACCACCTCCTGTCAGTGAGCAGCTGGGGGGTTAGGAAAAGCTTTTCCTATTTCATAACTGTCCACTGTGGAGTTTTTGGCATTTTCCCCTGAAACATATAGCTACTATGGGAGTCAAGATACTGGCTAACTGTCCCATTGATCTGATCTGGTATGGCAATGCCTATCTCCCTAGTAAAGACCAGAGTTGTGGCATTTCCATGTAGGACTGTAGCCTTTCATGTGGATCTAAGGTGGGTAGTGTACTCAGTACCACATTGACCACATGCTAGAAAAATACATTATGTTGCATTGTTTGTAGAAGACATCCTGCTTCTCAGGGCTCTTCTTCCTTACACAATCATAGCTATTTGCCCTTCTTCAGAACCACAATCACACTTTTCCCCCACCACAGTCCAGTCCACACGGTCAGTGGAATTAAAGGCATTTGTGACAGGGCCTGTTTTTCTCCAATGAGTCAGGCACTACAGTGTTGCTGGGCTCTTGAGTTTATGGTTTGGCATTTGACACTGAGTGAGGAAAGAGTAGAATAAAACCACTCCTTTGCCTTTCAGTGTTGTGGCTATTTATGTACTGTTCAGAATTTGGACTTTGAGAACTAGTTAATGAGTTGAATGCAGCAAATGTTTATTTATTGAATATCATTTTTCGGGCATTGAAGGTGAATTTGGTGGCTTAGAGCCTGTCAGAGGGAAGGAAGAGGTGCATTCTGATAGTGTATAGGGATCAAATTAACAGTCTCCTTCTAGCTTTTAGCCAGCTATCTGCTTATGTGGAATATCAAAGTGTCCAAGTCAGACTCAGGTGTTTCTCTACGTCCAAGACGCGTTTTAAAACAATACATTCTAGTCTGTCAGCCTCCTGCTGTCTCTGGCAGCTCCTAACATGTACACAGAGAAACTGGTCTTAAGCCCCAAGGGACCAGCAAAAATCTGTGGCCTAATAGAAGGGATCTTCTAAAATGTAGGAACAAAATTGATCTGAAACTCTGTGCCACTGTAGTTACAGTGGCCTTTTATGACAGCAGTTGCCTATTGTAAGAGGCTTTTAGTGCAGGACTAACTATATATACCCAAACGTTTTGTGAACTGAATTAAATGGAATCGCTGGGTTTTTACCTCATATGCATCTATTCTATCAATGGACAGGAGGTTGCTTTTGTATTACAAACTAAACTGTATCTTAGAGGTGAACTGCAAAGCAAAGGATTGTTTTGCTCTTCACTGGTTTTCTGGGCCCAATTTTGATGCACGTATGCATGTTAAATAGGGCAGAAAGCAATTTCAGTGGAGTAAGGTGCTACTCATTGTCACTAAGTGTATCACAATCTAGCCCTTAGGATGCAGAAAGACTGTTTCAGTATTTTAAAAATCATACACATAGCAATTTATTTTTACTACGAAGATCAGGACAGTTCCGTTTGCCTCACTCTTCTCTCTTTGCTGGAGGACCTTGGCAAGATCTTTGGAGAAGCTGAGTAGTGAAGTCACAAGAGTAATGCAAGCTACTGTTCTTTCTTCTCCAACTAAGTGGAGAATGAAATGCTGATTCTTAGATAGGGATGTGGTGAATTCTCCCTCACTTGCAGTGTTTAAATCATGTCTGAAGATCTTTCTAAAAGATAATGCTCTGGCTCACACAAGTTATGAGTTTGATGCAGAAATTGGGTGAAGTTCCATGGTCTGTGAAATACAGGTCAGACTAGTTGATCGTAACGATCCCTTCTGACCTTAAAATGTATGAATCTGTGAATAATCATGGAGTAAAATTTGTGGTCAAAGTAATGGTGGTGGGGAACACAAAGTACTGAGGTTGCTCCTTATTATGTGTTTGGGGAAAATGAAGTCCGGGTGAAATCCTAGCCCTACTGAAGTCAATGGCAAAAGTCCCACTCATTTCAGTAGGGTCAGGATTCCACCCTCTGTCTTTTGGTAGATGGAAATGCTATAATTAAAGGCTTTTGACTTTTCCAGTTAATACAGAACTAGAAACCAATTTAGATCAATAAAACAGAATAACTAAGATTAGTTCTTCATCTTTGACAAACTGTTTGTCACCGTTAGTTAGATAAATAGGTCATTTATCCAACTAGCTGAATGTACTGGATCTCCACTGCACAGGTGTGTTCCTGGCTGCTGAAGCTGCTATGCCTCACATAGGCAGCTACAGGGTTTCCTCTTTACCTTATGCTTTGAGTGTGGCAACTTCGCATGTCATAACTCTATAAATGCAAAAGTACAATTGTGTAAACTTGTTACATAGTTTGCCTTGGAACTACTTAGATTCTCCATGGTCCGATGTATATATTTGGTGTAATCAAAATCTATAATTCATCTACTACTTAATTTGAAGTGAATGTTCTGTTTTTTAACGTGTTTTTAAACGAATCAGCTGTACAATGTGAACAGGCTAAATATGAATGCTTAAAGGATCTTTTAATAAAGTTTTTGCGTCAAGAGCTGTCTATTTTTTTCTTCTCCCAACATTTTGTGATCATGGGGGTGGTATTCACATTTTTACTGTTCTCCCTGGTCTTTCCTTGACTTCTCTCCACCTTGACTTCTCTCCATCAGCTGTGTTGGTGATAACAAGAAAATGTGGGTTTTACTTTTGTCATACCTAGTAGCATGTATAGTGTGAAACAGTCCGGTTTGCCATCTCATTGTTATATTTGATGTTGCACTCTTGAGTGGAAGGCAAGGATTGGGTCCACCTTGGACCAGAAGTCCTGTCTGTTTGCTGGATCAGAAAGGCTGCCCAGAGTCAGTTTAAACTCAGGGTGTTTATCCACAAATCCTTTCTCTGTCTGGTGGTCCTTGGAGAATCCAGTTTGAATTAGTATATGCGCACCTCTTCAGGAGGTGACTTCAAAAGAGCTGATAACCAGAAGAATAATGTTAGCATCCCCCGAAGTACATACATTGCCACAATCACACAGACATAATTGTGTTTTTAATACAGTGGATCCCCAGAGGTATTAACCCTAACTCAGGAAGGTTTAACTTAATTCAATAAAGTTTATCTTAATTCCATGAGGTTTGCCCAGGACATTGTCAGTGTGTCTTAGCCTCCCTCTCCATGAGCCTCTGCTCTCCAGAGAAACACCAATAGAAGTAGCTTCCTAACCAGCTCCCCTGAGGAATCTGTCCTCAGGAGCTTCCTCTGGTATGGGGCTTCCTGACTGAGCCCTCAGAAGTATTTATTAGGCTCAGGTGCTCAGAATGAATGGCCACAGTGGGTCAGACCAATGGTCCATCTAGCCCAGTCTTTTGAGATGTCTCGGGAGATCTGCAATCTTTGCATCTGGCGGGCAATTTACCATGCAGTTCTATACTTCTAATAAATCCCTTATTACTATTACCTGGCTCTTCCTAGTAATGGGGGTCCCTCCCTATGAGGTGTATCCTCACTGTGACATCATCTGGAAGGAGGGTCCCAACTATGGGATTATTTTCCTTTGCTCCAGCCTGATGTTGTTCTTCCCCGAGACTTTCATCCTCCTTAACAGCACAGAGGCTATCAGACTGGACGTGGGACCACACTACTGTGTCCCTGAAGATCTTGTCTGTCTCCCCTTAGCTCCTCCAGTTCAGCCACTTGCTTCCAGAGCCTGTGCTGTGTCTCTGGGGGCCCAGAGCTGTTTGCACCAAGTGCACACATATGCCCATGAGGCAAGCAATAGTACATGCTGCATTCAGTGCCATACGCTGGATAGCCTCCATGCTGCTGCTGGACTTCTGCCTGCATTATTTTTACTCTTGTATGTTTTGTTTCGTGGAGGGGATTGGCCTTACCTTAAAGTATGTTTGCTAGATGTAGCTGCCTCTTGCAATTCCGGTCTAAATTCCCATACAAAACTCCCCTGCTGCACCTGTTTGCTAGCTCCTTCCTTAACTGCTTAGAGGAGTCTGTCATGGGTAAGCTGAGTGCCCGACCCCGTCGGGACCAGCCCCCGTGACATAACTATTAGTTGTTATCTCCATTGTACACATTGGAGCGAAGAAAGAACCCAGGATACAGGACTTGTCCAAGGACACACACACATTCAGTGACAGAGCTAGGTTTGCACTCAGGAATCCCTACTGCCCTCCCCCAGGATTGATAAATGGCTTTGGTTGACTTACACTCTGATCATACAATTGACAGTGACTGGACAGACTTCTGTGCTCAGACACAGCCCCACACAGAAGTCAGTGGGTGCAGCAGTCCACTGCAGGATTGGGGCCCTAAGTTAGTTCTTGGATGTTCTATTTGGATTCCTCTATCGCTTTTTCTCCTTTTACTATTTTGTCTTGTTTGTATTTTGTTTTGTTTCAATCCATAAGATTAAAAAAAAATTAGGAAAATGTAAAAGCCTCTTTCTCTCTTCCTGAAAGAGTAGGTACAGTTGGCAGCTCTTCCCGAGCCAGGAGAACCCTGGGCATTCGGCTCTAGAGCGGACTTCCACGTCTGAAGATATGGAAAAAAGCGAAGTAGAATATTTCATGAAAGGGAAATATTTTGGTTTCAAATGACTGGTTGGATTCAAAACTTCCAACCGACTCTCCATAAGGCAAGCTAACCGTTCAGGAATACAGCCCCTGGGCACAGTTAAATCTGCTACTATTACCATTCTTAACTGATTTCAGTTTCTATAGATTAGTACACCTGTACTCAACCCCCCAGCCCCAACTCCTCTCTTATCCCCCTCAGAAGGAAAAAAAAAGAGAAAAAACTCCAGGGCAGATCCTCAGATGGTGTAAATCGTCATAGTTCCCTAGACTATAAGCGATGACAATTTACTGCTGTGCAGGATCTGCCCGTCCCTCTTAAGCAAAAATTCACGTTAGTCTTGTTATTAGTATCTTAGCTTCAGTCGGCTACATGGCTCAGGAGCCGTCTTACCCTTCTTCATTGCACCAGATGCTGGTAGGATTACATTGCCTCATCTCTTATCAGTTAGGTTACTTATATGGTGAATTCTTTAGCCCAGATGTCAAGCAGAATAACTTATCAGACTCGCCTTTGCTGGTCTTGCTTTCAGCATTTTCACAGTAGCCAGGAAATTGCTGCCAGGCTCCTCTGTAATGAGAGTATTTGTCCTGTAATGAGTGTCCCTATGACCTTCTGGTTTTTTTGTACCTTCTGAAGGGAAGGAGACTGGCTGTGTTTCAACACCAGCAAAGTGTTTCCCTGCCTGGCTCCGACGATTGTGTGAATCAGGGTAAAAGTTCATGAAAAGGATCTTAGGAGAGAAGTCAAGTTTAAAAACAAACAAACTTGGCTTTAGTGTTGACTGCAGTGAAGTTGTGTTCCTTATACGGCACTGTATCCTCTTCCAAAAGGGTTGTGTAACAGGACACCCCCATGGCAGATGCTGGAACAAGCCCCTCTTCTCACATTTATGCCAACACGACGGTATCTCTCCTTATCTGAGCTACTCAACCTTTCGGCAGCCTTCCCGAGAGAACAGAGCAGTCTCATTCTGTGATCATGTAGCGTAGACTACAATATTAGCAGAGTGCCACAGCTGGGGATACTGGTTAAAGGCGAATCTCCCCTTCCAGTAGAATACTTTTCCTTTAAATACACGGGGTAGGTTGAAAAGTCCTTTGTCTGTCTTGTTGAGCGAAAGTCCCCCTGGTAGGAGTCGAGCTGCTGGGGTTCTTCACTAGCCTTGCTTTCCTCCGCCTCTCACTTTCCCATGTTATTGCGTCTCCCATGCGGGGCAATGATCACCTGGCTTTTGTGTTATCTTCTGTCAGACCAGCCAGCGCTGGGTCATGTCCTTACTCTTCTCTGGGCTGCTTCACTCCTGAGCCTGTGAGCCTCACTAGCAGCACTGTCCCACCAGGCTGCGGCCAGCCCAGACTGCACACCTTGAACAGGGTTTGCTTAAAACTCAGGGTTAATAGTTCTCCTCCTTCTGAATACTGCGTGCTTTGGGCCAAAATTCTGCCAGACTTACACTCCGTGCATATGCACGGTAATGCCATGGGGCTCGCACTGGGTAAGTCATTTGGCTTTTAATGTAGCAATCATGTTCTGCACTCAGAATGGCGTGTGAGGCCTTTATCTTGCAAAGCAGCCGCTATCTTCCTTTCTGATTGTGGGAGCTCCTTCATTCCCTCCGTTTTACTTGGAGTGGATGCAGATTTCTAAGTCCCTTCCCTGCCCCTCCCTCTTTATACCATTTAATTTTGTCAAGCTATTTCTCCCATCTGTTTCATTCTCTCTTTAGCGCAGAAGGGAAAGGTTCTCTCAGGGATCCCTTTTCCCCCACCTTCTTTCAGAGGCCCTGCTTCAGAGTAACTATTGCTGGCTGAGGAAGCTGGACATGGCTTCTACCTGAGCATGGCCCTTCATCTGACTAGTAGCCTTCATGATTCTGCAGCACTCCTACCACTTTCTGCAGTGCTGGCACATGGAATGCAGGACCGGACTGGCTCTTGGGCTAGTGGGCCAGCAGCCCTTTGTTTATGTGTTTCACTTGCCTCCACTGCTGGGGAGGGGACTCTGCACCCTGTGGGTTTTTGTTTGGGGTTGTTTGCTCACTTCTCTGAAGCTTGCTAAAAGGGAGGATGTTTCTCCCTCCACCCCCTTTGTTACACAATGTAGTTAAGCATCAAGTCTTCTAATCTTTTCAACAGTGGCCAGAGATTCTGTCCGCTAAATTAAAAAGGCAAAGGGCTTATCAGATAAGGAGGAGCATTACTCCAAAGCATCTCAGTCTGCAAATTAGTTCTCATGCCAAGAGCATGACCCTGGCTCAAAACTCCTTTACCAAAGCGGACATCATTTTGCTTTAACATTCCTTCTAGTTAACAACTCAGAGCCCCAGATTTACTGGTTGAAAAACAAACAAATCCCCATGTTGTCTGATGGGGCTGCCTGGCCATGTCACCGGGTGTGCAAAATAAAGGCCAACCCCCATTTCTCTTGATTTCGTGGAGAGCAGGACTGGGCCCTGTGATGTGGTGTGGGAGGATGGAGAGGAGGAGTATATATAAAAACAGACATTTTCCGATTGTATCCAAAAATGCCAGTTAGCCAAATCTTTGTTACTTTCCTGTTCACTTGGTATTTTTAATTCCCCTAATTAGGTGTTGGTGAAAGACAGGTTGGGGTGAAGGACATTTCTGTGGTCCAGGGTATGTCTATATTGCAAAGAAAAACCTGTGGCACCGAGTCTCGGAGCCCAGAACAATTGACTTGGGTTTGTGCGGTTCAGGCTGCAGGGCTACAAATGACACTATACAAGTTCAGGCTCAGGCTAGAGCCTGGGCTCTGAAACCTGGCATGGTAGGAGGGTCTCAGAGCCCAGATCGAGCCTGAACAGCTAGACAGCTATCTTTAGCCCGGCAGCCCAAACTCAAGTCTGAGACTCAGTGCCACAGGTTTTTCCTTTGCTGTGTAAAAACTAAGGCACTGGACGGGGACTCGGGAGATTTGGCTTCAGTTCCTTGCTCTGCCACAGACTCCCTGTGTGACCCTAGGCAAATCACTTCATCGCTGTGGCCCAGCTCCTCAAAGGATCTCAACGGAAGTTAGGAGCCTCAATACCTTTGAGGATCTGGGCCTCAGTGCTTTAGATTCACATCTGTAAATAATATTTCCTTCCTCCCATCCTTTGTCTTGTCTATTTAGATTGGAAGCTCTCCAGGTCAGGGACTGTCTCATACTCTGTGTTTGTACAGTGCCTGGCACAATGGGTCCTGGATCTCGATGGGCGTCTCTAGGTGCTGCAGTAATACAAATAAGGTTGAACAGAAAAATTAAATAAAAAAAACCCAAAGTTCAGTCATTTGTCTGCTCCTGAGGTAAAGCCTAAGGGTCTGTCAATACCGCAACCACAAGGGGTGACTGCAGCTATGTAGATACACACCAGCTAGCTTTAAGTTACCACGGGTAACAAAGTAGTGAAGCCACACAAAAGGGCTTCAGTGCAGGATAGCCACCCAAGTCATTACCTGGGGTTCTGGGCGGGCTTATTCAGCCACACTGCCATCTGTGCGGCTGCAGCTTCACTGCTCTGGGACCCGAGCTAAATTAAAGCTAGCTCAGGTATGTCTATATGAGCTGCAGTCACACCCTGTGGTGGCAGCTTCCTACACAGTGTGGGGTCTAAGTGGGGACTAGCTGGTTTTTGCTCCGGTGTCTCACCAGCACCCAGAATGAATTGACAGTTTGTAAGGACATTGGATAATGCATCATCCTTTTGTTAGTAATAATATAATGCAAAATATTTTAATCCTATAAAAACCCTGCAGTTTTCACCCTTGTGAACACTCAAAGCCAAACATTGACCACCTATGTAAGGGACAATGTTTTCCAGCAGTCTCAAAAAGCAGCTACTATGACATGCTCAGGAAATTTGGAAAATCTATTTAGCTTGAATATTGAACTGAATGAGATTCTCCATTATAGTTCACAAAAGGCCTGGTGTTATTTTGATGCCGATAGTTAAGAAAACACATGATAGACACATTGCTAGAGCCCTAGATTGCTCAGTGTTTGTACAGTACCTGGCACAATCGTAATACAAATAATTAATCATCATCATCATACTAAATGGAAAAATGAAATTAAAAAGCCCCAAGAGATCAATTATTTGTCTGCTCCTGAGATAAAGACTAAGGGTCTGTCTGTACTGCAGCTCATATAGACTTATTTGCAGTCTGTTAACATGCACGTTTCCAAGAGTGATTAGTACCCAGCGTGCACCCAACACACAAGGGTGAAGTTTGCTGAAGAGTTGGCTACTTGTTTTGGTCCCTAAATGGAAGCTGAGCTCTTTCTAAAAATCTAGCCATTGATCGGGGAGAAACTGCAGGAATCTCCTTCTGGGATGGAGCAGGCTATGGAAAAGCCAGAGGTAAAAGCTGGTGCACTTGCAATAATGCATTGTTACATTCCTGGCCTGGTCCCGGACCTCTAGTGAAGCAGCTGGTTTGCTTCTGTGGGCTCAGATGTTGACACAGGAACTGTGTTGAATTTTGGAGCTCGCTGTCCTTATTTCTTTCCCCAACCAAAAATGTTACGGGGAAATCAGCCAAAGTGTTTGTTTTCCATAACTGCCTCTTTATCTGATCCCTCCCCAGCACAGCCTGAAGGGTGCCAGACTAACACAGGCCAACAGCTGATTTGGCATAGGGACTCTAACTATAATTATCTTAATGTCAACACCATTTGGGGTGAGGCTGCTTCTTTCCAATCAAAAGACTTGCTGCGAGCCCTACCCCCTTGCCTTCTGCAAACTGTTTGTGGCACCTACTCATCCTTCTCTGGAACCTGTGCATAACCCAGCACATCCACAAGGAAGGCAGTGTTTTTATTTTGAGGATGAGTTTGCTACAGATCTGTTTACTACTCTGCAGCTAAGCCGTTTCACCCTTGACTCTAAAGTGAGTTTTTAAAAGAAACCCCAGGGTGATTTTACATTTTAATGAAACAGGGCTTTTGAAATAGATTTTTGAGCTGCAGAATGGCCATAGACAACCAGGGGTGCGTGCAGGAGATGTACACATACAGGGACGCATTCTGGTGTGCACTATGGCCACACACACACACACACACAGTTTAGGGGAGGGAAGAGGTGTGGCTGGAGCAAACCAAATTCCAGCTATGCTGTGCTGCTGGATAGCTCCTGGGGGAGTCTTTGCAGCACATTGTAAGTTAGAGCAGCCCCTGGCCTCTGGTCCCCACATGACTCCAGAAGGTTCCATGGCACACAGTCATCTTTGTCCTCCCTCCATCTGGGTTTCAACTGAGCTCAACTCCTCAACTTTCAGCTGTTGTGCTCAACTCAGTCTCTAGCAGGGCTACCGTTTTTTCAAAGGGGATGGCAATGGCCAGGCATCCACAGAGCATGCAAAGGCTGAAGGAAAGGTGTGGGCCTGTGAGATCAATAAACAGGGAGGGGTCATTGGGAATGGGCTACATGAGGCATAAGCCCTGGTGATGCAGGTTAGAAGATCTCCAAGCAGTCTTTGAATGGCCACAGGGTCTGCCAGGGCAGCTCAGAGGCAGCCACTGAGAGAGGCAGGAGTGGAGTTAGGAAGGATTTGGAGGCTTGTTCAGCCGGGAAAGTACAGAGAGGGATTTAGAATTGGTGATTAGGAGGGCAGGGAGCCAGGAATAAGCAGTAATGCTGTATCTGGTTGCGTCTCTGACCTGGAGAGAGGAATTAAGAGGGAGGAGCATTAGAGACACTACTAGAATCAGCGGCATCAACACAGAATGTTTTGGGAGCATGTCAGTGAACAGGCAGCCCGAGCAGTGTGCTGCAGTTAGGAATTGCTCATTGAGGCTGTGTATTGCAACAATACATGAGAGTCTGCTGTGGGAGCTGGTGCCTTTATAATTAGCAGCAGGTGCTGCATTAGTCCCCATGTTTTATTCTAGTGACTCGTTCTGTGCATGCCAGGCAGGCATTCAAAGGGGCTACACCCTCCCATGGTATCAGATAGTGTGGCAGATGGGACTGCTCCCTAGCACCTCCTGCAGGGCCAAACGTGTCCTCAAACAGAAGGCGTTCCCTGCCTCAATCCACAGGTTGTGGCCATAAACTTGGAATGAGTCTATACCCAGCTCAGTAATAAACTCAGTCTTTGGCAGTCTGAAACTTAAATAAACAAACATAACTCCAAGGTAAACAGCTACCTGCAGCAACTGGCCTGGCCTGGCCTGGCCTGGGATTCTGGGTTATCACGATGCAGCTCCTCCTCACTCCCAGTCTCACCCTTCACTGCCCTGAGAAGATGTAGGCAAGCCTTCTTAACTGGCCTACTGACTCTTGATTGGGCAGTATTTTTCCTGGCCCATCTAGGCCTCTGGAGGACTGTCTTGCTGGTAACCAAGTCTGAGTGGATTTTCTTTGAGCAAGTGGCACCAGGGTGCCAGTACATCCAGCAAGGGGCAGAGAAGGCCTGATAGATCCAGTCATAGGTGGCCACAGTGATGGAGGAGGGCTGTGAGGCTGCAGACCTGGAGCTTGGGTCTACAATACAAGCACAGTAGTGTCTGGGTGGCGGTACTCCAGGAGCTAAGGAGCTATTATAGACACGAGCCTTTTATGCACTCTGAGGGCAAAGTCCTACCTTAGCAGGGGCTGCAGCCTGAGGCTCTGTTTGTAAGATGGTCAAATGGTTTTCTTTTCTCTCATGGCCTAGAATCTAGGGAATTGTCTTCATTGGGGTGAGGCAAAAACCGTGCCCCGGTGGGGCGAGCTCACTCTGAGCCAGTTCCCTTTTTCCCCTGCCACAATATGGCAGTGACTTCCAAAGTGGCATTCTAGGCGTGTGTGTGTGTGTGTGTGTGTGTGTGTGTGTGTGTGTGTGTTGGGGGGAGATAAGTGATGGCTGTGGTGCCATGGAAGAGTAAATTGGAGTAATTTATTTGGGGATGGCTCACACCCTGGAGGGAGCACAGCGAGGGGGAACAGCTGTAGACCTCTGCACTCTTGACAAATGTATGCCCATGAGGGCAGCTGACTTATTGCCTGGGATGTTAACAATATTGCAACTCACCAGGAGCAGGGGGCAGACTGTCGCTTCAGATAGTCCTTCCTAACATTACAAATCACTTCACTAGAGTCTCTTCTCAGTTTATTTATTTATAGGAAAAAATCAAACTTGGATCAACCAACCCTGTCAGGGTCCATTAAAATCTAAATTGTGTTAACAATAATACCTAAGTCTTACATAGCGTTTGTCAGCTGGATGCCCCAAAGCACTTTATAAAGGTGGGTGATCAATTCCATTCTATCCTGTTCCAGGTCTTACACTGTGCTCCTTGCCAGATGATGTACAGAGGTGCATGCAATGGATAAACCCTACACAGCACATGTTATAAACTGATTCTACATGGTAAGACACTTCTTAGAGATGAGCAGGCTCCTCAGGGTGGACACAGCAGATATTGCTTACTCCGTTATGGATTAGCTGGCTGCTATACATGAGCTGAGGGTACATTTCTGTGTCAGTTTCACTTCCCCATTTTCCCTATCACCAGCCTTCACAGGGCCTGAAAGATACTAAATAAATAAAAGGCTTGTACAGAATATGAACTCATAGTCTCATACTTCACGCCTGGGTAAGCTGGTCAGGCCAGAAATCTGGGTGCTGGGCAGTTGGGAGCATGGGGCTGTGCCCTCAGGAAGGTCTTATTCCCCCCTTTTTATCTGACTACCCTTTTTGTATGGTGTAGGTACCAGCAAGACAATCCTCCGTCTATGAAAGTAAACTCCAGTTAGGTCTCCGTGAATGCCTTCCCTGGTCCCTTAGCCTTCCCCAAAGAGCAAAGCACACTGCCATCACATGAAGAGACAAAAGGCCAGATTCAACAATGCATTACAATTGAGCTGCACCTGTATAGATCTGGTATATTAGAGTAGTGAATTAGGTTCTGAAGGTACCGTATCTTTGGGCCATCAAATTGCTAAGAGCTAGGAGAAGGTACTTATATGATGCCCATTACTGTACTATCTGGGCACCTTGCTGTCTTTAATGTATTTAACCTCACTACACCCCTAAGTGGTAGGAAGTACTAATATTCCCCTTTACAGATGAAGAACTGAGGCACAAAGATAAATTTCTTTAGCATCATCGGTGTGCTTTGCTCTGAGGCGTACACAAAAATAGAGATAGTGATTGCCTCAAAGAGCTACCAGTCTGGAAGACAGACAGAGAAGACAGGAAACCCTTGGAAATCCAGAAAAGGCAATACAAATAGTATGAGCTAATTATTATTTATTAGATAAATGTTATCAACTCCCTTTTGATGGACATTCTGGGAGAGAGCATAATGTTAGAAGGAATTTGAGGACACAATTTAACTCCCACTCAAGTCAATGGAAAGTCTGCGATTAACTTCAGTGTGATTTGGATTAGGCCTAGGGTCCCAATTCAGTGGGATATTTAGCTCTTATGCACACACCTAATTTTAAGCATACAAGTAATCCAGCTAACATCAATGGGACTGCTCACATGCTTAAAACCAGGAACTTGCTTAAGAACCTGTCTGAACTAAGGCCTGAATGAGAAGAGGATATAGAGTTACCATATTCTCTCCTAGAACACAGGAAACAATATTTTAAGAATAGTGTCCAGATTTCTTTTTTTAAATTATGGTGATATTTTGTTAATGAGTTGAGAGTCAGAGACAAAAGCAGTAACATGAATACAATTACAGCATTCTGCACCGCAAGCATAAATGGACAAATAAAAGACATAAGATGCAACCGAGTAACATTATTTCCTTTAAATATGCATCCGAAGAAGTGGGCTGTAGTCCACGAAAGCTTATGCTCTAATAAATTTGTTAGTCTCTAAGGTGCCACAAGTACTCCTGTTCTTTTTGCAGATACAGACTAACACGGCTGCTACTCTGAAACCTGTCATTATTTCCTTTGAGTCAGTCAGATTTTCATTCACATTTTGTATTACTTTTTCAAGACGAGTTGTCCAATCCTTTGTGCTTTGTATAACAGTCAATGGGGTTATGACATTTTGATGCCTTCCTATGTCGGAGCATCAGCCTACCACCTGCTAGCTGACTTGAGAGGGGAAATATTTGCTGTGAATTCACAGAGTTTAAAAGTAAGGGAGAAGTTGCAAAATAAGAAAGACATTTCCAGTGAGAAAACAAATTATTCTGGGGAAAAAATGAGGTCATAGAGCTGGGTACTCTGGCTCTGCCAGGGGATGTTTGGTGCACATCTGGGGGAGGGGCCTTTAAGACATCTTTGTGTACCCCCATCCTGGTAAAATCAGACACTGGCATGGCCTGGGGCAGCAGAAGGCTGCTTTATTATGCGCTGGCTGGTAATGAACTGGCAACCTGGATCAGCTAAACACAGGGTCTCCAGTCACATCACTTTTCCCTGGCAATACCTTCAGTGCTGGGGACTAGGCAGGGCTACCATAATGTTCTCTACCCCCCTAGAGTCCCCTAAATGAGGGACATCCTTTTGTGACTGAATCTGTGGGTTTTAGGGCTGAGAGCTGGTTGATGCCACTGTCAAGGCACAAAGACCGCAGAGTGCTTCAACTGGAGTTGTGGGTGATCAGCGCCTCTGAAAATCAGGAATCTTGATTAGATGGAGTGTGGGGGAAGGAGCAGGGTCTTCTGGGGCTGGGGAATTGAGAACCTGGTTTACAAAATCAAAGAAAAAAGATCTGCATTACAGAAGCAGTTTGCATCTCATTTCATTTGGCAAAGAACTCAACAATTCAGGAACTCAGTGCACACATGGGAGACAAAACATAGTGTAGCAGTGTGTCCCTGAAAAGAAACTATGAAAAGAAAGAAATAGCCCCATCTGCTGGTTGTCATGAGAAACTGGAGTTTTGCTTTGTAGAGCTCACAGCTGGAAACATAGAATTGGAAACAGCCTAGTTCCAATCCCTTGCTTGTCAGGCAAACTGCCAATCTTTACAAAAGCACAGACTTGCTTTTAATGCTACACTATGCTTTCCAGTCTCTGGGCTACCATATAATTAAGCAATCAATTTGCAAACACTTGGAAGATAATAAGGTGATAAGTAACAGTCAGCATAGATTTGTCAATAACAAATTGTGTCAAACCAACCTAATAGCTTTCTTTGACAGAGTAACAAGCCTTGTAGATGGGGGGAAGTGGTAGATGTGATATATATTGACTTTAGTAAGGCTTTTGATGCTGTCTCACATGACCTACTCATAAACAAACTAGGGAAATACAACTTAGATGGAGCTACTATAAGATGGGTACATAAGTGGTTGGAAAACCGTTCCCAGGAAGTAGTTATCAATGGTTCACAAGCAAGCTGGAAGGGCATATCAAGTGGGGTCCCACAGGGATCAGTCCTGGTTCTGGTTCTGTTCAATATCTTCATCAATGATTTAGATAATGGCATAGAGAGTACACGTATAAAGTTTGTGGATGATACCAAGCTGGAGGGGTTGCAAGTACTTTGGAGGATAGGATTAAAATTCAAAATGATCTGGACAAACTGGAGAAATGGTCTGAAATAAATAAGATGAAACTCAATAAGGACAAATGCAAAGTACTCCTCTTAGGAAGGAACAATCAGTTGCACACATATAAAATGGGAAATGACTGCCTAGGAAGGAGTACTGCAGAAAGGGATCTGGGAGTCATAGTGGATCACAAGCTACATATGAGTTAATAGTATAACACTGTTGCAAAAAAAGCAAACATCATTCTGGCATGTATTAGCAGGAGTGTTGTAAGCAAGACACAAGAAGTAATTCTTCCGCTCTACTCCACACTGATTAGGCCTCAATTGGAGTATTGTGTCCACATTTCAAGAAAGATGTGGACAAATTGGAGAAAGTCCAGAGGAGAGCAAAAAAAAAATAATAATGATTAAAGGTCTAGAAAACATGACCCATGAGGGAAGATTGAAAGAATTGGGTTTGTTTAGTCTGGAGAAGAGAAGACTGAGGGAGGACATGACAACAGTTTTCAAGTACATCAAAGGTTGGTATAAGGAGGAGGGAGAAAAATTGTTCTCCTTAACCTCTGAGGATAGGACAAAAAGCAATGGGCTAAAATTGCAGCAAGAGAGGTTTAGGTTGGATATTAGGGAAAACTGCATAACTGCCAGGATAGTTAAGCATTGGAATAAATTGCCTAGGGAGGTTGTGGAATGTCTGTCATTGGAGATTTTTAAGAGCAGGTTAGACAAACACCTGTCAGGAACGATCTAGACAATACTTAGTCCTGCCTTGATTGCAGGGGATTGGACTAGATGACCTCTCGAGGTCCCTTCCAGTCCTACACTTCAATGATTCTATGATAAGCAGCATTTTTGTGCTTTCTCACATGCTACCCCTCATGCCTGGGAGAAGCTCCCTGTAACCATCTGCACAACTAACTCATTATCCTCCTACAAAACCCTCCTTACAACGCTCCTTTGCTATGATGCCTACAAAAAACTTCACAACAGCTAGGCTGGTGGTGTGCTGAGACCGCTGCCTAACATATGGACCAATATTGTCTCATTGTTTCCTTGTACTCCCCCATCTGTCTGTCTCCATTTGTTGTCTCTTGTCTCATACTTAGGTTATAAGCTCTTTGGGGCAGGGACTGTCTGTTTGTTCCATGTTTGTACAGCACCAAGCACAATGGGGTCCTGGTCTATGACTGGGGTTTCTAGGGATTACAGTCATTCATATAATATAAATAATTAATAATGCGATGTTGACATGACATGGTAAATGACTATTCATGAACAATCTGAGTAAAAGAAGTTTGGAAAAAGAGAAAATCACAAGTATTTTGAATGCAGAGAAAAAGCCAGCAGTGGACTAAAGAAACAGACCCGAGAGAATTCCCAGAGTGATACAGAACATCTATATCCATAATTAGGAGATACTAAGAGCTCAGAGATCCGTACACCACTTTCCCTCTTAAAGACTTTTGCCATTTAATGGAATGGAGCCATTTTATTGTACAATAGCCATTTTTTTATAATAGATATGTCCATCCTATAAGATGATGGGCTGACCATGTAGATTTTAAAAGGTTTTAACAGGTTAGGCTCTGGCTAAAAAATATAGAGAGACCTTTCGCTCTAAGTAGTGTCAGGGCTGGAGTCAGCTCCATAATGAACGTACCGCTGTGCTAACAAGGCTCTGGCGTTAGTAATCTCTCCTAACACCCACTCAAAACTTGGCTCACCACAGAGTACAGTTTCAGAGAATGAAGGAGAAGTTTTTCTCTCCCTGGAGGGAACATAGAGAGTGAAGGAAACAGTTCTTTGATTTCAGTCTTAGCAACCATGCACTGTCTGTCAAGGTCTCCATCTGTTAGGTCTCTTTATTTCCCTGATCCCAAGTCACTGCAGTATCAATGTCAAACTTTGAGCTGCCTTCCAATTTAAGAGTGCTGAAGCTTTACCTGATAAGACTCAGGGATTACTATCTATTGAGCCCAGGTCCATCCATTATTCAGGACTGTGGCATGCTATTTATCTTTCTAATGTCAGGTCAATGTTGTGGCCTATGCAGATTAACTGTGCTTTTTTAACATCTCTATAAATAAATATAATACAGGAAAAAGCATGACTGTTAATTGCACCAATAATGCTGAAAACATGAATTCTGAATTCAAACCTTTTTTATCTCTGAAATAAAATGCATGATGAAGTGCTTGTGCTTGTCTGTATTTTCCCTACAAAGACATGATCAGATGTGTTAACTTAATACTTATATTTGACCACAAGAGGGAGAATCCTGGCTCCAAAATCGTGGCTCCAAAAGGGAAAGAAACAGTAGAGTAAGTACCCTTAGCAGCACCATGGTATCAGCATTCATTCATCAGCAGCTCTCAGACCCACTCTAAACTTCTTTATTAAAGAGCACAGCACTGTGCTAATTAAAATGTGTGATGATTGTAAAAATGCAGCTAATATAAACATGCACTGAAATCTGGCATATATTTGTTTCCAAAATTGTTCCCCAGCTCCCCCCCGAGGTCCTTACCTCATGTATCTCCTAACCCTTTTTTTTATGTGTAATACTCAGATCTGTCTTTAAAGATATGTAAATCAGTGGCTCTATATTTGAAGGAATCCTGCTAGAGGTTATACTTCCTATTATATATAGACCTAAACTAGAATCCCCTGGATCCAAACCCATGAATTTTGGGGATATTTGGAACTGGATATGAACCTCATGACTTGATCCTATATCTACGAGGAGAATGGACTGGAATCCCAGTCTGAACAATCCCAAATTTCAGGCGAGCTCAGATTCAGAATCACCTAGTCTGGGAGGCAGGCTGCAAGCAGCTAAGGGCTGCAGGGAAGGAGGACTGGGAAGAAGCTGCTGCTGTTTCTCTGCTAACAGATGAACATCCAGAAATTTGATGGAAATCTGCTGCTGCTGGTGTTAGGCCCCCCACCCCCAGGCACTCCCTGGTGGGTGACCCACACAAACAACAGCAGGGGAGAGAAAAGTCTTTAAAACAACTCAAAGATGCAAAGGAAAAAAATGTATCAGTCATAGTCCTAAAGTGCAGGTATGTTAGAAAATGACCAGGATAGACATTTTTTAAAATAAAATTTGTACTGTCCCTTTCATCTTTTCTGTTAGTGAAGTCTCCCAGTGAATACGGTATTAGTTGGACAGTGGGGTGTAACTACCTTTCTGTGGCTTTCTTTCTAGGGAAGCCAGCCGGCTGAGAGTAAAGATAAGATAGGCAGCATGGAGAGGCGTGTTGCAAATGACATGTGACAGGAGGCCTCAGTGTTTGGTAAGCAATATCTTTAACAACACAACTGAGGGATGCGACTTTCAGGGTCACTTTTCCTGCTGCGGTTTTTATTTGTATCGTTATTTTCATCCTATGTATGAAATGAGGCTTAGAAACACCACTGTGGCTGCTTGTTTCCCCTTTACTACTGATTGCTCTGAGCAACTATTTGGGGGAGTGATTTTGAGGGGTGAGGAAAATGTGCACCCCAAATGAACAGTAGGGAATCTGGCCTCTGAGTGGGCGATGATTATGGGCACAGTCTGATTATGGGCACAGTCCTGCAAGCCACTCAGTGGCCTCCATTCCCACTGAAATCAGTGGGAGTTGAGGGAACTCAGCACCACTTATTTTTGTCCTTACAAATGTATCCAATGTAAGTGCACACATCAGAACCGATTAGCCAGTCTCCCCTTCCCAGTTCGATCACTGACTCCATTGACTTCAGTGGAGTTACTCCTGATTCATATCAGTGTAAGTGAACCAAGCCCCATGGCTTCTCCCAAAGTTCACAGCAACATACTTGCAGTCCTGCTTCTTACCAGTCCCACCACAGGAGTGAGCCACTCTCGTCCCTCTGCCAATTTTTCTTTTTTTTAACTAACTTCCAAAATGCAGGGCATAAGTAAAGGCAAACTGGAGCTCTTTGTATCTTTAACCAGACAAAGATTCAGGACTAGTGAATGCAGTAATAGTGCATACAGCATCTAGGATGACCTGAGAAAGTTCAAAGTAGAGTGTCAGGATGTGTGTGCATGGACTCTTACCAAACAATATTGTGGATACATAAGACAATGACCTTTTATAATAGCGTTAAATGAGACATGGAGGCTGCTGAAAAACTGTTATGAAACATTGTCTAGCATGACAGCATCTGATACAGAGATGAGAGAGGGCTTGTTCCCTCTCCCCAAGGGACTATTTAAGGGTACGCTGGCCCTTAAAACCCCATTCACCTGGTCATCTGGCCTTGGCACAGTGGTGCTGGAACTAGGTGTGCTCACACATCCCCTGGTTTGATGCAGCAATAACAAACACCAAATACATGATTTCCATCATCAGCACCCCCACTATAAAAACTGTCCCAGCATGCCTGCCTATGCCAGCTACTCTTCAATCCCTGTCTTGTAATCCTCCCAAGGGCTTGACAAGGTGCAGAAAGTCCAGTCCCTTTTAACTGTTTCTCAGCAATCTCACCCCACTCCCCATGGGTTTCTGGGTCTGTTTCTAAAGCAGCTCCTTGCCAACTCTTTGCTGGGGTGCTCCCTTGCCTCTCTGACAGCAGCCCACTTCTGCCTGAGCTGCAGTTTTTTATCATGGCTTTTGATAGTCAAATAATGAGGGAGTAGCAGTTCTGGCCATTAACTCCTTAGTGGCTATTGCAGCATAAGGTCTATGAATGCCATCGCAAGGGGCCATGCCCTGCTCATCTGACTCACGCAAGACTTCAGCAGGAATTTTATGTGAAGGGAACATGAGTAGGCCCAAGGTCTGTTACATGACTGTGTTGTGCTGCAGGAGGAAATGAGTTTGCTGTGTAATGGAGCTGGCAGATGATCATAAAGTGCTGGTCTGAAAGGTCAAACCCTTTATGTAACTTGTTACTAAAGTTTGCCATCTGTTTTTATGATATGCTTATACTCTTAGGTGTATATTTTTATTGTTTTATGAGTGTCGTGCATTCCTAGCTGAGAGAACAGCAGAGCAGTTCGGCTTTCTAGCGATATACAGAGAGTTGTCACTGAGGGCATAATTTGAAGACATTGGAGTCATGACAAGTGTAGCTGAGGACAACACATGGCCAGCAGAACTTTTGCTAAGGATGCTGATGCTCAAAGATGAACCCAAGCTCTGTTTGCAGGACTGGCAGTTAGAAAAAACATCCTTTCATTTGTAAACTGAGCAAATATAAAGGGAAATTATAGAGAGACGCTAAGTAATGAAACTGGACAATCTCATTTTTGCAGTTGCTGTTTTGAGCAGAACAGCATTATGGGCCTGATCCTGCAGTATTCAAGTGAATAGGAGTTTTGACATGAATTTCAAGTGGGGCCTTGTGACAGAGCATCTTGAAAAATGTGTAGACTCTATTCTGGCTGTCTATGATTAAATGACTTATAATCAAACGTCTGCCCAGAATAGTTGTCACTAAATAATAATAAGAGCAGCAACGAGAAAAGAGTCTTACTTGGGACTGTTGTTCTTCAGTTTTAATGCATACATCAGGGAAGGGCCAAGAGAAACTGAGGTTTGCCAGCTCCATTTTTTTCTCTTACCTCATCCCCAGCATAAATCATACTAAAGAGTGGGGACTGTTGGGAGGGTAGGGGAGGCAGGACTCTGGAGATTGTTCCCCCTCTTCGTCTGAGAAAGCCCAGATTTGGTGACCTTCCTGGCATGCTGCAAAAGACATCCGTTTGATTGGGGTTTGGAGAGGGCTGCAGGTATGTTCCCAGAATGATGAAGAGGTGAATAGGAACCTTTTCATAGGTGGCTGGCTGGCTGACTTCCTGGCTGATTGATTGTTTAGTGCTGCTGGGTCCATACTTAATATTAATTGAGTGCTGGAGGGCCTAGAGCCTTTTATAGCTATCTTTTTACAGAACTATTTACATCAAAATTAATAAATAAACTAAAGAGTAGAACAGGTGAGAAAGGTATTGCATGCATGATGATATACCCATGTGCCCAAGATAAATATATATATATATCCAAGAAAGCTAGGCATATCACCAAATCCTCATTTTCTTGACTGGGTTTTTCTTCTTGTAGAATACTTTATATTTACTTAAAAGTGAAAATGTCTCTTTAGAAAATTGATAAATCTTATCTAACATCTCAAGGGCTGACAAAAGTCCCTGTTTTTGTTTCTATTTTAGAAAGCAAAAAATCATTCTTATTGAAAAAGTCCCTAGTTTATATTTGTGTGTGTCATACCTTCAACAGGAATGATTTTAATCAATAAACTAATTAAGGGGCTGTTAATCTGGTCAAAGAGCTTGATAATAAAATTCAGATGAATAATCTCAGAGTAGTGGCGCTCCTTGAATGCTTTGAAAATATTGGCAAGTAAACCAGCTAGTTTGTCCAAGTGACTTTCAAACATGGAAAAGATACCTCCTGTATCTGTAGGCCCTAATCAGTTACGAGACTCCTTCTCTTAGGGATTCGACTTTGAAGCAGAATATTGAAGAATTAACTTTTAAGGACATGGCCATATTTCTTGGATGACACACCCATGAAGGTAAAAAGGAGATGGTGTTTTAATATTCTGAAGAGCCACCTTTGGAAACTCAATCAGGCAAATCTGATCACCCAGGGGCTTGCTCCTCAGCCCAGACTTGTTATCTCAAAGGGGAGCCAAGATAACTCTAATTGAGTAAATGGGTGTAGGTAACAGAATATAAACAAGCCCCTTTTTCTCAGAAGAGCAGACCCGCCCTCTGTCACCGGTGGACTGGTGTAGATCTCCTTCCCTCTTCCCTATGTGGTGCACAAATAATAAAGACTGACCAGAAATAAAGGTTAAACAATAGGTAAGTGTATTAAGGGATAAATTACAGATAAGGGAAGGAATAAATGTAAACGAGCAATAACTACCTGTATATAAACAACACAAAGCCAGTGACACAGCAGCTCTTCCTATGAGCATAAAGCTCAGGCCCAAAAATACAGAACTCACCCTGGCAATTGAAAATGTAACCCCAACTAAGAAAACCCTAATTATTATGTGTCACTATATTCCAGCACTTCCGTGGCAGCGGCGAAGTCCAGGACCTCCATTCCATGGGTAACTGGAACCCGTAGAGGAGGAGCACTGGAGAGTCCCTCGATGACAGTTGGGATGGAAGAAACGGACTGAGAACCCTTTGGTTGTTGATGTTCCCAGGAACAGGAGCAGGTAAGGTGGAATGCGTCTTCCTCTTTCTTCTCACCTTAGGAGTGAATGGTATTCTTTGATGGTGCACTGGTGCCACGAAGACCCAAGATGGACTGCACCACCAGTCTGTGATTACAGTCCTTTTATACAGTTTGTGGCAGGAAAACATGGTATGATCCTGGGGAAGGCGGGAAACAGTCTGAGGTGGCTTGGCAGTACATAGAGGGGTCACAAAATGGAGTCACAAGATGACAGTTCAGACTCCATCTTGGATTGCTGCAATATCCTTAGAAACTGATTATTGGGTCTAATACACACATGTAACTTAATAAACCATGAACAATAGAACATTTCATACCCAACAGGCTAAGTCCTCTCTGTACTGCTTTGGTGGAATAAAGGGGACTCAACTGAAGGGGCAGTTGGGTATTCCTCTGTCACAAGAGAATCCCCTGGTGGTGCAAAGCCAACATAGGGGGTCTTCTAGAGTGAGTCAGATGTGGCGGCTTGAGGAGATGTGGCGGCTTGAGGAGGTGTGGCCCGAGCATGCTGTGGTCCAGTTATCCCTTTCAATGTAATGGCCCTTAGGGGACTGTTCCTGCCAGCTCATGTTAGAGTAGCCCTGTAGCCCCCAGGTTCTGAGGACGCAGAGATGAAATAACATGGAGTTCCAGTATACCTGAGGATCCAGTCCTGGATCTGGAGGACTGTATACAGTCTCTGAAAGAAGTTTGCACCATTTGACCCACACATTTCACCAGATCAAGGAATTGACAATAGGTGTCATTTACAGGTCCTGCAAATGGTTGACTATGTTTGTGCCAATCAAGTTTTAGCCCTGGTTACTGAAATGCTATTGAACATGGTTTGACCTTGTCTACACTTACAGGTACAATATTTTCAGCAGTGAGGGGAAGAAGGGCTGGTAGACCGAGAGTAGGGAAAACACCCCACAACAAGTTGCAATCAGGACTGTGTGCATTGTGGGCATATAATACGTACTAATAATTAGTCCGTTTGGTGGAATATTTTTAAGTCCATAGTTGGTGGCACTGCTGTAGTATGTCAGAAAGTCAACACTGGCAGTGTCTTTTGTTTGGTGGTGTGTCCCCAGGCACACTGCCACTGGCAGTGACTGAGCTTGGGCACAAGACTATGTGGGGACATGAGGTGTTGCAGAACTCCTGCTCCAATGCACTTTAGTTCATTTGTGGCACCCTTAGCTAGAAAAGCTAAGATTAGGAGCTGCATGTGCCTCTGTCCCTGCCCCTGGACTGGGAGCCTCTCTCATTTCAGCAGCAAAGAGGAGGGGAGGTGACTGTCCTTTGCAAGGCTCTGTGGGGGAGGGAAAGGAGGGGTTTCCTGTGGATTAGCCCTTGATATTACAGAAAGCCTGGTGAGCCACTGGTGAGACTTCACCTTCCTTTGAGCTGCATAAGAGGCTGGGATCGCTGCTGCACTTGCCACTCACCGCTCTTCCCCTGATTCCAGCTGTGTCCCAGTACCTGTCTGTATCACCCGTAAACTTCTTCACTGCCGCTGCCTTCTGCACGGACCAAGATCCACTGGGTAAGTCAACTGGGGCATTTCAACCTTATTGATGGAGTTGTATTTTTTTAAACTGCCTAATCTAGTGACTGGTTTCCTTCCCTGTGCCAGGGAGAGGAGAGGTGAGAAAAACAATAGTGGAAGTGCTGTTCTGCCACCAACGAATGAATTAGATTTTGCAGCTGGTTTGGCCGACAGTGAGAAAGAAAATGTTTTGTGATTTGCCTGGAGTTCTCCACTGCATTTAATTTACCAGCAAAATTAGATGTCCAAAATAAGAATGTATTTTATTAAATGAGGGAGAAAACTCACGTAAGACTGATGGCTGAATAGTGAAAGAGCTCAAGAGCTAGAATATGGAGAGGCAAACAAGTATATTACTTAGAAATTTGGATGTATGTGTATGTACCATATATAATACACATACATACACAAGAGCTCTTTTATCCAAACCTGTTTAGTACATACCCTTTTCTCTGAATCTAGGTTACACATCCCCAGGTATATCAGTTACCTGTTAACATACCTGATTTTCTGAATCCCCTTTTATACAAATGGTTTTAATTTTTCCAAAACATTAATGAAAACGAGGATTATGCTGTGTATAAATCCACATATACCATACCAGTTTCCTGTATAAATATATGCATATGTACATACATATACCTGTCTGTGCTCTGTGTACATATGTAATAAAGCATTGTATAAAGTATAGGATTTATATAGACGTTTCATGTATTTGTATGTATATAGAGAACTAAAATGCACAGATACAATATGTTTTTATGGAGGGTTTCACCTGACAGTTTGCACTAGTTAAACTTTGTACCCATTGTAAATAAGAGAAGTAACAGCTTAACTAATGAATGGCTGGCAGGTTTACAGGATGTTGAAAATTAGGATATTTTTTAAAAGGCCTGATCGTGCTTGGAACTTTGGAAAACTCATTAACACAAATGAGAGTTGATTTTGGCTCTAAAACTATATATTCTTAGTTAATTTTAGCTCTTGATGTGTTTGTTTGAAGAGGTAAAATACCTAGAATAAACTGGTTGGTCTTTCGAAAACCAGTTAAAATATGTGTTGTTGGGTTTTGCGATTTGCAACTGCATTACTGAGTTACAAGTGCCTCTTCCTTTATGATTTAGAAAACTTGTCCAGTGCCAGTCGCTTACTGTAGGAAATTGCTAAGACAAGAATTCACATCATCTCTTTGTTAATATAAAATATCTTAGACTGGCAAACATTTTTAGTAAAGTTGCTTTAAAAATCTTAGGCCTGGTTCTGCTGTGACTCATGTTGGTTTGATAGCCGTATAACTTCATTGATTTCAGGTAAATGACTCCTGATTTACCCTGCTCTATGTGAGAGGGGAATCAGGCCTTTGGACTATACAAGTCAACATACAATGCATGGGAAAACTGCCTGTATGCACCCCAATTGACACACTTAAGGTGTTTTCCTCTTTGGGGTTTGAAAATGTTATTTAAATTATGGCATCTGTGGACAGAAAGATATGATGATTTATTTAACAAGGGCATTTTTAGTGTTCAATTAGAAGAAAGATTAAATATCAAGATCCAATATTTTAAATGTTTTCAGATAAATTATTTTGTCTCCTGATTTGGTAATATGATTAATAGTTTGAGAGAGATTATGGATACTGAACTTCTGCCTTGAAAGGATGCAGTGGAAGGTCTGAAAGCAAGAATCTTTCTTGAGGATAGGCTTAATGGGGACAACTTCGTTACATAGAAAAATGGAGTAATGAAATAAGTGGAGGACGAAAGGTCCAGTACTGTATTGTGATAGAAAATATGGTGATTTATGTATTGTGTGGTCAGCACTTCAGCCATTACTCACACAAACCCCTCATTGATTCTAATGGGATTTAAACATCTGGAAGGGCTGCCCTTATATTAGTCCATTTATATCATTACATCATATGAATACAAGTCATCAGCTTGCTACTGTAAATGTCTTCAACTAGGATTTTTTAGATTTCTTCTGGGATCATCCATCAAGTATAAAATATTAGTAATCCATAGAAGATATTGCTGGGTCTACGCTGCTGCTTGATCCAAAGAGTTTCCTACTGGGTTTTTCTAAATTAGGTGCTGGGGGGTAAGAATTAATGCTGTTGATGACTCACTTCTTGATGGCAAGGATGAATGCTAGAGGAAGATTTTTTGAAAGAGAACAAGTACAGCATGTACCATTCATGAATAGCTCACCAACATGGGTGACATTTCAGTTATGGAGAAAATAACTTACTTTAACCAAAGTTGATATAATGATCATATGGTCGCCTTTGCTCATAATACTGGAAAAATACTTCTGAACACAAACTAATTTATTCTGATTATTTACTTATAATATGTTGATGCCTATACACAATGATGTGACATTATTTTATTGGATATTTATCTGTCCATTAAAATCTAGAGTAGATGAGCATATGTTTGTAGATTTTTTGTGTGACTTGGAAATGGAATTTCATTACACATACAAACATTAATTTGATTTATATTTTCTTTGCTATTTCTTTGTTCTCTGGGTATTTTACTTGTAAAAGGACTGTCAAATCAGAAGCAAAATAACGTTACACAAACCTTTCACTCTGAGAAAACAAGTAATAGTAAAGCATGTTAACAACCTTTGCTCTTTTCTCAAAGCAAACATCAAAAGGAACATGCCCATATATCTTTCCATGGTTAGGCTTACTGATTTATAAAAATCTTCTTATTCCTGAGTAAATATTAACTATATAATCTCTCACTGAATGTTTGCATTATTAATAGAAAAAATACTAAAATGGTGGGTGGACTTTTCATCAAAAGCAAATGAAAAGTCCGCCCACCATGCATAGATATTATATTACTGCTGCTAGTGGCTCGTTGCCTTTTGGCACAAGATTAGAGACACACCAATTTCTCCCATAGGGAATTGCTACAGTGGAAGACTTGTAATGACAAGACTCAGATGAGAAGAGAGGCGGGTAGTGCAGATTTTAATTTGTGACTGATCCATCACCTAGAACAGCAAAATAATTATTTTTTAGAATTAATTAAGACTTAACAATTGTGTGTCAATTGCAATAAAAGTATGCACAAATGTAGCTGTACAAGGTCACTTCTTGTTTTCAAAAAGGTGGCCTCCAGTTATCTTGAACAGTACATTTCTCTGCTTATCTTATTGGAGAGGATCATTTGTTGTGTTCCTGGTTTACAGGGGGTTTATTCAACATGTCACCAAATGTTTCACATTTTATTTTCTTATATTTTTGAGAATGGTGTAATGTTGTATGATAATTAAAGCAATATAAGCTCAGGAAAGTCAAATTTAAATTTAAGGGCAGGCCAAATTCTAACTTGTGCTTCAGTCACTTTGTGCCATTCTGGCCATGCTAAGGAGGCCAAGATCTATCCTAACCAGGGCATCAGTGAATTCATTTGATGTAGGGGAATTCCTGAAATGCAGGAAGTTGGTTTAGTTTGCTATATGCCACCTGGTGGAGAAGGGGGTGCTCCCAGTTGGCATGGCTGATGCCAGGAGGAGGAGTCTCCTTAGTGAACTGCACTTCTGCTCCTAAAACGATTTTCTAATTTTTTCGTGGTATTATTTCCATTGCTTTGTAACAACATGAACTTTCATATCACAAAATACTTTTAAGATCTTCTTGTTGTCCTAGTGCACTGGAGAGATGGGGAGAGTGTCCTCCTCTTCATAACATCACTTTTGAAAAGGTCAGAGTATAAATGTATTCCCAACTATGAAGAACCCTAGACCTCAATAGTGCCAGGCCTCTTTGGGTGTCATTCAAAAAGACATCGGTGTCAGCCACTGGCAGCAGCATCTTTAACAAGCAAGCTGCACTTTATATCTCTGGTTTCAGTAAAGATTACAAGGCAGCCAATGTGCTGTCAAAGCTTCAGGAACACAACTATGTGGCTTATCTCTCAAAAGCAGCCCCTTGGGTATATTATCACTGACAGGGTGGCCACTGCTCCCTATGTTAATGGCTCCACTGGTTTCTTGACGAACAGCAACAATATCAAATACTTTCTTAAACTCATACACTTCAAGGTCAGAAATAACCATCGTGACAATTTAGTCTAACATCCTGCACACTGCAGGCCACAGAACCTCACCCACTCACTCCTATAATCGACCCCTAACCTCTGACTGAATTACTGAAGTCCTCAGATCATGGTTTAAAGACTTCAAGTTACAGAGAATCCACCATATTACAGGGCCGCCCAGAGGGGTGGGCAAGTGGGGCAAAATGCCCCAGGCCCCACAGGGGCCCCCACGAGAATATAGTTTTCTATAGTATTGCAAGTTTCTTTTATGGAAGGGGCCCCCAAAATTGCTTTGTCCCAGGCCCCCTGAATCCTCTGGGCAGCCCTGCAATATTACACTAGTTTAAACCTGCAAGTGACCCGTGCCCCATGCTGCTGAGGAAGGCAAAAAACCCTCAGAGTCTCCTGCCAATCTGGCCAGGAGGAAAATTCCTTCCCATCCCAATATGGCAATTAGTTAGATCCTGATCATGTGGGCAAAACCCTCAGCCAGACACCTGGGAAAGAATTCGCACTAGTAACTCAGAGCCCTCCCCATCTGTTCTTGTAGAAGATCGGAAGGATCTTGCCCAACATGGATTGATTAGGGCCCAAAAATTAAGCTGCTTTGAGGAATTCCAGATGAAAACAGTTTAATCGGGCATCATATTAACCTATCCCAAAAGGCACCAGCCTACCTGCTTACAAGAAAAGAGCTGATAGATTGGTGGAGAAAGAGTCCTATAACCCTGAGAGCACACATGAATCAAAACATAACATGGTGAGTCTTATTTTAGGTCTATTGCCTTGAAAATGTCCCTTAATAGTGGAAAGATTATAGGAAGCAGGTGTTATGTAATTTCAATTTTGGAGGATCCCACATCAGTCTGTAGTAAAACCAGAACAGAACAAAATCTACGGTCAACTTCTGTGTTGCACTGTGGCCTCTTTATGCTGTTTTGGTGGCATAAAGCAGCTAGACCCTGCCTAGTGATAAAAAATAAGATAAGACAAAAAAGACAGAAAGATGTCAGAAAGACTGTATGTTACCCCTTTGCCACCCTTGGTGTGGGGGCATACTGGGGCATATAGGACATGTCAGAGGAGTAAGGAGGCACGGCTGGAGTATGCTGCACTCCAGCTAGTCATGGTTGTGGAATGGTCTCCTGGGGGCTGTAGTAGTTTCAGCTTGCCAGGCTGAGAACTTTGTACCTTCTCCTTAACCCAATTCCTGCTACGAGTACAGCTGGAGAGGAATGGAGAATCTGGCTCCTGATGGGATGGTCATCCCCTTCCAGGTGCCCTATTTCTCAGTGCAGAGGTCTGGATCACAGACCTACTCCTTGCGAATATAGTAGATTGCAGGGCAGATAAAAATAGATGATTTTTTAAAAATAAAAAATTGCATTTTTAAATTTAAAATCAGATTATTTTAATTTAAATTGGGTTTTGAATGGAAATTAAATACTGGTTTATTTAAAAAAAAACTATTTAAAATTAAATTTTAAATTGACAGCCTATGTTAAGGCCTGAACTTATTACAATCTATTAAAATCATTTAAATTAAATACAAAAATAATATTAAGCAGTACATGTTTGCTGCCAAGTTTTAAAGGAAGTCAAACCACTGAATTGGTGGAAGTCACTGACAAAGCACCGGGAACCAGAGTTTGTTGAAGTACTAAACCAGCTTTTGATAGTTGTGGCCTCTTCTGCAGGTGCAGAGAAAATATTTTCTTTAGTTCTGTTTATTCAGTTTCAGTACAATGACTAGTTCACTCAAAGTTAAGAGACTGACTGGAAGCTGAAAAAGCAGGAAAGCTTCTTTTCTTCTTCCAATCTATGACTAAAAACTATGTGTGAGAGGGTGCGTTCTACTGTTTCTAAAATCTTGAAGGACATGATAATGGGGAACAATTGGTTCAGTTCATTAACTACACATTATATAATACTTCCTTTGCTATATAAGTTGGTTAGTTTGAAATGCAAAAACATGCTTTTGTAAACTTTTGATAAACATTTTTTCTTATGTAACATTCACTGTTAAGGTAGATTTATTTAATAAAAAATGTAACCGCTGATTGTGTGCATTTTTAATTTAATTAGAACTTGCATCCATCCTTGACACAAATCACAAGAAAAATATTAATCATTATCTAATAAATGGGAAATGCATTATTCACCATTTTCTAACAAAATAAAAAATGTAAAAATTAAGAATCTGAATAAATGTAAATTAAACTATATAATTGCTTAAATAAATGTGTATAGATACAGTGTAGCCTCCTGGTTAGCAAAAAAGAAACATCAAATTTTAGTGTCTAGGCTATATTTAGTTGCCAGTCAACATGTCTGAATGGTTAGCTACTACAGGTCTGTCGCATCTTACGCGCATTTAACATGCGTGATTTCAACTTTACGTGGTCAGCAAAAACAAAAAAACAACAAAAAAAAGAAAAACAACAATTTTAATACTATACCTGTAGTGCGGGCGATTTCGCCCACCATTGAACTCAATGGGATTTTGGCTATACGCGGCTTTTGCTTTATGCGCTAACCGCGGAACGGAACCCCCGCGTAAGATGAGACAGACCTGTAATAAAAATAATGAAGCAGGGTTGTGTAGTGAAGGAGATTGCTCTCTGCAGGACCCCTGTCTCTTTTGTTGCAGAAGCTGGAAGGTGTGTGGTTAACGAGGCAAGGGATTTCAGGAAGAAAAAGTGTGGTCTGATGCTTAAGGCAACTGAGTGCGGCCCTGGAAACAGTAGTGCGGGAACTAGGGGTGCTACTGTATCCTCTGGCTTGAAGTAGTAATAACAAACACCAAATACATGATTTCCATTGTTTCCATGATCAGCACCCCCTCTATAAAAATTGTTCCAACACCTCGGCCTGGAGAACTGGATTTTATCCCTGCCTCTGCCACAGAGTTCCTTATGTAAAGCTAGACAAGTCTTATAAACCAGATTTTTCATAGGAGTCCGCTGTGTGTCCCTCATTTTCTGCATACCTGATCTGAAGTTCCTGGGGTCTGATTTGCAGAAGTGCTGAGTACTCACAGCTGTAACTGAAGTCCGTGGGAGCTGTGCTCTGAACATATAAAGTGCTGTAAAATGTTCACTACATTGAAAACTCAGGTCCTAGGCTTCTCAGCGTGGGCACCCAAACTTAGTTAACGCTTTTGACAATTTTGCCATTAATCTCTGTGCCTTAGTTCCCTGTGTATAAAAGGTTGCTAATACACCTCTTCTCACAAGGGTGTGGTGAAGAAAAAATCATTGATGACTCTTAAGCACTAAGATACTATGATGAGAGTACCATAGCACAGCTCATGAGGAAATTATAATTAATAGTTCTATATTCAGAGCAGGGTTTGAAAGTAATGCCTTTAACAATGAGTATAAAAAGAAATAGAGAATAGCTACTCATTCAGTGAGCCCCATTCATCTTGTGCACAGAATAAGGCAGGGGTTTAGTGGGAAAGAATAGTATGCAATCATGTAATTAAAAGGGACAGAATTAAAGTTACACAGCAACCTTAATCCTTACATTTCCTTACTGCTGAGTGTGTGGCTTGGCAGTGCTAATGTTCTTTTAATGTAGTGTTTGAGATGTCATCTATATTTGGGCTTTTCCATTTTATAATCCAGCACACGGAAGAAAAGTTAGGCAGGATTACCAAGGAAGGAAAAGTGTTGAGTGGGGTTCACTGAGTATAACACCCACGTTTATTGGAGGGTACATACAGTGTAAACAAAGTTGGCTGCATTACATATAGGGTGGTCTTTCGTCTCTCCTCTATGATACCTTTGTTAATGTTTATGTTTACAGAAGTGGAATCCTTCCAAAATGACAGACAACCAGTCAGACATCAGTATTCAAATGTCAAGTACAAACGGCCTCCCCAGCAGAAAAGAGTCCTCTCAAGACCCATCAGTCAGCAGAGGAACCACTGTGACCTTTCACAACATCTGCTACAGAGTGGAGGTGAAGAGTGGCTTCATATGTTGTCGAAAAACAACCGATAAAGAAATTTTGAAAGATATCAAGTACGTATTTAAACTTCTGTCAGAGTACATGTTCATTTGATTTCCTTTCTTGACAGTTAGGTTCAGATAAGTCACTGAGCCATGAATACCTCTGTAATAGTAATGTACAGAAATTGGTCAAGATTTCAAAAAAAACCAGGCACTCAAAGTAGGCTCCCAAGTCCATATTTAGGCACATAAAAAGGTAACCTGATTTCCAAAAGTGCTTGCATCTTTGAATTCCCATTGACGTCAATAGAAGCTGCAGTGTGTTCAGCTCTCTTGAAAATCAGGTCATTTACTCAACTGCCTAGATGTGAATGTAGGAGCATAACTTAAGGTATTTTTAAAAACCCTGTCTCTAGCTTTGAGTTAAAACTTTAAAAGTAGCAAAGAGTATTATTCTGTAACTAGAACAATGCGTGTGAGAGTTTGGGTGTCCACAATTTTATTGCACTGTTTTCTATTACAGTTATTGCTTAGTAATTGCATGACATTGCTCCTGTTGTCAAGGATCCCTTGTATAATGTTGGCCAGTTTCCAGTTAGATAAGTCCGATCTGCGTGTCATGAAAGTTAGTTGTATAACCTGCCATTCCATGATGTAATTGTAGGTCGGTTCTCTAATTTCAGCTCCCAGAATGCATGACAGGTTGGACCTTTATCTGTACTGCTCTTTGCCCATAAAGCATTTCTTAATACACCAAGCCTTCCATGCTGCATACAGTGACTATATCCACCAAATGTGAAATTTTAAATCCTTATTCTCTCACAAGAGTCTTACTCCAGCGTAACTCATTTGATTTAAACAGTTACTCCATATTTGCAGTGAGAAGAGCATATGTGTGTGAGAAGAGCATATGTCCTTTAGAGTCTAGACCTAGTGTATGTTGTTCCCCCATAAACAAAATGCAAAAAAAAAAAAAAAAATTTAGTTTAGGTGACGAAAACAACAAAGAAAAAAAAACAAATATAATGTGTCTGGGAAAGGGGTGAGGGATAGCACACAGAGATTTAATCTGATATTTTATATCTAAATTGAAACACACAAAAATCCCTCTCTCCTAAAGAACAACTTCTGCCATATTGCCTACAAGAAAGGAGACAGAAAATCAAATAGACAAACCCCTTACAACTACCCAGAACTATCATGATGTACTAATGCCTTTACTATGTAGCTGTGATATCTCATTATTGTAACAACCATGGGCAGAGAAAAGATTGATAAAAGAAATAAAAGACATTTCACACAAAGTATAAACTACCCTTTATTATTTGTAATATAGAGTGCTGTAAATTAGAGTTGGGCCTACAGAAAAACTTTAGATTCAAACACCCCTGAGCTTTGGGGAAGTTTAGATCCAGAACCAAACATGGCAGCGGGTTCCTATGTCTATAACGGGCTGAACCAAACCCCCAAATTTGGACATCTCTGGTAGCAATGCTAAAGAGTTAGATGGTCACAGTTTATAACCAGATTGCTGAAAGAGTACACCCTCATGTGTGTCAGTTTCTCAAAAATATCAATTTTAATACCATTCCTACTAATGATAAATGTAGTAGCTGCAGGGACCATTATACTTAACACAGTTAGTCCAGCCCCTGTAGTCCTTTCTCAGTCAAAACTCCTATTGACATCAATGACAGATTTGCCTGAATAAAGACCGCAAGATCCTTCTCATGTTCAGTAGCAACAGTTAACCGGCTCTTATTTATAATGGACATCTTTAGAAATGATTCAAAAATTCTCTTGTCTTTTAACTTTATATCCATTTTAATTTTAACCTGACGTTGCTCTATGGTTCTTGGAATTAACATTTTATCCAACAGTTAGCTGGAAAGACAATATTAAATATCTTTGACATTTCCCAGGGCAGATAGAGTCAGCTCACACAGATTTCCTCACATGATTGGTGGGTCTTTGTATTAATTATTCACAGCTAGATCACAATTACTTTAATGTGATTCCCATTGTGCATTCTAAAGACCTTGGAAGGTTTGCCAAACATGGGTATTTAAGAGGAATCAGGTGATGATGATTTCTTACATTGTGAGGTTGCGTGTTGTGTTTTGGAAGTTTGCAGGTTTTTTGAATAATAAAATTGAATAATAAAATTGCTAGTGATAAGTGAATGAAGCACAGATAAAAAGTATATAGAAATCTTTATTAATTATTAACAACTTTTACTGTTCCTGGGCTGAAGGTGATGGCTTACTTTTCCATTTAAGTTCTCAGTTGTTACAGAATAAATTTGATTGGACATGATCTGTTTCCTGGGTGGCTTTTAAAGTGTGGAAACTGCTTCCTTTGGACAATCCCCTCAGCCCATCTCTGCCAAATTATAAGCATGACTGAAAACATTTCAGAGTTGCTTTTTTCTATTTTAATTCCCACTGGTCCTTGTGTACAACTCCCTGCTGCCCTTTACTCGGTCTTTAACTATTTTTGTTGACTGTTATAATGTAACTTCATTATCTAATTACTGTATTTTAACTGTTTAAGCAGAACACCCGGACATTTTTGATAGGGGAAGGGGGAAAGTGGTGCCTTATGAAAAATAATAATTATAATGGATCGCAGACAGAGGGAAGTAACCAGAATCCAATGACATGAGGCAAGAAATAGCAATCAGGCATTGCTATGTGTGGAAAGTGTTGACTCACCATTAATTAATAATTGCAAAGGGAAATACTGAGGTTGTGAGGGAGCCCTCTACCTGCCTGGTGCTACTTCAGACATTATTAACTAATAATGTTCATATATGTCAGTCGTATACATCCCAGAGTGGAGTTTCTTGCCTGGTCAAAAATCTATTTGGGGAAGGGAAGTTTTATTCCAGGTGACTTGCAGACATCAAAAGATTCACCCTCACCAGTGAGAATACTCTACTCCTACGCTCTGATTAATTAATTAATTAATTTTTAAATCCTTGTGCTGAGACTGGGAGAGGCTAAATCTTCTCAACATTTCCTTTATCCAAAGCCATCCCTGCAGTTCTGCTTTCAGGTCATATCCAAAACTGGAAGGGGCCTATTTTCTCTCTCCAGTTTCTATGCACCCAGAATTTTATGTGAAGAGCTCATAAGATTCCAGTACCCTCTGATTTGAAACTAAACCTCTGATAAATTGTTTATTATTAACTTTTAATTGTTATTGTAGCAACCCCCATGTGCTAGGCACTTTGCAGACCTGTAAAAAAACAGTTCTCTGTCTGAAGATCTGACAAACTACATTAGACAAAACACAGATGAAGGAGTGTGGGAAAGGAGTGGACTACAATATAGTTAAAGTTACTGAGTAGTAGTGGTTCGGACATGACTTCTTAGTTACAAGGATATTTTTTGCCCATTCCAAATCTCAGATCAGATAGATCCTCAGATGGATACTTTTAGATCCTCTCTGCCAGTCCTCTGGTCTGATGCAGATTGGTGCTGCTTCTCGGACTACAAGTGAGTTACCAAGTTTCCATTACTTACCACTCAATCAGCTAGTTTTGCTTTCTTTGTACTCATATTTGTGAGTTCAGTGCTACCCTTCAAAAGTAGCTACCTATACTGTATATATAAATGGTTGTTTGTGCAGCTTATTGTCCAGTTCCATGGTCAAACTCCCACTTCAGTGAACAAAGCCTGCATTTACACACACACACACACACCCATTTGCACATGCAAACAGTACTTAAGTGCACAATGCTTGTCTGCATGTGCAATATGGGGGCCAACTGTGAGAATTTGACCCTTACCACTAAATTTTTCATCTGTAACAATGACCAGAAGAAGGGAAGTGTTGATCGTTATCTAGGAAACTACACAGTGTAAATAGCTCCCTACTGTGTTTTATTGAAAGAGTTGTCTCCAAACAAAATGACTGGTAACCCAAATACATACTTAATAGCATTTCCTTCTGGCTGCTGAGCGTGAGATAATGACTGTACATCAGATGCAAAGAACTAAGTCAGGTTTCCAAGTATTTCTTTAAATATAGATGCCTTTCCTACATGACAGATGCCTCTCTTACCGAGGGATGGCCAGAGAACCATGCTTGCTATGACTGCATGTATTCTAGAGTAAGTTTGTGTTTAGTATGACTATACATCAACATATGTCTTGCTATTGTTTGATAATTATAGTTCCTGTGTTGTACTTTTTAGTTAACAATATGGGATATTTCTTTTTATTTTAAGTTAGCAATGTAAACTAAGCAGGAGTCAAGTCATTATTTTATGTAACCAACTAGCTTCATTAGCCCCAAAAGGATTTGATGCAAAATACATTTCTGCAAATTAATAGAACTAACCTGTAAATGAAACAATGAATGAGAAACCTCTTGGTTTTGTCTTACAGTGGAGTTATGAGACCAGGACTGAATGCAATTCTGGGACCCACTGGCAGTGGCAAATCTTCGTAAGTGTTGAAGCAGTGAAAGGACCTGTTTTACTTTATCCATGTTCCTTACCACAAGGAAACATGCCAACAAGAAAATGCCTCTTGAACAACACTCCCAGGGCAAGATTTCAGTCTTAATTCCACCAGAGTAAATCTAAAATAAATCTATGGATTTCAGAGCAGAATTTGACCCCAAGTGGAAATTGTATTTAAAAGCAACAAAAAAGAAAAAAGAAAAAGAAGAGAGCCAATTTTACAAGTTTATTTATATTTATTAAGTAATTTATTTCTTTTTAGTAAATAGTTTCCTGACATGCTCCCCTTATGCATCAATCTACAGTACAGCGGGAGGCTTATTTTATTGAAAAAAGACAATTCTGTTCTTTGAGGGGCTTTTTAAAAAATATGAACTATAGTAAGTTGCAAATTTTCAATATGGGAAAGCTTGTGCACAGCTGACTATATACTGTTAACTTTATTTGTCTGCCAGATTTGCCTTTCACTGGCCCCAACTCCTACACTTTGGTGAAAACGTACACTTCAGAGCTCTTTAAGGTGATGGACTTTTCTTCTTCTAGGCTATTGGATATCTTAGCTGCAAGGAAAGATCCTCATGGGCTGTCTGGACACGTTTTGATAAATGGAGCTCCTCAGCCTGCCAACTTTAAATGTATCTCCGGATATGTGGTACAGGTAAGTCAGTCTACAGTGACTGCATCCGCCTTTGTCGTTTTGACATCCTCTGGGCCAAAATGCACCAGAATTGTCCAATATGAGGTAACTGCAGCAGCTGACTTGTCAAAACTGACCCAGGATACAATTTAGAAACCTCACACATTATAGTTTAAAATGTAAATGGGATAAGCTGATTTCCATTTCCAGGATTATACCCTGAGCTTCCACAGGCAGTGGGGACCTTCCACATGTGGCTCTTCCCCCACCCATACAGAATGTTGCTTCTACAGCACCATTGCTCTGCCCATAGAGCTCCACTGAGTTTAGAGGTCAAGAGGGGCTGGAGCAGTGGAGCTGACCCCTCCACAGCACCTTTCACTGCAGAGTACCTGGAAATCCAGGGAGAAGTTTAAACAGCTTGGAACTGTAGTATGTCCCTCTGACTGCTACTGGGCATCTGCAAGGAGACCCAGCCAATAGTAGCACAGTTCCTATTGGTGTACAGTTTGCAAGGGTGAGCAAGGCCATGTCCTTGTAGGACATCATCTGTTTCCATATGGAAAGAGCCTCCATTCCCTATGGATCCTTTGGCTCTACAGAGGTGGAAGGAGGCACAGCCTCTCAAATCCACAGCCCTCCTTAACCCCCTACTACTATAGGGGCCTGTCTCCAGAAAAACTCTGCAATGTGAACCTTACTGAGTTTTCTCCCTCCCTCCCCCCATCTTGTCCTGTGGGTATAGTGGTGAGAGTGGGTGATCTGGCCCTATATTATAATTTATTTTCTATCATAGCATGCAACTACACCTCACATTTGGAAGGTTTGACAAGTGTGTCTATATTCTGAGTTGACCTTTCTTTAGCACTGTTCTCTGAAACAGGTCAGAATTCTAACTCATGTAGAGATCTGAGCCTACAAGAAGGTATCAGAGAAACACATCCAAAATTACAGGTATTTCCCTTCCCTATCAATTGGGTGGGGATGGGTCTTGAGAAACACTACAGGAAATGTTTAAGCCTTGTAAAGGAATATTCAATTTTACAATTGTTATCACTCTGCTATCTGGCTGCTTTTCCACAAGAATAGGAAAGGTATGACTGCCCACCAATGTGCTAGAGAGATTCTTTGGGGCCACTCCTGCGAGCCTTATATTAAAATTCTGCCACCAAATGAAAAGTAAGTTTGGGATGATTTCCCTACCCTTGATGGAATCAATCCCTTTCTGTATCCTAGCCAGAGTTGATTTTACCACTGGGGTTCATAAAAAATGTCATCAGGGCATTCTCCCCCCTTTACAACAGACCAGATTGCTCTAGGTGGAGTGGTATTTTCAAAAATTGTTCCCTCATCGTCCTCTGCAAAGTCATCACTCCATACCTCCACTTCATGCTCAAAAGGTTGGACACAGATCTACACTACCAATATAGTCAATACATTTTTCAAAGTATAAAGTTTTCCACAAATGTACAGCTCATAAGCTTGTTTGGCCAGAGATGATGCCTCCTTCCTTAGGTATGAGAAAGTGTTATTGCTTCAGTAGGAAAACAAATGAATGGATTTCCCCCTATCTCTTGCCTATCTTCAGTGCAATACATATGGTTATTAGAGGCTACGGGAGACCTCTGTTAAATATGATCAGCCCATTACTGACCAGTACTCTCTCAAAACAAAGTTAGTAGAGAGCTGTCTAAACTTTTGTATGATCAAACATCAGATAATAAGTCATTCCCTTTATAAGCAATAAACAAAGCCCAGATAAATCCCCCCCCCTTACTTTTCTCAGAACAAATCAAGATAACCCTCTTCCCCACTCCCCATAATCTAATTTCCCATACCACCCTCTTCTTCCTCCTTTTATACACAGTAGCTGAGGCTGATAGACTAACGAGCTCAGCTGCATATGCTCCTCAGCTCCCTTTATCCCTTCACAGTCTTATTCCAAATCTCCACAACTCTGACAGAGAAAACAGTGGGTTGGTCTTTGCTGTACCTGGGCAACACCAGCTCAAATGTCCAGAGACCTTGCTGGACAATGTACTTCATCACAGCAGATAATGCTTCCTAAATAGGAGTGGTCCTTTGACAGGTGTACAGCTGAAGGAACTGAAGGCTTGATTGTGGATCATGTGGATCACAGTGAATCAGTCCCTTTTATCCTTTTTAATTTTCTGGATCCTGTCCTAAGGATGACATTCTGGTTTTCAAAGATATCACATCATTGACTGACATGATTCTTCACTTGAACTATCAGTTTTAAATTGTTCTGATCTTATAAAGTGAGAAGCTCTAAATTCTGGCTTTTGCTTTCTCTATCCACCATGTGTCTCTCTCTCTCTCTCTCTCACTCACTCACTCACACACACAATTTCTTCCTTCCCACCATCTCCTTTTCTCTTTCAAATTCAAAATGTATTTGGCACCAGGTTTCCCTACTCCATCAGTAGTGCTTTGGCACTTTCTTGGTTCCCCGTTGCCTGCAAGGTGTTTTCCTTTAAGCTGCTGATTCAGATCTAAGAGAGAGAATGCAGATAGGAGTTGCATCCGTTGTCAGGGCCACCTGAAGCCAGACAAGAGTATCAAGGACCATGCTGCCTACCCCCTGCTCTGGTAACCTCAAGAGAGGATTCAGTTTAAATCAGCAGTTTCACAGCACTGCATGGAGCTGTTCTCACAACCTTTCTGCACTTGTTAGTTTCTGCTTAGTTGTGATCTGCAGTTACCACATCCTCAGATATTTGAAGAAAGATTTTATTCACATCTGTAGAAAGAACTCTTTCCAGATACTGATTCTGCAGGGTGCTGAGCACTCTCAACCTCCATTAAAGACAATAGGAGTTGAGGGCACTCTGTTTCCCGCAGGTGATGCTCAGCACCTGGGCAGGACCAAATCCAGAATCAATTTTGTTGACAATTTTCAACTGTATTAAGGAAAATCTATGTTTGAATTTTTTGCTGTGTTGCCATTGTTTAACTGCTCTGCAAAACACTCTGGGCAGGGAGACATTTGGACAGTGTATATACATGTGTTGATTTATTGATATTTCTGCTATTTGATACATGTAGGATAGTCCCTTGTTGCCATAAATTGCACAAACATGCAGAGACTAGTATTGAAAGAAAATATCTGATGGGACGTTCAGGTTTTGAAGATCCAGCCTATTTGATTCTAGCAGCTGTCACTGCCATACAAATGCACTCTGCATGTGAAGTACACACATAAGATGCACGTGCAAGTCCCAGAAGAGGAAGAATGAACATTAAATACGTAATTTTGTTTACTTAGGATGATGTGGTGATGGGAACCCTGACAGTGAGAGAAAATTTCCAGTTCTCAGCAGCACTCCGGCTACCCATGTCTGTGAAGGAACGGGAAAAGAAGGAACGAATTGACCAGATCATCAAGGAACTGGGTTTGACCAAAGTGGCAGATTCCAAGGTAACCTGTCGTATTATGGTGCCCAATTAATAGCAAATATTAAATAATTTTAGATGATAAAATGGCTCCACTTTAGGAGGGGTGTTTTTGATTTAGTGGCTTATTCTAATAGCAGAAGAACTGATAAACCCCAGCACAGCTGCCTGTTCCCATAGTATCAATGAAGATAAAGGCTTGTTACTTCTGTGCCTATCCTTAAACTATCATACACAGGACAGTGGTTACAAGTAGGAGGAAAGCAGGTGACCCAAGTGTCATGAAGAAACTTAGATTTCAGGGTGAAAACGTTTAGGGGCGGGGCTGGCTTCTTTCTGCAACTTTCGGAGTTGCACTATTGCCTTACACAATGTCAACCATTGAATCCATATTTGAATCCATAGTCACAATATAATCACCCAGAACTCTCCCAGAAGTTAATGTGCTGTTAAAGGTGTTGGATGTTCTTTGTTGCATACCTTGAAGTCAGACAAAATGACACAAGCTGCTTGTTTTGCATTAGGTTGGCACCCAGTTCATTCGTGGGGTGTCTGGGGGAGAGAGAAAACGGACCAATATTGGAATGGAACTCATTACTGACCCTGCAGTCTTGTTCTTAGATGAACCAACTACTGGATTAGATGCCAGCACTGCCAATGCTGTCTTGCTGCTCCTGAAAAGGTGACTGTAATGGAAAGAACCAGCCTTGACAGAGATGCACTCCATAGCTCTGCAGTTAAAATGTGGTTAGAATGGTTAATATGTAGTTACTATATTGCTGGGCTTGTTTTATTCCTTTTTGTACCTTGCATTGGATTCTCCAACAACAGGCTGAACTGTGTTTATTTATTGATTTGTATTGGAAGGAATTTGAAAGAAGAAAACTCCACATAGAGCACAGATATTTGATATCTCTATTATTTTCCACTTTACATTCAGGATGTCAAAGCAGGGGAAAACAATAATCTTTTCCATCCATCAGCCCCGGTACTCCATATTCAGATTGTTTGACAACCTGACATTATTGGCTGCAGGAAGAATGCTGTACCATGGCCCTGCTCAGAATGCCATTGAATACTTCAAATCTATTGGTGAGCTTTCTTCTGGAGCTTCAGTCACAACAGTGGACACTGAAAGGAACATGCTTAAAATGCAGTTCTGTTTTGAAAAGTGACTCAGTCAAAATGACTCTTGAATCATGGGATTCAATGGTTAATGTGCCTCATTGTTTCCCATACCAAAACATACTAAAGAATTGTTTTTTTAATATAACAGTAACATTAATGCAAAGTTAAAGTTGAAAAACCAAGCACTCAGAAATCGAGAAATGCAGAGTTGCGGATGAAGGCTGAACCTTAACTGTTACCCTTTGTGCTTATTAGTAATTACTTTAAAAGTAAAAAGTAATGCATGTTGTATCACAGTATTTAGTTTTGTTTTGTTATATGAATTATACACTAAGGCCCTGATTCAGTAAAACACATAAGCACTTTACCCATAGATATGTGGCTTTCAGTAAATCCAAATGATTAAACCTGCCATAAGGAGAAGCAGAAAAATGACTTATCATTAAGTCTATTAGTACCAGCTGATAGGTCAAAATAGAATTAGCAACAACAGACATGCAGTTAGAATTTGGAAGGGCTCATTTGTTAGTTGTCAGCTTTGGATATTTTGAATTCTTACAGCTTTCCTTTTTATGGCAGCTTTGGTAGGGCCAGTTTGCAATCTTCTTCCTCATGTTGGTTAGTAGTTTGGCCAACTGGACCACATTGTGGTGTAAGTTAGTACTCAACATAAGTAAGGGTATCATAGTCTGGCCCATGGTATATTACCTCAAATGCTTTTCAATACATGTTACCATCTGTAGAATGACTTGTTTTAGAGAACTAACACTGTTTCTCTGCAGGTTATGAATGCGAGCCATTCAACAATCCTGCTGATTTTTTTCTGGATGTCATTAATGGAGACTCAACTGCTGTGGCATCAAGCAAGGACGATGCTGATCTAGGTATAAAACTGAAGTTCTTCATACAGTAAGACGCTGATTTGCAGGGTGACAAAATGTGTTTTGGATTTATCCACTCTGGCTCTTTTTCCTCAAACAGTAAGGACTGCTCTGCCAATGAATGCAATAGCAAAACTCCCATTGTCTTTCATGAAAACTAGATCCAGTGCCCTGTTGTGATACAGTAGTGCCAAAAACCAAAATTTGAAAACTCTTTGTAACTATATGCAGGAAATCTTGATATCAGCTTTGCATGTGTACTTAATGCATACAATATTTGTCATGTTGTTGGACTGATTTTGTTTTTCCATCTCTGCAATGGCAGCTTGTTGCTCATAAATTCAGCTGAGGTAATCAATCATTAGTATCACTTTCTTCCAGGACTGGACCATAGGTGGTTATTGTAGTCACATTAACACTGCTATGGATTGTTCTACTACAACCCCATGTAGGGATTGATTCTTTTTAATCTCAACAAAATTATACAGTGCAAGGCCCGCTCTACACACAGACTCTGTACAGCTGTAACTATTTTAGTTAGGGATGTGATTTTAAAAAATTAAATAGCTATATTGGTACAACTCTTAGTATGGATGCAGTTACACCCGTATAAAGATTACTTACATTAGCATAGTTTATTCCCGTATGTGAAGATGAACAAACTATATACGGGTATAAGCACTTTTATACCGATATAACTGCATCCACGCTCCAGGGCACTGTACCACTTTTAACTATGCCACTGTGATGAAAGCAGTACAGCTTTTGTGTGCAGACAACCCCTAACTTTTGTGAGGAAAAGGTTATTTAAGGAATGATTGGCTGTGAGACCCTTCATTCCATGTGGTAAATCTTTGTTACTGAAAGTAAAATTTCTCATTTGCAGGGAGTCCATTTTCTCCTTTGACAGTCTGATCCAAAAGTGACATCAAGGGAAAGACTCCCATGGAGTTCAATAGGTTTTGGATCAGGCCCTATATGCACACATGCTGTAGGAGGAAAACATACTCCTTAAGAATGAAGAGACTCAATCAAGGTTGCAGAATGATCCCTGCACAGTATCGGAAGAATTTCTCAGGGACTCTCCTTTGATTTCTGTTGAATTAAAGTAATTGCTAGTATTTTTTTGCCCTAAACTAAAAAATGAATATTGTAGTTTTCAGAGACTATAATGAACAAGTGCCTTATTCTGCTCCATTGAATTCAATTGGAACTTTACCATTGACTCCAATGAGTGCAGGATCAAGCCCCAGATGAGGAGGGCGAGTCCCCTGACACCAAAGGCCTATACTGTAACAATCCAGAATTGAATTAATCCCAAAACAAAAATGCAAAGATAATAAAAGCTGGGGTGTTTTCAATACCCATAAATCTGAGTGATAGCACATTAGTGACATTTCCACACTATAATATAAAAATGAATTCACCATTGGCCAGGTATAACTGATTTAATAATGGTTTAAACAAACCATTATTAAGGTACCAATTCTGCTGTACAATGTAGATAAAATAAATATTTAAGGGCTAACTTTGGCCTATAAGATCTAGAGAAATCTCCCCCGCCCATGCAATTCTTGTGCTTTATCATTCTAATCATGAATTGTTTAGAAGATTTATTTATTTATTGAGTCTTTCACACTTGGTAGATTTGAGAAACCAAAATTAATGCAGTGCTTTCAAACTGACATAGATCAACTGATTCGGGTGAACAGACAGATATAGCTGTAAATTGTGTTGTCTGGTTGACAACACAGGGACAGATTCTCTCTGGCCCTGAGGGTGCACAGTATTTTGTATCTCCTACTTCTAGACTGAGTGGAATGGATTAATTTAACTAAATAGGCCAATATAATTGCTATCTCATTGCTTAGTAATCAAAACACTAGCATAACTCTGTGGGCTTGATTGCTGGAGAATTACTTTTGTCTATGAATTCAATAAAAGGTAACCAAAATATTTTTTCTCTTTAACCTGAAGATAACATTGAAGAACACATCAACCGTGATAAGACTTTGGCAGAGGCGTTAGCAGAGCACTATTCCAGTTCTACCTACTACAGAGAAACGAAAGCAATATTACAGAACATTTCTTTGGAGGATAAAAAGAAAGTGAAGACAATTTTCAGACAACTTACGTATACCACTTCCTTCTTTCATCAGCTCAAGTGGGTGTCCAAACGCACATTTAAAAACTTGATAGGCAACCCTCAAGCCTCCATAGCTCAGGTAATCATAGTTAATATAACAGTTGTAAGTCTGATTTGATTTGGAGACCATTTCTATCTGAAGATGGGCTAGGCACAATTTTGCACCTGCAAATTATTGGGCCTAAAATTTGTATCTAAAATCGAGGTCAGTATCTGAAAATCTGTGCCATAAAATGCTAGGCTAAATGATCCCAAATAATGAGCATGACAGGGACATGCAACAACTTACACTTACCATTATTTTAGGTGTGTGGGGTCTGATTCTCCTTACACTTATGTCATTAGCGAGACCATTCTGCCACACTGACTCACAGTAAGTAGTCCCCTGCAACCGCGCCATGGTACACCGAGAAGCTGATTCTCAGAATCTCATCCTCACCTCTGATCTGGCCCACTGCATTCTGTTTTTCCCCCCAAGGGAAAGTAAATTAGCTCTCAACATATAATTATATCCTAGTAGCTGAGTCAAAGACAGAGATAGTCTCATGGTCTCCTAATATATATCCAACTTCACATAAAGTTGAAATGGCTGCACCTGAGGATCATGATATGTTATGTAAAATATGTAATGCAAAATATAGATTGGATGTAGCAGGTCTTAAAGGAGGGGAAGCATATTCTATAGTTCAGAGTCTACATGACCTTCTTAATGTTGCATTTTTGGAAATTCAGCACAGTATAATAACGTTCATGGATTTTTAAAATCTACAAGTTGCCTTTAAATAAAGAATGTGTTATTGATTTCTTCTGGGGAATAAGAAATTAGGAAATAACACTTATCGGCTTGATCCTGAGGTCCTTAATCCAGCAACACTCCCCTTTGAATTTTATCTGAGTAATACGAGAGGGGATCGAACCCATAACAACAGTTGTACCCTATCACTGTTATAAATTATCTGGATTGAGAAAAAAACATCTCAAGTAAAATAAAATCAATAGCAAAGGGGAAATCTGTTCAGAATCCATCAAGTTAAAAGGCTTTGTGTGTGTGTGTGTGTATATATCTGTATGTTGATAGTATGGATATCTCAAATAATTGCATTGCAAAAGCTTGACCTTGTGACAAGAATTATGCTCTCAAGAGCTTTCTAATACTCCAGGGTTAATGGTTCTGACTTTTTTCTCACAATCTTTTCTATCTCCCAAACCTCATTAGTAATGGATTTCAAACACAGTCTATAAATGGTACACAGTTCACTAAGCCATGTTTGCTAATCCTCTCCAAATTGGTCTTGATATGATCCTTTTTCCCCCACTACAATTGGCTTAGTGGCTGAATTATCCCTGACATTTGGTCCTTTCGGCAGGTTCTTAATGATATGGTACCACGTATCAAATGCTTTACAGTGTTAAGACTCATGCATCCCTCATGCTTAACCATGACTGAACTGCCTGATACCATCATTTTTGCTGAGATTTTCTTCGCTTCTACTTAGTCTTAAGAAATTGTGACATACAGATTTATCATCCAGATTATATCACTGAATTCACTGATAATTTTGCTATTTTAAAAAAATTCAAGTTGCGTGTTTCTATTTACAAGGAGCCAGATTCTGATACCCTTACTTATGTTGAATAGCATTTACTCCATGAGTAGAGTGCTGTTTAGTGCAAAGCTGTAAGAATCTGGCCCTTAGGGTTAAATCCTGCCCTTCTTTAGAGCGAAAAGGGTACCAGCAGCTCCAAACCGACAATCCACAAAAGCCAGCATGCTAGGTGAGGTTGGAGCTGCCTAAACTAGCCAATGGGAGATACTGACCGGAGGCAGGAGTCCTCCCATCTCTGGGAGATAGGCACCTCCCTGCCTCCTGGATTTAGGTGCCTAGCTTCATTTAGCAATCCACAAGTGAGCACCCATTATCTGGAGTCAGTCAGCTTAGCTACCTAAGACATTTCTTGTGGGAATAAGTTTGGTACCTGCAAACCAGAAACAGCCACTGGAGGAAGTGGAGATGGTGCTACTGTCCACTTTATAACTTTCAGTCCACTGATTAGAATATTTACTTGGGATATGGGAGACCCATGTTCAAATCCCCCTTCTCTGCCAGAGGGGGAGAAAGGATTTGAACAGCAGTCTCCCACCTCTCAGAAGAGTGCTCTACCCACTGAGCTATGGAATATTCTGAGGTGGGGCTCCCTCAGTCTCTCCTGCTGAAGCTGTTCCACTGTGGATAAAAAATGAAAGTGTGATTAGGGCAGGGGAACTGGACCTGGGTAGGTTCCCTAACTACTGGGCTACAGAGTCATTTGCCCCACCCCTTTTCTGGCCTAATGACTACTCCACTGTGCATAAATACTTAAATAGTCATAGTCTGGGATTTAGGCATCTAAATGCATTTGTGGATCCCATGCCAAGTTTTTGTATGCTCTAGACCAGGGGTAGGCAACCTATGGCACGTGTGCCAAAGGTGGCACGCAAGCTGATTTTCAGTGGCACTCACACTGCCCGGGTCCTGGCCACCGGTCCGGGGGGCTCTGCATTTTACTTTAATTTTACATGAAGCTTCTTAAACATTTTAAAACCCTTATTTACTTTACATACAATAGTTTAGTTAGACTTATAGAAAGAGACCTTCTAAAAATGTTAAAATTTATTACTGGCACACGAAATCTTAAATTAGAGTGAATAAATGAAGACTCGGCACACCACTTCTGAAAGGTTGCCAACCCCTCCTCTAGACCTTCTCCATCTTCCCATCTCTTATCACCCTCTATCTAGGTACCATGAGTACATTTCTTTTCCATCTGGATTCACCATCTAAATATTTTATGTAGTTTTTGCAATTTTGAACTTCAAAAAAAATGTTCATTACAATACAAATTTAGATTGTAGTCGTTCTCTCTTTAATTATTTATTTTATTTTATTTTAGCTGTGTGTTACAATTTTCCTGGGACTAGTTGTAGGTGCCATTTTCTTTGGGATAAAAGATGATTTTACCGGTGTGCAAAACAGGTTAGTCAACTCAGGGAGCAAATATCAACGGGGCTGACAAAACCTTGCTGTTACCATCATAAGATAATGAAAATTTTAGAGGTTGAAAATGAACTTTTCTTGTCTTTTGTGAGATACCATAGCTTCCACTTTAGAACAAATACATACCTGTAAATCATACATTACAAAATAAGCGCCGGTCCTGCCATGAGCTCTATGTGGCTAAATCCCTCCATCTGCATGAAGCTCATTGCAGACTCAAGGCCTAAGGACCCATTTCTGCAACCTTTACTCATGTTGTCTACTACCTTGTGCAAGTAGTCCTGGTGAAATCAGTACTCTTCATGGCAAGTAAGGGTGGCAGCACTGGATCCTAAGTTTGCAGTGAAAGATTCCTGAAAATTATACAAAATATTAAAAATGCATAACTGTACATTAACCACTTCAACAATTAAACAAACAGTATCTGGAAAGACTTCCCTGAAGTAAAATTCAATGGCCAAATTTTTCAGACTTTAGTTGCCTAACTTCAGGCAACTAAAGCCCTGATTCTGCAAGCACTTATACACATGCTTAACTTTACAGAGGTGAACCTGCTCATGTGAATGAAGTTACTTGAGTGCGTGTTTGACTGGGGCCTAAATTTATATTTGGTACCTAAATAAAAGTGGCCTGATTACCAGAGGGATTGAACATCTGCAACATCTGTGGGAGCTGTTGGTAGTCAGCATCTCTTAAAATCTGGCCATTTTTATTAAAGTGCCTCACAATTTGTGTATGCCAGAGGCTTAAATTTGGCATCCACATTGGACAATTTTGGCCTTTCATTTTAGCAGGTAAACCCATCTCCAGTTGCTCATAATTTTCTCAAATTCCTTGTAGACTGAAATTTTTGGTCTCATATTTGTGCTCAGTCCGAAGGTGATTTAAACAAAGTATTGAGTAAAGTCAGTCAAATCATTTATTTCTTTCTGACAAGCAACAGATGTTACCCACATATTCCAATAATAAACATTGAACTCAGCTAGCTCAAGATTTGCTAAAGCTTCAGTCTTAGGGCCAAACCTGCTTCTGTTGAAGTTAATGGAAGTTTTACCATTAACTTAACCAGGAGTGGGATGAGTCCCTTAACTTCTTTAGTAGATCTCACTGAAACTTAAAAAATAATACAACTATGAAGAAAATTGGTTTAGCAGTTTGAATGAAGATGGTTTAAAACTTTTCTACCTGTTTTCCCAAGCCTATTTTAAAAGGACACATTTATTTAGGATTCATGTGCTAATGACATCCCACTTAATGACGCCTTGCTTCTCTGGCGATAGGTTATTAAATGTTGTGAATTAGTTGAGTAAGCCAACAAGACAAAAAAGCATAATAAAATATACTTTGTCCATTTATATTTTGTAAAGAAATCTTAGTTATATAAATCCATACTTCAGATTACACCTTTAAATCTCTACTGAGAAATAAGGAGAGAGACAATTTGTGCATGAATTATGGAGTATGTGGAGTAGCAAAGCACATACTAGTGAATGCCAGTAGTTCTTTGGAAGAGTTTAGACATGGTCTATTATAAAAACTACTGAAATTATATTAAAAATAACTGAATAAAGCACTTATGTAGCTGATTTTATAGGTGTAAATATTTGTTTTACCATAGAATTGGAGCAATGTTCTTCGTGACCACCAACCAGTGTTTCAGCAGTATTTCAGCTATTGAACTTTTTATTGTGGAAAAAAAGATATTTATGTAAGTAAAGCTTGATGTAATGGGTAACACTGCCTATTGTTAGCGATGCTTATTCAACTGCTAGTCTTTTTTGTCACCTTACTAAACTGTCATCTAGGTATGTCAATTTAGTTATTCAAACTGGTCAAATTATTCACTGCAAGTAATATTCATTGCCAACATTTTTTTTAATCTTGTTTATGAATTGTTTGCAAACCAATCATCATTTCTGTGGATGGTTTTGTCCATAAATACTAATAGTTTGGATAAATACTATTCACACTGTGAGTTGTTTGTGAACTGTTCACTTCTTTACCAGAATCATATGGAGTTGATACTAATTGGATACTTTGAACTTTACAGGCTTTGAGTCACAAAATCAGAGAATTACATATTTCTATAAGTTAAGTGTATTTTGATGATGTAAGATGTACACTAAAGACTGTGGGCCATACTCAGAGGTTTGTGTACAGCAATATGCATGTATATTTGCATATGTAATTATCAAAATTATAATGACATCTTATTGGTCATTTGCATGTGTAATTACAGTATGTGCACAAATGCAGTCTTATTTTTCCATCTGGAATTGCATGCATGACTTTATCAAAACCTGTCCATATGTGAAAAGGATTTGATTGCTTCCTAATTGATGTAATCTGTAATATGTTGTATATATTTCTGTGTTCTAGACATGAATATATCAGTGGGTACTACAGAGTGTCTGCATACTTCATCTCAAAGCTAATGGCTGATCTAATACCCATGAGGACTTTACCAAGCATCATCTTCACCTGTATAATTTATTTCATGTTAGGCAAGTGCCCTATTCACAAGCTGCATTAAAACTAAAAAGAAAATTGCTTCAGAACTAACAATGTACACTCATTTTATGCCTCTGTCAATCATTTCAGATATCCAGGAGTAGGTTGGGTCAAATCTTCCTTCTTCCACTTAAAAAAAATAATCATTTTTTCTGTTTAAACTCCATGTACCAATGTGGCATCATTTCTCTTGCTTGGTGAGTGGAATGTCATGAGATTGCCATTGGTGCTGCTATGCAATTTGCTGGACTGGGCAAACTTGCAAAGTTTCAAGCACTCTTGTCACAGTCTGTGATATGTCCCATCTGCACTTTCCTTGGAAACAGGGGTTTAAGCATCATTCCTAGATGGTTCCGTCTCACTAGTTTCCATGCCGTTATCTTTTCTTTTAGTGACTTTTAATCATTCTATCACAAAATACTTTTCATTACAGTTGGCCCTGCTGATAAAACCCCCTGTAAAAGAAAAGTGTGATTATAAAAACTCAAGCTCCTGGGAACTGATATTAGCCTGCTCTTTTCAGTCATTTCCCCTGGTAGTAAGAACAACTTTAAAATTGCAGACATCCATTTTAGACCATTAATGCAGTTTCAAACACCATGCCTGCTACACATTTCAGGAAGGTCAGATTGAAATATTTCATGGAGCAAGAAATTCAGACAAGAAACTTTCAGGATGTTTCAAAACTTAATAAATAAAAATAATAATAATAATATGTTAGCAGCCTGAGGTGCTGGAACTAGGGATTCTGGGGGTACTGCCGCACCCCCTGGCTTGAAGTGGTTTCCACTATATACAGGTTCACAGCTTAGTTCAATGGCTCTCAGCACCCCCACTATACAAATTGTTCCAGCACTACTGTCAGCAAAATGCAAGTACAGAACAAAAATCATCACTTGCTCTAGTCTGAGTTTTTCCCTTAAAGAAACGAGACATTATGGCACTATTAGGATATACAGAGAGAACATTTACATGGCTGTGAAACAGGGGCGATTCAGAAACTAATGCCTAATCTACAGCTGCCAACAACCCCTGACTCATGAACTACTTCTTGTTCAGTTTTGCTGTGGTGATAACTTGAGCCCTTAGTGAATCTTGGCTTGGCTGAGACACACTACTAGCTTTTTCTCCCTCCATTTCATTGAAAAAGTCCATTAGAATCCCCCATCTCCATCCACAAATACTGTATACACATCAGTTCTATTCTAGACAAAATCCCTAGGCTTTGTGCCCTTGGAAATCTGAACTCCCTTTCCCCAACCAGCAAGGCATAGGAATTTGGGACACTGATCCTTGGGCCTTGCAGACAGTGATCCAAAGTGCATGGTGTGGTGGTGGAAAGAGGGCAGATTTCCTTGAATCAGTCCTCCCACAAAATTTGTTCTAATAAGTGGGGCCAACTACATATATTAAGATAGTACACATTGGCTATGGTACAAGCTCTGACAAAATTATACTAACAGCCTTCTTGTTCTGCTCCCTAAGGTTTGAAGCCAAGAGCAGATGCCTTCTTTATAATGATGTTTACTCTTATGATGGTATCCTACACGGCCACTGCTATGGCGCTAGCGATTGCAACAGGACAGGACGTGGTAGCTGTAGCTAATCTACTCATGACCATCGCGTTTGTTTTTATGATTGTGAGTAGCATTATTATGTTTTTATTTATTTAGACATAAACCCAAGCATCTGTGAAGTTCAGAGCCAGATTGAGATCTCAATTTGAATTCTGCAAAAAGATCAAGAATCTGGGGCTTTCATGTTCCACTTTGTCCCAATACATACATTAACCAAAATTGCAAAGTTCAGGCTTGTTTCTGAACTTCTCCAGAAATTTGGGGTTAAGGTGGGTTTTGGATCTGATGTTCTAGCTAGGGCCAAGTTTTAGTGATGAAAATATTGGGGAAGAAGAGGGGAGGGATCATGCCACAGGTAAGAGTATGATGCATGATGCTCCATCTGCTCTGCAACTAGTGCATAGTTCCCTGTAGGACTGTTGCAGCCAGCATGATTTAGAGAGGACCTTAGCTGATCCAGGGCTGGGGGAGCAGAGAAGTGACTTAGACTCACATTTCTCCTGCTCTCCTCAGCTGAGCCAAGGATAAAGTCCCTTAAATTATGAGACCACTAACTTACTAATCATCAACAAGGAAGCTAACTATCTATTAATAGGCCACATACGAAAGAGATGCGAGTTGGCTGCAGTGCAGCGTGGATAGAAGCATGTCCAGTTTTCCACGTGGGGAAACGCCGCATTGGACAGTGATCTCAGGGCCACTTGGGGAAAACTTTTCCTGAACACTCTCGGTGTGGCTCTTCAAAAGTGCCTGTCTGCCTTGTTTTTGTCTAGTTGCCATAGAGAAGCAAAGGCAGAGTTTGGAGAATAGAAAATACAATTTCATATGATAAAAACCATAACTTAGCAAAAACCTGATTTGGGGTTTTCCCCTAACAACTAAAAGCATAGTACACCAGCAACCAACCTCTATAGGAGTTTACTTGTGTGCTCTGACTGGAGGATATGAACCCCTTATTATCCCCCAATGTAATATGACTCAGACTTCTGTATAGCATATAGATCTAATGGGAGTTACTTGTGCACATTTGATTAGTAATGGTGACTCTGGACTTAAACATTTTCCTGTGAAATGGGACTTAGATTTTTTATTGTGTCTTTACGGTCTACAGATTTTCTCCGGGTTGTTGGTAAATCTTACAAGCGTCATGTCTTGGCTTTCCTGGCTGCAGTATTTCAGCATCCCTCGATATGGCATGACAGTAAGTGCTATGTTTTCCTGTGCATTGTGTTTAGAAGCATTTGTCAAAAGGGACCATCTGAATCTGATGGGAGAAATGAATCCAGGTTTCATAGATTACTGAGTAAAGAGCAAGTTATTTAAACATATGAAAATTAAAACTTGACATGGCATACTTTAGTCAGGTAGCATGAGGAGTTTATGGATACAGCAGCTAAAGGTGATTGTAAGAGGTAAGTGTCTCCTATCTGCAAACAGTTCAAATGTGCAGAGATGTGCAGGTATTTAAATAACTATATATCTCAGTTATAACTATATTGGGATACAGTTTGCATAAAACACTATATAAAATGAAACAGTATTGTATTACTTAAAAACAAAAGAAATTTGCTGTCTTTCACATAGTTGCTTCAGTCACACAGAATATTTAGCTTTTTTTTAAAAACTGAAAGTGAATAGGTTGAATCATATGAGCAATTGCAGGAGGTGGACTTGATAAGAGTTGGATCTTTTCCATCTCTAACTACTATGATCTTATTTTTAGGAAGCTGAGTCAGTAATGCAGTTATGGTGGAAAATATGGAGTCTTTTGAAAGCGCTGGGTTAGACAGCTGCTTTATAGATGACCTCTGTCATATAGGGTGCTGAAGAAACTATATCCTTACATCATGTATACAACTATACTCTTACAACAAAATCAGCTGTTAGAAAAGGTGGATTTGTCTGAGATCATAAGCTATGATGCCATAACACTTTTGAAGATAAATTTGATTTTTAGTAAGTATCTGATCCAGTTGGTTTGTCATCGCTTTAATAGTCATTCAGTTGTTTTTTTTCTTTTATCTTAAAAGGCTTTGCAAGTTAATGAATTTACTGATCTGAAATTTTGCCCTGGTATCACGAATACAAGTCAGATTGATACGAACTGCACGCAGGTTAGCCAACCGTAAGTATATGTTTTGCATTAAAATGAATCCCACTACTGTACAAGACATCTACAAGATTGCAAGGGCTTTTTGAGTGCTAGAGAATTTGACTTGCATTCACCACCTACAGTAGGATTCTTTACAGTAATATTTCTTTAGTATTAAGAAAAAAAAGCATTTGGGTTTGTTTTTTTCCATTGTATGTGCTAAGATAACATGATACAGAGGCCATTAGCAAAACAATCAATAAAGGTATTCATAGTAATATCAATATGCCTTTGTCATTTTGCATTCATTATGTCTATTAAAACAAAAACAACGCCCTCACACAAAACAGCGTAGCAGGCAACCTTGCAATATCTACTCACCCACTCTCCTGGTAGCCTCTCCTGCTACAAAACTATTAATCATACAACATGAAAAAGAAAATTATAAATTGAAAAGAAAATTATCTCTTATCTTGGGTACTTATATGATCCCCTGACCATAGTATTTGACCACCTCACAGTCTTTAATGTAATTATCCTCACAACACCACTGTGGGGAAAGAAAGTACTATTACCCCCCATTTTACAGACTGGGGAGGCACAATGGGTATGTCTACACTGCATCTGGGAACAAGCCTCCCAGCCTACTTCTATAGACTTGTGCTAGTGGGACTCATGCTAGCATGCTAAAATTAGCTGTGTAGCCATTGCACCCAGGTCTCCCAAGCATGGGACGGGAGGCTTGAGAGCCTGAACAAAGCAACATCTACACAGCTAGTTTTAGCGGATTAGTATTAGCAGGGCTTGCACAAGTCTGTGGACCCGGACTGGAAGGCTCATTCCCAAATGGAGTGTAGACATATCTAGTGAGAATAAGGCCTGGTCTACACTAGGAAATTAGGTTGTTATAACTATGTTGCTCAGGGATGTGAAAAATCCACCCTGAGTGAAGCAGTTAAACCAACTTAACCTCCGGTGTAGACAGTGCTAGGTTGATGGGAGAATTCTCCTGTCGATCTAGCCACTGCCCCCTTGGGGAGGTGGAGTACCTATGCCATCGAGAACCTCTCCCGTTGGGGTAGTTAGTGTCGTCACTGAAGTGCTACCATGGTGCAGTAGCATCACTGCAGCATTTTAAGTATAGATGCACCTTAAGTGACTTACTCAAAGTCACACAAAAAAGTTTGTGGCAGAACTAGACATTGAATTTGGGCTCCTCAGTCCCAGACTAGCACCCTACCCACTGGACCACCCTTTCTGGGTAGCTTAAATGTGTGTACGGTGTTGTAATCTTATCGCAAGTCAATCAAGAGAAGAAAAAATGGAATTTAAATCCTATGGTTCTGGGGGTCAGGAACTCCTGACGTGAAATGTCTCCATGCATTTTTCTTAAGACTTGGCTGCTGCAAAAATGCCTTTGTTGTCATGTGGAATTCCAGTTTAAATGAACATAACATAACAGACACCTAACAAAGGATTCACTTTTAAAAATCTCTGTTTGTATTTGTAGATATTGTACTGGAGAAGAATATTTGAAAAACCAAGGAATTGAGGCAACTTCCTGGGGCCTGTGGCAGAATCATGTGGCTCTTGCATGCATGACAATAATTTTCCTTACAATTTGTTATCTGAAACTGCGCTTCATGAAAAAGTTATCTTAAAACAAAAGTGTAAATAAACTGTGATTCACACTGTTTGGATAGTTTTATAAGTTAGAACACTGAATTGATTTTTTGTTAATAGTACTCTTTTGTATCTTATCTCTTGCCTCAAAATTTAACAAAGTTAACAAAAATCTTCAGCAATATTAAGTATTCATTGAAATTGCACTTTTTGGAAATTTACAGTATTCCTGAATTTTCTTTATGGTCATGAAATGTACATATGAGTATTCATCTCTTCATTAGACCAATTGTAAAGGCAATTTTTTACTACATGCTATTTGTTAAAATACAGAACAATTATGAAATGGTAATAATTAATGGCTCCATCCACAAAGAAAAGGTTCCATGGTTGGACCTATTTTCTTAATTTTGCACATCCAGAGTGATACTCTGACAAAAATAAATCAATCTATTTTTAAGGTCCTGGAACACTAATTTAATATTTTATCTCTCCTATTTCCCTCCTCCACACACACTACATCACATCGTAGTCGTCATATTTGCCATGGGCCAGATTTTGCCTGGCCCTTATATGGTTGCATAGTTGGTGGTGGGGAGGGGAAGTCTAAGAAGCTGCCAACCTTTGTGTAGTCTGTATAAGAACTAGGAAGAATTGCAGCCCCTGCGGTTAGTTGGGGCATGCTGGGAGTGTCTTATTCCTTGGGGTGCAGTGCCACAAAAGGAGAAGCAGGCAGAAGGTGAGGTTATGGCTCTGCCCAGCCTCTCACATCTGCTCACTGGTCAGATGTAAAATCGGTTTGCATGGCTTCAGTAATGTGGAAATATTTATTGCTGAATACAATCTTAACTATCATGCATGGGAAAATGTGCATTAAAATATACATGCCAAATATAATGTATATTTTCTTTGCACAGTGTTTCAGTTAGGAACACAGAAATTACCATACTGCAACAGACCAGTAATCTACTTTGGTGTCCTATCTCCATTGTGAGATTTTTTTTTTTAAAGTAATAATTTTTTGGTTATTTTTATTTGTCTTCTGCTCTTAGGGTGAATTTGCTTCATGTTTTCAAGCTTTATTCTGGAACCATGTGGGCTAGAAACTTCTTTGAAGTGAGAGCTGAGATTCTCATGTAATCTCTTGATTCCAGCCATTGCTTGGTGTTTTCCTTAAACCCTCATCGCCAGACTCATGATCAAATAGTGAGAGCTGGCAACACTGCCTTAACAACATACTACAGCTGTAATACCTGGAGAAACTACATATTAATGTAAATAAATTATCACTTTATGACAGGTTTCAGAGTAGCAGCCATGTTAGTCTTATCCGCAAAAAGAACAGGAGTACTCGTGGCACCTTAGAGACTAACAAATTTATTTGAGCATAAGCTTTCGTGGGCTACAGCTCACTTTTTCGGATGCACAGAATGGAACATACATTGAGGATATATATATATATATATACACACACATACAGAGAGCATAAAAAGGTGGGAGTTGTCTTACCAACTCGGAGAGGCCAATTAAGTAAGAGAAAAAAACTTATCACTTCTTTCCCTCTTACTTAATTGGCCTCTCAGATTTGGTAACACCCACCTTTTCATGCTCTCTGTATGTGTGTGTATATATATCTCCTCAATGTACTCCTGTTCTTATCACTTTATGTTGCATTTTAAATTTCCTTATGTCAAGTACCTCCTGTTTTTGTGTTATCTGATGGGGAAGATAGGTGTACCCTAAAGATATTCTCCATTCTGTTAATTTATATAACTCTGTTGTATTTATTCCTACTCTCCTTGAATGGACGGCTTCTCAGCTCCTGTGCAACAAATTATCTTTGTTGTCCTTAGGATTTTTTCTGTTGCAGCTATAGTGTGTCTTTTTAATGTGGTGACCAAAAATAAATGTGTTATTCAAAGGAAGTACTATCTGGTTATGATGGCATTATAATGCTTTCTGTATTCCATTATCCATCTTAGCAGAGCCTAACATCTTAACATTTTTTCCATTGTTGCACCTCTTCAGTGAGCTGCCTTCAATGATTCTTATATATTTTTCCCATGGTAACAATTTAAACTGTCAGTATGTATGTGAAGTTCCCTCCAGTATGCATTACTGCCCGTGTCCATACTGAATTTTATTTAACATTGTGTGGCCCAATTACCTAAGTGTGTTAGGTCCTTCTGAAATTGCACACACTCCTCTCTAGTCTTGACTAATTTAAATAATTTTTTGTCAGCCACAAATTTTACTGTCTCAACATTTACGCTCTTCTAGATCATCCATAAATAAACTGAACATCACCAGTCCTGCTATTGACCCATTTTCTCTGTGAAATTTGTAATATTAAATAAAATGCGTTAATAAGTAACAAAAACATGTAAAAAGAACCCAATTCTGCAGCCCTTAGTGTTCAATTGAGGTCAGTAGGGCTACAGGATTGTGCCCAAATGTATGTGGGAATAGTTTTAGTTTGTTTTCGTTATCACTGATGTGTTCACGTCTTTCACAAAAGGTTGTGTCTGGGGCTTGAGAACATATGCATTGTCATCAGTGAAGTGTCACTAAAACACTTTTTGAAAAAATTGAAGAGCCCTTTTATATGCATGTGGGTTGTAATATACTGCAGCATGGTTTCCCCTGAAGTCCTAAAAGCTGATATCCCACCATTTTAAATTTTCTTCTCCATGTATTTTCTTTACCGAAATCCTCCCTCTTTATTTTAGGTTACTAGCAAAATAAATCAGGTAAGCTGTAGTTTTAAAATTTCCAAATGTTTCAGACCTTTGTTGTTGACATTAATTCTATTTATATCTTAGCTACTGCTGTTTCCTAAAGTCATGGGGAGAAACCCAGCTAACGTCTGAATTCAAACCATAGTGATGTAACAGATAAAATATAATTACTGTGTATTTTCTACCAAGGCATTTATCAAAAGTATGAAGCCATGTTTCACAACTGATTTTATAACATGTTTTGTAATAGTGTCTGATGGATGCTGGTACAGTGATGGTTGCTCACTGTGCCACTAGCCAATATACTGACATTCTGACTAGCATAAAGATCACGCCTGTTTACTTCATTCAGTCACAGCAAGTCACCTATGGAAAGTACAGTCTTTAAAAAACATATTGTGCATCTGTGAATAAGCTGGTTTCTGAATGGTTGAAATTTTATTTTTAACCTTTTCAGGACATAATTGTCAGTCACACAGCAATGTAGGTGGCTGACACAAATTTTTGTGAGGTATAACTGATTGTTAGTTATTCATATTATGTATGTTTGTTCCATTAATTAAAATATAAAATGTACTTCTTAACATTCATTGGACTGATTTCAATAATACTATGTACTATTTGATTATTGTCTGTCCTTCTGACCTGTCACAAAATAAGCTGTTTTGTCACAATCTCCAGTGAGATATCTGAACTGTACAGTATATGCAAATGATATATTCCTGTATAACAGAAGCAAACTTGTATGTAACATTGATATTTATTATGCAAACCTTCTAAAAATCATCTATCACAGTCAAGGTAAATGACCATCAAAGTAGCCAATAGCTCACCAGTGCCATGGCCTTAAAACCAGCAGGTTCCTAAGCAAATGACTATGGGTTTGTACCATGCTCATAAATAAAGCCTTTATCTGACTGTGCCAGTGATTTTGGTGAATTATTTTCCTAGTCCCACTTTTGCTGTTAGAGCCAACCACTTACATAGGGTTCTTGAAATTGGCATCACACATCTATAACTGGGCAATATTAAAAGGAGACTATTGGATTTTATTTTATTGGATTTTATTGCACAGTTTTCCAGGATAACCGCACAGATACCCTTGGCACAATTTATTTTTATATATAAAAATAAAGTGTCGGTGAATAATGTCGCTGTTGGTTTTTAAACCTTTTGGGGGAGGGCGTTATTTCAATGTTGTCAGTTGCACAGAAGGGCCTGTACTCGCCACACTTGCGCTCTCTTTCTCAGACGCGTTTATTGAGCGGGGGCGGGGGCACAACAGACGGCGTCGGTGTGGGCGCAGGAGCGCGCAAAGCGCGGAGCAAGGGCCCCCGGTGCCTGGGGCAGAGAACGAACAACGGGGCGGCTGCTCCCCTGGCCGGGCCGTTGAAACGTGCGCGCGCTCCCAGTGGCAGCCGCCGGTGGCTTCCGTTAAAGCCGTTACTCGCTGCACGTGCTGGGGGGGGCTGCCTGAGAAGTAAGAAAGGGTGGGGGGGATGGGCAGACGCGAGCCGACCCCATCAGCGCGAACCGGGCACCCGCCACCCTCCTTCGCCACGTGCCTGCCCGCGCATCCTTCTCACCTGCGCATTTGCTGCGCAGCCAGCGCGGGGCGGTAGGAGGCGCTTCGCTGCCGCAGGGAGAGGCGGACTTGAGTCCGGGAGCGGAGCGGGGCCGTGATCCCAGCAGCAGCTGAAAATCCAACCAGCGACTCTCCCGTGAGCCGTGCAAGGTAAGGGTGACGGTAACTAGGGTGACCAGATGTCCCGCTTTTATAGGCACAGTTCCGATTTGGGGTCTTTTTCTTATATAGGATCCTATTGCCCCTCAACCCGTCCTGATTTTTCACTCTTGCTGTCTGGTCACCCTAACTGTAACTGTGCTGCGGGGAGAGGGGTTCAACCCTACTCCTATACACCTACACCCGCGAGTGTTTGCTCAGTGGTTTGAGCATTGGTCTCCTAAACCCAGGGTTGTGATTTCAATCCTTGAGGGGGCCACTTGGGGATCTGGGGCAAAATCAGTACTTGGTCCTGCTAGTGAAGGCAGGGGGCTGGACTCGATGACCTGTCAAGGTCCCTTCCAGTTCTAGGAGATAGGATAGATTTATTAATTATTATTATAACTATGTACAACCTCCCCATCTACACCGCACCTGCACTGCAACCATCCCGACACCTACACCCCAAACATGTACAACCCCCCATACACACCTACACCCCATCTGCACCGCAACCATCTATACACCTACACCCCAACCATGTACACCCCACTCATACACACCTACACCCCGTCCACACTGCAACCATGTATACACCCACATCTACAACTACACCCCACCCCATACATACATATCTACACCCCAACCGTATACAACTCATCTACACGCCACCCAAACCACATACACACCCCTACACCTCCATCTATACACACTTAAACTCCCCATCTACACCTACATTCCACCCATACACCTATACCTACCCCATACACATCTATAACCCAATCTACACCACACAAATACATACATCATCCTACCCATACACACCTACACCCCCTCACCCATACAACCTTCCCCCATGTACACCCCAACCACATAGAAATATCCTTTCAGAGAAGCGATAGAGAAACTAGATAACTCTCAGTCCCTTTATAGAAATGTTTTTAGTTCTCATTTAAAGTAAAGTTAAACAATAGTAAATATTGTGCAAAAAATAGTCTGTATGAAAAGCACTTCAGTAAATACAACATTATAAATATAAATATATACTCAAATAAATCACCGTAAAACAATTGACTCTTTATAACTCTTGATTTGGTTGATTTATTTTTTGTCTCATTACCCTTTCATTTCTTTACATTGATTTATATAAATCTATACCTCCCACATGCAATCTAATATTTTTTGTCTGTAGTTGTGTGTCACTTACAAATATAGTCATAGCACTGAACATTATGTTGTCTAAATCATTAATAAGTCTCTACCAAATTCAGGGTCTATTTGGTCAATTTCATGGCCAGAGGGTTTTAAAATTGGTCAATTTCACAATTTCAGATGTTTACATCTGAAATTTCAGGGTGTTGTAACCATGGGGGTCCCAACTCAAAAAGGCATGGGGGGGGGGGACGTTTGTAAATTTGTTGTAAGGGTGTCGCAGGATTGCCACCCTCACTTCCATGCTGCCTTCACAGTTGGGCTCTGAAGGCAGCAGCAGTGGAGCTTCCTGAAGAGGGAGGAGGTTCCTGGATGTGGAGAGGAGTCTGATCTCCCCATTCTGCTAGGAGTGCCCCAGCCAGGGGCTCCTATCCGCTAGCCTGCACGGGCTGGAGAGGGACAGGACTTGCTCTTCCCCTGCACAGCCCCTCTTCGGGGGAGATCAGACCCACCTCTGGGTACTTCCCCGGGCTGCAGGAAGCTCCATGGCTGGGCAGCAGCCCCAGCGCTTCCTGCAGCTGGAGGAGGTTCCTGCAGGCGTCTCCCCGTGCTGTTGGGAGCACCAAAGCTGAGGCTTTATAGCTGCTAGTCCCTGTCAGTGGTGGATTAACACAGGGGCCCTGGCCCATTTGCGGGGCCCCTGGAAAAATGGGCACCCTGAGCCCTGGCAGAATCCAGGGGGGTGGACTTATTTCACAGTCCGTGACCCATTTTTCACGGCCGTAAAATTGGTAGGGCCTGAGTTATTAAGTATAGTATAAAAGTGGACAAAATTAGCCATAATACAGATGTGGTACTTGTCTTGTCTCTTTGCAGGCTCTTGTTTGCATTATATTCGAGTTACAATATGAAAAAGTAAAATATTGTATCTTGTATAGTAAAGATTGAAAGTTTTGCTGTTGCCTTCTTTCCAGAGATGTAACTTTATGGAGATGATTTAGCTGAATTTGTTCATTTGTGGGTTCAAAAACTGAGTAATGCTTTGAGGAAAAGGCTAACAAGTAAATAGTAGTTTGAAGGAATTGGGCTTTATTAAAAAATGAAACAATAGTGTCAGGAGGTATTTATATGTCATTTCTCAAATAATGGCATTCAATTTTGGTATGCTATGATTGACTGAAGCCTTGTTGTTATTGTATAGTTGATTTTTTTTTTAAGAGGAATTAGTAGGATATGAGAGTGTCATGAATGTTGCCATACATGTAGGTTTCTCCCACAACAAAACATTAAATTTATATTTTAACTACTTGTTTCTATTGATTGTTTTTATTGTGAATGGTAACTTTTACTATAATTATTTTTGTTATAAACAGCAGAAACATCCTTTCAGAATGACAGAGAACCAACCACACAGCAGTATTCAGATATCAGAACCAAGTACCAATGGCTTCCCCTTGAGAAAACTGTCCTCTATAGAAAAGAGAAAGTTTCCTGCAGAAGCCACTGTGACCTTTCACAACATCTGCTACAGAGTGAAAGTGAAGAGTGGCTTTTTATATTGTCAAAGAGCTGTTCTTAAACAAATTTTGAAAGATATCAAGTACGTATTTAAAAAATGTCTAGTGTATGTTAATGTTGTTTTCTTTTTCATACAGCTTAGTCAACAACCTCATGTCAACATCCATCAGATGGATTCAGGAATGATTGATAAAATGACTGTAAAAAATAGTTTTTGAATTCACACTTTGTATGTTAACTTTTGTATTAGTTTATAAAACGGAATTAATGTGATATTGATACATTTAATACATGAGGTTTACAACATCAGTTGTGTGTTATTTAATTTAAACTTAATGCTGTACTGATATTTCTTTTATAAATGTTGTATGATAATTTGAAAGAAAAAAAAAGCGAAGAAATGAGTAGTTTAGAACCCTTATACAGATGTGTTGTTTGCAGCACTGCAAAGAAATACCTCAGTTCAGTTGGAATTTGTGATTCATATTGAAACTCTGATATATTTGAGAGTTTGAAAATCACTTTTCAGATGCTTAACTCAAGGCCCACCTTAGTTCTGATGGCAAAGATCACGTTCGTGTGCAAATCACCACCAGTTTGTAGGCATAAACTGTAAGTTCTCAGGAAAAATGTGTAAATGTCCATGCTAAAGTCGGTATGCAATTGGACCTGAACTTTGGGAGAAAAAGAGGAGCTAAATGTGTGGGGCTTTTTTTTTTTTTTTTTAAATTTGTTAGTCTCTAAGGTGCCACAAGAACTCCTTGTTGTTTTTGCTGATACAGACTAACACAGCTACCACTCTGAAATATAATTAAAAACTAAAAATTACTTACTAGAAGATCATTAAATTTTTTATAATTTTGTTATTTCACATAGCTGAGGAATGTCACCAGTTCCCAAAGGATTTTGTTTTTACAATACCACACAAACAAAAAAGGCCTTCAAATTAAATGAATTAATCTACAAATAGAACCATGAATTCAGGAAATGTTGCTTTTGTTTGCAGTGGGATTATGAGACCCGGTCTTAATGCAATTTTGGGACCCACTGGCAGTGGCAAATCTTCGTAAGTATTGAAGCAATGAAAAGACTTGTTTTATGTTATCCATATTCATCACGTTGAGAAACCACGCCAAACAGAAAATGTGCCTGCATACTTACAGTACGGATGATTAGGAACACAAGAGCCAAGTGTTCGAAGTGGCTTCAACCCAAACTCTTAATTAATATGCCCCAAACTGCATCTCTATTACTCAAAGGACAATTCAGATTTCCATGCTCAAAAATAAGGTATCTGGAGTTCAGCTATTTGATTTAGGTGTACAAACTAAATTTGTGATGTTAATCTAAGTTTTGGAACCTTTTCCAGCTGGCAGAAATTGCAGCAGCTCATAGGCTGCTCAAACCTTTGCCAGGGCCAGCACAAAGACTCCCTAAAAATCAGAGAGCCCTAACCCTGACAGTCCCACCTCTGCTTACTGTGAGCAGATCTTGTCACAGGAGAAATGCTGAGCTTGCATTCAGCATCAAAACTGTGTGCACATCACATTTTGTTAACTGGATTTGTATGCCAAATTTATCTTCTACCTACTCCACTGTTCAAAGATTTACTCTTCAGAACCCTTTTGGGAGCCTGATTTTTCTTTTTCTAGGCTATTGGATATCTTAGCTGCAAGGAAAGATCCTCACGGGCTCTCTGGAGAGATTTTGATAAATGGAGCTCCACGGCCTGCCAATTTTAAATGCATCTCTGGATATGTGGTACAGGTAAATGAGCCTGCAGTTACTATCTGCCTTTACTGTTTTAACCTCCCTCCAGAGGGAGACACAATCTGGATTAAAATTAACCACTAATTGATTCATACAGACCCGTGATGAGAATTATGGTATAAAATTTATTGACAAAAGAACCTGATAAAAAAAATGTAGAAACCAGTGTAGTGTTTCTTACTCCTTTTCTAGTGTCCCAATTTTTGATAATTTTTTTTCTATTGTAAACAAACACCTCATGTGACGTTTGGTAGTTTTTCCATTTTCTACTACACTTTGGTTATTATATTGAATCACCCTGACTGAATTTCACCTGAATTTGAACCATTTTCATTGGCCTCAAAGACTACAAGAAGATGTTACGAGAAGATTTTCTTTGTTTTTATTTTCAACCCAATTGTTATGTTTTTAATCGTTGCTGAAAATTTGCAGGAAAATGACCTGCAGTTAGAATCATAGAATATCAGGGTTGGAAGAGACCTCAGAAGGTCATCTAGTCCAATCCCCTGCTCAAAGCAGGACCAATCCCCAACTAAATCATCCCAGCCAGGGCTTTGTCAAGCTGGGCCTTAAAAACCTCTAAGAATGGAGATTCCACCACTTCCCTAGGTAACCCATTCCAATGCTTCACCACCCTCCTAGTGAAATAGTGTTTCCTTATATCCAACATAGACCTCCCCCTCTGCAACTTGAGACCATTGCTTCTTGTTCTGTCATTTGCCACCACTGAGAACAGCCTAGCTCCATCTTCTTTGGAACCCCCCCTTCGGGTAGTTGAAGGCTGCTATCAAATCCCCCCTCACTCTTCTCTTCTGCAGACTAAATAACCCCAGTTCCCTCAGCTTCTCCTTGTAAGTCATGTGCCCCATTCTTGATTGTTTCAGATGTGCCTCCTTTACATTTTTTTCAATATTATTTTTATTACAGTATTGTCTTGAGGTGTCAGTCAGGGTAAGGGCCCAATTGCATTAGCTTTGTACAAAGTTATCTACATTATACAGTTTTTTCATTTGTCCTGTTACTACTTTTATATTCAGATTTCTGCTTTGCTCTTTGTGCCTCCAACTGTGATATCCTAGAGAGAGCTTAGGGTATGTCCACACTGCTACTGGAAGCAAGCCTCCTAGCTAGTGTGGCAGACTCATGCTAGCTTCACTCAAGCTAGTTAGTGCGTTAAAATAGCAGTGTGGATGTTGCAGCTCTGGAAGAGATTCAGACTAGCTACTTGAGTTCAGACTGAGGGGGTCAGGTAATCTTGAAAGCCTGAGCTGCAATGTCCACACTACTATTTTTAGCACAGTAGCTTGAGCAGAGCTGGCGTGAGTCTATCTATCCTGGCTGGGAAGCTCACTTCCAGCTGCAGTGTAGACATAGCCTTTCAGGTCTAGTTATGGGGAGAGGGAGTGTGACTTGTTATAGGGACTGTCCAGAGTAGGGACCATATCAGAGTTATAGTTGACTAATTATTCCCAATAAATTTGGGGGGTGTGTGGAGGGCTGAAGGGCTGGCTTGTGGAAGACTAGCAGCCGATTATGGATCAGCCATGTATGACCAAAAACTAGCTTTGGAAGCTTGTAAGTTATCTGAAATTTGTTATTTAAAAAAAAAATATTGAGTTTAAAGATACTTAAAATTCAGCAAACTCCTGGAATCTTATTTGAGAGACCACCATTTAAAAAGACATTGTCATATAGTTCAGGCTCCAACTGTTCGCTATCTTAAATCTGAATATTATCCTATCTAGTTGAAATATCGTCTGGATACTTCAGGCCAGATTGTGAGCCCAGATATAAAGGTGTAAAGTCCATGAAGTTATTCTGACCAGTGCTACTGAGATCAGAAAATGGTCTTATATACTGTTTTACCTTTTCTGAGAAATTACTCCTCCCAGAGTCAACATTGGGAGGATCAGCACAACATGTGGGATCAGCACAAAAATAATGTTTCGTACCCCATCTTTTCCATGCTTCTCCACCTGGGGCTTGTTCCATGAACATTCCTCCATCTTTTCAGTTGATATCAACTGGTGGTAGCCAGCTGGCCTTTTCCATCTTTGGGGAGCTGGCACAGAGGACAACTCTCTCCCTCAATCCCAAAGAAGGTACTATAATCTTTTTGGGAAAGACTACTGCCCTTCCCTCACTTCGCAGAGATTAGGTCTAGTTAGCAAACTGAGTCAACTGGGCTCTGGCTTTATAGGCAGAACGCAGGAAAACTCCGTATCCAGTGGACACCATTTCCCTTCCCTGGTGAATCCATACCATATATAACCTTTGATTCATCAGCACAATGCATTCCCACTCATGGGGGTGTGGGGGACGACTTCCTATCCTGGGGAATACCTGCCAAACATGGTCTTGGATTCTCTTGGATTCAGAGGATGGGCTTTCCCTGTCCTGGGGTTTTCCACATAAGAACGGCCATACTGGATCAGACCAAAGGTCCGTCTGGCCCAGTATCCGGTCTTCCAACAGTGGCCAATGCTAGATGCTTCAAAGGGAATGACCGTAACAGGTAATCATCAAGTGATCCATCACCTATCGCCCATTCCCAGCTTCTGGGAAAACAGGCTAGGAACACCATCCCTGCCCATCTTGGCTAATAGCCATTGATAGACCTATTCTCCATGAATTTATCTAGTTCTTTTTTGAACCGTTGGTCTTGGCCTTCACAACATCCTCTGGCAAGGAGTTCCACAGGTTGACTGTGCGTTGTGTGAAAAAATACTTCCTTTTGTTGTTTTAAACCTGCACGCCTATTAATTTAATTTGGTGACCCTAGTTCTTGTGTTATGAGAAGGAGTAAATAACACTTCCTTATTTACTTTCTCCACACCAGTCATGATTTTACAGACCTCTGTCATATCCAGGTTTTAGATTATCTAGCAGTGGGAATCCAATACAGTAAGGGTTTGGGCTTCTATTTCCACAGACCACAGCCAGGCATCCTCCAGCACAAGTAAACAGACCACTAGAGGTTGGGACTTCTCTGGGCTGGGGAATCTCCCTAGTTGATGGGCATGAAATCCCTTAGTACAGATTCCACTGTGAGAAGTTAATGTTAATACGATTTCAAAAGTAAAGAGAGCATTTAATTGTAAAGGATGAGGCATATATCTGAAAAGCGTTTGCTTGTTGATGGAAAAAGCTCTGTTGGACTCTTGTATCAAAAGTATCGTAATTGTGAACTTTGGTCTTGTTCAGTTTTCCCTTCCTGCAGATGTTAATGCTTATTCGTTACAATACTGTAGCATGGTATAAATAAAGGAAAAATTAAGCTTGAGACTAAAACTTGCTAATATTTTTGTGTCTTGTAAGAATGATGTGGTTATGGGGACCCTGACAGTGAGAGAAAATTTTGAGTTCTCAGCTGCACTCCGATTGCCGAGTACCGTGTCTGAACAGGAAAAGAAGGAAAGAGTGAACCAAATCATCAGGGAACTGGGTTTGGCCAAAGTGGCAGATTCCAAGGTAACTACACATGGCATAGCATGACATGGTATTTAATATTACCAAACAAAAAGCTGAGGTATGAGACAGTTGGTGTTGTAATTACATAGCATTTAACAAACAAACCAACCCCATTAGAATGTTGTAGTTACAATCAACAAACATTTGAAAAGCAGGAAATTTAGAGTTAAGACTACCTTAAAGTATACTTCTACCCTGAAGAGAGTCTTGAAAATGGCATTGTGATGTTCTATATATAGTAGCTCAGTGATTTCTATATCAAATGTGTTCAATTTACAATTCAAAAAGTGTTTTTTCTAACTTCCATCTCTGTAGTTAAACCCTGGGTTCTGTAAATGAAGCTGAGTTCTTTCTTTCTAGCACTTTATCATCAGTAATAAAGACTCTGCATATCAAATGATGCCTTGTGATACTTCTGTAACCCCATTCAGTGAATGGGGGATGTACAGATGTCACTGATTGGTTGAGCAAATGGAAGTTAGTTAAATAATTCTGTTAAAAGAACAGATGACATCTCAGGCTCTCTCATCGGAATAAAATGCAGTACAAATTATTTTTGTCCTGAAAGTAACCAGATATGACTTTGAATACATGCAGAGAGCAGATCTGTTGATTTAGAAGGTGCATTTTTACACACTCACTTTTCAGAATAGAATTGCACTTTGCTCCCCGACATTCCACCATTTGTGGCACCATTCACACACACTAAATACGGGTCTATATGTATTTTTTAATCCTGAGGTGTTTAGAAGTCCTGGGGATTAGCAGCATAGCTACGTATTTTAAATTTACAGCATTCTAATAAGGCACTTTTTAAAAAGCTACCTACATTTACCATCTTAACTTTATCTTAATTTTTTTTTGTTAGAAAACTGGTTCATTTTTGATGCATTGCTATCATTTCATCACTAAATCATGTGAATGTGTTTGTTTCATATAAATATTGATTTCTGATCTGACATCTGAAGTTGGCGCTAATATTTTCCTGGATTTTGAGAAAGTTAATACAAATTAATTAATTAATAAAGAAATCTCCTTTTAAAGGTGTGATGCTTCTTTTGCACTAGGTTGGCACCCAGTTTATTCGTGGTGTATCTGGGGGAGAGAGAAAACGGACCAATATTGGAATGGAACTCATTACTGACCCTGCAGTCTTGTTCTTAGATGAACCAACTACTGGATTAGATGCCAGCACTGCCAATGCTGTCTTGCTGCTCCTGAAAAGGTGACTGCAATGGAATCACTGGGAAAGAACTATCATGTCTTTGATAGAAGTGTACTCTATATACTGTATCTGGAATTAAGATATATTTAGAAATAGTCACAGCCTGATGTATTAGTTTATGATTGGGTTATTCTCATGTAAGGGAATGGAAACTGCAGGCTTCCACAAATGGAATTTCCTTCTAATTCTGCTATCAGCTAGTGTAGTGCTTTAGCAGTCATCCCTCTCTCTCTGGCTCAGTGGGAGGCCACTCCACCTCACCACATCACTGGGGCACTGCCCTGTTTCAGGGGAGTTGTGATGCAAGTGGTGGGGTCGAGGCCCCTCTGGCAGGATAGAGTAGGGCAAACAAACAGTCTCGAGGCTCCAGCCCTCAGCCAGGGCAGAGGAATCAAATAGTCTTAGAGAGTTCAGGCCTTCAGGCAGGGTGGAATACCAGTCTGTCATCCTCACGCAGGCAGATGGCAGACAAATGTAGGCCCCTTGGCCTAAGGTGGAGAAGCTGCCACCCCACGGATCCCAGGCCCTAGCCCAGGGCCCTAACGGTGGCAGATGGTTCCACCACTGGGTCAGGGGGGATCCAGCCACAACACACTGACCTGGATTCAGGCAGCAATACAACTGGACCATAGCTAGGGTGACCAGACAGCAAATGTGAAAAATCAGGACAGGGGGCGGGGGGTAATAGGAGCCTATATAAGAAAAAGACCCAAAATTGGGACTGTCCCTGTAAAATCAGGATATCTGGTCACCCTAACCATAGCTGGCTGACCCTGAGGTACTTTCTGCTTGCCCACCATCATGTACCTGCAGCTCAGGGCTGTCCCTGGTCTCTTTGGGGTATGTGGTGAATGGCAGTCCTGGCAGCTCTTTGCCTGGGTCAGTCTCCTTCAGCGGCAGGGCGTGGCAAGGCGCAGCACAGGTTTCGCTCCGGAGAGCTGCAGCAGCCAGGAGACATTTGCTTCCTTCCCTGGCTCAGACTCAACTGGGTTATAGGCTCTCCCTTTTATACTTCCTGCTCCACCCCTTAGCTTTCAGCAGGAGGGGCAAGCCTAGCCTGGCTCCGCCCACTAGGAATCACAGAATGGTTCCTCCCTCTCTGACTCAGTGGGAGGCCTCAACCTCCCAGTTGTTTCCGATAAGGCCTCACTACAATGGGTCAGACTCTGTCTCCTGTTCCACAACCCACACTGTGCCAAAAGGGGCAGGGAATTTGGACCAACAAACAAATCCTTTTGGAGGATCTGCCCAGGGAAAGGAACTTTGATATAGAAATCTCATGCATTCACTGTTACCTACCCTGCCATTTCTCAATATCCCGAGGACAGCTCTCTGAATAATGTGTCATGTGTTTGGAGTGGGCAAGGGAATGCCACACCTCATGGAAGGAAGAGCATTGCTAGTTACTTTACGCTTAAATGCTTCTGCAGTAATTTACATTACTTGGTCCTGTAGGTATGGGAGGTTAGAATCTGGCCAAGACTTGATGCGCCCCACTTTCTCTTTGTCCCACCTACTAAGGGCTTTAGGATTTGGCCCTTTTAAACTTTCTTCTGCTTTGTTTGCTCCATTATATCTTATAAAACAATATGCAACTTATCCTAAGATGTTACAAATATTTGCACAAGAATTTATTGTCTATAAATCGTTCTTTGGAAAATATGTGGCCTTTCACCTCATTTCAGCTATCAAATCATCAAGAGAATAATGAATGCTTAGGTACAATCGTGAGAATAATTCATTATAAGGGAATAATTTATGGATAGTGGGCCAAATTCTGAGGTCTGTATTCTTCTTTTACTCAGTTTTTACTTAAACAAGCTACTATTGAAGTTAATGGGCATTTGCTTAAGTAAGGATTGAGTACAAATTGAGAGAGGATTCCAGGATTTGATCTGATATGTTTGTCATTACTTCAGATTATGCGTGCTATTAGCCATTCATAGCAGAAAGAAAATATAAGAGAAAAGGAATACTGTAGTTGCAGATGTTTAATGCCTCTCCTATTTTGTTTTTTTGCATTCAGGATGTCAAGTCAGGGGAAAACAATAATCTTTTCACTCCATCAGCCCCGGTACTCCATATTCAGATTGTTTGATAGCCTGACGTTACTGGCTGCAGGAAGCCTGTTGTACCATGGCCCTGCTCGGAATGCTCTGCAGTACTTCAAATCTATTGGTGAGCTTTCAAAGGGAGCTCAAGTCACAATGGTGGTCTTCCAGCACATTGTATTGATGTTGGCCTCTAGCCTTCCAGCACATTCTATTGATTTTGACCCAGATTCTCAAAGGTAATTAGGCACCTAACTCCCATTGATCTCAGTGGAAGTTAGGCACCTAAATACTTTTGAGGATCTGGGCCCTACTGTATAAGTAAGGAATGAATGACATCTTGTTTAACAATGTATTCAGTATTAAAAAAAAAAAGTAGCAAATATCATTTATTTAAGCCATGAATCCCTGTCACTGTGGCCTCTGAAATGATGGACTATGATAAAAGCTTTATATCCCAAGACCAAAGTTGGCATATGCAATCATCAAGGGTATGTCTACACTACGGGATTAATCCGAATTTACAGAATTCGAATTTTGGAAACAGATTGTATAAAGTCGAATGTATGCGGCCACACTAAGCACATTAATTCAGCGGTGTGCATCCATGTACTGGGGCTAGCATCGATTTCCAGAAAGTTGCACTCTGGGTAGTTATCCCATAGTTCCCGCAGTCTCCTCTGCCCATTGGAATCCTGGGTTGAGATCCCAGTGCCTGATGGGGCAAAAAACATTGTCCCAGGTGGTTCTGGGTACAGCCTCACCCCTCCCTCCATGAAAGCAATGGCAGACAACCATTTTGCGCCTTTTTTCCTGGGTGAACACTGCAGACGCCATACCACAGCAAGCATGGAGCCCGCTTAGCTCAAGACAGCAGTCATGAACATTGTAAACACCTCGCGCATTCTTGTGCATTTATGCTGAACCAGGACCAGAAAAACAAGGCGAGGAGGAGGCGGCGACGGCAGCGCAGCGACAAGAGTGATGAGGATATGGACATGGACACAGAATTCTCTCAAACCGCGGGCCCCGGTGCTTTGGAGATCATGTTGTTAATGGGACAGGTTCTATCCGTGGAACACCAATTCTGGGCCCGGGAAACAAGCACAGACTGGTGGGACCGCATAGTGTTGCAGGTATGGGACGATTCCCAGTGGGTGCGAAACTTTCGCATGCGTAAGGGCACTTTCATGGAACTTTGTGACTTGCTGTCCCCTGCCCTGAAGCGCCAGAATACCAAGATGAGAGCAGCCCTCACAGTTGAGAAGCAAGTGGTGATAGCCCTGTGGAAGCTTGCAACGCCAGACAGCTACTGGTCAGTCGGGAATCAATTTGGAGTGGGCAAATCTACTGTGGGGGCTGCTGTGATGCAAGTAGCCAAAGCAATCACTGAGCTGCTGCTACGAAAGGTAGTGACTCTGGGAAATGTGCAGGTCATAGTGGATGGCTTTGCTGCAACGGGATTCCCTAACTGTGGTGGGGCGATAGATGGAACCCATATCCCTATCTTGGCACCGGAGCACCAGGGTACCCAGTACATAAACCGCAAGGGGTACTTTTCAATTGTGCTGCAAGCATTGGTGGATCACAAGGGATGTTTCACCAACATCAACGTGGGCTGGCCGGGAAGGGTTCATGATGATTGCGTCTTCAGGAACACTGCTCTGTTTAAACGGCTGCAGCAAGGGACTTACTTCCCGGACCAGAAAATAACCGTTGGGGATGTTGAAATGCCAATAGTTATCCTTGGGGACCTAGCCTACCCCTTAATGCCATGGCTCATGAAGCCATACACAGGCAGCCTGGACAGGAGTCAGGAGCTGTTCAACTACAGGCTGAGCAAGTGCAGAATGGTGGTAGAATGTGCATTTGGACGTTTAAAATGTCGCTGGCGATCGTTACTGACTCGGTCAGACCTCAGCCAAACTAATATCCCCATTGTTATTGCTGCTTGCTGTGTGCTCCACAATCTCTGTGAGAGTAAGGGAGAGACGTTTAAGGCGAGGTGGGAGGCTGAGGCAAATCGCCTGGCTGCTGATTACGCGCAGCCAGACACCAGGGCGATTAGAAGAGCACACCAGGAAGCGCTGCGCATCAGAGAAGCTTTGAAAACCAGTTTCATGACTGGCCAGGCTACAGTGTGAAATTTCTGTTTGTTTCTCCTTGATGAAAACCTGCCCCCTTTATTGACTCATTCTCTGTAAGGAACCCACAGCTTGCTTTCAAAGGAAATAAAGTCACTATAATTTAAAAATAATTTATTCTTTATTAATTGATTATAAAAAGAGGGAGAGAACCCGGGTGGGGTTTGGGAGGAGGATCGGCGGGAAGGAAAAGGCCACTAAAAAAAGGTTAAAAAAATGACAGCCTTTTGCTTGGGCTGTCCACTGGGGTGGAATAGGAGGGTCACGGAGCCTTTCCCCCCCATCCGCGTTCTTACACGTCTGGGTGAGGAGTCTATGGAACATGGTGAGGGGGGAGGGAGGTTATACAGGGGCTGTAGCGCCAGTCTGTGATCCTGCTGCCGTTCCTGAGCTCCACCAGACGCCGGAGCATGTCTGTTTGCTCACATAGCAGCCCCAGTGTTGCATCCTGCCTCCTCTGATCTTCCTGCCGCCACCTCTCATCTCAAGCGTCTCTCCTCTCCTCACGTTGGTCCCTCCTGTCCTCACGTTCACTGGCATCTTTCCTATACTTTGAAACCGTGTCCTTCCACTCATTCAGATGAGCTCTTTCACTGCGGGTGGATTCCATGATTTCCGCTAACATCTCGTCTTGTGTCCTCTTTTTCCGATACCTTATCTGAGATAGCCTTCGGGATGGAGGAGGGAGGCTTGAAAAATTTGCAGCTGCTGGAGGGAGGGGAAAAAAGGAGAGAATTTTTTAAAAAGATACATTTTACAGAACAATGCTTATACTCTTTCACGGTGAACAACACTACTCACATTACATATTACATGTGATTTCTGTGCAAGGTCGCATTTTGCCTCTTAATATTGAGTGCCTGTGGCTTTGCTGCTAGAGATCACAGACGCAGGTCCGGGCAACAGAATTCGGCTTGCATGCGACCATGGTAAGCCATTGTCTTTCGGCGTCTGCACCCTCCTTTCCCACATACCAAGCAAAGCCCGTTGAGTGCTGCAGTTTTCCTGTTAACCTTCAGCAGCAGAAAACAAACTACCCCCCCCCCCCCATCCAATTCTCTGGATGATCGCTTTATCCCTCCCCCCACCGCATGGCTGGTATCAGGGAAGCTCCCTGCAGGAACCAAACTAACAGCCCTCCCCCCCCCCCGCCATGAATTCTCTGGGATGATCGCTTTACCCCTCCCCACACCGTGTGGCTGGTATCAGGGAAGATCCCTGCTAGCCAAACGCGAACAGCTCAGGGCCAATTCCCCCCGTCCCCCGGCACTTGGCTAACTGCAGGGAAGGATTTCTTTTCAGCCACAGGCAAACAGCCCAGTAGGAACGGCCACCTCTGTCTCCTTAATTAAATTCCCGTATTTCAACTAGGTTACCCTGAGCGATATCACTCTCCTGAGGCTTACACAGCGAGATAAAGAACAGATGTTGCTTGAATGCCAGCAAACACCGGGACCATACACTGCCAGGCTTTGTCATGCAATGATACCAGATTACTTGCTACTAGCATGGCGTGGTCAAGTGTCCTACCATGGAGGACGGAATAAGGCTGCACTGCCCAGAAACCTCGTGGAAAGGCTTTTGGAGTACCTCCAGGAGAGCTTCATGGAGATGTCCCCGGAGGATTTCCGCTCCATCCCCAGACACGTTAACAGACTTTTCCAGTAGCTGTACTGGCTGCGAATACATCCCAAATTCTCAGGGCAAAGTAATCATTAAAAAACGCTTGCTTTTAAAACAAGTTTTATATTTTAAAAGGTAAACTCACCTGAGGTCCCTTCCATGGGGTCATGGTCTTGGATACTGACTTGGGAGGGTACTTCAGTCAGGCTGAGAAAAAGATCCTGGCTGTTGGGGAGAACGGAGTGCTGTGTGCTATCCGTAAGCTCGTCCTTCTCCTCCTCCTCCCCGTCCGCAGAATCCTCAGGTGTAGCTGATGAGATTATCCCCGCCTCGGAATCCACAGTCAGAGGTGGGGTAGTGGTGGCGGCCCCCCCTAGAATTGCATGCAGCTCAGCGTAGAAGCGGCATGTCCGCGGCTCTGACCCGGAGCGACCGTTTGCCTCCTTTGTGTTTTGATAGGCTTGTCTGAGCTCCTTGACTTTCACGCGGCACTGATCTGAGTCCCTATTGTGGCCTCTCTCCATCATGCCCTTGGAGATTTTTTCAAAAGTTTTGGCATTTCGTCTTTTCAAACAAAGTTCTGCTAGCACTGAATCCTCTCCCCATATAGCGATCAGATCCAGTACCTCCCGTACGGTCCATGCTGGTGCTCTTTTTCGATTATTGGCCTGCATGGTTACCTGTGCTGATGAGCTCTCTGTGGTCACCTGTGCTCTCCACACTGGGCAAACAGGAAATAAAATTCAAATGTTCGCGGGGCTTTTCCTGTCTACCTGGCCAGTGCATCCGAGTTCAGATTGCTGTCCAGAGCGGTCACAATGGTGCACTGTGGGATAGCTCCCGGAGGTCAATACCATCGAATTGTGGCCACACTAACCCTAATTTGAAATGGCAATATCGATTTCGGTGCTACTCTGCTCGTCGGGGAGGAGTACAGAAATCGATTTTAAGAGCCGTTTATTTTGAAATAAATGGCTTCGTTGTGTGGACGGGTGCAGGGTTAATTCAATTTAACGCTGCTAAATTCGAATTAAACTCATAGTGTAGACCAGGCCCAAGGCTCATTATCTTCCTGTAGAGCTTGTATCAAAAGTCAAATGTAAGATATGAACACTATTAAGATATAGCAATTTTTAATATTTTAAACTAAATGTTTTCTAACCACATATCCTAATTCAAAAGTCTTAGCTGTGTTGTGAAATAATGTGCTTAAAATGTTTATCTGAATATTCCAATAGACTCTGTCAGAGCAATGGGGCAAGCATGTTCCAGAGTCAATGGCACTCCACTAATAACATCCTGCCTGCAAATCCTGGATGTTTGTATATAAGGACTTTTGAGCAAGAGCATCTCAGCTGATTGCAGCTGTTAAGAATGCACATAGAGAGAGAAATTGTTCATTAGGTAGTCAAGTCCCGAATCTTGCAGAATTTGATACATTACTATCAATACCTTAACTGCATCCAGAAATGAACAGGAGGAAGCCTATTCAGACCTTGGAGAACTGATCTAATGTTCTCTGTACATCCTGCCCTGCTAAATAGGTGAGCAGCTGCATTCTGAACCAAGTATAATTTCTAAATGGTCTTTATGGATAGCCCCATATGAAGCATATTTTAATAATTCCATAAGGAAATCACAAAGGCATGAATAATTGTTATGAGATTCATGAAAGAGAGAAATGTTCACAACCAAATGGAAAAAAAACACTTGGCTACTAATGTTTCCTGGGAATTCAGAAGGAGTCAGGGATCCAGCAGTACACCGATGTTGTGAAAATAGGGACCAATATCATCCCCACCAAATCCTTTAGATGCTTATGCCATCCTAAATTTATCACTGTTTTGTCTGGATAGACTTCAGACAGCTCAGTGTCTCATTCAAGCCCCTATTTTGGTCAGGCATTTGAAAGCGTGGTGATCATCCAAATCCAAATCTGAACTGTGCCATTGATCCAACTTCCATAACGGAATGAACCAAAATTCTGGAACCAAACACACATGAACTTTGTAGTTTTGGCCCATTCTATTTTTATCTTTGGTGAAGCTGACTTGTTGTATTAGATGGTACCTTTTGACGGTGGGATGTCTAATTGCTTTCCCGTTAAGACAGTTTTAAATAATATTACCCTTAATATTGCAACATATTTTTCCCATCTATTGAATGACTTATTTTAGAGATCTGGTATTATTTCTTTGCAGGTTATGAATGCGAGCCATACAACAATCCTGCTGATTTTTTTCTGGATATCATTAATGGAGATTCAACTGCTGTGACACTCAGCAAATCAGAATCTGTCAGTCAATACAATTTATCAGGTATGGGAGCTGGAGGTCAAGTGATTGTCCACACTGATCCCATTCATGATGCACATGCACCCCAGGTGTGCGAGATCGGATTCTTTTTGAATAGCAGTATCTGTTATGGCCACACCTGAACCCCTAATGACCTCTTGGCTATCATAGGTGAAGGATAAGAGGTGGAGTGGCTGCAGTCATTACTCTGTTCCTTCTTACTAACTGTGGTGCATGCCAGAACACGTGTCTTCATGCAACATAGCTTCTCCTAACTCACTTTGTGAGCTCGGTTAGCTTTTTAAGATTTAATTTATTAATTTTTAACTTTACTTTCTTTGTTTTGCCTGTTGGGAGGGGACTTAACTAAGAGCTTTCCAACCCCCCTCCTGTACACAAGTGTATTCCCACATCATACCAGATTCCAAGTCTCTGGGCTTCAAGACCTGCCAGTTGTGCAACTGTATCATGCCTATTAACAACAGGCACTCCAGATGTCTCACTTGCCAAGGAAAGGAGTACATACTGGAGCATTGCTCCCAGGGCTGCCCAGAGAATTCAGGGGGCATGGGGCAAAGCAATTTTGGGGGCCCCTTCCATAAAAAAAACGTTGCAATACTATAGAATACTATATTCTTGTGGGGGACCCTGTGGGACCTAGGGCAAATTGCCCCACTTGCCCCCCTGCCCCCTCCCCCCCCGGGCGGCCCTGATTGCTCCATATGCTGCTTCTTGTGTAAAAGCAGAAAACTCTTTTGTTTCTAATTTTGTGCCCGCAGTTACTTGTGGGTAAGATTACAGCTAGATTGTGTGATTCAGCCTCCAAGATTTTAACGTAGTTTTCAGCTTTACATTCTCAGGGAACTTCTTGGGGAGTTGCATTCAGAAAATATAAGCTCCCTGAGAACATGAAGAGAAAATTGTGTTATGGTCTTGGCATCTGAACCACACAGTTTATTCTGGGACATGTTTGGTTTGCCATTAGATATTCTGGCCACCCTGGAAAAAAGGCAGGAGGCAATAGATGTGGTTTAACTAGGCCACAACTTCATTCACTTAAAATACCTGGGAGTATACCCAGCAATAAACTGTACAGTGCATGTCATCATCATTTCCACATGGTCCCCAACCTGGTCCTAGGTATCCCATTGCTGGGATTCTTTGTGCCCGATACGGAAATAAACTTGAGCTTTGAAGCTTGAATCCTGATCTGAATTGCTGTAACATTCTGTAGGTTTGGATGTTGGATTCTGGTTTAGCCTCATCTCTATTTATTTATGGTAAGAGATTTTTGAGGATAAAATGTAGCCCTTTCGGGGGGAAAAGAAAACTTCAGCATACCTAAACTGCCATGAACTAATTTGTGTCGTTAGCTTTCTACTGCTGTTGCTCCTACAACAATATTTTTCTTTTTAATCTGAAGAAACCATTGAAGAGGACAGAGGTGATAAGACTATTGCTGAGAAATTAGCGGAGTTGTTTTCCAGTTCCCCTTACTACAAAGAAACAAAAGCAGAATTAGAGAAGCTGTCTTTGAAAAATAAAAGGAAGATGAGTGCAGATTTCCAGAAAATCACATATAGCACTTCCTTCTTTCACCAGCTCAAGTGGGTGTCCAGACGCACATTTAAAAACTTGATATATAACCCACAAAGCTCCATGGCCCAGGTAATTGTAGTGAATCTTTAAAACATGAACAGTTATAAATAGTCTGTTTCTTTCTGAAGATGAGTTGGGTTGAAATATACAATGTTGACTTCTAATAATTAAGAAATGAAGAAAAAAAACTTCCAATTGATTAGCCAACAGTATGACTTTAAATAGTCTTTCACATTGTGGAAATCTTTACATAGTCATAGATCATATTAACAGAGAAATCCATAGACCTTCATTCTTTTCAGTGCTGCCCTTCACACTTTTGCTAATTATCAAATACAGTAGAACCTCAAAGTTACGAACATCAGAGTTACGAACTGACCTGTCAACCACACACCTCATTTGGAACCGGAAGTACACAAATAATGCAGCAGCAGAGACCAAAAAGAAAAAAAAAAGCAAGTACAGTACAGTACTGTGTTAAACGTAAATTACTAAAAATAAAGGGAAAGCAGCAGTTTACTTTTCATAGTAAAGTTTCAAAGCAGTATTAAGTCAATGTTCTGTTGTAAACTTTTAAAAGAACAACCGTAATATTTTGTTCTGAGTTATGAACATTTCTGAGTTATGAACAACCTCCATTCCTAAGGTGTTCGTAACTATGAGGGTCTAATGTATGTGTTAAACAAAGGTTTTCTGCTACACAGTCCAACATCTCTTTATATTTCGTCATGCAATAAAGTCAGAATGCTGTCTGTTTGATAACATTCATTTCCAAAGCGGAGGATTGTTTTTTCAGAAATAAATGAGATCTTGTAATCCTAACACAGACAAAATTCCTTTTGACTTTAGTGAAAATAGGATCAGACCCTTTGGGCCAGATCATGCCACAATTACTTATGCGGAATATCTTGTATTCTGCATTTGGTCCCATTGATTCAAGGAGCAATCTACTACTTTAGTGGCACAGTCTGGCCACTAAATTGTCACTCTTTGTAGAGCCTCTGTAGATTTTATAGTATAATTGTCTTTGAATTGTAATGATGATGATGATGACAGCAATATTATTTTACATTTTCTTGATGTCTTGACTATCATATTGTGGGTTTGAACTAGGATAGATCGTATTTTTCCCTTTTCTTACCTTTGCTTAACATGTACACTTCTGGAGCAGCAAATGGAAGGATTGATAAACTATTTAGAATTGATAGATTAATGACAACAAATACAGTAATATAAATGGTATGCACTGATATGTCCCACCACTACTTTGGCCAGATTCAGCCTGATCCTTACAATGGTGTCCAGTGAAAAGAGGGATGCACAAGAAGCCTTCCCTCCTTCACTTGCATAATCCATATAAGGATCAGGCAGAATTGCAGCCCCATAAAGTGGGGATTTCAGGGACTGCTCCCATGTTACTCCATTTCCAAAAGGGTGAGGAGGGGCAGGTAGGAAGTGAGGCCATGGCTCTGCCCTTTTTAAGCACTGACCAACAGTGTTGGACAGCTATGCAAGGGAGTAGGCTTCGCCCTACAAAGCACTGAAGTATTGCATATGCAGAGTCTGCATGCCCAGGAGCTCCAGTACACATTCTATCTGAATGCCTTTGGTGCTCTCATTGGCCCAGTGCATCTCTGAACTGTGCTTAAATGCACGTCTGCATTGCTCTGCACTGAACTGTGCTTAAATGACACAATCAAACCTTTGTGAGCATTTTTCAACAATGATGCAAACATTTTCCAAAAGACTATGATCACCAGCATACGGGAGATCTGTTCAGAATCTCTCAAGTTAAAAGGTTTTTGGATGTATATCTGTATGTTGATATTATGGATATCCCTAATAATTGGTTTGTAAAAGCTTGATCTTGTGACAAGAATTATACTCTCAAGCTTTATAATACTCCAGGGTTAATGGTCCTGACTTTCTTTCTCACAATCTTTTCTATCTCCCAAACCTCATTAGGAATGGATTTCAAATACATTCTATAAATGGTACACAGTTCACTAAGCTGTGTTTGCTAATCCTCTCCAAATTGGTCTTGATGTGATCCTTGTTTTCCACTACAATTAGCTTAGCGGCTGAATTATCCCTGACATTTGGTCCTTTCAGCAGGTTCTTAGTGATATGGTACCATGTATGAAATGCTTTATAGTGTTAAGACTCATACATCCCTCATGTTTAACCATGACTGAACTGCCTGACACCATCATTTTTGCTGATTTTTTTTTGCTTCTACATATTAAGAAATAATCATGTACAAATTTTCATCATTCTGATTATGTCATTAAAGCCATTCATACTTTTTTATCTGTTGGAAAAATTCATGTTACTATTGGCTTAAAACTAACAATAATTGGATTGTTCTGGATCAAGTAGGCTTTAACATCCTTTCTACTGGGCTTTACTGTGAAATAAATTATTAATATGGTTCAATCCCCGCCCCCCAGATCCATTATTGAATAGGCTTAAAATACACCTCTTGTTACAAGCACAAAGTTGCTACTTTAAAAAAAAATATTGTTTGAACCTAGCATTTGAAAGAAATAATAGTTTAGAAGTGATTTCTTTTCTGCTTTATTGTTTCAGTACAAAAGTGAAGGAGGTTTCTCTTCACTTCAGCAATGTCTCTGCTCCCTCCTCTGCACTTAGTTTATTAAAGATCCCTTTGTTATAGTTATTAAACGAGTACTATTTTTGAATATATTTGTTTGAGCTGGAAATATTAGAAATACACATTTTGTAAACCAAACTCTGAAAATTTATTTTTTGTATAAAAATGAGTTTTATTCTCATTTTGGTTTGTATTATGTTAGGAGTTTTTGTTACCATTGTTCCTCATCAGCAGAGCAGGGATACTAGTTTTTATCTAGTATAAGAAAGCCTTTGTCAATCTTAAATTCTCAGTTCTGGGCTCCTCGAATATGAAGATTCTCATGGTTAGTGGCTGAATTATCACCCTTCAATCAGTCCGATAGCTCCTAGAATTTCCCAAGTGCCAGCTGTGTATTTAAACAAACATTTGAGGCTCTTTTAAAATAATATCAACAAATAAGACATTGAACAGGCAAAGGGCAACTTGTTTTTAAAGGTGTATTTCTAGAGGGGCTGCCTGAGCACTTCTTTGAAAACTAATGACTTTTGTGAAGAAATGTATTTGACATGTGTTGGGGGAACTGATTGAAAAGTCCTATTGCCAAAGCAATAAAGGATTAAAAGATGGAAATATAACTAATGCCAATCAATATGTGTATATCAAAAGTCGAGGAATGTGCTATCATGCTTTGAGAAGGTTTAGAGTTTGGTTAGGCTGCTGCACAGCCATTATGGATCACCTTTTTTGTGGCTTTTTCCAACAGTTTCCTATGTTCAGGACCTGACTCTCTGGCCAGATTCCTTTAAAGTCCCATCCCTTCTTGGAGAGGACTTCTACCTATGCTCTCATCGGGGCCTCTTTCCTCTGACTGCCCTGTACTCTTTCTTTTAATCTCTTCCCTCAACTTGATCACATCCTCCCCAGTTATTCCAGGTTAGGTTAACAGAGTTCTCAGGCTCCCTTAAGCCCTAAACTCAGCCAGAAAGGATTAATCTATACATCCCTTCACAGGTTGATAAAGATAATTGTGTTGATGTAATAGACTTCTGTAAGACATTTGACTTAATATCACATAACATTATGGTTTAAAAAATAAGAACTATAAAATTATTATAGCTCACACTAAATAGATTAAAAACTAACTGGTAGATTTCAAAACATAATTGTTAGAGAATCACCAAGTGGGGTGTTTTTACTGGGATTCTCCTGACATCAATTCTTGGCTCAACACTGTGCAAAAATGTTATTAATGGCCTTAATCATTCCTCATGAAGTTTGCAGATGACAAAAAGATTGGTGGAGTGGTAAATGATAATGAGGAGAAGTCACTTATACAGAACAATTTGGATCACTTGGTAAGCTGGGCACAGTCAAGTAACATACATTTTAACAGCGCCAACTGCAGGATCTAGGAACAAAGAATGTAGACTGTATGTATAGGATGGAGAGTTGTGTCCAGGAAAGGCCCCTTAAAAGGACAGATGGGTCATGAATGTGACCTCACAGTGCAGTGCTATAGTTAAAAGGGTTAACAAGAACCTTAAATTTATAAACAGGGCAATATGGAAATGGCATTGGTGAATCCATAACTGGAATGCTATCTCCACTTCTGGTATTAAACATGCAGAATGTTCAGAGAAGAGTCACAAGAATGATTCAAAGTGTGAAGATATCTTATAGCTAAGAGCTTCAAGTGTTCAACATGCTTAATTATTGAAAAGAAGGCTAAGAGGTGACTTGAGCACAGACTATAAGTACCTACTCAAGGAGAAGGTATCTACTACTTGTGATTGGAGCAGATATCGAAGGAGAGTGGTGGATGTCACTGTGTCTCAATGGGTCACAGGTGACAATACCAGATTCAGGACAAACTGCTGGAAAATAGGGCAGACTCACCCCCAAATTGGTGGTTATTCTTCCATAAGCTATACCAAGCCAATAACAAAAGTAAACTTCTGTCTCACCACACTGGTTAACAAGAAGTCAGAAATGCAGTCTCATTAGGCATCCCAGCCCTTCTTTCACCACCCAGACACCAGACTATATGATGAGTGGTTATTTAAAACCATTTTCATCAAAGGGTTCTTCTAATCCCACATAGCCAGATCAATATATAACTCAGATCTTACCAAATAATCGCGCTGTTGCCAATCCTTTAGTATCTAATATCTAAAGGTTTATTTCTAAGAGAAAAGAAAGAGGGGAGAGTTAAAATGGTCAAGGAAAACAAATACATACACTCACTGCAAAGTTCTTGGATCAGGTTTGTAGCAGTGATGGAATAAACTGCTGGCTTGTAAAATCTCTGGTAATTTACAAAAAGATTGGAAGGTCCTCGGCCCATTGTTTGGAATGTTCCTTTTAGTGTACGTCCAGAGATCAGAGCAGGAAGGAGTCCAAATGGAGATGCTTCCAGGGCCTTTTATGCTTTCTCCCATGTGGAGGGAAAGCTCTCAGTTTTAGTTTGTGGAAAAGTACAGGCACAAGATGGAGTCCAGGGTCACGTGAGCTAGTCACATGCCCTTGCATGCTTTGATGAATCATAGGAGCAGTCATTACCCCATATTCTGGCTAAAATGTCATCAGAAAGGGGGATAAGCTTTTTCTGTGGCCAATTATGTTAATTAATGGGCCATCAACTTGAATGGTCCATTCACAATGTGTTGGCTAGACTGGATGCCAACTACCTTGTGGGTGTTACCTCAGGAGCAAACACATTTGTAATACAGATATATAGTCAATATTCATAACTTCAGGTGAAAGGATGATATATGTATACAAACAGGATAATCATATTTAATAGATTGTAACTTTTCCATTGATACCTTACATGACATACCTGATATAAGATTTGTTGCATTCATATAACAGCAAGAATGATATATATGGTCATATTATAATCATACATCACAATGAATTATTCATTACTTATAATCTTTAAATCAAGCTTGGATGCCTTTAAAAAGTTACTGGGCTTGATGCAGGAATTTCTGGGTGATATTATATAGCTATGCAAGGGGTCAGACTAAAGATCACGATGGTCCCTTTTGGTCTTAAATTTATAAAACTATGAAAGCATTAACCATAGATATATAGAAAGCAAGTCTCCTTGTAATTTCCATATTATATTCTGCTCTCTTTCTGATACAGAGGAAAGATAATCACAACTTAAACACTTGTCCTGACTGCAAATTCCCAGATAGATACAAATAACCGTCAAAGACTAGGTTAAATTTTTTATTTTCATAATGAAGACATCCAGAAGCCCCTAGTGAGGAGTGACTTTTGAGCGGATATATAGACTTACTGATTTTTCTCAAAAAATGTTAAAGCTGGAATTGTTTTATCTTGCTTATATGATCAGTTGACCTCTTAGAATGATTGGTGGCAAGCTTCTGATGCCACCCAAGAGAGCTCTCCAGGAAGAAATAATTTCAAATTTGTCAATTTATCTTCCTATATCATCTGCTTTGAGTGTCACACTTCCTTTTTTTCCTGGTCCACAGATGCACTTCAGTTTTTTGTAGATGCTATTCATGTTGCTTTCATCTGCAAGATTCCAGAATGCCAACTATTTTCTCTCATTGCTGTCATAGTTTTCATTGCAGACCTACTTTGGTTACTCTACATATTTTCTATACTGATCTTGTGTCTGATTTTTGAGGCAACAGTGAATGAACCAGATGTTTATTTTCCAGTAGGGAGCATATATCTGAATCCCTCTCATTAAATCAGTTTTAATATCTGTTTGAAGCAATCCTACCATCTTTGAGCTGTACAGTAGCTAGCCATACATCTTCTACCATTAAATTGTTTATAGAAATTGCACAAATAAAGTCTAAGAATTTATTGAAATTTGTTTGAACAGCGATACAAAAATTCTGTTAATGTATAATTCGTGTTGGTTTTAAAATCACATTACTCTCGTCAGAACAAAGAATGAAAATAGAATATAATAAAATACTGTAGAGTATTTTGTAAAAACATTTTTGTCACTTCACTAATGAGTAACCGCTGTTGCTGTTTAGTTAGGTTATTACTGTAGTTATTATAATTTTCAATTATAATTATCTGAAATAAAATGCAAATTCTTACTTGATTTTTCTTTCAGCTGTGTATTACAACTGGTCTGGGAGTAGTTGTAGGAGCCATTTTCTCTGGAATAAAAAATGATTCCAGTGGCATTCAGAACAGGTTAGTAAACATGGGAACTGAACATTTTAATAGGGCATACAAATCACACTGTATAGTTCATTTTGTTTAGATTTTTACTTAGCCTCTGTTCTTGTGCTAGAGCAAGCAGACAGCTACACACTGTAGAAAATAAATTACATTTTTAAGAAGTATCTGTGAGAGAGGGAAAACAATGTTTGTTTGTACCATGGTAGCATCAAGAGACCATAGACCAGGACCCCATTGTGCTAGGCACTGCACAGACACAAACAAAAAGACAGTCCCTGCACTAAGGAGTTTAATAAGATCCATAAGGTTATGTTACACGGAGCAGTACCTAGGGTATATACAACAAAGAGAGTTGATGGACTACATTGGAAGCAGCTTCCGCCTGTCCTCAGCCAGAAGTTTGACTGTTTTCTAACATAAGATCAAAAGGTGATTAGTTCCAGTAAACAGTTAATTTGCTTCCTGCATCTTTATTCCATTTTCATGTAGTAACACTATACCCATCTCCCTCTGATAAATGTTCTTCCTTCCTTCATTAGCTAAAAAAGCTATTTGCATAGCTAATTTTCTTGCTTTTGTTTGTTCTTTCCACAGAGTTGGTGCTTTATTCTTTTTGACCACCAATCAGTGTTTGAGCAGTGTTACAACGATTGAACTTTTTGTCACAGAAAAAAAGATATTTATGTAGGTAAATCCCTGTGTAATAGAAAGCATTTCATGTTGTTTTATTTGATGCTGTATCAGTTTATCTTTAACTTATACACTAACTGCCCCTATCTATCAGTCATCTTTAGGGTCTAGTGATGAATTTGTTACTGAAGGCACAGCTTAGCATTTGGTTCTAAGATAGATGTGAACTATCCCAGCTCTTAAGTATGGTATTAACTCAAAAGTTTAATGATAATGAGAATATGAGCATTGATAACTGTCTGCTTGTCATTTTAACAGAAAAACCCAATTATTCTGGAGCTGGAGGCAGAGCTTGAATAGATTACTACCACTTTGTCCCCCACAGTATTACTCCTGATTACTAGTCTCTCTCAATAGAAGTATAGCTCTCAAACCAGAAACTGGTTGTCATTGTTATACGTTTAATAGATACGATCAAAAACTCTACTGCCAACTAGCGTAAAAGAAGTCAGTTTTCACATCTATGGTGTCAGCAATCTAGATTTCAGGTAATTGATTTTCACAGCTGAGGAATATGGCATTGTTAAAGTGTGAGAAACATAGAACAACTTTTAAAGCTGTGGTGGTGTTTCTGTTTCTTGACTGATTAGGCAAAACACCTATCTTCAGGAAGAGGGATTGAAGGAAGTCACTGGGGCTACACATTTTTCATGGAGATGTAGCAGTTTAAGGAGAAGCAGACTATAAACAGGATTAGGGGAATTTTAGAAAATATTAAATTTTTTTCCCTAGGCCATTCAGGCCCTGTCACAGATACCATTTGAGAAGAGTGAGGCTACTGTAAGGTTTATTGGCTGGATGCAGAATTTAAATACAACTTTCTCTCGCCACAATCAGCTGCTCACATGTAAACTAATCAAATGTTATAAAGTTTAGAGAAACAATTCCTTGATATTTTAAACACGTTTCTTAGAAATGCTTATTCTAGGACAGTGATTCTCACTCACTATAACTGGCTCTGTGGATGAGGGGAAAGCAGTGGATGTGTTATTCCTTGACTTTAGCACAGTTTTTGATACGGTCTCCCACAGTATTCTTGCCAGTAAGATAAAGAAGTATGGGCTGGATGAATGGACTATAAGGTGGATAGAAAGCTGGCAAGATCATCGGGCTCAACGGGTAGTAATCAATGGCTCCATGTCTAGTTGGCAGCCGGTATCAAGTGGAGTGCCCCAAGCGTCGGTCCTGGGGCCGGTTTTGTTCAATATCTTTATTAATGATCTGGAGGATGGCGTGGATTGCACCCTCAGCGAGTTTGCAGATCACACTAAACTGGGTGGAGTGGTAGATACGCTGGAGGGTGGGGATAGGATACCGAGGGACCTAGACAAATTAAAGGACTGGGCCAAAAGAAATCTGATGGGGTTCAACAAGGACAAGTGCAGAGTCCTGCACTTAGGCTGGAAGAATCCCATGCACTGCTACAGACTAGGTGCTCAGCGGCTAGGCAGCAGTTCTGCAGAAAAGGACCTAAGGGTTACAGTGAACGAGAAGCTGGATATGAGTCGACAGTGTGCCCTTGTTGCCAAGAAGGCTAACGGCATTTTGGGCTGTAGAAGTAGGAGAACTGCCAGCAGATCGAGGGACGTGATCATTCCCCTCTATTTGGCATTGGTGAGGCCTCATCTGGAGTACTGTGTCCAGTTTTGGGCCCCACACTATAAGAAGGATATGGAAAAATTGGAGAGTCCAGCGGAGGGCAACAAAAATGATTAGGGTGCTGGAGCACATGACTTATGAGGAGAGGCTGAGGGAACTGGGATTATTTAGTCTGCAAAAGAAAAGAATGAGGGGGGATCTGATAGCTGCTTTCAACTACCTGAAAGGGGGTTCCAAAGAGGATGGATCTAGACATGACAGAACAAGAAGTAATGGTCTCCAGTTGCAGTGGGGGAGGTTTAGGTTGGATAGTAGGAAACACTTTTTCACTAGGAGGATGTTATATGGAGATATATACCTATCTCAGAGCCCTGGCTGGGATGATTTAGTTGGGGATTGGTCCTGCTTTGAGCAAGGGGTTGGACTAGATGTCCTCCTGAGGTCCCTTCCAACTCTGATTGGAAAGATTCATAGAATCATAGACTGACTACTATACCCCTTTCAGGAATCTGATTTGTCTTGAGGACCCCCCAAGTTTCACCTCATTTAAAAACTACTTGCTTATAAAATCAGACATAAAAATACAAAAGTGTTACAGCACACTAGCCAGGCCAGATTAACTCTCCTGTGATTTTGTGGGCCCCTTTTTCCTAATTTAAAACAAAATGATCACAATTATGGCATCGAGGCTATTAACGCTATACTAAACTTGCCTTTTAATAAACAAAGCCGTTCTGTGGTTACATTTTAGGCTTAAAACATGTAGAATATAGTTAAGTTAATTCAAAATAGCCTACTTCTTACCTTAGAACAGCTGTTATATTACTTTTTCTCTGGGAGGGACTTTGGGTGCAGGAGGGGGCTCCAGGCTGGGCTGCGGGAGAGGGTGAGGGTGCGGGCTCTGGGAGCGAGTTAGGTGCAGGAGGGGATTCTGACCTGAGGCAGGGGATTGGGGTGCAGGAGGGGGTGTGAGGTACAGGTGCCATCCAGGAGGCGCTTACCAGAGGCAGCTCAGCAGGGCTCAGGCAGGTTGCCTGCCCATCTGCCATAGCCCCACGCCGCTCCTGGAAGCAGCCGGCTGCTGGCACATCTCTGCATACCCGGGGGGGAGGGGGACAGCGTGTCTCCGTGCGCTGCCCATGTCTGCAAGCACCACACCCGCAGCTCCCACTGGCGAGTTCCTGGCCATTGGGAGCTGCAGGGATGGTGCTGGGGGTGGGGGTAGCATGTGGAGCCGCCTCCCCCGCCACTCCAGGGGCTGTAGAGACGTGCCAGCAGCTGGCCACTTCCAGGAGCGGCATGAGGCCACAGCAAGCAGGCAGCCTGCCTGAGCCCTGCTGCGCCCCTAGCCTGAGGCCCTGGGATGCAGCCCCTAAAGCCCCTGCGTTAATCCGGCCCTGTGCACTATTACTGAAAAATTGCTTTTTTCCTCATTTTTACCATATAATTATAAAGTAAATAAATTGGAATATAAATATTGTACTTACAATTCAGTGTATATTCTATACAGCAGTATAAACAAGTCACTGCATGAAATTTTAGTGTGTACTGACTTTCCTTGTGCTTTTTATGTAGCCTGTTGTAAACCTAGGCAAATATCTAGTTGAGTTGCTGTATCACTGCAAGACTGCTGTGTACCCCTGGTTAAGAACCACTGTTCTAAGGCTCATGTAAAAAAGTCTGTATCCACAGTGCAGTCGGTGGGCTACCACCCTCAGTATCAAAGTCTCTGGGCTTTAGCCTATAGCTCAGCTAGCTCAGGTGTAAAGCACTACCAACTCGCATAAGATGTTTCTGTTTGTGGACAGGATCAACACCTGAATAAGAGACCAAATGAACTCTGCAGCAAAGATAAGCGTAAACAGGCTTTTCTCCATTTAGTCCCAAGTGAAACTCACAAGAGCTGGTCCAAGAAGTAACTATAATCAAACCACTAAGTCATAGTGACCACCAAAATAATTAAACTGAACATTTGTAGGAAAGGGATCATACCAAAAACTAGTACTGTGACACTAAACTTGAGCAAGGAGGTTTTGTTTTTTTTTGTTTTTTAAATGAAGAAGATAATCAAAAAGACTCTAAAGTCAAAATTAAGGGATAAAAACACTAGACTCAGCATGGAGCTTGCTTAAGCAGTTCATAATTCATGGAAGCGATGCATCTCCCTAACTAAAAGTAGTACCAGGAGGGCAAGAAAAAAGCAGTATGGTCAAATACCAAAGTTCAAGAGGTTATTCAAGCTAAGTAAAGTATGAATCAAAAAATGAAGAGAATAAAGAGGAGCATAAACTATGGAAGATAAAAATGTAAGCTATAAATAAGGAAGACTAAGAAGGGTTATGAAAAGCAAATAGCTAAAGACATAAAATCAAAAAAGGAAATATGTAAGTATATCTCAGAATCAATAAATCCACTAGACTGAAAGGAAATAAACGGAACAATTAAGGAATATAAACACTGCAAAGAAGTTAAATGATTTCTTTGCATCTGTCTTCATCACAAAGGATGGAATAGGGTGCTCAGGTCATCCAATCTCAAAAAGGTTACAGCAGAAATAGAGTGGATTCAGAGAAGGTGTCAATGATTTGAGGCACAGAAAGAGTTTCATATGAAAATAGATTGAAGAAAGTGGGATTGTTTAGATTAAAGATCAGATGATTAATATAGTGCTTAACTAAGGGCTGGTCTACACGGGGGGGGGGGGGAGAGGGGGAAATAGCGTAGCTGAAGTCGAAGTATCTTAGATCAAATTACCTGGGGTCCACACGGCGCGGGATCGACGGCTGCGGCCCCCCCGTTGACTGTGCTACTGCCGCTCGCTCTGGTGGAGTTCTGGAGTTGACTGTAAGCGCCTTCAGGGATCGATATCTCACATCTTAACGAGACGCGATATATCGATCCCGGATAAATTGATTGCTACCCGCCGATACGTACCCTAAGCTACAAAATAATGAACAATAAGAGAAGCTCAATCAGTACTCCTATGTACCCTGTATTATAAGGTTTCAGGAGATCTTTAAAGTGTTTGTTAAAATGTAAGTTGATCACTATAGATCATGGCAGGGATTTAGGTGCCCAGATTCCATTAAAATTAATGGCTGTTGGGTGTCTAACTCCCTTAGGCTGCTTTGAAAATCCCAGTCTATATGGCTTCATTGCTTTATTACTGAAATATAATCTATAATATACATATATATTTCTGTGTTCTAGACATGAATATATCAGTGGTTACTACAGAGTATCTGCATATTTTTTCTCAAAGATAATAGCTGATTTAATACCCATGAGGACTTTACCAAGCATCATCTTCACCTGTATAAATTATTTCTTAATAGGCAAGTATCCTGTAAAAGAAAGCTGCATCAAAATGAACTATGGTCATTCACTCTTTCCTTTGGCAAATAATTCAGTTATCCACAGGTTGTCTGTTTGCACTTCTTCCTTATGGGGTCCTTGTCCCATTTTTTATTTTTTTCCTCCCTTTAGCATAAGCTTATAGAAAACCTTTATTCGGGGAGTAGGTTGGTAAATAGATTGTTTTGAAGCTACTTACTGTTAATACAAATCTGAAGTTAGCTTTGGTAAGCTTTTACACTGATTTATGCATTCCTCCCAAATTCTGTGTATGCCTTTTTACGATTTGTCTAATCTAATGGTTATGGAGCAAGAGACCCAAGAGTATTAATGAACTTGACTTTTCTGCAAGTTAACTATGTTAATAAATTGATTGGACCAGATCTGCTGCTGAGGTAAATTGGGTAGCTTCACTGACATTAATCGAGCTACACCAATTTACACCAGCTGAGGATCTATCCAGTTATTACTATTCATGATAATAAACAATACAGTACCATTGTGTGGCACTTAACAGGGATTAAAAAAACATCATCCCTGTCTTGACAAGATTACAGTCTAATACGATCAAATCAGTAGGACTGCTCACCATGAATGAAAGTAAAAAAATAAAAATCTTGCTCTAAATTAGGCAAGCATAGATTAGAAGGGTATCAGACAACAGAAGGGGCAGAGAGTAAACCGCATACAAATGAAAATATTATACAGTGATTTATAGATTCTGATATTTTAAAGTATAGACCAGTAGAGTATATAGAGGAGTAGATAGCATGAGAGTAAAAAATCAAGGGTGGAAAACAAGACAAAGGAGTGGTTTTTGAGCAGGCATTTGAAAGAGGTTGTTTAGCATGCAGGAAGGGAGGATGACCTTACTACTCCTTCCCTGCAGCTGGACTACTTCTTTGTTTGGCCTTTGAATTGACTCAGCTTTAGGTACAATGGATATAGGTTTCCATTCTGAATTCCTATTATAATCCAAGATAGTCATTTTCTTTAAAGTGGTGTTCATGCAGTAGGACAGAACACTTTATGGTTGATAATACTCCTTTTCTGCAAATAAAAGCAAACTATGTACTGTGGTACTACAAAAAGGTATGTGCATAGTACACATTAAAACCCTAATCTAGGAAAAGACAGACAGACTTTTTCCACCCCCATTTCTTAGGTTTCAAGCCAACAATTGGAGCCTTCTTTATCATGATGGTTACCCTTATACTGGTCGCCTACACAGCCAGTTCTATGGCTCTGGCTATAGCAACGGGACAAGATGTTGTGGCTGTCGCTAATCTCCTCATAAATATTTGCTTTGTTTTTATGATTGTAAGTGATACATTTTTGTTTTTTCTCTTAAATGTTTGTTGTACAAAAGAAATGCCAATGAAATGCCATGTGTAAGTACTTTGTTTATAAAAAACTATTTATATGGGCTTTGAAGCACATCAGCAGAGTCCTCTGGAATTTTAAGAATACTGCCTAATCCTTCCTCTTGATATCAGATCACATTATGGACACATCTCCTGTAAAGTGAGACAGCTCAAGTAAGCAGGTGTAAAAAAGGCAAAGTGGCCCAGAGCAGTGGCTCCCCATTGCTTTGCAAGTGACTAGCGTTTGAGGGGTAAGATTGGTCTCTGACTCCTTAGGCGTTATTACCTCTGCAGAATTACATGACTTGAATGGGACTATTTTGCATGGCCTTGGCAAGTAGGGGTGTAACTGCTGGTAGTGTTGCAGGAGGGAGGAAAGCTTTTGGAAGATTCTGTGGAATACACCAGAGCCTAATCAAAGTCCTTGAACTCAATGATTATTTTTGTCCCCCTCCGATATGGATTATTCTTACCTATAAAGAGAAAAATCTATTGGATTGCTCTTCCAGAGCAGATTACGGAGCTTTTCTTTTCCAGGGCGGTGGTAATTTCTGCCAGCTTTGTTTATATTTTTACCCATTGCCTGTCTTGACCAAGATTTAGGCCTTTTATTTCTATAATTAAATCATGTCAGAGGATTGTTGCTGAGGAACTGCTGGATTTCCCCTCTTGAGTTCTTCCTAGTTTAGGATGTCAAAGGTTAGAAAAGGGAAGCTCCAACTCGCTATAGTATGACTTGAGGGAGATTCCAGGCTTTCCTACTGCTGGGGACCAGAGAAAGGCTCGTGTTCCTTAGGACTCTCGTGCTTTAAGAGGAGGCTTAAGACCTGTGCTTTGAGTGAAAATCCTTTGTTTCCTGCCAAAAAACTAGTGACGGCCCAGCAGGCCACTATTGCTCCAGGTAGAAAGAAACTGTCCCGAAAAGATTCTAAGTAAACTTCTGCCTCAAATACAACTCCAGTGCATTTCTTCCCTTGCTGTCCAAGACCATGGAACAACTAAACATCTCGCGTAACAAAGGGCCTAATCCTATTCCTATTGACAGGGAGCAGGTAAAGCCTACGGGATCAGGCCCAGATTTAGGATTCTATACTCATTGTGCATGTGTACATTTAACACTAATGGGAATTATTTCTGTACACTAAATAAGACCTGGTCTACACTAGAAAATTAGGTTGTTTCATGCAGGGTGTGAAAAATCCAAACCCAGGAGCCATGTAGTTAAGATGATTTAAGTCCCTTTGTAGACAATACCCATAAAAGAATTCTTCCGTTGACCTAGCTACTGCCTTGGGGGTGCAAGGGAGGGAAGGACGTTTCAAGTGTAGACAAGCCCTAAGCATATCACGATCTAAAGTGACTCAGGACTCTGCAAAATTCTCAGGACATACTTTTGACTGTTTCTTTACTGTTTGTAGGTTTTCTCTGGCTTGCTGGTAAATCTCACAAGCATCGCATCTTGGCTTTTCTGGCTGAACTATTTCAGCATCCCTCGCTACGGCCTGACAGTGAGTGCTACATTTTCTGTGCATTGTGCTGGAAACACCTTTTGAAAGAGATCACCATTATCTTATAAGAAATAATGTCAAACAATATTATTCCAGTTATAATTGGTAAATACAACTTACACAGATAAGTTCTCCCGGTCTCTTTACATTCTCAGTACAGTGCAGTTGGTCTCACAGTTTCAGATATGTATTGTAATACAAATTGGCATAGCTCAAGAAAATGCAGTCAATAGATAACAATCATAAATAGCAGTAGGGCCAGAAAAAGATTACTTGAGTCATCCTGATTCTTTGCAGGTTGCAGAACTGTTCTCCACAATACATAATTAATACTAATGTAACTTAAGTATCTGCTATAATGGTGGTTTCTCATTTCCTCTTAGAAGTATGAACAACTTCCTAACTCCTCTGCATTTTTCATTTCTTACGTTTTGGCCATTGCTTATTTCATGTGAAACTGGATAATTCCCTTACTTTATTGCCATAACATTTTAATAATAGCATGCCTGGGTACCAGTGAGATATAGGTAATGCTGAGGTGGGGTATTTAAAAACCGGATTATGTCAATTTCAGCAATAGCTACAAAGAAGGGAAAAGAGAGAGTGGCTTTCTCCTCCACAACCAGAAAACATAATAAAATCCTGTTTTTTCCGCATGTCTTTCACCTTTTCTATTTAGATTGTAAACTCTTCAAATGCGGGACTGTCTTTACTGTGCCAGGCATATACAAGCACAGAGTGAGTCTCAATTTCAATAAGGGCATCAGGCACAACTGTAACACAAATAAGTACACTCCTTTCAAACATTTATACAGATTGCTACAGTGAACCCAGTAGTGCTAATCTGAAAGCTGTATCCCTGTTGCTGCTGTAGAAGTGGCCTCTTTTGAACTATACACTTATGTCATATATAACCATAATTCAGACCTTATTTTCTGATTTTTGTGACCTTTGCCACAGTCATGTGTCTTAAAATGATTTGCAATCCTGAACGCAGTATCTAAAAGATATTCTCTAGTTCAAACAGGAATTAATTTAGGGAACTTCTATGACTTGAGTATTACAGATGGTCAGACTAGATGATCACAATGGTTCCTTCTGGCATTATAATTATGAAATTTAGTAGAGAATACACAGTCAATCTGATCAGTGTTTTGGAGCTGGCAGGAAGAAAAAAAAGAAGTGGCATGCCTTAGAGGCCTATCATATAAAATAAATAATTGAAAAAGCTGAAAGGAATAGATATTGTGGCTTATAGCAAAGAGAAATGAGCCAGTAGTATTATTTTAGTTCAGAGACATTTTTGCTCTGTTTCAATGAGTTTCCATCGTGCAGGTCTCCCAATAGCACTGTCTGTGCAGCAGCAGGCCCTGTGCCTATGGCAAAGATAATGTTTGCACTTATGTCACAAAGGGGGGTATTTTCACAGTATTTTACCAATACTTTAGTCTAATTTTCAGATAATCACATTTAAACTGTTTTCAGTGGAAGGATTTCTTCAACACCCTAGAAAAAAGCTTCGATTTCAAACAGTTTTTCAGATCTTGGCTTACAATTTTGATATATACTTTAATGGAAACTTTTGTTGGTTTGTTTAGTATGTAGTAATTTATTAAACCTGCGTAGAGGTTCCCCCTTGACTACCTAATATTTTTGTTTTTATCTTTAAAGGCTTTGCAAATTAATGAATTTACAGGTCTAAGCTTTTGCCAGAATGCCAATGTGACTGGGGTCAATGTAAGTTGCATCACTTCTAGTCCATTTACAATGTAAGTATGCAGTTATTATAAACAAGTTCTTGCAAGGAGCCCAAGTTCCGTAAACTACAAAATTGAATTTGAGATTTTTTTGTCATTGTTTTCCTGGTGCCACAGCTCCCAGTGGGTCAGTCTCTGGTTTTCAAATATTTGGTGGTTCATTTCAGATAAGTCATGTAAAGCTTAGACATTTAAAACTATTTCAAGTGCTAGAGAAGGTAGAGGGGACAATTTTTAAAGAAAGCATTTGAGAGAACAGGTAGTGATCCTGGAACAGTTTAAGATCTGTTCTTGAAAACCATTTCAGGACATGGCAAGTTTTCCTGTGTAGAAAAGGACCTAACAGAATATTTTTAATGTGTGCTTTATATTGTAATATTAATTTCTTATTGCATATCTAAAATTGCACTTTGAAGAAGATCTCATAGTTTATTACCAAAGAATAGTGAAGGGAAGAGGAATTTCCCTTAGTCTTGGTACTCTCTGCTAGGTTGTACTCAGCTAATCTCTTCAAATTCTTCACAAAGACTTTTAAATTCAGATTTTTCTTTTCTCCACAATATGCAACATGCTAACTTGCAAAATTTGCTAGCTTGAGGCCATAAAAAGTATTACAAGTCCAAGGCCTCTTCAGAGTAGAGTAACTATTTATGCAGGCTGATGCGAACTGAATAGCAAAGGTTCAAATTCAGTATTAGAGTTGAGGTTTGAACCTGTTTTTTTTCCTGACACAGGTTAATCTATCCTTGGTCACCATTCTGTTTGTTTGCATTGGACCAAAGCATTTGGTTAAATATTAAATATTCAGTTACAGATCTTTACAAAGGATTAACTTTTTAAACTTTAATTTGTATTGACTAGCTGCACTGGAGAAGAATATTTGAAAATGCAAGGCATTGAAGTGTCTGCTTGGGGCATGTGGAGGAATTATGTGGCTCTTCTATGCATGACACTAATCTTCTTTACAATTGCATATTTGAAACTGCGCTTCCTGAAGAAGTTCTCTTAATTCAGCTGAGTTAACAAGCATCTAGTATAACACAATACAATGCAGTTTTGATAGTGAATGGACTAAAAATGTTTTAACATTTTCAAAGATTACATTAAAGATTTTGATAACTGTGTTCAGTTTTTACTAATACTGCTTGCTACCGAGCTACATCTATTACAAAAGTCTCATGCGCATGGAGACAGCAGAGGATTGTTGACAGCTTACAATTTAGGCCTGGGATTTCCAGGGACCAAGGAATGCTGTAGAAACCCCAGATCAGCAGTAAGGGAGATGTAAACAGAGAAGCATCTTTGACATCCTAAGGTGACAAAGGCTTAGTCTGCATTATTGATAGTGGAAGACAGCTAACTCAAGAAAGCACTTGAAAAAAATATCTAAACATGTCTACCTAGAAATATATAGTTTAAAAAACTATATAAAGTGAAGTTGGATGAGAATTTAGTTTCCTTATCTAATGCAGATGGGCAGGGCAGTAAGTGAAACTGACTAGGCCTTCAATTTCCTTTGGGTTCTACCAAACAAGAGGATCAGTGTGGTTCTGCAGCCATATTTTTTTAATTTTTAAAACAGTTCAGGGGGATGGGAAGAAGGGGGAAGAGAAAAGCAACATGTCAAATACAGGACACTGCCCATAATGAGACGGATTTAAATGCAGCCTATTTTTGTCCATAATTCTCATACACATTGGTGATTTTCATATGTAAAATCTTTATTAGGAAGTAAAGTGCTCAGTATTATAGACCAATAAATCTTTGATAACTGTGGAAGACTTGCATAATTAACAGCTTCCTAATAAGACCAAATGCTAATGCAAAACTTTACACTTACTTAGAAGAAACCCTTTACCCTAGAAACAAAGTAACAGTTACAAGAGAATCTAAACTTAAAATGAAACCATAATAAAAAATGTATAACACATTTGTCTAGTTGCCATGTACTTCTTGCATGGCACATTGTCAACACACATGGATAGCCCATGAAAGCTTACTGCACTTCAAAATGAAGTTTGTTATTAAGTAACGACACGTTACAGATATACAGATGAACAAATATAGCTATGAATGCAAACATTTTGGTTTTCATAGTTAACATACTAATAAAAGAAAAGCTTTGTTCGATATTAGTTTAGAGAAAGGTACAATTTTAGGACACATTTAAAGCCACAGTGATAGCTGTAGTGTTTTGAAAAGACAACTTCACAAATGCAAATTTCCTTAGTTCTGCAGCATGATATTGCAGCAACATCCAACATGTCTTGTCTTTATAACAAAAGATCACTTTAACTGAGCACTAGCAACCTCTTTCCTGTGAAGCCAAATTGTTTGGTCAGATGATTGGTTTTAAACTTTAACTACATGACATATAACACTGTATCTGGCATTTTGATATTCCTATGCCCCAACAGACCAAATGCTAATTTTTTAGAGCTTACAAAAACAATCTTACCAATTAGCCAACTGACCCCTTGAAATATACCTCCTACACAGTAATGTAACAGAAGGTTCTGTATACTATTATTAAGGCTTAGATTATGTCACGGAAGACCAGGATTCCATGACTTTCAGAGACCTCCATGACACTTTCCGGTTCAAGCCCATGGAGGCAGGGCTGAAGCTATCAGGAACCCTGGTGCTCTGAGCCGCAGTGGGCTTAGGCGGGCCCACCACACAGCTTCCAGCTTCCACAGGCAGTGGGGGGGGACCCCAGAGCTGTGAGCCACAGTGTCAGCAGGTGCTAAACCTCTCCTCCCCTCCTGCAGCGGGACTCAGGCTTTCAGCCCCCTGTCAGCCCCATTTTGTCAGTTATTTTTAGTAAAAGTCAGGGGCTTCAGTGAATTTTTGTTTATTGCCAGTGACCTATCCCTAACTTTTACTAAAAATAACTGTGATAAAATCTTAACCGTAACTATTTGGATTAATTTCTTATCCACTTGGCAGTGGTGGAGCTTGACCGATAGTCTGTTGGGAAATTTCAGCTCTCAGTAGGGGAGAAGTCCCTTCATCTACCCTGTTTCCCCGAAAATAAGACAGTGTCTTATATTAATTTTTGCTCCCAAAGATGCGCTAGGTCTTATTTTCAGGGGATGTCTTATTTTTCAGAAATGAAAAATGCCTTATTATCGGTGGATGCCTTATTATCGGGGAGGTCTTATTATCGGGGGGATGCCTTATATTACAACGAGAGGCAAAACTGTAAGTAGGCCTTATTTTCGGAGGATGTCTTATTTTCGGGGAAACAGGGTAAGATGAGTAAGTTACTGAACATGCACTTTCTTGTAAATTTAACATAAGAAAAGTGTTGTTTTTATCAAGGACAAGTGCTCTGGTCATATGGAATGTGTCTTGGATGACACCGTAACATGACAACAAGTGCTGGTATATATAGATATGGGAAAACTGCAATATTTGGAGGTGTATTTGATTCAGTACCAAACCAAAAATACTAACACAAAAATATAAGGTACTTAAGGTTAATTACAGGAAGCAATTCCTATAAGCAGCACAACATGAAAGCCACCAGCATCAATAAAAAGGCATGGACATTTTCCTTCTTACACCCTACAAATCTACGCACTTAGAATACTGTGTACTTCATCTGAATATTAAGTTTTTCATTCCCCTTTAAACCTACAGTTAATCTTAAGGCAACTGTCAGCTTAAGTGAAGACTCCCATATTTCACTATATCTAAATATATACTACTATCAAAAATAGTACATATTTGCCTCTAATTTTCTGTACACCAAACTCAAATCATTGTCAGTGCAGTTGCTGCTTCAAAGCTCTACTGCAGTCTCAAATCCAGCAAGCCTTCTACTAAAAAGTGCTGATTATACTAAAGACTATAATTTCAAAAGGATGTAGCGTAGTTCCCTACAGAAAAACGTGTACATGCAGAAATATACCTCCAATTGCTCATGCAGGTCAGGTAAGTGCATACATAAGAAACTAATTAGGCCCCTGCCTTTGAATTGGAATGAAAACTTGCTAGAGCTAATCAGAAATGTTCAAAATGTCAATTTCTCTCTCCCCTTGAATCCCCCAAGATTAATTGATGTTTTTCACAACTTATCTAATGTTTACCTAATTTCTGCATGTAATTGTAGAAAGGGTAGGTGCAGTTTTGGATGCGGAGCTCAGAGGTCTTCCTTTTTGAAAATTTGGCCCTAAAAGCCAGCTATGGACAGACACAAAGACAACAATGATCACATTAGTTATGTGTAAATAGAAATTGATCCAATAGAAGATATTACCGTACCCACCTTGTCTCTCTTATGTGTAAAGAAATTCCCAAAGAACTACTTTTAAAACACTAAAATATATGAAGTAACATTCCCTATGTATCAGTGCACTATTGCCTTTTTCCTCTGGCAGTAGTGCACTGATATGCACTATTCATATGCTTCTTGCATATGCGTCTACTTCATAATAAAAATGAACTAAACATGACCTTGTTACTTGTTTGTAATTTGTGTTGAATATAATTAACAGGAATAACTATATAGGAAGTCACCTTAATAATACATTTTAGAATAGGAATTTAAGAATAATATTTCCCATTATAAAGCACTGGAAATCTAAGCATTTGAGTTGAGAAGTTAAATGCATTTTTAACTATTAATCAAAACTTTTAGAAGAGACTTACTTCACAACAACTTTGAAACTAGTTTCCAGCATTATTTAATGGGAAAGTAGATTCTTACAGTCCTATTTTACATAACCAAAATGAGCTCCTGCTGCATAGCAAGCATTAAGATGGGAGTACTTAGAAAAAATCCCAACAGCTGCATTTACTGAATGAAGACAGGGAAACTGTAAAACCCTCTGGCACAGATCCTATAAGTGCAGCCACTTGAAGCAATGCTACTGGTGGATTATGGTCCTAAAGCCAGTGTAGGTGGCAACGGGAATATCACCCTATTTAGTGGGGTAGGTAGGTAATGCCAACTTTACATCTGTCAGCTGCTGACACAGTGGTTGTAAATTAGATGTCCCTATGGCCTACAGATCAATCCCCAGAGGGACACTGGGAGCTTTAACATTCATCACTGTTTTTGGAAAACAAATAGTAAATAGCGTATTTGCTGTTATAATACAGGATTGAAATTTTAAAACAACCCATTGACTAATATTACACATGGATGTTGCTCCCGCCATTCCCTCCTCCACTTCCATCAATGCCTTCTGTTGACTGAGAGGAGGATGGACGGGAATTCCTAGAACGAGGCTGGCTATTCAGTCCAAGTGGCGTTCCTAAGCGGTGGCTCATTTGGGAAGCTGTGTCATCCGATTCCCAACGCTCCAGTTCCTCCCGCACTAACCTCTCCATTTGTTCCCTGTGGATTTCATTGTCACGTCCCAATCTTTCATCCTAAATACAAAGAAAGATACAAACTCGCTGTGTAATCTTCCAAATTTGATTGTGAACAAAATCTGGAAGAAGGTATAAAATATTCTGAAAGACATCTCAGATGAATTCATGCCATAGTGTGGCTTTGTACTAAACCAAGCACTGAACAAGAGGTAAAGGTACTGTTGTAGCAGCTGCAGAATAGTGACAACAAGTTTTTATACTGTGCCCATCACCATGGTATGACAGAGCCTTCACACAGTGATGTGTTAATTCACTATGATAACTAGTCTCTGGCTGGACTTTGATCAAGTGCTTGTAAATAAACCCAAAATGGAGTCTGATAGTCACTGGCTTAACATTGCTAAGGTGCCTACCTCAGTTATCACAATCCTATGTGTGAAGTAGTAGAAAAGCAAAGTAGAAACAAATGAGCTCATCATCTAACTTACATGGAAAACAGCTCTTTAGTTAGGATCAGTCAACTGACTGCTCAAGTCATACTGGGGGTTTCTTACCTCTGTAACTCCGTCTAGCAGTCTTCCCAACACATCTCTCCTTTTCAGTTTGGCCCGCTCCATTGCCTCAAGCTTTACAATGACAGCATCAATTTTGGAAACAATACTGCCTATGGAATGTTCCATGCGATCCACTCGTCTCACCAACCTGAAGGCAACAGATATTTGTTACTGACATTTTCAAGTCATTAATTTGGTTTTAGCTAATCGACTTGTAGGAAGTGGAAAGGTCATCAGATGACATTTGTACAGTTTTTATTAAACCTACAACCAAAATGACAATGGAATAATTTGTAATTTTCTCAGCAAGGGAGAGGGGCGACGGCAAGTGTAAAACTCCTAAATTATGTCCTCTGTTTTCCTTCTTTTTTGGGGATATCCTATCATATAAAATGTACAGGAATGGAGTGCCGGGTGGGGCTCACTCAACAGCTGGTCAGTACCACTTCTGGTGTTTGCTACAGATTGTACAAGAGGCACTCTGCTTTCCACAGACGAGAGAGTGCTACTTCCATAGCATCCTCGGAGGAAGATTTTGAGCCCGGAAATGAATCCCAGCACACTGTCACTAAAACACACTCATTTCTGCAATACTTTGAGAGAGAAGAAAAAAATAAGTAGAACTGTTGTTACTTCTTAAGAGAGACATGCATTTCCATGGTGAATGAAGGGTTCCATATTCTGATCTGTATGTACTCTAACTGAGCTAGATGTTATATAATACAATCATTTTCTACAATCATGGTCTACAGAAATACAGCATCTAGGTTTATTTTTTCCCTTGATCTAGTTACCTAATTACCCACCCACCCCTCCTGTCAAACAAGTTTCATATAACAGCTGGTGAACACAGCAGACAACCTTAAAGTTAATGGAATGTTTTAAAGTGAAGGGGATTTAGAAAGCAAGTAACAAGTGTTAATTACGCTGTAATATTTCTAATGAAGTTAATCCCATCCCAAGCAAATTAACCAATACGGTCTACTTCCTGTATGGAGATAAGGAAAATACATCCGCCCCACAGGCATTTGATTGCGGATATGTTAACTAGTACAGTTTGGGATCATTACACACAGTTACTACTGAACAAGGAAGATGGTCAATCAGATTCTAGCAACGCTAAGTCATAACCACTTCATTCATCCTTGCTGTGACTGGGGCCTATAGAGAGACCATTTCAGCCAAATATACAAGCATAAGTAATACAAATTCCTGCTGATCCTTTAGTTCTATTTGAATGTACAATAACCTCGATTTTTGTCTGATGAAAGAAGAGCAGAGCAGGCTTTTAGAATTAGTCTAACATTGACAATGTTTCTTTCAGGTTGTCAGCCACTGTATGAGCATGGATGAAATTCTTCCACAAACACCTGAGAGCAGAGGTGTTAACTTGGACTCTGGTGTGATATGGCTCATTCTTACAGTAATTACACCAAAGAGGCTCCGGGCTTGTCTACACAACGATTTAGTGCGTGGCAAGCCAGGATGTGAATCTACAATGCACTAGTGTCCTGCACATTAACTGGGTGCCAGTTAATGCACTGTAGAATTACGACGGGCTTGCTGCACACGAAATTGCCATACATATGCCCTCATTAGACACCAACCAAATTAAAGTAGGAAAACCCCATATTTCTTTGAGTGTCCTCTGCACATTCCTACTTTTGGGCTGTGCCAATCGGTGCTGCACTGAATATGCAGAGTCCATCCTGAAGATTCCCAGTTACAGGTAAGTAACCTTCATTTTGCACCAATTTTTTTTTTGAGTTGGTTATTTATTTAAATCTGGGAGTTACTATTTCTTTTGTTTCCATTTTCATCCAGGATCCTCTAACAGCAACTTTAAATGCAGAGAATAGATTTCAAGTGATAAATAGCTATTTATACAGTTAGCTTTGTAACATATTTCTTAGATTTCATTTGGTTAATACCCAGAATTATATTGGAGGGCAATATATATTTTAAAAAACCCACACATTGCAGCACTGCTTGCACTTACACTTGGAACTCTTCATATGAAACCCCACTAGAGCTGCTACCTCTTCTTCTAGAGCTGTGTCCACTGTCCTCATCATCGTCCTCTTCAGAGTCATCCAGACTGCGAGGGAAGCTTCGACCACTCATTGGACGTGGTAGAGAGCTCCTGTCCAGATCCAGATCCTCCTTCATGAAAAACAAACGTTATCCATAGACTTTCACCTGTGTGCTGAAGGTCAAGGCTGCATGACCTCATTCACTGAACTACCTTTCACCCTTTTATAGTTTTGTTGTGAGTAAATGTTAGGCAATCTAATAGATTAGTAAGTCTAAATCAAATGCAAGTAAGAATTGGTGCTTAGAAACTCCATTGACCCAAACTGATGGTGTTCAAGGTCTTCCAATTGCCCTAAAGCATGACTTACTCTTTCTTTCTCTAGATCATCTCTCATTTGCTGATGTTCGTGTTCTGTCAATTCCTGATCCCCATCTTGGTCATACTTAGTAAATATTGCTTCAATCTCTGCATCCGTGTGACCCTTCCTGAAAAGAAGATAAAATGGACCCCCTTTTTTTTTTTTTTTGATGTTTTGCGAAAAATATTGGGGGTGAGGGTAGGGAGAAAAGACAACAAAAAAGTCTTAACTACAGCAAATTCTCTAAAAGCCAAAGAACATGCCTAATTCAGTGCTGCCTACAAGCTTTCCCATCACGAATCCACTAACCATGCTGGCAAAGCTTGGGTACATATCACCAACAGTCTTGGCCTCAGCCCATTGCTTTAGAGGTTTTTTTCCTGCCTAACAGCATCTCTCTCTTTTCTCTGGATTGCATTTAAGACAGTTTCCTCTTATCCACATCCCTAATTGTGACTAGCATTGTAAAAACAAAGAGAATGCAGTATCTCTGTATGATCAACAGGAGCTCTAGTCCTAACTACCATCTGCATGCCGGTGACTCTGCAGACCAAAACATTTCATGAACTACCCCAGATTCTGCTTAACAGGACAGGTGACAAAATGAAACTTTACGGGACCCCATTTACAAGAGCACTTGAGGGAGGAAAGGTTCTTCATTTGCCTGTCTTTGGTATCAGTGAGAGGAACACATCTACTATAAGACAAACCCCATCCATCCTCATGAAATCCTGCAAGAAAGTCAGACTCAAAGGCTATTGAGAGATCTGGAAAAAAAATCAGCTTGCATCCATCACTGGAAAGATTGTTCTCTATGGATTTTAATACCACCTTCATACCATACATATGTCTAAAACCCCTTGTCAGTATGGAGAACACATGTTGAATCAAAAATGCAACTGATGCTCAAATGCCAACTTCTAAACCTTCCAAAAATAAGAGAAGGCTAGAAAGAGGGCAATAGTTGGTAGCCTTTTGAGCAGGGTCCTACTTAAATGCCGCTACCATCTTGCTCTCCATGAATTGTTACCAATCCTCTTCAATAATGGTGCCAAAACTTCTCGGTTGATCCTCACTCACCATGAAGGGGACGGGTCCAACTTACAGGCAACTAGCCAAGAAAAGTTAGTTTCCTCACTCCAGCTCACACCATTAGCCATTATTTCTCTCTTCCCCCACCCCTCATTTTTTGGGAGGTTTGTTTCTGCAATGCCCTTGGACTTTCCTGAAACACTGCAGATTTTCCAGCACCCTATTTATTTACATAAAAACCCTTCTGTTAGATACAAAAGGAAGCATAAGTTTTATTAGCAACCCACCTGACATGGAAGCATTCCTACATATTGTTTTTATTTGTATTAATGTACCTTAACAAACGCTTCACCCCCACTCACACCCTACAGGCTTGGAGGAAATCAGATAGATTCTTTGCATCACAAGTCCCTTGGGAATATTGTTTAAGAACAAAATACTGGTTTCCTTACCCCTTGAGATCCTGTCGTAGTTCATCAAAGTTTAACTTTCCCCCACCTTGTCGCAAGTTCTCTGAAATGTCATCAACAGTAGTTTTTTTCAATTTAAGTTTAATCATGGCTTTATTGTATCCCTAACGGAGAAAATAAAATAAGAGAAAATAAAACTACTTCTAATGGCATATTTAATTTTGTTTTGCTTGTTGTTTCACGTAAAGAAGATTGCTTGCATTCCTGAATGAAGTCAAACCTCATTTAATATTTTCTGACAAGGACTGGAGGAATCATATAATCATAGGAGTGGAAGGGACCTCGAGACGTCATCTAGTCCAGTCCCCTGCACTCATGACAGGACTAAGTATTATCTTCTAGACCAGGGGTTTTCAAACTTCATTGCACCACGATCCCCTTCTGAAAACAAAAATTATTATACGATTCCAGGAAGGGGGACTGAAGCCTGAGCCTGCCCAAGTCTTGCAGCCCTGGGCGGTGGGTGGGGGGTAAAGCCGAAGCCCAAGGGCTTCAGCCCCAGGCAGGGGGCCAGTAACATGAGCCCTGACACCCAGGGCTGAAAGTGGTGGGGCTTGGGCTTCAGCAAGTCCAAGCCAGCCCAAGCGACCCCATTAAAATGGGGGTGGCAACCCACTTTGGGGTCGCGACCCACAGTTTGAGAACCGCTGTTCTAGACCATCCCTGACAGGTGTTTGTCTAACCCACTCTTAAAAATCTCCAATTATGGAGATTCCACAACCTCCCAAGGCTATTTAGCTTAGTGATTAACTTCCCTGATAGTTAGGAAGTTTTTCAACCTAAACCTCCCTTGCTGCAATTTAAGCCCATTGCTTCTTGTCCTATCATCAGAGGTTAACGAGAACAATCATCCTCCCTCCCTCCTTGTAACAACCTTTGATGTACTTGAAAACTATCATGTTCCCTCTCAGCCTTCTCTTCTCCAGACTAAACAAACACAATTTTTTAAATTTTCCCTCATAGGTCATGTTTTCTAGACCTGTAATCATTTTTGTTCCTCTTCTCTGGACTTTCTCCAATTTGTCCACATCTTTCCTGAAATGTGGTGCCCAGAATTGGACACAATACTCCATCTGAGGACTAATCAGTGCGGAGTAGAGCAGAAGAATTACTTCTTGTGTCTTGCTTACAACACCCCTGCTAATACATCCCAGAATGTTTGCTTTTTTTTTTTGCAACAGTGTTACACTGTTGACTCAAACTTAGCGTGTGATCCAGTATAGCCCCCCATATCCCTTTCTGCAGTACTCCTTCCTAAGCAGTCATTTCCCATTTTGTATGTGCAACTGATTGTTCCTTCCTAAATGGAGTACTTTGCATTTGTCATTATTGAATTTCATCCTATTTACTTCAGACCATTTCTCCAGTTTGTCCAGATCAATTTGAATTTTAATCCTATTCTCCAAAGCACTTGCAACCCCTCCCAGCTTGGTATCGGCCACAAACTTTAGAAGTGCTCTCTCTATGCCATTATCTACATTATTGATGAAAATACTGATCAGAACCGGACCCAGAACTGATCCCTGGCGGGGGCCTCACTTGTTATGCCCTTCCAGATGACTGTGAATCACGGACAAGTACTCTCTGGGAATGGTTTCCCAACCAGTTTTGCACCCACCTTATAGTAGCTCCATCTAGGTTGCATTTCCCTAGTTTGTTTATGTCACGCGAGACAGTATCAAAAGGCTTACTAAAGGCAAAATATATCACATCTACCACTCCTCCACATTCACAGCTTGTTACCTGTCAAAGAAAGCTATTAGGTTGGTTTGACATGATTTGTTCTTGACCAATCCATGCTGACTGTTTACTTATCACCTTATTATCCTCTAAGTGTTTGCAAATTGATTGCTTAATTATTTGTTCCATTATCTTTCTGGGTACTGAAGTTAAACTAACTGGTCTGTAATTCCCCGGATTGTCTTTATTTCACTTTTTATAGATGGGCACCTCTGGAATCTATCCTGTCTTCCATGACTTTTAGAAGATAATAGCTAATGGCTCAGATATCTCCTCAGTCAGCTCCTTGAGTATTCTAGGATGTATTTCATCAGGCCCTCATGGCCTGAATAGACAAGATAACCCAGTAAATCTTATTCATCTCTCATTTCCCTGTTTCTATGAATTATGGTAGGCATACTTGCAACCAGTGGCTAGGATTCCAAAGGAGCCTAAGGGATTCAGATACCCAACTCCCACTGAAGTCAATGGGAGTTGAGCTTTTAACTATGTTAGGCATCTTTGAAAATGGGGGGAGGGATAGCTCAGTAGTTTGAACATTGGCCTGCTAAACTCAGAGTTGTGAGTTCAATCCTTGAGGGGGCCACTTAGGGATCTGGGGCAAAAATCAGTACTTGGTCCTGCTAGTGAAGGCAGGGGACTGGACTCGATGAACTTTCAGGGTCCCTTCCAGTTCTATGAGACAGGCATATCTCTCTCTATATATAAAAAATTCCCACCAAAAGTTCTGGGTGCAAAACAAACATATTATTTAGTTTATTCATTTTGTAAATCACTATCTAATTTTGAAATAAATTCTGGAGATGCAATTTTGTGCAACTTCATTCCAACAACGCAACACTTTTAGTTTTCTCCTTTACTTTAATAATCACATTCAAAACTTTAAAGTATGCTGGCTACAAAATTAGCCACTTTCTATACATGACACAAATAAATAAATCTTGGCCTAGATATAAATCTCTCTCTATATATATGCACACACACACACACACACACACACACACACACACACACACAAAAGTAGGCACATAACTTTAGTAGCCTAAACAGTGGCTGCAATCAGCAACTCCCAATATACAGTAAAAGCTGTTTTATCCGGCATGTTGGGGAAATGAGGGGTGCCGGTAAGTGAAAAATGCCGGTTAACTAAGAGGGAGGGAGTTTGGGTGCGGAAGCGGGACTGGAGCTTAGGGCGCAGGCTCTGGGAGGGAGTTTGGGTGCAGGAGGGGGCTTGGGCAGCAGGTTGGGGCATGTGAAGGTGTGCGGGGTGCTGGATCCTCGGGGCGCTCACCTCAGGCAGCTCCCTGCAAGCAGCGACCTGTCCCGGGTGCTCCTAGGCAGAGGCGCGGTAGGCGGCTCCATGTGCTGCCCCCGCCCCGCTCTGAGGGCTAGCTCCACAGCTCCCATTGGCTGGGAACCATGGCCAATGGGAGCTCGGGGGGCGGCGCTTGCGAGCAGAGGCAGCATGCAGAGCCGCCTGCCGCGACTCAGCCTAGGAGCAACCCTAACCCCCTGCCAGCCCCACGCCAACTGGACAATAAACTGCAATTTCAATGAAGATCAGAAATGCCGGTTTATAGAGCTTTCTGATTGGTGAAGTGCAGAATAAAACAGCTTTTACTGTACATATGAATGTGTGACACCCTGCATGTATGTGCAGTAAAAGATACTGCAAGTCAGAATTCAAAATAATTCAAAATAAAATAAAGTAAGCAAACTAAACCCTGACAGATTTATAGGTTTAGTCTAATCCAGTTCCACATCAGAACTTTTTATCAATGCCGATTCAGCTACTCCGGTATATCACATTCAAGGAGATTGGATTCAACGTCCCAAGTCTCAGGTTACTAGAAACCAACATGAAGTTACAAAATTCATTTTAATTTGTACTTAATTCTGACTGACTTGCCTTTACTGCCCATTGGGTTTTTTGCTTTATTCAGCAGTAGATTGGTTTGACTCAGTGTTGCCCATACAGCAGTTTAGTATTTTATACAGTAAGCCAGGCAGAAGGGAGTCTGGAATCTGGCCAATACAATGTCAGTATTTGTAACAAAACTTTTGTACCTTTTTGATAAGATCGGACAGTTCCATTTCCACTTTCTGCTGGGCCATATCTGATTTGACCTCTGAATAAGTATCATTGATAATGGCCAAAAACATGTTCTGTTTAAAAAATAAATTTAAAAATTCAGGTTAAAAAATACAATTCCAGAGTTTAACAGTATACCTGACCATTACCACTACTATGCCATAGTTATAGCAATCTCACAAGTACTCCACAAAGTCCAGTCTATGGATGCACTTTTTTTTTTTTAATAAAGGGAGGAGTGACCTTAATTAGAAAGTAATATTGAAATGCAAGGTTCTTCACCCACAACAATATTTAACTGAGAATGTAATCAGTAAACAATATGGTTAATTGATTATTACTAATTATTATTCCAATACTTGTGGCAGTTAATAGCATTCTACCTTGCCAGCAGTCTATCTAGGCACTCCGATATCTTCCTGTTACAGTTTGGCACACTTTCGTTGTACTGATGATGGGACCCCAATCCTGCCCATGTCACTTACTTGACCATTCTTTGCTGTGGTAAGACATCTCAGAGGGTAATGTCCCATGAGATGCTAGGTCTCTTCTGTGTTATATGCTCTCCTGTCCCAACTATCCCCTGCTGAGATGGTTTCCAACAGCTGCCCAGATTTTCCCAGAAGGCAGTTATACACGAATTTAGACCGCATGACATATATGCACTACAAACATAGCTGTATTATGGTAAAAGCTTGTGTGTGGACACAACTGTTCTGTTTTAACCAGGTCGGATGACAACTTAACCACCTGATTACAAATGCAGTTATATTTTTAGTATAGAGCAGGTATAAAAAGCCATCCGCTACTATGCACGTATATATTTCCCAAATATGAAGTTTGATAAGACTTTAATTGCTATATAAATGATATCAGAAAATAAAAGTCAACCATTTCAAATTGCTACATGTGTCAAATATTTAATTCATCAGACATACACTAACTACTTGAAAGAAGCCATTACAAAGAGAGTAAATATATGTATCAAAATACCAATAAGGCACATTTATGCCCAATAAGTGTCTTTGCACAAGCCTATAGGATAGGCATTACTAGGACTATTCTGCAATAAGTGTTCTGTTCGCATGCAAAAAGCATATATTTTCATTTTTTTTTTTCTCTCAAAGGAACCTTTAAAAATGTACATCAATATATCACTGTACCACAGCCAAAGGCCAGGACAATTAAAAGGAAAGGCTGGAGTCCCATCCTTGACTTATGCTCATTTTTCCTTCAATTCACAAGTGCATGATTTAAAAATGCTGCTGTTTTTGATACATCTTTCCTAACTTTGTATCACAATGTCAGTGACTGCTCTACAGGAGCTCTCAACACAATTCCATTCAACCCTTATGACAATACCCGAAAATGGTAATGAGCACACAAAATATGGTGTAGTACTGCAAATTCCCTGACAGGCCTTAACATTATAACAAGATAGCAGCCATGGAGTAGGAGGCTCACGCTACTACTTAACATAACAAAAGAAGTAGGCCACACCCATAAGTGATGCTGTTACTTAATCTAATTAAAAGGGCTTTTTCCTCCTGTAAAATACCATCCTCCATTTGTTTAACTTTCTGAGATGTTCCACAATGGATTTCAAACCTGCTTACTGTCCCTCCTAAGTTCAAGTGTGCCATGTTCTGTTTGCTAGCTCACTCTTCCTCAGGCCAGTTACATTTTTAACAAATTTCTTAATCTCATAATAATTATAACAGAATAGATGCACTCAACACCTATCACACACAAACAATGTAACATCCAAAAAGTATATTAGATAAGAGACATCATGAAATAACGAAGGTTGTTTCAGACAATAGTACTTAATTAACCACAGAATCAATGTCAGAAAAATCTTGTCCTATATAATAGGTTATCAGCAGTATACCAAATCACCATGTGGGAGCCCCAGGTTTGGGAAGAACTGAAATTTCCACACCATATTGGTGGTAACATTAGGGTGATGGTTAAGGCTAAGATTTTGTCATGTATATTTTTAGTAAAAGTCAGTGACAGGTCACTGGCAATAATGAAAAATTCACGGAAGCCTGTGACCTGTCACTGACTTTTACTAAAAATATCCATGACAAAATGAGGAGCTTGGGCAGTTGCGGGTGGGCTGGGAGTTCCAGGGTCCCCCTCCGCTTGCGGCTCCGAAGTTTGGAGCTCCGGGGGTCCCCCCCGACACCAGTGGCAGCCGGGAGCTCTAGGGGTCCCCGTGGCCGTCCACAGAGATCCCCCCACCGCCCACGGTGGCCAGGAGCGGCGGGGGTCCCCTCTGCCGCTGGTGGCAGGGGACCCTGAAACTCCCAGCTGAGGCTGGCTGAAGTCATGGAGGGCTTTGGAAGTCACGGAATCCGTGCCTTCCGTGACTAAATAGCAACCTTAGTGATGGTATTTGAAAGCATTAATAACAGTATCTAATGAATGGAAAAGTATATAAAGGTAGTGGGAGTGGCTTTGAAATTGCTCTCATCACCCAATGTGATTGGTCTGTGGATGAAGCATGCCAAGGGAAAATTACTACTCATATTAAAAGATTGGGTTATTTTTAAATCTGGAATAGAATTTTCAAAACCACTGAAGTCCCTAAATCACTTAAGTCCCATTTTCAAAAGTGACTTTGGCATTTAGCAGCTTAAGTTTCACTGAAAGAAAAAAATCAAGGTGACTTTGGCTCCTAAGTCCTATGAAAATTTTTACCTTTGCTCTCTCTCCACAAAGCCTTGTAGATTTTCCTTCTAGGGGCTAGGTTGCTACAAGGGAGCCCCAATTAGCTCTAAAATCATTAACACCCCAGTCAAAACAAGTTAGGTCCCATCTTTTCTCTACATCTTATTCAAGAAAGCGTACCACTGCTGCGTAAATATTTTAAAATATTTTAACATATATAGTGTTGTTGGACACACCCAGCAGTTGGAGGAGGAGATTAGAAAGACACTGACTTTTGGACAAGCTTATTTTCATGATGGACATACCACTATCAAAATTAATGCCTTCAATGTCTCTGCAAATTGCTCCGATCTTGCAAAAATTTGTCTGTCAGACTACCAGCAATTGCACCACAAAGTCAAAGCAACTTTCAATAGGTTGTGAACGGTTCTGATCTCATGAATATTGCATCTAACAATGAAAAATGATTTGTGGGGGATGAGTGTCTCTTTCACTCCCAACCCCTGAATTCATTAAAAGAATGTGATACGTATTCAGTCCAGTAATAACGGGTACTGCACAGACTCACTTAATGGTAGTCTAACGTTTCAATTCCTTCTTCAGATTACAGTAACATCCAGCCCCTGAACATGAGCACTGTTTATCAATAAAGATGCAGTATGTATGGGGGGAGTATTGTAATTCCTCACCATAATGCTATTGATCTACTTGGGAAGAGCTTATATAGCAAGTCACTGGTTAGATTTCAGAAGAAATAAAATATTCTTGAATCAGGAAAACATTTGAAGGGCTGTGGCAGGGGCAGGGAGATGCAATGCAACTTTATTTTGAAAGTGTAGAGATGGGCATCTGTTGAAGGTTAAGTTCCCAGTTGTGTTGTAAGCTTACTGTCACCCAAAAATAATAGGAGTGAGAGATGTAAAGATAAAAGTAACTGAAAACTCAAGTGTGACACCTGCCCCCCTCCATAAACAAAGGCTTACATACCAAAAGAATGAAGAACATAAAGAACACAAAAGTAGTGAAATAAATTGGTCCCAAAATTCTGTTAGCTTCTTCAATCTCTGTAAAGTTAAAGTCTCCCAAAATGATGCGGAACTGAGTAAAGCTTTAAAAACAAAACAAAAACATGTCCAGCTGTTAAAACATTTTTGAATTCTGGCAGCAATTTGTGACATTTCACTCTATTTTGAGCTAAGCATTTTCATTATCGAGTGGGATGGAGGGAAGAGGAAGCGTGGTAGGGGAACTATATTTTTTGAATGATAGTCAGTTGCTGTGCTAATTAAATTTTCATCCCATCACTAATGTCCTCACAGTTGAATAGAGCCTAACTGAACTAAATCCAACCTCTCTTTACACATAAGACATTTTAAAATCACCATTACGCTGTACAACTTGGAATAATTACTGTCTATTAAGCAATGTTTAACTATTAGTTACATGTAGTTATCAGGATGTTCTGCAGTTTTTAGGGTACTATGCAATCACTCAGTAACTAAATGTATGTCACTAGTGCAACGTAAAGTAACAAATGGTCAGTGATAAATTCTCAAAACCCTATGACTTCCACCTATTTGAAAGAGTTGCCCATCTCTTCAGATGTTAAGAAAAAAAAGAAGTCTTTATGTTTAATATAATTTTTGTCAGGACATACTTGCAGTTCTTAGGAAAATGATTGAATTTATTATATGCAATTGTCATATTTTGTATTGTAGAGTGACTTTTTTTCAACAAAAGTATATTGAAACAGTTTTTAGAAAGTTTAACCTACAAGTTTTTAGAAATCCCATATACCTACAAAAACAGTCAGCGCTATAGAATTTTTATATTTATCTGGGAGCTATAATAAAACCTTCTGTCTTCGATGAGGTAGCTGAGGTCATTTGCTGATGTACTGAAGAGCTGTTTTTTATTATTATACTTACACACACTCTTGGAAAGTGCTGAAGTCATCAACTTGAGTGCCAAACACAAGGTAAGCCAGCTGAGCATATGCTAAGAAAATAATGAAAAACATAATAGCAAAGCCAATGACATCTTTGGCACAGCGAGACATGGTGGTGGATAACTGGTTCATTGTTCTGTTGAAGCTGACAAATTTGAAGAGCTGTTAAAAAAAAGGAAATAGATGTAAAAACATGACAGACAACTACTAATGAATGAGCAGCTTTCCAACCTTTCACGTGCAAAGTGTATTCAAATCTGATAGCACTTAACATTGAAGACACAGAAAATCAATCTACTTTTATTTTTAGAACTATCCCTTCTACCAAAGCACTCATACTGTACTAGAAATGAGAGGAAAATTCAGTGAGGGGGAACCAAATTTCCAATCCTGCTTCACTATATGCGCACGCTGGTTTTATTGCAGTGTTGGGCTGCTAATATTAGAACTATTTTGAAGGGTGACAAATATTGAAGCATGCCTTTTTAAGAAACCTCCATACAGGCTTGTTGGGTTTTTTGTTTTCTATTTAAACGCAAAGAAAGAGTCAGGAATTTTCAATTTTTATTTCTTAACAGTCACCATCTCTTGAGCGTAAAAACTGCACATAGTTATGCTTTGTTTTATATTTTATATCATAGTGGTAGAATACACAAGTCACTTGGTAGATTAAGAGTGAATTTGTGTGTTACTTCCTAAAGCATACAGAGGGAATTCTTTCTCCACTGATCTAATGCTAAAATGCCCATTCATTAGATAGCTTCACCAGTTCATTAAACAAAAAAGTTTCCCTCTAGAACTCATTACATCTAGAGGACAGAAAGCAAAGACGGACATGGACAGAAAAAACTATCATGGGAGAGCCATTCAAATGCCAAGATTTGGATTTACCAGAGCACTTTAAATAGTCCCATGTAGTATGCATTTATATCTCAAGGTTCCCTCCTCCACATCAAAATACACTGAGTTACTATCAACTTCATTTCCAGAAATTAATAGATTACTAGAATATTTTGGAAGCATAAAATGAGATCATAGGAGAGCCAGAGGAATTTTTATATACTTTATAACCGACTTCCTGCAAGGTGGTGAAGCTGTAATAGAAGTGTCCTACAGCTAGGGGCAATGGAAATCTGTCAAAATAGGGTCCTCCAAAAACAGTGATTCCCAACCCTTTCATTCTGTTACAGCCCCGTGTAGAAGTTCTGTCTGTTACCAGAGGTATAGAAAGCAATGTTGCAGTGGCAGCACTATACGGTGCCACTGGTGGGAAAGGAAAGCTAGGAACATATAGAGTGGCAGCCCCACATGATCCTTCAGAAATCCCTGTGCCCTCCAGGTTCGAAATCGCTGCTCTAAAATCTAGTTATCTGAAGTGCAGTTCTATTCTGAAAAGTGACTACACATATAGCACCTTCTTACTCAAGAAATCAGCTCTCTTGGCATATTCAGAGTTATAGCGACTAATTTTAAGTAATACAAGTTAAATTGTTACTAGTTTTTACTTCTCTCAGCCCTGCTAAGACTCAGCTGGATTCTATTCTTTCATTCATCAGCAGAACTGTTAACTTTAGTTCTGGTGAGTTGTACATGAACAAACCCACTGAGGGCTGATTGTGACACCTGTGCAACCCTGAGGGCCTGATTCAGCCCAAATAAACTTTATTACTAGCAATTATGTGTGGAAGGAATAACCCAGCATGACTCTCAGATCTTAGGATAAGCTGTCAGGGATGAGAGTTAGGAAAGACCTCTTTTTTCTTGTAAAACAAGCACACATGATGTGAAAATCACTGAAACACATTAAACATGGAACCCCAGGGTGTCAATATTAGAGTCTATCCCCATTTTTAAAAAGTTTCTAGGCCTGTCAGTTGTGAAAATAGTTTCAGCATTAAAAACTGCCAATATTATCTAGCCTTTACCTAGAGAAATTAAAACAGCACAAGCAGAGGTATGAACTTGCTCCATTTTAAAGCTTAGTTATTAAATGGCAACTGGTTCAATGAAGCTAGTCTTCTTATCCTAACATTTCATAGAAATGGTCTGACAGAAAACAGTTTTAAACCAGCTGCCCTAGTTTAAGTCTTTGCTGCTGATGTAATGTCAGTTTTGACTAAATCATAAAAAGCTACAAAAAGGGAAGAAAACAAAACAAAGTGAAAGGTAACAAGGAAGACTCCAGGAAAGCAAAAGTATCATATTTAACACTAATGAGTACGTAGCCTCAACACAGCAGTCATGGAATCCATGTGTTTTAGAAACTATCCATGACTTAACATTATAGGACTTTTGTATATGGGTTGATTGATGAAAGGGCAACAGCTCCACCAGGTTGGGAGAGAACAGGAACTAATTAGGGCTAGTGACTTGTCACTGGATCAAGGAATATATATAATTTACTGTGAGCACTATTAGCATTAGCAATATTCACTGATTCTTTTTTCTAAAATTAGGTTTCAAGATTATAGCCCTGTTTTCACTTGCACATAGCTATGCTTTTGGTCTGAAATTTTCCATGGTTAGCCTCAGCAGAAACGTGAGCAAGCCTGGAATGCATTTGGTTGTTTCCAAGGTGCAGAAACAAATCAAAGATATTTCTTGCAGTTACATTAGTATGTGTGTTAAAGAGCTTCATTCCAATCTGAAGTATTAGGATTTACCTTAATCCAGACAAAAAACACAGTGACAGCAGCAACGTTGTTGAATTGTATTTGCCAGTATGCCAAAGGTTCAAAATTGGGGAAAGCGTTTTGATCTTCCAGCTGCTTCTTCAGTAACATGTCCACTGTTGACCTTCTATACATGTTAATTCCTATAGCTGCTACTGATAGCTGAGTAGAAAAGAAATACATAAACAATAAGAAACACTTGACTGAATAGGTTTTAAATGCCACTACATAAATAGATTGCCACACTGGCCTTTCCAAGAAAAAAAAAAAAAAACAAAAAAAACCCACGATCAGTGCCTACGGACTAGATCCAGCCCACATGACGTTTATTGTGGTCTGCAGGACATTCAGAATCAAAGCTTTCACTTAAAATAAAGTTTCTAGCCCTCCTGTGTGCCAAATACCTTCTAAACATGAGCATAGTTTATAGCCTGGTCTACACTGGGGGGCTGAGGGGTGTCGATGTAAGATACGCAACTTCAGCTACGGGAATAGCGTAGCTGAAGTCGACATATCTTATTTCGACTTACCTCCCGTCCTCATGGCTCGGGATCGACGGCCGCGGCTCCCCCGTCGACTCCGCTACCGCCGCTCGCCCAGGTGGAGTTCCAGAGTCGACGGGAGAGCGTTCAGGGATCGATATATCGCGTCTAGACAAGACGCGATATAGCGATCCCCGATAGATCGATCGCTACCCGCCAATCTGGTGGGTAGTCTGGACGTACCCTAAATCGATGCATTAATGTCTGCCTAATGTCTGATACAATGAATCAGATCAACTACTCTGTCTCTATATTGATCATTTTAGCGGATAGACTGGACAACGGTTTCAGGAGTGAACCCCACTGGGATTGGAAAATGGGAGTTGCTGGAGGGAAGGAAATATAGAGAAGGGAAAAGAACAGAGGAGATTCACAAAGACCAGGGAGAGAAAGAAGAGGAAGAGAAATTAAGGGCAGGAATAACGGTGGCCTAAAGAGGGAGCAAATTTTCTGAGTGATGAAGTGCCAATAATGCACAGAACAAATAATGACTAACTACATGTTTAGCTATTACCATGATGGTCAACTTCCACCCTTGATCATCATCAAAATCTTTTAATGACATCAGTGAACACGGCACTGTGCATTCTGGGAGCATATAGTCCTGAATTTGTACTGGCCCATGGACCATAATTACACATAGAATTCAGCCCTCTCCCCTGCATGAGCTAGAGAACACTGAAACACAGTCTAGAATAAAAATGAAGAAGCTGCTGGGTCCTGGTACCATGCTCATTTCAATCGTTACATTATTGGCAAATGTTTTTGTATAAAGCAAAGTTGGCAAAACCCCAGCACAGTGGTCTACATCATGGATTACACAGGAGCCTGAAGTTCAAAACTAAATTTTTCACCCCATACAAAGAGAACATTCTGTCTACTTTATCAGGAAGCCAAACTTGACATGTACTATATGGAAATCATGCTGGTGCAGGCTGTGCTGGACAATCAATTACACACTCTGGCACTTGGGTCTGGTTGGCAAGTAGCAAGCAATGTCATTCAAAACTTGTTATTAGCTCGCTAAATATCGGAATAAAAACACTAAGATTTGTTAGTATTACTTTGCAAATATACTCAGAGACACCCACACCCTCTCTCAAAGGGCCCAAAAGTGTTGGCTTTAAAGCAGAGGATGTTGTCACTGGAATGGCACTCAAAAATCATTGCATCAGCTGGTATTTGATGTCCGGAAGAATGGGAGAGCCACGGTAAAGCAGAATTTGTTATAGTTTCCTCTCCTCATGGCTGTCCCTGCAGCTTCAAGAATCATTGGAAGAAAATTATTTCAAAATAGCTTTGTACAGAGGGAAAGAGGTTAAAAACCTGAGAGATGCTAAAAATCCCTCTGTACACCGTAGAATCCTTTCAGATCCTCGCCTAAAGATACCACTGAATAGGAGAATCAAGGAAATTCAGCAAAATATACATAATCATCTAAATTGTGATACCCTTTCTCACACTGAATAGTACCTTCTGCCGTGAGTAATCTCACTGAAATCATGTCATTAGAATGTGGTTACTATCCCCTTCAGCACACATTTGTCCCCTATACCCATGCTACTAGTACTGAGTGCACAGAACACTTCCAGAAAACCCCCTCAAAGAAAGCAGTACTAGAATATCATAAAGATTCATATCCAAAAGCATTACTCACCACAATGATGAGGATATCGAGACAATTCCAGAGACTCCTGAAGTAATGCAGTTTATGGATGCGAATTTCCAAGATCTCTTCTACAATATAATAAAGGGTGAATAGACAAAAGGCTATTTCGCAGGCTGCCAGGAAGAAATCAAAAGTAGAAATGTAGTGGATAAGCTTCACTGGCTGAAACTGCCAAGATGTAATGAGGCCTCCAGTTGCTGGAAACTCCACTAATAACCTGCATTTAAAAAAAGAAAACAAAAATAATATGTTTGAGACCAGACCCTGAAAATTACTTCAGCAGCATAAGCCTGGACTTTTAAAATTTGTCAGCAGGAAGTTTTACAAAAATCTAACAGTAGTAGAAAAACATTTTCATGGGTTTTAATTTTTAAATTTTTTTAGAGCTAAAATTAATAAGGATGGAAATTGTTTGACTTAGAAATTCCTATATGGTAACATTTTAAAGTATGTGCACAATTTTGCACTCAGGTGACACACACAAGACGACGTATAAGGCAAGATTGTATGTACACAAATCCCTAATTTGCACATAGATATCTTCTGTTGCACTCACACTTTAAACTTTGGTCCCTACTGTCTGCAACCTGAGTACCAGGAGATGAAGTTGGTCTGTCTAATTTCACTTTCCAGGTTAAATGTAATACAAAAAACCTCAACCAGCAATTTTAAAAAATGTTGGCCTTTTCATAATTGTAGGTGCTGTTAATAATACATGTAAGGATTTTTTTGTGTGCAACTATTTTAAGACTCAGCACTGTCCCTTTGGAACAGAGTCACTGATTTCAGATCGTTTTGGTAACTGCATTTATAAATATAATTTAAAGCAAATATTGGGATTTTTTTAAAGTCATGGAAAAATCCTGATTTTTACAAAGCATAGTTATGTAGTACATCTTTCAGAATATAAACTTCCCATTCCATGTAGCTACATGGTTCCTTAACTCATTAGGATAAATCATCCTCAACATCAAAAAGATGCTCTCATAATCTGACTCAGGCTATACTGCCTTCAGCTAATCTTTTTCAAATGTACAAAGTGTTTCTATATTTGGTAGTGATAGTGGACAGAAATACCAAACACAATGAGAAATTCATACTTTCTTTTCAAACAGGAGTTACTTGGGAAAAAAAACCTTAAAAAAAAAACACCCACACATTTGACACTTCAAAATTGTCAGTTAGAAGGAAGTAGTACACAAGAGAAAAGTGGCTAGGCTCTGTGGACGTGCTGTACAGGATACTCAGGTGTCTTTTCTAGTGACTCCCCGAGGGGAATAGATGCTAAACAACTCCAAGGACTATCCAAATGTAAGCATTTGGGATGAAAATCATCAGCAATACAAATAACTCTTCCTTTTGCTGAAACGTTCCAAGAGGCTCTCACTTCACCTACATAATAAGATTCAGTGCATATTGATCAATTCCCATGATACAAAATAAAGCAGATCCCATATCTACTGTTTGTGCAATGTCATTTGAGAGAACATACATGCTATCCAAAGTTTTATAAATACCTGACAATACAGAATAGATTGATGTTCGCATTGTACACAGAGAAATCAATAAAGGCTGCTCTGGTCCCTCTATCCAGCCACAAGTGTTTCTTAAGGTTAGCAATCTGTGCGGCTGTCTCCTCTCTGCTTCGTGACAGATCCTGATAATAACCAGCCCCACTGTATGAGGCAATCAACCCCCAGTGGCTGCTCCCATTCAAATCTTGTTCATTGGTGTAAGTCCAACTAGTTTAAGACAGCAAGAGAAGAATACATTAATTACTCTTTTCATATGTAACAGCATATATACAAAAGCTTGATCACGTAAATTATAGCAATTGGGATTTTTTTTTAAAAGAGATATTAATAAGAAAGTTGTGGTATCTGTAACCTGGAAAGAAGCACTAGAGGGTCTCTTGATATTAACAGACAAAATTAATAATAAAGATAGATAATGACAAGTCACAGTAAATTAACTATGTCTTGACAACAGAATACTCTCAATTGGCACAGGGAGTTGTATTCTCTTAGTGAAACGAAAAGCAGCATTTTCATATAATAATTTACAAACACCACTGTGAGGGAGACAAGTAGTATTTCCACTTTGTGCATGGGGAAGACAATTTAACCAAAGACTCACAGTGAGTAAGCAGTAAAATCCAGAATTAGAAGTCGAGACTTCTGGCTTCAACTGTCATGCTTCGATCACGTTGCATTTCTAGGCAATGGAAATACCTGTTTGTAGCAGACTTGGATGTACCTAAACCAGTAAGGCCAAGAACAGAGTCTTCTACAGAACCAATAGACTGATTTCATACAGGTGGAAGAAACTAATTTAGAGTTGACAACTGTTTTAGATTTAACTGTAAAGGAAGAGTTTACATGCAGAACATGCAATAATTAAGATGTTGCTTTTGGCAGGTACCAGATATCATTGGAGAATCAGCTAAAAATGCCCATAGAATTGCAGAACACACACTTGGCTATGTGGATGCGAGAGAAATACATACGCTGTTCCATTCCGGAGCCCAAAAGGAGCAGTATCTTCATTAGCAACAGAATAAACGTCATAGCATTCTTTAATTTCATCTTTTAAATCCTCAGGTATTGAGCATGACCCATTTCTCACTTTCACTTGCCGAACACGAGGCACCCCCAAAAGCAGATTTTCGTAATAAATGAAACTTTTGTTTTCTGCCACGGTTTTATTGTTGTACCACATCTCCCAGTACAGACCATCCAGCAAAGGGCCTTCTGTGAACTGAGGAGGAAGAAAGAATGTTAGGGATGCTAAGTTCATTCAGAGCCAACACTCAGTATTTTTATACACCTCCATTCCTGCCAAGGATGTGTTTTATATTGCGATTGTTCGTTTTTGTCTATTAACAGAAAAAATTCTTGCTACATAAAGTTACTTAGCAAAAAGTCCTCTTAGCTAACTAAGTGTTGATGGGTTCCAAGGGAATTTCCCCAACCCACCATGATCAGAAGTATGATAACTATGCTACGTTCACTGGGCAAAGGATTAAAGAGAGGAAGAATGAACGATTCTGAGTTTTTAGAAATGGAGCGATCCTCTGTGGCCATGTCTGCACTAGGGAAAACATTCCCACTAAAGCTACCATGAATTCAGCTACATGCAGCTCTCTTCTTCACTCATATTTATGCTCTTTGCAGTTGAGAGTCATTAAAGCACTGTTCTGCATGTTTGATACAAAAATCTATGTGGCTGCTTGAGTTACAAAAATAAGAGATATGAAACTTAAAATATATCAAAGTGGCTTATGAAAAATGATTAGTAGGCTTAAATAGGTAAAATTTCCAAAAGTGCCCAAATGACTTAGGAGCTCGTCTTTTTTCAAAACTGACTTTGGCACTTAGGCGCCTAAGAGCCTTTAAAAGTCAATGGAACTTAGGCGCTTAAGTGCAAAAGTCATTTTAAAATTTTTTACTCAGTCTACAGACTAGTGTGTTTTCTGGAAGATGGGAGGAATACAAAATAATTTTGATATATTGAAATATTCTAATTATTTTTAGTACATTAACTGCTCCTGAATACACAGTGCAAGAATTAGTACATAGGGTTGCTATGTGTCGTGCTTGGGCAGACTGCTACAGCCACACCCTGTCGATGCAAGACTACTGCACCGGCACATTGCAGGACTAGGACTGATAATGGCTCAGAAGGAGTGAAAGGTCAATGATCAGCAAACAAAGGCCCAAATGTCACACAGAATTATGCATGTAGTTAGCCTGAAATGCAAGTAGTACAGTAGAACCTCAGAGTTACGAACATTGTGGGAATGGAGGTTGTTCGTAACTCTGAACAAAACGTTATGGTTGTTCTTTCAAAAGTTTACAACTGAACATTGACTTAATACAGCTTTAAAACATTATTATGCAGAAGAAAAATGCTTTTAACATCTTAATTTAAATGAAACAAGCACAGAAACAATTTCCTTATCCTGTCAAATCTTTTTTAAACTTTCTTTTTTTTAGTAGTTTACATTTCACACGGTACTGTACTGTATTTGTTTTTTTCTCTTTTTTTTGTCGCTGCTGTTGCCTGATTGTGTACTTCTGGTTCCGAATGAGGTGTGTGGTTGACCAGTCAGTTCATAACTCTGAGGTTCTATTGTACCAATGAAATCAACAGGACTCCTAATAACAACACTTGATGTAACACACATCAGCAACTCTACAGGTGTGTCACGTCTTAGGTCAGTAATGTCCAGACCTGATAAGTAACTGTATTAGTATATCAGAACCAAATATATTCTCTCTCGGGACCTGAACTAAGATTTAAATCCAGGTTCTAGAAGTGAATCTAGCAAGTGTTCATCTATTGTGACATCTAGATTCCTAAATTCAACACTTGTAATGGATTGCATTTAGTAACTGTGGCCTTGTCTACACTACAAAGATTTGCTGGTGTAGTATACCAACAAACCCTCCTAGTGTAGATGCAGCTTATAGTGACACAAGAGTGTTTTTACTCATATAGCTTATTCCAGTTTGCTGAACAAAATAAGCTTCAGTAGCAAAGCACTTAATTGCACTCTGTGTATACTGTGTCTACACTAGAGCTTTTGCCAGGATAAAACTGTAGTTACAAACAAAAAAAATTATTACATCCCCAGGCAACATTGCTGTACAGTACTGGCAAAAGTGTAGACCAGACCTAAGAGCATTTGTTGATTACGATGGCGCATTTAAGAGATATTTACAGATTAAAGCTGAGAGTCCAGAGGGGGAAAAATAATGAATTTATAGTGACAAGAAGATAATTTTTTTCCCTTCACCTTCCAGAAGTCCTCCATGGTGGATAAGGTTTTGAAATTGGTTTTCTCCATTTTCGATAAAGGCGTTTCCAGGAAGAGCTGTGACATTACCCTAGTGTAATAGTACATACTGGAACTCACCATCCCATAAGTCACTGCAGGAGACATTTTTTGGTAGGGAGGAGAAAAAGAGGAAACCACGTTTAAAATGCTTATTTCAAAAACATCCAAATGTATTTTACACAGAAATGTTAACATTTCTAAATAGGAGAAAACATAAGGCAAGCTTTTCCCTATCACCAAGCCCCCAATAATCACCATTAATCACTCCAACGTGATTTTATGCTATGTTTACGCAGCAATTAAAAACCCGTGGCTGGCTGTGCCAGCTGAATTGGGCTCATGGGGCTAGGGCTAAGGGGCGATTTAACTGAGGTGTAGACATTGGGGCTCAGGCTGGAGCCCCGACTCTAGGACCCTGAGAGGTGGGAGAGTCCCAGAGCTCGGGCTGCAATCCAAGCCAGCTAGCACGGGCCAGTTGCAGGTGGCTAACTGCAGTGTAGACCTACCCTTAGTGTAAAAGGAATACAGAATAGACACGTCAATCAGCTTTAAAATACTCAATGTTAAAACTCCACTTTCTTGAGTTAGCTTATTATTTATAATTATAAGTATTTATTATTAAACTTCTAAAATAATAATTGGTAAGGAAAGGGATATGTGCAGTAACATTAAAAGATCTTTTAATTAGAAAACCCTGAATACGGATTTAGTTTTTGCTCCTATTGGACCAAGTCCTTGGCTGAGAACCATATAGCACAAGTTATAGTGGGATGGAAAGATGACTTTGGTTTCTTTGATCCTTGGGTCATGGAATGCAGGACCAATCCCTAGTCAAAAGTTAGAGCAGCCCACTGCAGGGATGGAAGTGGCACAGGATTCTCTAAATCAGGCCTACACCACTAGAATAATCTCCTTTGAACCAGGCTAATCCTTCAAATGCTGGATATGCTAGCTCAGTCAGATTCTGCTACTAGCATAGCACAGAACAGCTGAAAGACTGCCACATTTCTAAAGCAATTGCAGGAGTTGTGTTCCATCACCTTCGAACATTTGACATTTCCCTGTAGTAAGGCTGTGCTGTGGCTCCTGCCCATTGCATTTCTCCCATCACAGAGTGATACCAATGTGACCCCTAGTCAGTTTTATCCTCTACTTCTACAAGCCATACTGGAGTTGCTAAGTGTAGTAGTAGTAGCAGATGCAGTGTTCTCTAACACTGCAGACTATTCACAGAGGAGGCAATGGTCACTGGCTACTCGTAGACATACTGCTTCCTCTATGCACCATTAGGAACGGACATTGAAAATGACCAAATTCCTGATTCAACAATGTATTTAAGCATTTAAGTAATCCCATCCCTATGCAGCAAAGCACTTGAGCACATGCTTACTCATGCAGTTATAGGCTTTGCTGCATAGGGATAGGATTACTCATACACAAAGTTAAGCACAGTTAAATGCACCGCTGCATCAGGGCCTAAGAGTGCATCCCTTGCTTCTCCTCACTCCTTTAAAATAGGGCCACGTGCACAAGCAGCAGCATAGGTGCCATTCTGGAGGGATGAGGCAGGTGGAAGGGTGAGGCAAGGAAGGCCCAAAACCCCCAGAAAAGCTCAAATGAGGAGAAGACAGAGGAAAGGAACAGGATATCTAATAGCAGGGCATATCAGGAAAGGTAAGATTTGGCCCCTCGCGTATAATACAATAGCATCTTCCCAGTTGGAGTGAACAGGGCACAGCCACCAGAAAAGACTGACACAACAGAGAATTAGGCCCCCAACTTAAAGACTGCATCAACACTACAACTATAAACATAAGGCCATTGCGAGATCCAGTTATAGCATAGTTAAAGTTAATGGGTGGACAGTACCTAACCCGGTTACAGGGACACTGTTAAAACCCTGGAAAGTCGAATACCACAGCCCATTTTGAGGGATGGAATTAGGTCCAGGCTTTATACCAATTTTTAACCTTGTTGTGGTGACAGAGTCCTTTGACTACTATATAGTATAAACAGAGTTAAGAAAAGTTAAACTCCCCTATAAATAAGACTATTTATTTTCTTTAAATAAAGAACAAGAACTATTTCTTCAAGCTTTTCTTCTATGTCGTACGGTGAGTGGTGAGTGGATGCAGGACACTGACCTTCAGTCAATTTCTTAATTTAAAAATACTAGTACATATGAAATTCTCTCTCTTTCTTTTCTTGTACTGAAAAATGACCATCCAAATTATGCCAAACAATAACCGCAGGACATACTGAATGAACTGTGAAAACTCAAGAGCAAACTGCTTGGGGGGGGGAGGGGGAGAGAGACAAATATGTTTAAAATGCCTTTTTAACTGAAACAAAGGGCTATACTAATTTTCAAAATACTGTAGTTCCCCTCTCCTCCATTAAAAAAACAATTTGAAAGGAAAATTGTGCATGAAACCTTTGTAGTTAAATGGTCTGCAGGCAAAAACATTTTATGCGAGTTTGCATCAAGTTATTCAGCTGATGGATCTGTTAACATTTATATCTTCTAGCAGTGCTAAAATTCTACAGGGAAATAAACTGTAGATCTACATCAAGGCCTTGTATACCCTGGCTTCTCTCTTTTTTTTTTTTTTTTTTATTAAATCTCTCACTGTTGCATTTCCATTGGTGCTAGTATTGAAAGTCCATTGGGGTTTTTACCACTGTATCATCTAGACTAGTTCTGAGTAGGGTTAGATGACACAGTGATACAAATGCTGGTACCACGTTTACACTACTTCACCTGACATGCTAATGGTATGGTACTACTGGTACTAAAAATTTAAGGAAAATACCAGAGTAGATAAAGAAGTCATACTTGGTCTCAAAGCTACAACTTTATACTTTAGTTTAAAATTTTCATTGGCATTTTATTTGAGGCACTGAAAATATTTAATTGTGGATTTATTGCCAGTGCTAAAAATAAAGAGCATAAAAAATATGCCAGCTTTCCGGAATGATATTAACCAGCAGCAAGTAATTGTTTTGCTAGGCAAGTAAAAGATTTGTTTTATCACCACCACGAGGAAAGTCGGTGAATAGATTTTATGTTTAGACTGGCAAATTTTCATGATTGTTTTGCAAGGCTGAAGTCTGGAGCAGAACAAGGACACCCCCCCCCCCCCCCGTTTCCCTGCATTATGTTTGAACCACTAAACCATATAAAAAAAACAAGTATCTGTTTTAGCCATTGCACATGGCATATTTGAATGAGCTACTTTGTGTGTAACAGTATTAAAAATGAAACTCTAAAAAGATTATTTTTGGAGAGATTTTATTTAAAAAAAAATTATATTCAGAACCTCTAATAATTCCAAGCACTATGTAATACCATACTTATATTATTTCCTACAACCTTGGTCAGCTGCCTAAAATCCTTTAAAAAGTTATTTTGCCTCAATAACTAAGAGGAATCTGTACTTGAGTTTATTCTACAAACTAGATCATGGTGTATTAATAAAAACCTAAAATACTTCTGTTAAAAGTTAAAAAAAAAATCTTTAACATTTTCAGTGTTTAGATAAAGGAATGTTTTTTACTTCTGATGCTTCCATTGTAAAAGCACAATATGCTAACAGCACAAACTCTAATGTAGAAGACCTCCCAGTATGTATTCTGAATATGGTTCTAGGGTTCTAAAATATCCTACATTGCACACACAAAAAGTATTCATTAATCTTCCCCCCCCAAGGGATAACCACTAAAATGAACTAAGATTCTCTCTGTGTGGGTGTGATATATTATGTGTAGTGTTGTTATAGCCATGTGTGATGAAGAGGGAATTTCTCATAGCACTTTGGATGCTGCATGTTTAACCAGGTGGTGGGGAAAGGGTGATTACTATTTGCAGAGATCCCAGCGTCACTGTCGCCTAGCTGCCTGCCCCTCTCCCCCCCCCCCTCCAAAAACCCAGAAGACAGTGCGTGGACATCTGGGTGTCTAGCAAATAATGAACCTGGACTGCTGTCCCCCCCTTGCAGGAAGCCAGCCAGTTCAGACCAGCTGGAAAACAAAGAGCTAAGGTGTATGGTCAGGTGACGATGTCTGCCTGGTAAGAGGAACAAAGGATTGAAGAAGAGCAGGTTGGGTTATTTAAGTGTGGTCTGCTGGAAGTAGGGGCACTTGTGGACTGGGGGCTGGAAGAGGGCCCTGGGCTCTAGTCAGACTCAGTTGGACTTGGCTGCAACTTTTCCACTCTCTATGCTAACTGAAGAACTGCTTATGCGGTATTCCAGAAATTTAACAAATCCTTCCGTTTTACAGTGCTGTCTGAGAGTCACTCTAGACTAAAGAGGTCGGGATTGCATTTCTCCCTTTGGTTGTGCAAGTCTGCCCCAGGGTCCAGTTCAAGTGGATCCACTGAGGGGAGCTCTCAGAGTGAGGCAGGCATGCTGAACGCTCAGAAGTGCGGTCCTAGGAGGCACTGAAGCCAAGGGGCTTACCCCAGTGAGAGTGTAACCCAAAGGGGGGGTTAACACTCTAAAGGGGCCCTCCCTGGTACTGATACAGAGCCGTGCGAAAGCACCGGACCTGTGGTAACTGTGACACCATGTTGGTTCCAGACAAGAGAGACAATGTGGGTGAGGTAACATCGTTTACTGCAACAACTTCTGTTGGTGAGAGAAGTTTTCAAGTTTACACACAGCTGAAGAGGACCTGAAGAGCAGCTTTTTGTAAGCTCAAAAGCTTGTCTCTCTCACCAACAGAAATTGGCTCAATAAAAGATATTACCTCACCCACCTTGTCCATCGTGTATTAGAAATTCCAATATCTGCCTCTTTGGATTTCTTTACCTTTACTTTTATGTAAAAGTAAAGGTAAACTTCCCTATAAATAAGACTGATATCTGAGCATCTACTCACTATCTTGTGCCAATGTTTAGTACCACATACTTTACCCAAGATTTACGTCTGTGTATTAGCATGCATGAGGCTGCAAGCCTGTTTAGGACACTCAATATTATGTGCACATGGAGAGAGAGTCAAAAAATGTTAAAGAGGCTACCACCGCCAGTCTTTCAACCACTACAGGAACTTTTACGCTTAAGGATATCTGGTGTTGTCTTAATTGATAAAAATCAGACCTTTTCAGACACTTTCTAAATTTTAATTTTTGACTGTGATCAATAGCTCATGCCTTTCACTATTCGATGACGTCAGATACAGAGGATTTGTGCAATGCACCAGCTTTTAAACAGTCCCTTGGAGGAACCCTCTCAGCATGCCAGAACCTGAAAAGGGCCCCATTTCTTCCACAAGGGTAGGCCACATGGCCTCAATGCCTTTAGGACTGAGGGAAGGTTAACACTTAAAACACTGCATGGGCACAGCTGTACTGATGCAGCTGCGCCGTTGTAGCACTTTAATGAAGACCCTGTAGGAAGGAGTAGAGCGTTCACCCATCAGCACAGTTAATCCACCTCTACAAGACGTGGTAGCTATGTCGGTGGAGGAAGCTCTCCCGCGACACTGGCACTTAGGTTGGTATAACGACATCACTCAGGGGTGTGGATTTTTCAGACCCCTGAGTGATGTAGTTATACCAAAGTAATTATGTAGTGTAGACCTGCCCTGAGCCTCCAGAACTCCTATTTCACACCATGAGACCCCTCTTCGCAGACTTTTTGCCCTCTTCAGGGATCAATACTCCTCAGCAAGTATTTTCAGGGACACCAGAGTAGGGTTTATCAGTCAACTGAAATTCACCAGTGGAAAATCTTTTGTTAGCACAGAGAGGCAATGGTTAAGACATAATCCATACTGGCCAAACCAGGGTTCTTGTGAACCATGCTATTGTCTGCTTCTATCCCTGTCTCAATCCCAGAGAGCTGGTCTTTCTCTCCCAAAGGCCTGCTCCTACCCTAACTTCCTGTCATCTTTTGGTCCATTGTCGTCCTCCTGCAGACGCAGGCTGAGTTCACATGTTCTGCCCAATAGAGTTTCCTGTAGATAGGTGGCAACTGTTCAGTCCTTGAGGTTCCCATTGTCTTTCTGGATCCTCCATTCATATGGGTCAGTTTCAGCCAGTCCTTTAAGGATGCATTCATGTCAGCCCAGTTACATGACCTAATGCCCCATGTCTCCTGTTCTGTCTCAAGAGAAACTTTTTAACCCTTTCATTCCATGTAGCAATACAAAACAGAGGCACACACAGGAATGATAACTATTACCAAAGTTCCCACTTTTTAAAAGGAAGGTATTATTATTCTCTTTTGAAGGTGGGAAAATTGAGGCAAATGGTTTGAAATTATTTTTTCCAAGCTCACACAAGAAGCCAATGGCAGAATTAGAAACAGAATCCAAGTATCCTAAATACCAGCCTCGTGGCCTAATCACTAGACAACACTCCTACAATCCTGGGGTAAAAACCCTCACTGTTCACTCTTGGGTCACACAGAACAGACAATTAGTATAGAAATTTGAAAATTAATGGAAAATGGTACTTACAGACACACAAGACCACAAGGAAAATCACATATGTGATTAGTTCTCGTAAAACACTTTTCAGGTATCTCTCTCTGCTAGTGTTTTCTTCCATCAATCTTGTACCCCACAGACCTTTAAAAAGAAATATTTACATAAATGCACATAAGGCATCACATATTAGCCACATTACCGATATAATTGAGGCAAAGTGTGCATAAGTTTTGTCGTGACACAAACCATGACACAATTATTGCTGCATATTCTTCTATAAGACTTTAAACTGGAGAAATGTGGGCTTGGCAGATACATAAGTGGATACATAACTGGTTAAACAACAGCAAATAAAGAGTAACTATTAATGTCAGATTGGAAGGAGGTCTCAAGTGGGGTTCCACAGGGATCTGATTTTCTGGACCCAGTTAATTTAACATCTTTATTAATTACCTGGATATTGGAATACTGATCAAATGTGCAGATAACACAAAGCTAGGGGGATTGCAAACACTTTTGAAGGATATAACTCAATTTCAAAGGGATCTTGATAAATTGGAGAACTGGGCTATAGACAACAAAATAAAATTAAACAAAGACAAATGTAAGATGCTACACTTAGGGAAGAAAAGTCAAATGCACAAGTAGAAATTGGATAACTGGCTTGGCAGCAGTTGAGAAGGATCTGGGAGTTGTGGTGGATCACAAACTCAACGTGAGTCAACAATGCAATGCTGTTGCAAAAAAACAAAAAAAACAACGCAAATGCAGTTTTGGGCTGCATTAACAGAGGTATAGCTTGCAAGTCATGGGAGGTGATAGTACCACTCTACTTGGCACTGATCAGGCCTCAGCTGGCGTACTGTGTCCAATTTTGGTCACTGCTGTATAGAAAGGATGTAGAGAAACTGGTAAGGGGGTATGTGAAGGAAAAAGTTTGGGGACCCCTGCAGTAGAGGCTTTAATAAGGCTTTCTATATTTCTTATTTTTCAGTGCAAGAAGGAACTATAGTTAGGGCATCTATTAATGTTTTAAACACTGTTGTTCCACTTTTCCAGAGCCAAAAATCTTCCCCATATCTACAGTTTCCATGGGAATCTGGGCATTTGTACTAGCTGAAGAATCTAGGTCCAATATTGGGTTTATGACACTAGCTTGCTTAAGAAGCTTTAGCATTCAATGCAAGAGCCCCTAACTGAGGGCTAGTCTACATGGCAGCACTTTAACGTGGCTTGTGTGGTCGCGGCAGAAAAGCCACCTCCATGAGGGGCGTAGCTCCCAGCGCTGGTGCACTGTCTACACGGGCGCTTCACAGTGCTGAAATTTGCTGCGCTTGGGGGGGGGTGTTTTTTCCACACCCCGAGTGAGAAAGTTGCAGCGCTGTAAATTGCCAGTGTAGACAAGCCCTCAGCCTTGCTATACTCTCCCGAAGGGGATCAGAAAACAAAGGAAATTAAAAAAAAAAGTGTCACCAAAAGGTCAATTGTTAAATGTTATCAGGACAGAATGTATTAGCAATCATCATATTAACAACAGGAAAGTAATAAGGAACAGAGAGAAGCTTGGAACAGCTGCTGATGTTCAATTCAGCATTGCTACCTCCAGCCAACTGTTGTTTAACTGAAAAGCAAGCCAAAATGACCTAAGTTTAAAGGAGGACAGAGAGAAAAAGATGGGGGGAAAAAACAACCCAATTTGTTCCTGCAAAGCCAAACAGTCATCATTCTCAGTTTTCAGGTATTTTAAGTAACCAGCCTTAATAATTCCCTTTAGCTCACTAGTGGATGGAAATAAAATTATCTGAAAATCTCTGAGAAAAAAAGTTTTATATTCGAGATATCACAGTAATTTGGAGTCAAATTTAACAGCAACAATGGAAAATTAAAACAAAGGTAAACTGGATTATGAAGCAAAAATTTAATCCCAGCTGTTGCAAAGAGTAAAATCTGAATGATCCAGCTGTTGAAAAGGAGCTTCACCCAGCGAAGAGAAAGATGATAAAAACTACAATCTTCCATCTGCATGCAATGTTAAGGTTCATTCCACAAGCATTAGCAGAGCAAATATTTTTAGAAACCATTAAAGCACACCAATTCAAGACATTACCTAGCCACAAAGCCAAATAGGAAAAGACATTTCAGCACAGTGAGTAATAACTTTAGCATAAGCTTTCCTCTCAGTTTTCAGTCTTTAACAACCCTTCATTAATATACATTAATAAAAAGGTGGAATTAGTTCTACCACAAGGAAACTAGGTTTTTGGTTTTGTTTTTTACTTTGTTCTTCAAAGCCAAAGCTGAAAAATTTACAGATAAGTGCTGCTGCAGTTTACCATATAAAACGCCCAAGAATGCCAAGTACTAGTTGTCAGTACATTAGTCACCAATAAGAAATGTAGCAAGCAAAATATTTGCTAACTGAAATTCTGTCATATTAGAGAAATATTGTAAATCAGCACGGAGCGGAAAATTACAGCTTTGAAAAATCCAGCTCATGGAGTAGGCTCACCAATAAAGTAAATCCAGATTCTATTGGCCATTATATTTCTTTTAGTGCCTGAGATTTTAGGACTGATGTCGCCACTTTACCATTTTACTAGTATATTATTCTAGATCAGAGTTTCTTAACCTTTTTGTGCTGGCGACCCACTTTGGGCTTACAAAAAAAATGTGACCACCCCCACCAGAAAAAATTGCACCCCCCTACCTTATGCTCAGGGCTAAAACATGTACATTAATTTTGCAGGGCCCCTGGTGACACAGAGCCCCAGACAATTGCCCTGCTGCCTACCCCCTAACGCTGGCCCAGTTTGCGACCCCCCTAAACTTGTCCCACGACCACCCCCAGGTTTAGAAACATTATTCTAGATAATCAAGAACACTGCAGGTTCAGGGAGTCAATGTAAAGATTTGACTGGAATCATCTCTGGACCATCAAAATTATCTCAATTCTAGCTATAATTTACCATTTTCAGCATCCCATTACTGACATATAAAGTCATTCATGAACTTTTGATCCATGCTGAAGTGAGCTACCATTCACTTCATCAAATTTTTATCAAATCCATAAACTAACACTTCTCCTTCATTTGCCTGCAAGGCATATCCATAGATTACAAGAATTCAGATGAGGTGTCACGTTGTGGTGATTAAAGGGAACTACCAAACAAAGGAAACTTCATCTCATATTAAAAATCTGTGCACAGAGTAAATTGAATTTGTTTGAGACACACAGGTTTTGCTGTATTTCCTTTTATTTTTAAATAGCTTGTATATATTTGGATTTATAAACAAAAAGGTACCTCCAAAGCTGTAAGCACCCTTAAGTTGTTTAAAAACACAATTAAAAAACCAAAACAAGCCAAAAGCAACTCATAATATATAGCAGCAAACAGTTAAGCTATACAGAAAATCAGAAACATAAAACCTCACCCTCCCTAAATTTGCCATCCTCAAGCAACATCTCCTCCTCACAAAGCAAACATAAAAGAGGAATCTTATACATGTCCTGAAGTTCACATTGCTTAGTGAAGCATCAACTTCATGACTACTATGACCCAATAAGTGCCAAATGTAGCAGCCTTCTTGTTTAAAAATAACAATTAAGAATATTAAATTCAAATAAGAAAAACATTAAAGGAAAACGCTAGGTAGATGAATTTAGTATTCATGAAAGCGACAGAAAAACAGCAATGACTGAAGCAAGGCCTAGCACAGAAGAGGAAGATTGTGATCTTCCTGACCTGGCTCTACAAATATACCTCAGTCCTAACCAGCAAAATATCTCCTTACTCAATATTGGCCCTCTCTGTAACAGACAACTGCAGTCATGCAAAGATCATGTGACGGGTTGTAATACAAAGAGCAGGATAAATTCAAAGTACTTTGTTTTGACCCAACTTGGAATTTGGAATGCAAGTCACCAGAGATGAAAAGCTACTGCACTTACCCCCTCTGCCAATATATTGGTATACCAATAATTTCTACCTATATTTCCAAGTGCACTGGCATACTCTGTGTATGCCTCTATGAATAATTTGTCTAAACAAATCCTGTTTAACCAACATAAAATTACTCAAGATAGTTCAACTCTAAGCTGACTGTGAAGAATTACAAAGGGATATCACTAAATTGGGTGAGTGGGCAATAAAAAGGAAGATGAAATTCAATGCTAATAAGTAATGCACATTGGAAAAAATAATCCCAATCATACATACAATGATGGAGTCTAAATTAGCTGTTACCACTCAAGAAAGATCTTGGGAGTCACTGTAGATAGTTCTCTGAAAACATCTGCTCCATGTGCAGTGGCAGCCAAAAAGGCTAACAGAATGTTGGGAATCATAAGAAAAGGGATAGACAATAAGACAGAAAATGTGATGACATTATATAAATCCAGGACACACCCACATCTCGAATATTCGATGCAGTTGTGGTCGCCCCATCTCAAAAGAGAGATATTAGAATTGAAAAGGGCAACAAAAATGATTAGGGGTATGGAACAGCTTCCATACAAGGAGTGATAAAGAAGTGATTAAACTGGGACTTTTCAGCTTAGAAAAGAGACAACTAAGGGGCAATATGATAAAATCATGAATGGTGTGGAGACAGTGAATAGGGAAGTGTTATTTACCCCTTCACATAACACAAGAGCAAGGGGTCACCTGTTGAAATTAACAGGCAGCAGGTTTAAAACAAACATAAGAAAGTACTTCCTTACAAATGCACAATCAACCTATGGTACTTGTTGCCAGGGGATGTTGTGAAGGTCAAAAGGCTGGGTTCAAAAAGGAACTGGATAACTTTATGGAGGATATGTCTATCAGTGGCTATTAGCCAATATGGTCAGAAACACAACCCCATGCTCCAGTTGTTCCTAAACCTCCAACTGCCAGAAGTGGGGCTGGACCACAGAGGATGGATCACTTGATAATTGCCATGTTGTTTCTTCCCGCTAACGCATCTAGCCCTAGCCAGTCATAGACAGGATATTGGGCTAGACCAGCGGTTCTCAAACTGTAGGTCGGGACCCCAAAGTGTGTTGCGACCCGATTTAAATGGGGTCACCAGGGCTGGCTGCAGACTTGCTGGGGGCCAAAGCCTGAGCTCAGGCTTCAGCTTCAGCCCTGGGCAGCGGGGCTCAGGCTACAGGCCCCCCGCTTGGGACTGAAGCCTTTGGGTTTCAGCTTTGCCCCCCTACTCACTCCGCCGCCCAGGGCTCGGGTTCCGGCTGCCCCAGGGTGGCAGGGCTCAGGCTTCTGTCCCCACTCTGGGGTCATGTAGTAATTTTTTTTTTTTTTTTGTCAGAAGGGGGTCGGGGTGCAATGAAGTTTGAGAATCCCTGGGCTAGACAGATCATTGGTTTGAGGCAGCATGGCCATTATGTTCTTAACCCATTATGACTACTTATCACTAGGGCCCTACCAAATTCATGGTCCATTTTGGTCAATTTCATGATCATAGGATTTTAAAAATAGTAAATTTCATGATTTCAGCTTTTTAAATCTGAAATTTCACGGTGTTGTAATTGTAGGGGTCCTGACCCAAAAAGGAGTTGTGTGTGTGTGTGGGGGGAGGTCGCAAGGTTATTGTGTGTGTGTGGGGGGGGGGTTGCGCTACTGCTACCCTTTCTTCTGCGCTGTTGCTGGCAGCAGCACTGCCTTCAGAGCTGAGCAGCTGGAGAGCAGCGGCTGCTGTCTGGGAGTCCAGCTCTGAAGGCAGAGCCGCTGCCAGCAGCAGCACAGAAGTAAGGATGGCACGGTATGGTATTACCACCTTTACTTCTGCACAGCTGCCTGCAGAGCAGGGCCCTCAGTCAGCAGCCACCACTCTCCAGTCACCCAGCTCTGAAGGCAGCAGCACAGAAATAAGGATGGCATGGTATTGCCACCCTTACTTCACCACTGCTGCTGTCGGGGCGCAGCCTTCAGAGCTGGGCACACAGCCAACAGCTACCACCCTCCAGCCACCCAGCTCTGAAGTCAGCACAAAAGTAAGGGTGGCAATACCGTGACCCTCCTGCAACCCCCTTTTGGGTCAGGACCCCCAGTTTGAGAAACGCTGGTCTCCCCCCATGAAATCTGTATACTATAGGGTAAAAGCACACAAAATACCAGATTTCACAGGGTAGCGGGAGGACACCAGATTTTACAGTCCATGACGTGTTTTTTATGGCCATGAATTTGGTAGGCCCCTACTTATTACCTTCTGTGTTTCCGGTTACCAGTTTATTTACTCTAACAATGCATCAGATACTGCAGAGAATCTTCTTAATCTAATGCTCTGGTTTGCATGTACCAACACTTAAAACACACTGCTAATGCTTTTGCACCATAACTGACTTCATATTTAAACATACAAAATATTTGAATACAAGGTAAGTACTACATTTTCCATTCTTCAGTGACATCCCTGTTCTCCATGAAACTTCAAAAATAAGTGTGTGTTTTTCCAATTCTAGACTGAATAGTTCCTTAAGTTATGCTGCAGTGAATTTCACCGGGCCTTGATATAAAGGTGTTCAGTTTATCTGTAGTAAGCATCCTTCAAGCTGTACCTTAACATTTCAGACTTGGTCAAACAAAACCATTTTACTTCCAAAAGGGACATGTACATTTAAGTAAAACACTATCCATATATGTGGAATGCCCCAAGCAGCTAGAGGGCATATTGAGCACACTAGCAATTTAAAATTTTACCTTTTATTTTCTTATCTTGCAAAACCATAAAATGTAGGCCCATCAGTTTCCACAAAGCATGCACTTTACTCGTGACATCACACCCAATAGCATAAAGAGAATTAAATCAGTCACCAGAAGACAGCATGCAAGAGGATCAGGTGATTCAAGGTGGGCCTGCACCACAAAAAAAAAAAAGGTAAATTTTAAATGACTGAGGTGCACCACCTTCCAATTGCTTATTTTGCCTGAGAAAATTGTGTTAGACTGATCTCCCTGACAGCCTGGCTGACAGAATCATATCTTGCAGTCTCTTCTCCTGACAACTTCTTCCTCTCAGAAGATGCTAATTTTACTTCAGGCCCAGCTCCGTGTGGTACAAGTCAGTGGAAGGACTTGTCCAAAAAAATATTCCCACTTGTTCTAAAACCAGTTCAACTGTAGTACAGTAGGATCATTGAGTATTTTAAAAAACAGATTTCCTGAGGGCATACACTGACAAAGTTTGAACTGTCCAGCAAGCAATGTCTTCCTTTCCCAGCGTGGAGTGGTCAATCATTAAAAAATTGTATTAAGGTAACTGGATAGTTCAGAGGACTAGCAGAGGAATAAAATGTCTTTTTCAGCTAGTCGGGGACAAAAGCTGGATCTACACTAAAAGATGAACTGCTGCTGAAAGTGTTTTTTTGTACAGTCAATCATTTTTCATCAACAGGTTCCACAAACCAGTATTGAAAACTGTTCTAATGCTAGCACTGATCATACCAGTGTAGTCTTGACTGTTTTCAATACTGTTTCACATACCACAATTGATCCAACAGTATTAAATTAGATAACACAACACTGTGATCATCACAAAGTCATGGTCAGTATTGTGCCATCTAATTCAAGTGCTTGCAGTCATGTTCAGACAATTTTTTAAATGTAGACAAACATGGCGAAGTATATCGGAACGGGAGTATGGGAAACTTATTACAGTTGCCTAGGCTGTACCTGTTTCTTGGTTTAAAAAAAAGGACTTCACTTTCCACATCTGTCAAGGCAGCTCCTTTTCCAAGCACTAGCTATGCACACACAGATAACAGGAACAATGTTAAAGGCTTTAAACCCATCAGACAACAATAATTATTTTTATATACAGTAATCAAGCACTACTGTCCACAATCTCACACCACAAAACAGGAACTTATTTCATTGTGCAACCTTTCACAAAAATTTATGCAGAGTGTGCATGCTGCATAACGGAAACAGTGCATTTTTGACTTTCACATCCAAATAAATAGGCCTGAAACTGAATACAGTTTGGTAGATTTGTTCACTTCTTGTCAGCTAATATTTGCCAGTTTGCACCAGTTCAGATTATCCATCTAGCTGCAAACTTTATGGGAAAAGTGGTTCACTCCATTCACCATTCACTTTTACAGTTACAAAGATTTTCTTTGAAATGAAGAAAAATCCTGTCTAAAATACCGAAGCCTTTTAATTTTTACGAATATTGACCTTATGCAACTGTAAAAAACAAGAAAAACAAAAACAGTGTGGGGCATTTCCCATGCCTTCTCCCCCACAAAACTGGACCCCAGTGAGCATCTCTGCAATGCCAATTTTTTTAGCAATAGGACTACAGTGGGCCACTGAGACTACTGTAACAAATAGATGATGTATATAAGCCAACTGTGTATCAACAGCGCCTTTTTACTTTGGCAGCTAATGACAACACTTGGCAGCTAGGCAGCACTTCAAAGGACTGTACAAAAAGGTAATTAATCCCAACACCACCTCTGTCTGGTAAGTACCCATCAATCTGATTATATAGATAGGGAGCCTGAGGCAGAGAGACGAAACAACTTGGCCCAAGGTCACTCAGAGATTTGGTGTCAGGGTAGAGGGCCCTGTGCCTCCAGAAAAGGTCACATATACAATTGCAAATTCTGGGTGCAGCCTGACCTACCTTTCCTCAGTGTGATCTCTGCCCTACAAAGCATCCCCTGCAATTGACAACCTGGAAGAAGCAGCACAGGCAAGAAAGGCAAAGAGCTAGAGCAGTTTAAAATAAGGGGCTGAGGTTGTGAACAGGAGTATGAGTGAGTGTGTGTGTGTGTGGGGGGGCAACATGGGAGTGAAAGGAGAAAAAGAGGGACGAGCTTGAGCTCTACAGAGCGTGGGGGAATGGAGTACAAGGTTCCAAATGGCCAGCACAAGGGGCAAGGACTCGAAGCAGAGGGGTGACCAGGTGGGAGGGCTTAAGGGACTGAATGTAAGGAAGCTGGGGGGTCTCAGCCCCTGGGGCAGGAGGGGGAGCAGCCCATGGGGGAGGAGGGGAGGCAGAACCTGGGGGGGGCGAACCTCGGGGGGCCCATGGGGCGGGGGGGGGGCAGGACCTGGGTGGGGGGGACGGGACGTAGAGCGGGACTGGCTCCTACCTCGCAAGCGGCGCGCCAGCCTCTTGGCCCAGGCGGTGCGATAGGACGGAGGGGCCCCGTCCGGGGGCAGGTGTGGGGTCAGCGGGTCCCCCCCGGCGGGGCTGGGACACGGAGCCGCCCCCACGCCGCGTTCCCCCCGCCGGCGCCGCCGCCGGCCGCTGTCAGGCTCCCCGGCCGGACCCCGGGCACTGCTGGCGCCGGGGGAGGAGCCGGCCCCGCGGCTGCCCCACTCCACGTCCATCTCCATCTGCAGCACCGGCCCCGCCGCCGCTTCCTCCGGCTCGAAGCCCGGGTTGTCCCGGCTCCAGGCCTGCCGCGAGCAGGAGGAAGGCGGCGGCGAGTAGGGCCCGCCCGCGGGCTCCTGGATCCGCCCCAGCTCCAGCGGCCCCCCACCGCCGCCGCCCGGGGAGGAGAGCGCGGCCCTGGCGCCCCCGGCCCCTGCCATCAGCCCGCTGCAGCCGCCCAGACTCCGCAGCCGCGGGCGGGACCGCGCGGGGAGCTGCTGCCGCCCCGGGACCCCCCCAGAGCTCCGCCCCCGGGCCGGGACCGCCCCCAGCCCCCGCCCCGTCCGGCCCCCAGAGCCTCCCACCCCCCTTCCTTCCCGGCCCAGGGTGAGCGTGGGGGAGAGAAACGTCCCTCCCGCCTCAAACCCAGTCGGCACAGACCCGCGCCCCCACTGCTGGCCATCCACCGCCTCCTCCCTTTCCCCAGCCCTGCCCCATTCCTGCCCCCCACGCCCCGCTCCCTCTCCATGCACCCCTTACACACCGACATCCTCCCTCCACACCCACGTGCCTCATCTACCGTTTTACCCCTCGCATCCTCCTACCCCACCTGCACCCGCAGCTATCCAGCCCCTGTGTGCACACCCCGTGCAATGCACACGCACACAGACACACTCATCCCCCCAAACACACACATACCATAAACCTACACGCCTCAAAAATCATCCCTGGACAGCGCAGGATCCCAGTCATTTCAGTGACCCTGTACTGTAGATCTGTCAGTCACTAATAAATCAAGATGATGCTTTGCTTTGTTTGTCAGTATTCTGGGAGAGCTCCACCCAAAGCCATTCTTAGCATTTGGGGTGAGCCTACAATACAATTCTTTGCCACAGTTCAAAGGTGCAGGAGGACTCCTGGTGATTATGATCACAAACACAGGGCCAGCCTGAGGGTTTGGGGAAAGGTTAGTGTGCTTATTCATTGGCCTATATCCCAAATTGAACTGTCTCTTTCACTCGCTTCCTCCACCCCACCAAAGCTTTAGTGTGAGTGTGTGCATGTGTGTGCGAGTCCCCTCTTCTCCCACAACTGTCTTTGCACTTTTTTCCATGCTGCCCATTAGGCCTGGATAGGGCCCTACCAAATTCACAACCATGAAAAATGCGTCAAGGACTGTGAAATCTGGTCTCCACCGATGAAATCTGGTCTTTTGTGTGCTTTTACAGATTTCATAGGGGAGACCAGCGTTTCTCAAATTAGGGGTCCTGACTCAAAAGGGAGTTGCAGGGAGTCACAAGGTTATTTTAGGGGGGTCACGGTATTGCCACCTTTACTTCTGTGCTAACTTCAGAGTTGGGCAGCCAGAGAGTGGCGGCTGTGGGCCAGGCAATCACCTCTGAAGGCAGCACCATACCATGCCACCCTTCCTTCTGCACTGCTGCTGGCGGTGGCTCTGCTTTCAGAGCTGGGCTCCTGGCCAGCTGCTGCTCTCCACCTACCCAGCTCTGAAGGCAGCGCTGCTGTCAGCAGCAGCACAGAAGTAAGGGTAGCAGTACCACAACTGCCCCTATAGTAACCTTACGACCCCCCTGCCCTCTACAACTCCTTTTTGGGTCAGGACCCCTACAATTACAATACCATGAAATTTCAGATTTAAATAGCTGAAATCATGAAATTTGCAATTTTTAAAATCCTGTGACCATGAAATTGACCAAAATGGACCATGAATTTGGTAGGGCCCTATGCATGGAACACCCTTGCTAAACAAATCTCTCTTCGCAACTCATTTCTATGGTGATGCCTACAAGAAATGAGCCAAGTGAGGGAGTAGTTAATATGTAACTGACACCATTGTCGCTGTGAGTGGTGTTACACAGTGGCTGCATGCTATGTGCACCACCTGTGTGGAAGCAAGCACTGTAACCACGTTGAGCCCTAAGTTCTATAGGATCTACCTCTCAGCGAGTTCCCATAAACACTATCATACTTTGTGTAACTGAGGACACTTTTGCTTGGGCTGCTAGAGTCAAAAGATGCAAATATCCTAGGCCAAACTGTTAAATGACTCCCCAACCCAGCCCTTAGGGTTACGAAGGCCGTCCAGGCCAGGATTATGAAGGTAGCACAGTGTCATTGTAAACCCTGTGCATTGTCCCAGTATTGCCTTGGCCTCCTGTAGCAAATGCCAAAATCACCTTATTCAGTTATAGTGGGCAACACTAATTGTCTCACACATTGCGGAGAGGGAGGGGGAGTTCAAAAATCAAAACACTGACTAAAAACCCAACCTAAGATTTTCTTAGAAAAAAACTCATGATATTTTGGGGTTCTGACCTGTGGGGTTGGCAATACTGCTGTGGTCCTGCCTACAGTTGGCTGCTATTAGCTACCTGCCAGGAACAAGAGCTCGACCTGCCTCTTTGCCGCTTGTTGCCCAGCTGTGACTCCTGTTCTGGCTCTCAGGAAGCCTGTGGCTCTGTCCCAAGCATAATAATCCCTCTTGATCTGAGAATATTATTTCCTTTTTCCTGCAGACTGGTGATTCAACAGGGCAACACAGTGCTCTTCAGTCTCCACTGCTTTCCCCCCAGCTCAGCAGAGAGCAAGGGGGAAAAATTCTAGTAATGAGCTAGCAGGTTCATTAATTACAGGTCTTTATAGTAAAAACTAAAATTTTGGTGAGCATAGTTCCTATGCTTTTGCCTTTTATTATAAATTTCCCCCTTCTCCCCCATTCTTCATTTGTTGTTTTTATTTTAGATTTTGTTTCTCTAGACCAGTGGTCTCCAACCTTTTTATGCACAGGATCACTTTTTGAATTTAAGGGCAACCCAGGATCTATCCCACCCCTTCCCCAAGGCCCCACCCTGCTCATTCCACCCTCCCCCCCCCCCCCCATCACTCACTGTCCCCCATCCTCACTCACTTTCACCAGGCTGGGGCAGGGGATTGGGGTGCGGGCTCTGGGCTGGGGCAGGGGTGCAGGAGGGAGTTTGGGTGCAGGAGGGGGCTCCAGGCTGGGGCAGAGTGTTGGGATGCAGGAGGGGGTGTGGACTCTGGGAGGGCATTTGGGTGCAGGAGGGGGCTCCGGGCTGGGACAGACAGGCTTCTGGGAGCAGCACATGGCCAGGGCAGGCAAGGAGCCTGCCTTAGCCCCGTTGCACTGCTGGACTTTTAGCGGCCGGAGATCGCAATCGACTGGCAGAGACTCCAGGGTCTTCCAGTTGATCATGATCAACCAGTTGGTGACCTCGGCTCTAGACTATGATTTAAAGGTTTTAGAACATGTAGAGAATGTCATTTTCTTGTCACAGAGTAAATATTCCTTATGGACACAAATTCTTTTAGCAGTTGATTAAATGTACTTCATACTGGATTAAATTTACTCACTGTACTTTTTTCAAAACTGAGATTCAACACAGAAGTAATTTTCACTGTATTGTTATTGGCAAGACATGCACATAACAGAAATTAACATTTTTTAGCTTTAGAATCATGCCACTAGAGGTAAAACTTCCAAGCTACTGACTTAGTTAAAAAATTCAAATACTTGTCAGACTTTTAAGTTTAAAATGTGAAATGCAAAACAAAACCCAGGCCCCTTTTGAAATCATTTACAGACTCACAAAAGTGCAAATTTATTGCAGCCTCATGGAGAGTTTTTAGAATCCAAAAATATCTTCTGTCTTTCTTATTCTGTCCTGGTTTAGCAGTTGTTACAAAGCAAAAATATGTTGGATTGTTTTTTAATGGCTGCTGAGTACAAAAGGAAAATACTAGTATGTGGATCCATAATGTGAATTTTACAGCATCCTTGTTTAAATAGGGACAGTTTGAGAAAAATCTTTGGGGGAACACATTTGTTTGTTTGCGTTACTAGGTAACATTACACATGACAAACTCCTTTTTGGATTTCTATCGGGAGGTGGAGACTGCCAATCACTGTCTTGGGTGGGATTAACACTGGAGTAACTCACTACTTTGGCAACTGAAATGCCTCAGTTTAGCATGCAAGACCAAAAAAGTAGAAATGGTAGTTTAAATAGAGAAGGGATAGACAGAAGGAAAGAGCTTGTTTCTGCTCCCACTGAAGTAGATGAAAGTTTTTGATAGTGCATTCTTTGGGAGCAGAACTGGGCCCATAGTGGGCAGCACAATATTTAATTTTAACTATATGTTAAATAATATTTTGAGGGTACAGTTAAATTATTTTGCAGTCAATTTGTGTGTGTGTTGTGGGAACGGGGAATAAATCTGAAGTCGTGACATTAGCAGCCAATGTGAGTGTAAATAAATAGTGATGGTAAGATTCCATTCCAATTTGTTGCTAAAGTAATGATAACTCTTTGTGATAATGGCAGAGGTCCCTGTTAATTTTGAATGCATTTGTATACTCCTAAAACTTGTGTGACTAAATATTGTTCATATTTTAGGAAATTAAAGTGGTAACGTTCATCGAAACAGATAGCTCATTTTTTCTGAGCAAGAATTGATGAGATCAGTATGATGTGTAGTCTCCATTAATTACATTGACACTTAATACAGATGTACAGGGTTTTATAGTTTTATTGAAGTTACAAAATACAACAAAATATACACTGGAATTCTAAAACCATTAAAGTACAGTATCATAACAGGTAACATTCGCTCTGTGTGTAAAACTATATTTGTCTTGCCTCTCTATATTTTTCTTCATAACAGAATCACAATCAAATAGCACAGTAAAATATGCAGTAGAAGGGCTTACATTTCTGTAATGGAAAGGAGAGCTAATACTGCATACTTGAGTTTGCCTGGTTAATAAAGCTGCCACTAACCACTGCTACAGCTAGAGATCAAAATCACAATGTGTTTAAATTTGCAAATAATTCTGGAAATGAATCTGTTTCCCCACCCCCCCCCTTTTTTTTTTCTGTTTTAAAGAATGACTTCATTGTCTTCAATGCTTTTATGGTCTTGAGAGTCTTCAGTGCTCTCAGAAGTTTGATTGCTATCATTGACTTCAGGGATACCATCAACCTGTTGTAGGTCCTCAATTTGGGCCCGCAGCTGTTCTGTGCTTTCATTGCTCATGTGACTGTCTTCTGAGACATCAGGTTTGCTGTTGTCGCTGTCTGCCTCCACACTGTCAAGCTGCTGTTGGCTGTCGTTTTCCATGCTCTTATCGCGTGACCTGCTGTTGACTTCATTGCTGTCCTGCATGTTACTTTTGTCATCCAGTTCCAGGCTAATGTCAGATTTCCCTGGAAAGCGGTGTGCAGCAGGTTGGGCTTTGAAGGAATCCACCTGCTGGCTTTCTGTTTCTGGTTTGCTGGCATCCTCCTCTGAGACCTCATGTATGATGAACTGCCAAACAAAGGTAAAGCATAATTAATAGGCATCCTAGATTATGAAGAGCCAATGAATCACTAAACACTGCAATATTCCACTGAAACAGGGTATGCCTTTTGAGTTCAGATGCTCTTCAAGACCTATAGGTTATTGGAGGAAGGGCATGAGATAGGAGGGGGAGTAGGGGAAGTACTGAGACTTGGCTGAGAGCAGTCTGCTCCAGGCTGGGAAGGAGGGTCAGGGGGGTTCCTACCTGCTCATTCCACCCCTCCCTGTCCCATTTCCTGCTCCCCAGCCTGATTCCAGGCCCTGAGATAGCTACTCCAGCCCCTCTTCCTCCTGCTTTCACTGCTGCACCCCCCACCCACAAGATGTGCACAAGTTTAGGCAGTGGTCAAGCTCCCGAAATATTTCCATTGCGAGGTCGCTTGCCCTCCTGGTTCCACCTCCCCTGAGGTTATCCATGTTCTGCAAAGCACTGTATACATTTACAGAGCTATAACAAATGTTTTATAGTGCTATACGAAACATCGGTTCAGTACTGGCCTCAGGTCTCACACATGATTATACCATAAGGCTGCTGGCCACCTGGAACAGTGGGACTATTTTCCTGTCTCAGTGCGTATAGGACTATAATACTTACTAACTTTAATGAGTTATGTATCCATAACAAGTAGAAATACACCCCTCTAATTTTGCCTGTGACTTGTCAATCTCCTCCGCAGCTAATGCCCACAAAGAAATTTCCGTTTTGAACATTATCCTCCATTTATCGTAACCCGGGAACCATTGACAAATGGTATTTACCTTTCCTGCAGCTTTGTAGAGCTTGCTAGACTTCTCCTTATGGTATACGTCTGCCAACTTTGCTTTTGCCCTCATTCTATAGGCCACGCTGTCTCCTCTGCCTGAATTATCTCCCCTTGTGGGGAGGGCAGGAGTTAAAGGTGTAGTTACTGGGGCATCAGTGGGAAAATCGGTGACAACATCCTCATCTGATTCATCTGTGTCATTGGAATCGTTATCATCATGATCACCATCATCTTCATTACTTACACTTGCTGGCTCAGGAAGGCTCTGAAAAGCATAGAGACAATTTGATAGTGTAGCATGCAATTGCATTGTTATAGATGTGAGGTTAATATTATTACAGTGTCTCTCTGCGGCCCTCTCAAAGCGTATTACACTGTTGCACATTCTAAAGCTGAGGCAGGCAGATAAGATCCTACCATGGCATGGTAAACGTGGTAGCAGCTCCAGGTTACTCCCATGATGAGACACATTCCTTGAGCAAAGAGGGCAGAGCCAGGTAGGAAAGCAGGTGCTAATCAGGCAGAATGTAGCAGTATCTTAGAAATGAACTGGTGGCTTGGTGCACTTGTGGAGAAGTGTGTGTGAGCGGGGAAGGGGAGGGGGATCAGCAACTCTGTGGTGTTCCCTCCTATGCTCCTAGGGTGCTGTGGCTCTGGGAACACAGAATCCAGAAAAGGAGAGAACAGCCCTCTGTAGCATGCTCCCTTGAGTTCTGGGTAGATTTCCTGGTAACAATTTGTCCAGAAGTTACTTCTGGTTGGCCCAGCAGTAACTTTTCCACAGCTACAGACACTCCTCGAGGGGATTTCAGCAAACACTTCTACTCCTTCCAGACAGACAGAACAAGCCCAAGGAAACTACACAAGTAGATGTTTGCAGAGTTTCCTAATCCCTTTGTGGAGGCATGGGATAGCATGTATCCTAAGGTTTGTCCTTCAGGTTTATGTATGTTTTAGTAAGTTTGTTCATTAATTGAGGTTTTGTCATAAATTGTTTCACTACAGATGCAGAATTTGTTTAGAGGCTGACGTTCATCAAATACGCACTTGTGAATCCCTCTGGTTTAACACTATGTAGAATTTTTTGGGATCTACTGTGCTGATTTCTTCAATATAATTAGTTATTCAGATCCCATTCTCCCACCGCTTCAGTGGGAGCTAATTACATTTTGCAGCAGGAGCATAGAGCCCCAGGTTCTGTAAACTGCTGTGCAAATTATAGAAATCTGGTTGCTGTATATTTTATTGATCCTGCCAGGAGTTTTGTTTTATTTAGGAACAGATGTCAGAGGAACTACTTTGGAAGAGAATGTTGTTAGAAAAAATAGATATTGGGATATGATTGCTGCTGTGCTGTATACAATAAGGCTTGAGGTATAGATGAAGACTTACCTGCTGCTCGGTGTCAACACTTTCGTCTGAAGAAAAACAGTCCTGAAAAAGAATATGAAAAGGAAATGTAAATGTGGAGAATCATACCTAATACAGCTGGTAAAAAAAATTATGACAATTTTCACACAAAAATTGTGGAAACAATTCATTTTTTTTTTACTTTTGAGAAATTTTGACCAGCTGGTCTAAAAATGGCAGCAACAAGAATTGTGACACATTTTTGTAGGAAACTAGAAAAATTTCCACCTGCTCTAATTTTAACCTTCTTCTAGGTCTGTTATTCTGGGAGCTGATAGAAGTTCCACACTTGCTATAGTTACCATTGTGGCTATCACTAAGGCTCTTATATGCTACCTTTCTTACTGTACAAAATTTTCCTACCAAAGCAGGGTTTCTATAAATTTCTCTTCTAACCATTTCTGCAGGTAGCTATCTAGTGTGGCTTTAGATACCTGCTGAGGTGGTACCAGAAATTCTTGTGTTTGTGCTGGTCTCACACGTGATTGTGTATGCACATGCTGGCGGTGATGTCTGTGAGAATGATGGCTCCTGGAATCCTGGAAATAATAAGAAGAACCAAGGTCACAATTCAAGATGAAACAGATCGGAGCATATGACTTGAGGAGAACACATATGGTGAAGCTGCTTTTCATGCAGATATGGCATGTGAAATACCTGCTCTCTTTGTATCTATTTGTTTTTAATCATTTACTAAGATGGGAATAAAGTGCAGAAGAAGTCAACAATCCAAATATACATGTATATGTGAAAGGACACAATATTAGAGGTGTGCCTGTACCAAACTCCTGGAGGTAAACATTCCTAAACCTTGTGAAGGTTCAGATCAGAATTTTGCAGCTGGTTCCTGTGTCAGTAATAATCAGCACACTCTCTCCTCCTCCACCCCAAGAACCAAACACCTCCTAGTTTTGGGGAAGTTTGGATTTGGATCCAAATGTTGTGGGTTGCACCACTCTCTACACAAAATACATACAATCAAACAAGGGGCTTAATTCTCCTTTCATTTACACTGGCATAAATCAAAGTAACTCCACTGAAGTCAATTTAAATGAGAGGAGAATCAGGTCCAGTGCATTTATTAGCTTACTCATTCCAACCCTGCAGGCAGGCTATCACTATTTCAGTTACTGGTCTGAGCCTGTACTGGCGTGTGACCTGATTACCTGTGGTTACTAGGCAATCGTGGTATGTGAGGCACAAGGGTTAAGCATTAACTGGCACCTGGACCAATTTTGTCATTTATTTTCTAAAGAAATAAACAGAAGAGTCCCTTGCCCAGACAGGATGCTTTCTCTCTCAAGGTAAGAAATGAGAATGTCATTGACTGATATAGCTCGAAATAAGGAGCTGGGTGGTGCTACAATGCCCCAGTGTGATCATTAGGAGGCACAATCTCCTTCAGGGTATGTCTACACAGCAAAGAAAAACCTGCAGCTGGCCATGCCAGGGCTCACAGGGCTTGAGCTGAAGGGCTGTTTCATTGCAGTGTCGACATTCGGGCTCAGGCTGGAGCTCGGGGACCCAGGGTGCAGGATGAGCATGCTTTCTACCACACCTCTTAAGGGGTGCCACATACTCCCCATTGGGCACCTGCGGAGCTGCGTGGAGGGAGAGAAATTATGTCCCCACTTCCTCATTACCACTCTGTGCTCATTTGGGGCGGCCAATGCTTCAGATGCAGTAGGAGGGAGCCCTTACTATCCCCCGGCTTCTTCCCCTCCTTGAACACCTCGGCTGTGGCTAGTCATTTTCTGGACTGTCGGAGCCCAACTCTCTCTTGACTAACATATCTGGTAGAGTCTCAGTGACTTCACTGGGGCGGCACAGAGTATAAGGGCAAAGTGTGGTGTGTGCTTGTTAAATCAGCAGTATGTGATTTAGAACTATTTGACAAATACATGCAGCGCACACATCCAAATGCACCATAAATTAACCTTTCCTTTGACACTATCCTATGTTGTGCAGAGCACCTCCTGGCAGGTGCTGAGTGCCTTCAAATCCATTCAAGCTGAGGAGGTGGAGTACTCCACAGGATCAGGCCTTTGGATATTGGGCTGTTGTATACATTTACCAGAGTGTTCTGTCCATGCATTTAATGTGGATCTATCTATTTTTGAATATGAAACTCACTCTTAAATACACTGTGACTTTTGCAAAATATTCTGCAATACATTTAATAGCATACCGTGGAGTAGTGCATCTATAAATATACAAGTGAAACTTATCAAAATAAGTTTGTTTTATAATGAGGTGTCCTTGATTTTAAAACTCATTAGTTCCACTTCTATGGTAACTTGCGAGATTTTGGGGTGAGCTTACAGCACCAGATTCTGATACCCTTATTGACCCTGAGTCGTACCATACCCTAAGAACAGTCTCATTGAAATTAATGGGTCCATTCATGGAGTAAGGTGCTACTCAAGATGAATAAAAGTATCAGAATCCGGCCCACAGTGATTGGTGTGAATCATTAAGACTATGCCATACTGTAACTCCTTTTTAAAAAAAAAAAAAGAGTTTGAGTTTAAAAGTTTGTGATTAAACAAATGGATCTATAAAGATACGCAAGGGCACGTCTTTTAAAGGTATTAGGCCAGATACCCAGATGGTATAAATTGGCATAGTTCCACAGAAGTCAATGAAGCTACACTGATTTACACTAGATGAAAATCTGGCCATAAAATTCAAGTTCGGTAAAGTTTTGTGAACAACTATAGTTACAATGAATCAGAAAGTGCAATTTAACATCGCTGAGGTGGTGATGATTAAATAAGAAGTAAAGGAATGATAGAGAAGTTGGATTGTAAAGAGATCTTACGTGGTTTTCTTCAGAGCTCTCTGAGATGGCATGACGCTTCAATTTACTCACCTTGAGGGGAGAAGAGAGGAAAGAAATTTTCAGTATACATTCACTGTTAATATATGAAGGAAATATACAACTTTTTGCTTGTTGTTACATGTCTGATATACTTACTGGTAACGCAAAGGCGATGCTGATGAGGCACAAACAAAGCACTGCAATCTTCATTGTGATATTTTACCTGGAAAAGATATTGTAACGGTGAGTTGACAATACCAAAAAATTGCAAGCATACTATAGGCTTTTTGTTTCTCTCTTTGTGTTCCACTGTGCTCAGCTGAAGTTTCCGCTGAGGATTCAACCTCTCTCTCTGTCTCTACACCCTCTGCCCTGTTCTGCAGCTAATCAGAGGAGGGGAGCAGAATCTCAATAATCCCATGCCAGAAGAATTAGCTGTGTAGATTTTAATTCATTACTGAGTCTCTGCTCAAGTGTTACAAGAATTTTAAACCTGACACTTCAAAGTGCTAAGCTAGGAGCTGAGGATGTTCAGTCTCTCTCAAAATATAGTCCTGCAATCTGATGGTTTGAGCTAATGAGTGGAAAGCTTTAGGAATAAAAGAAAAATGCTGATAAAGGACCAGTTTAGTTTCATATAAACAGAGAAAGCAAGAAAAATATTTTTTGTCTCCCTTACAGTTAGTATAAATCTAGTTTTCAGAACATAATTTGAATTAATGTTGCAATAAAATAACTACAAAAATCAATTCATAGGAACAAAAGCTGCTTTTTGGCAGATCAAGTCTTTCCAGAAACTTGAAGCCAAGAGGCCCGTATCTGATTAGGTGTTGAAGGGCAAATTAAAAAACAAAACAGAACGCCAAACCAAACCAAAAAATGAAAAACCCCATGCAGAGTCTATGAGAAAAGGAAATTTGAGACAGAGATATTTGCTTTTAGGGAAGGAATACATTAGGTGTCCCTAAATCTCTGACTGCCAGAAGGTGGGACTGGACAACAGGGGATGGATCACTCAATAAATTGTCCTGTTTTGTTCATTCCCTCTGAAGCATCTGGCACCCCCCACTGTCAGAAGACAGTATACTGGGTGAGATGGACCATTGGTCTGATCCTCTATGACTGTTCTTATGTTCTAAACAATGCATTAAACAGATACTGTACTAGAAGTAATGACATTTCAATTGTTATAAAAGAAAAGTAAAATATCCCATCCAGGGTGCTCACTCAAAGCCCTGCAAGTCTGCCAGAAGAGAGTGGCATGTGATGTGACAATGATTACATTTTGGCAGTACACTCTTTTGTTTTCAAATGGCAGCTTCAAATTTCTAGCACTTGAGTCAGTGGCAGGAATTTAAACCACCTCCTTCCTCCATCCCTAAATGTACAAACAAACAGATCTAAAATGATAATTTAACATAGTGTGTTGCAGCCCTCTTTAAGACAACTTTACTGCTCTGAAAGATCACCCTTCAACAGAGGAATTAGAATGTTTTTAATGCTGAACTAAAAGCTAGACTATTTAAAACTCTATTGCCTGAAGTTCACATGAATAAAAACTTAATGCAGCCCCAAATGTTAGGTAGTGAAATGTGCATTTACCTTTCTTGGTGTCTGGATCAGAAGGGTAGAATCTAAATTGTTGTTAGCTTTCACTGTGCAGCAGTTCAAGCCAATTTGCTCTGAAAGGATTCAGACTTCCTTTTCTCTCCCCTTCTACTGCTTGACATCTGCAACCTTCTGGAATTTAAATGCTGTTCCAGACATCAGCCAGCCAATCCCCTGGAGGTGGAAAGGATGAGGTCATGAGGTTTCTTGCCACAGTCCTGCCCACATTCTCCTACACTTCCTCTTTGGTTTTGTGGCTTTCAAAGCAAACAAAAGTTACTCTATGGTTAAAACGTTACTTATGTTCAATATCATTAACCAGTTAGAATACACAGCATTCAGTATCACGTAGGAGGACTTCAGGGAACATATGTGTTCTGCTTTTGTTTAAGGTAGAATCAACAGTTGTCCAGAACTCTTTCATTCCTCCTTCCAAGCTTGGGAGATAAAAGCTCTTAGTTAATGTGTCACGGAGGATAAAAACCTGCCCTGAAAAAAGAATGGGTCAAATTCTGCTCTCAGTGATGTGTGTGTGTGTTACCCTGTTGGTTTCAATAGGATTGCACATTGGGCACTGGGAGCAGAACATGGCCCACTAGCTTTTGCATATAAATGATAGGGATGTTGATTTTTATGCAAATCTCCCAGCTGGTGTTCTGCTTCCAGAAAGTTGACAAGCAAGGTTGGCCCTAGAGTCACTGGAGCCCTAGGTAAAAAAAAGGTTTTGCCCTATCTCCCATATTTCTCCCGGTTCTCTTCCAGCTACTCCTCTGGATCCTTCCCAGTTTCATTTCTGCCTTCAAGGATGTTTCCTGATGTCAATTCAATCATTTACATTGGGTACCTTTGGTGCCAAATACACTCCAGAGTACTTTGATATAGTTAAGTTTTAAAGCAGGTGCAGTCGGATTCTTGGACATGTTTAGGACTAAACATCCACCCACTGCTCAAGAGTGAACTATAACAGGGGTGGCCTTTAGAAGTGAGGGACAGTGTGGATTGAAACTCCATAGTTATAAAACAGTGATGTGGTACAAGCCAGTTGATGGTCTCAATACTATTCCAGCAAAGTCTTCCTTAAATGTATTGCCCTAGACAGACCATGCTTAGTTTGAGTGTTGAAGAATCACTAAGTACCCACCTTGATTTCCTCAACACAATAACTAACTTTAATTTGAGACAGAAAGAAAAGTCCAAGTAGTATTTTAGAAAGCAAAACAGCATTCTAATTTCTAACCTGTTGGGAAAGGGGCATCTTTCTCTTTATCTCTGATCTCAGACAAAGCCAGATTGGATAATTAAACATAGATGCATACTAGAACATCAGTTGTGACAAGGTATCATCTTTTGTCTGTTACCAAGCACTTCTAGTTAATAGGAATTTAGCAGGTACCCATTATTCTTATTTAGTTAGCCCATGTACAGCAGACTGGAGATAATGAACTCTTCTGTCGGATGATTAGAAATACTGTGCAAAGCACAGCTTGAACATCAGGGAGGGATTTTCAAAAATACTCAGCACTAGTCTAACCCTAATCATTGACCTTAGTAGGAGAAAAGTTAGATCAATGCAGAGAGCTTTTGAAAATCCCACACCTAATTTATGCATATGGCGGCTGCTGATAGCAATATATGGACCTTTGGAATATTGCTGTAGATTCCCAATTCACAAGTACGTTGTGAAAATTAATTCTTGTTTGTAAAGTGCTTTGATACCCATGGAGGAAAGATGCATTGTAAGTGTGACCTAATTGTTACCTGAGTAATAGTTCTAAAAGTGTATACTCAAACTCTGAACATATATGTTTAGAATGAATAATTTAAACACTTAGTAAGACTCTCCACTTTTGAAGTCAAGTTGCTGTAGTTTATTACTAATGTTTTCAATTCTGTGCATTCAGGAACTCTTTAGTCGAAGTACCTAAAAATTTAAATGAAGGATTACACATAAAAAAGAAGTAAAGGGAACTATATTGTTTAGTTCGAGATTTTCAAAAATAGGCACCGAAAGTTAGGCTCTGAGTGGCCTGGTTTTCAAAAATGCTGATCACTTTGTGTCTCCCAGTGATTTGGGACTTTTGAAAACCAGCCCAGTTATTTAGGTATTTAAGCATGGATTTAGGAGTCGAACTTTAGATACCCATTTTTGAAAGTTTCAGCCTGAATATTAATTAATAGTGAAGCTGGAAAAACTAGGTATTTATAAATATTAATTAATATTTCTTTGCACTTAGGGACTGGTCCAAAGGTCACTGTAGTCAATAGAAATACTCCCATTGACTTCATTGGACCTTTAGTGGGTCAGGCCCTTAAATAGCATAGCACCTTTAGTCCAAGAATATCAAAACTCTCTACAAATTATTCTCACAATCCCCCTGGAAGGCAAGTATTATCTCTATTTGAACAGAGCGAGAAACTGAGGCACAGAGAAATTAAATGACTTATGCTTCCACACACATAATGCAGAGCAAATCAATGTGTAATCCTGTTTTAACCACTAGTAACCACTGCCTTCCATACTGAGCTCAGTGAAACCCACATTTTCTAGTTCATCCATTAATGAAGCACTGGAGAAACAAATACTACATTGCACAGAAAAAATAAATCATGATGTTTTGTTCTTCAAAACTGAAGTTTTCCCCTTTGTGAGAACCAATCTTTGACCTAAGGGGTACCACATTATTATGCAAATTGCTTCAGTATCTGTAAGAGCACGAACTAACTTTTAAACCTGCTAAACACATTTTTACTTTGGTGATTATGAATTATTTATTTCTCTGAAAGATCTGCCCTAGGAATGATTCTGGGGAAGTTCTCTGGCCTGTGCTATATGGGAGGGCAGACCAGATCATCACAGTGGTCCCTTCTGGCCTTGGCATCTATGAATTTCACAAGCACATCAGCATAAATTGGTTGGTGGAGCTCAGATACTTTACAACTTTATTCACACTGCAGTTTATTCAGTAACCAGCCATTTGAATAAATGACAACTTATAGGTAATGATTTCTGGGGTATTTGTTAGAACACCATCTTTCAAGGGTTAACCCTATGATCCCTAATAGGGTATTCATAGTAAGTATCAGGGGGTAGCCGTGTTAGTCTGTATCTACAAAAACAACAAGGAGTCTGGTGGCACCTTAAAGACTAACAGATTTATTTGGGCATAAGCTTTCGTGAGTAAAAACCTCACTTCTTCGGATGCAAGAAGTAAGTAGGTTATATTTCCAAACTACCACCAGATGGCAGTGCTTCTGAACACTGCTGTGTGTTTCTGTTGTTTATGCAGATACTCCGGGTTATAGAAGTATTGATTTCGTAAGAGCTAAAGATCAACAGTGATGTTTTGCTGTAATCCAGGGACAGGACATAAAGTGACTGTCAGTAAACTGCTATATTTTCATGCAAAATCAGATTATGTAAACCTGTATTAAATTTAGCATTTGTCTCATGTCTGTCAGTTGTGGTTACCCATCAGCAAGAAACAGTACAGTAATACCAAAGGTCTCCCTCCTCCGGATGGTACTGCTCAGCTGAGAACTCCTATATGCTGTGTAGTAGGTGAGTGCTTACTGAAAGCAGAAGCAAACTGGCTGCTAGAATGGAATGGAAGGATCAGTTTGCTATTTTTATTTACCATTTTAAAATGCTTAAATCTGGAGAGCATGAGTCAGAATATACAGGGGCAACATAAATAGCTCTCTGGAATCTGCATATGGTGGAGTTTCCACAAAGTAACTGGAAATGTGCAAAATGCAATTGCATGGGGATGTAATTAATTGCATGCAGGCAAGATCTGCTAGTCGCTTGTCTTGACACATGATCTTTTAACAACACTTAGTTCCATTTTGGATAACATCAGGAATGAGGTGTTAGACTGTTAAAGGTGAGGTGGTTATTTTTCATTGTAGAAATCCACTATCAATGCTTCTATATGCAACCTGCTATCTTTTTTTAAAATCATGAACTAGGTCTTCAATACAGTGACAGGAGCTGACAATAGTTCCTCTGGCCTATGTGGGAAATTCCAATCTGCCTATAGATGTGGCCATTATCCGTTTCCCCCACACCCATCCCTACTCCCGCTATCTTCCTCTCTCCTTCCGAATAATGACTTCCTTCTTTTGATGGAGCATTTCCCATCAGAGCTCTGTCTTACGTGGCTTGTCTGATACTGTATTGTGCAGATGATCTGGCTATGTCTTGAGTAGTAATCTGTGTTAGCATCAATGTCATTCTTTTTTATATACCATTAAACTAGACACGAGCCTGAACCAAAACCTGAGAGCTAAATACACCCAGACACTGGGTAGGTTTAGATCTAGATCTTGAGCTGAACTTTTCATCTTGAGCCCATCTCTCCTTGGGGTGGTTTATATGTACTATTTATGGAAGCAACAACATGTGGTTGTTTAGTGGAAGTCATTTGGGGTCATAGTGGAAGTAGGTTTGGGGTCACTTTGCAATGGTCACTGAAGGTAGGAGGTTGCCTTATGATGATTTTTTGGTATAAGTTTCACTGTACTTCCATCGCATAAACACACCGCACATCTCCAGACTCAGCCTGGACCCCTTTACTATCCGACAGTCCCCACACAGGCCAACTCCCATTAACTCAGTGGGAGTTGGCTTGTATGAGGACTATAGGATCACAGTGTCAGTAAAAGGTATCACTTTTAGTGAAAGTTTCTGGTTGTTAGTTTAGGGGGACAGCTCCAAATTTTCCATGCTATAAACTATTATAAACTAGCCACCTGAGATAAAGATCATAGAAATCAGTTCTTCTTGCTTCCGGGTGTAAGTTCATCCCCCAAGAGGCTCAGGAGAGATTCTTCTGTCCTTTGTAATGTATTGCATTAGTTTGTAAGTGCCATGTGGTTTGCTTTCCTCTGAAGCATCAGATACTGGCAACTGAAAGAGACAAGACACCACATCAGATGGACCAGCAGTCTGATCGTATATGGCATGCCCTTTGTTTCTACAATTCCATCTCATTATTTTAAAGTTAAAGCTCTGTTAACCAAAAAGTAAAACTACAGCCATTGTTACTTCATGATCCTGTAAGAATTTGGTTGTGCTACTGCAATGGGGAACCACCTAGCCACTAGAGGGTGCTATATTTAACTAACAAAGCCATGTGCCAGACACCGCACTGACTTCATTGGTGACATCTTCACTTGTTGGTAGACAAGATAATAACAGAACAAAAACAACGTGAAGCCCTGTTGTCTTGTGCCCCACAAGAAAGAGGAGGTGGGAGGGATAGGGAACAATGTCTTCCAGATGGAAAAGGACAAAATTGGGAAGGGCAGACATGTTATCTCCAAGTTTCTAAGAACACAAATGAAAAACTATTTTAAAAAATCACTTGGCAGTGCTCCTGTAAATAACATCTTTGCGGTCAGAACTTCCCAAAGAAAAGCAGTCTTAGTAGTAAATAGTGGTTTATATGAAAAACAACCAAAACCCAAAACATTTTTGCAGTGCATCTTGGAAAGAGATGTTGCTGAAAAGTGCCTCAAAAACTGGACTTTTTAGCCTTATGTTATATATCCCAAATACCCCTGAATTTCCTGTCTAACAAAAGCCCCAGAGCAGGAGACATGTTCGTAGTTACAGTTCACATTTTTGCCTTTGCACAGACAACATATATCGTAACATCTGCTTCCATTTCCCGAAGAGCACTCTTTCTACTTAGTTTAATTACATCCATGGTGAAGAGAGAAAAATTGGCTGCCGAACACTTTGGAAAAGAAACGGCACCAGTGATCCTTGTGTCTGAAAACACAAGCTTATTACATTCAAAGGTCAGAATTTGCTAATGTAGGTACACAAAGTTAAACACACAACCCCATATGTGGGCACCTAAATAGGGTGCTTAACTTTAGGTATCTATATTTGAAAATGTTGGCCCCAGATGTTAGTCTTTGTTTATATGCAACATGTCAATAAGTCTCATGATCCAGAATTTGGGTGTTGTTTTGACTGTCATGGTGACTGTCATGGTGGAAGCATGAATCTGTTGCACATTTATACTAAAGTCCCTTTACACCATATAATTTACATCTTCCTTAAGGTCCTTCTATACTGCTAGAGCAGTAGGGGCCTTAATGTAAATGAGAATGAGGGCCCATATTTCTAGCATTACAAAGACCCTTTACTATCTGTGCAATAGACTATTAGAAGTAAATATTTATATGATGGTAGCACCAGGGTTGCCAATTTTGGTTGGATGTATTCTTGGAGGTTTCATCTCATGACATAATCTTCAATTAAAGATTAATCTTTAATTCCTGGAGACTCCAATACTGGAGGGCTTGGGGGAGGTGTTTTTGTTGTTAGCTTGAAAAAAATACAGATTTACAGAGCCTATCGTGCAAATTTATCATCTTGTATAACAGGGATAAATCATGCCTGCAAACCATGCGTCAAAGTCATGAAATTGGCTACACATGCAATAAAAAAAATAAGGTATTCAAAAGTTTAACAAATAGAGGGAGAGCACCGAAGATGCTCCTTGCCTGGGGCGCCATTTGATCTAGGGCTGGCCTTGGTTACAAGGCTGTCACACTCTCAGACATCAGAATGACCTTTATTAATGCAAAATGGCTACCACCAAGTTATGGCTAATCCTAAATGTTCAATTCAAGTGGACTTTATATTGTCTTTGGAATCATTTGTGGTGATGTTAATATCCTGGGATCATGGGCCCTCTCACATGCAAGATCCATCACACTGCTCTGTTCTTACTAGTAATAGGTAATCCTCGAAAGGTTCCGAGGGTTCAGTTCAGAGAAGCAGCCAAAAATTAAGGGAAAGGGAGTCTGCTCTGGGTTCTCGAAGTTTGTAGCTGTGTGAACATCCTCCATCCCCATTCACTGTACTTCCTGAATCTCTAACTCACGCTAAGCTCAAGTGGGTGTTCGAGGTTCCATGCAAATGCTTTGCACAAACTCTAAATATTTGTTTCCTGAGTAACTTTAAAGCATTAAATAAAGAAAAAAAAGTGAGACACCAGGAAGAAGCTGGTTTCCTCAAAGGAAAATATTGCATGGATTTAGAGGCAGTTCCATAACAATATGGGTGTCAGTTTCCCAGTCACTCCCTCCACCGTTCCAAGCATGCTTGTGTGTCAGGCTAAACAACGTGTGCACATGGCAGGTTTTGTTTCACACTTATTCAGTGAATGAGACAGATTGCAATACATTTTCCAGAGCCTGCCTTTGCATTTCTGGGAAGGTTGCTGGTTACAGCACTATGCACAGACCCTGCCCAAAGATCTTAGGAGATGATTATTTGGGAGACAACCCAAATTGAACAGAGTCATTCTGCATTAAAAGTGTCTGCATGTAATCTTTGATTCCATCCCTGCCTCCACTTCAGAAACTGAGCCAACCTGCTTGCTTCTTCCAAGCCTGAAGATCAGTTTACATTTTCAAACCTCTTTTTAAGAGAAAAGATCTAGAAACTTTTCAGAATTTGAGAGCTAAGATTTTCTCTTGTACATTTCTAGCTCCACAAACCGGAGGTGCTGTGAGCTAAAAGTAGGTCCTGGGTTTTGTAGGGCCCAAAGGCTGGCTCTGACACTGGCGGATATAGAATCAAGATGTCTGTGGTTTACTGAAATTTAATCCTGCTAAACTATTGTCTTTGGACATTTAATGCCACCTACAAAAGTCCATGCAAGATATTTCTCCAATTCTTATGCCCCATTGACATATTTAATACTGCCATCTATGGAGTAACAGCTCAGAGATTAATTGGACTCAGAAATGTCAGATTATTTTCAAGTCACTTCAGTTGCTAGTGTGGAAAGTGAGTCACCATATATTTCAGTATCTAATATAAGCTTTAAAACAACTGAAAAAAATCTACATATATTTGTTTGCCCTGGGTGCAGTTTTTTGTTCCCATCAAAAACAAAAATAGGCAAAAATGTTCAAACCTGGATGCCTGAAGTTAGTCTAAAAATCAGGCAGTTTTCATTTAGGTGCCTAGCTATGGATTTGGGTGCCAAGTTTAAACGTGTTGACTTTATACATGAACTAGGAATCTGGTTCTAGTTTGCACTAGTATTATATATGAACTAGAATAGAAGACACATTCCTGTTACCTGCAGGAAATTCCACGTTCCCAGTGGAGCAATTGAGTATGGTGTTAGGGACTCTAGGTATTGGATACCATTCGGGTCAAGTATTTGAGAACCAAAGGGTGTAATCTTGTAGCATACTGAGCTGTTCCAGCAAGGTGCTGAGTGCCTCTGTGACGGTACCTCCCATAAGGCTTTATGGAAATATGCTTAGAATGTGTTTTATGCTACATATGCCATGTAACATATCTCCGGAAAGGTGATGATCTACTGAATGTATTAATCTTATTTGTATGCATGTATCATTTTTGTATTCAAAATTATGAATGTTGGCTGTGTACTGGCTTGGTTTCTAAATAACCTTAGTAGAGCATTTGGTCAGTTCCTGGAGAAAGGAATGTTGAAATTAAGTACCTAATCAAGAAACATTTAAAGGACAATGGATCTTGGAATGCTCCAATCCACGTAAGAAGTCTACTTGAGGACATTCAAGGTAGCATGTGAACAATGGATGAGTCCATGAGATAAAACCCATGAGTCGTGCATGGACATGTGACTTGCCCAGGTGGCTCCTAAAACTCCATCTTGGAGCTGGACTTTGGATAGGAGTGAGGAGGGGGTCTCCACCCACAAGAGAAAGTCTATTTAAACCCTTGGGAGACCCCTCCATTTGGTCTTCAGCTGGCTAAAGAGAGGAGCCATCATGAAGAATCCCCTAGCTACCACCTGAACTGGAATAAGAGCTGTACCAGTTGAAAGAATTGTGCCCAGGCCTGGAAGGTGTCCAGTCTGAGGAAAAAACTTACTGAAGCATCTCTGAGGGTGAGATTATCTGTATTCAGTTTGATTAGACATAGATTTGTGTGTTTTATTTTATTTTGCTTGGTGACTTACTTTGTTCTGTCTGTTACTACTTGGAACCATTTAAATCCTACTTTCTGTATTTGTTAAAATCACTTTTTACTTATTAACTCAGAGTATGTATTAATACCTGGGGGGAGCAAACAACTGTGCATATCTCTCTATCAGTGTTATAGAGGGCAAACAATTTATGAGTTTACCCTGTATACGCTTTATACAGGGTAAAATGGATTTATTTGGGTTTAGACACCATTGGGAGTTGGGCATCTGAGTGTTAAAGACAAGAACACTTCTGTGAGCTGCTTTCAGTGAAGGCTGCAGCTTTGGGGCAAGTAATTCAGATCCTGGGTCTTTGTTGGAGCAGATGGGTGTGTCTGGCTCAGCAAGACAGGGTGCTGGAGTCCTGAGCTGGCAGGGAAAGCATGGGTAGAAGTAGTCTTGGCACATCGGGTGGCAGCTCCCAAGAGGGTTTCTGTGATCCAACCCGTCACACCATCAGTGCCCACTGAAGTGAGCTTCGAAACTACCCTTCTGATTAATCCCAAAGCCTGAGCACCACAGCAGATGTAACTCTCCAGAATTAAGGAAAGGCAATAGGACCTGGGCTCCTCAATCCTTTAGGTGCTTTGGAGAATCTCCCCCTAAATGAAGTCAGGGGGATTTGAGGACACTTAGCATCTTGCCAGAGCTGGCCCTAGTCCCAAGAAAACTGAAGCTGGTTGAAAGTGCTAGGACTTTATCTTGAGTTGTTTTTTTCGAGGGGCAGGGGGAAGAGGAATGCTGGTGACATAAAAATTGTTTCCCCCACCACACCCACTTTCTTGAATTCATTTATTTTCCTCTTTTCAGTCCTTATGACATTTTCTCTTTCCACCAAGCACAAAAAAAAGGGGAATGATGGAATTTTTTGCAACTGCAGAAGTAGAAGGAAGGAAAGGGGTTTTCTTAGTCTTGTGAAACTGTGGAAAGTCACAAGATGTCTGTTTCACTGACTGTGGGAAACTTTTTAGCAGAGCATGATGGAAATGACTATCTGGGGCTACAGCATACCCACTCTCATCTGCACTCATCACTGCTGCCACTGCATGAAGGACTCCTCCAGCCCTCACATGGCCAAGAAAACAGGAGGGAGAAAAGGTAACAGGAGAGCATGGCAAGGAGCAGGTGTAAGCAAAGGACTAGGGGCCAACTTCTGTTCTCGGTTACACTGATGTAATGCTACCGAGTGCACGGAGATCATGGCCGACGTTCTGAAGCTGTTGATTAATGAAATTATCCTTTTCAATCAACTGCAACTATATTGGCTAAAAGCATGCCGCTGCTTTGCGTTTATTTTTAATTCCAGAGCTATGATACAAGAAGTCAAGGGTGTGCAGGTCTACATGGTGTGCTAGGTACACATGTGTGCATTTGACCCTCTTCAAGGCAGAGGGTGAGATACATTTGTATCCGCCATCCTTTAGCACATTACACTAAGGCTGTAGAAGCACAGAGTCAGAAGGGATCACAAGGGTCATCTAGTCTAACCCTCAGGTCTACACTTAGGCAGGGTGTAGAGTACAGGTACTACATGTGTAGCTGCATGGTGCAGGGAATGGTTCCAGAAGGGGGGAGGCACTAGGCCACTGCAGGAGGAGGTGCTGCTTGGGCATGTAGGGAGCCCACGTAGGCTACATACCGTGGGGAGCCGTGCTTCGCTGACTTCACTGCTATTTATACCCATGCTAGCTGGGCATGCAATGTCTGTACTCTACACACCACTGTAAGTGTAGACATACCCTACGTTGGTACCATTGTGCTATATGGCAACTTCAGAGCTCAGTGACAAACTCAAGATAGTTTAACCTAGCTAGTCCATGCTGAAGTCCACCATGTTGCAGCTTCACTTCCATCAGTACCCAAGCTAGCTACAGTAAAGTAGCTCGGACACGTCTACTTGTGCTACAGTTATGCCCCTGGATTGTGGAGTGGGCACACGCTTAGTATGGGGATGAGCTAGTCTGCAAGATGGTGCCACAAATCCCCTGAGGCAGACTTTTTCAAATCTTTTAAAATGTCCACTTCCCTGGTAAACACTTGGAGCTGGGAATCTGGAAAATTGGCCAGTGTTATGTAATTAACCTCTTGAACCCTGGGCCACATATCTGTCATCATCTGTACAGGAGACCTTTTGTCTGCCATCCTTTCTGACCCTGCCACTATCTCTACAAGCTCCTAGGGCGGATTAAGGTAGTGGCATTGTGATAGGTTCAGGCTTGCTTGAATGGTTTGTGGTCTTTCCAATTAGCCCAGTCTAAGTTCGGAGTATGGTTACAAACCCAGTAACCAAGCGACTGTTGTGTGGTTTCAGGTTTTGCCCAGCTCCAGATCCCAGCCTAGTGTTGTCTGAGGTGAACTGATGCAGCAGTGAGTCAGAAAAACACCAATAATCTGTTACGGGATGTGTGTGTGCATGCGTGGGGGAGGAGTTCATGGTGAGGGGACAGAGAGGAAAAAAGCCAACTGTAGGGTTGGGGGGAGGAAGATTAAAGAGTTGGGGCTGGAAGTGGGAGGAAGTATCTTTGCCAGGGAACTGGCCTGATTTTGTGGTGGAACCAGAGCTCATTGAATGAGTCCTTGATTTCACCCTATCCCACCACCCTGACTCACAAGCAGATTCTCTTTTTTTTTTTTAAATTAATAGTAAAGGGATTATTTTTGGATTGAAAAAGACCCAGGGAGAGGTACTGCAGGATTAAGCTTCAGTGCTGAAGCTTGTCATTTTAATACTGGAGCTGAAGAAACAAGACAGAGTTGATGTGTTGGTGGAAGTGTCCATGACCATATTTTGGTTCTGTAGATTTTAAGTCAGGTAGAGTAATCAGATCAGATACAGTAAGAACTGTCCCAAACTCAGATCTGACTGTGTTTTGTACTGAGATTTAGGGAAAGTTTAGTTAACTTTTTACATTTTTAAAATGTGCATTTCTTTTTTTAGGACAGGGCTGGAAGTAGAAATACAGACACAGCATGAAGGTGTTTTATTGGTAATATTTTGCCCAGTACACATGTCCCAGGAACTAAGTGTGAACTGAAGCCAATGTACGCTAAGCCAAAATGAGACCAGGCAGTAGAGCTGGCCAGAATAGGGAATTTTTGTTCTATGCCAAATTTTGAGATTTTTAAGTTTAAAAAAAAGGTGCCTCAAACTGGGATGAAGAGTCAACATTTTTCACAAGATTATAATTCTGAAATATTTCATTTTGGAAGCTCCAAAAAAAGATCCCATTGCCTGGGCTGTCCAGTTACCCAAGCTTTCTAGCTCCCCAGCTCCCTGGTTGGCTGGCAAGCTGGCCATGCAACTAGGGAACTGGACAGCCAGACAGCTGGTAAGATGGGAAGCCCAGGTAGCCAGGAGCCCAGCAATCTACGGGGGAGTAGGAACCAGACAGCCTGTCAATCAATCATTGCCCTGTTCAGTTCATTCCCTGGAAGCATCTGGCACTGCACTGGCCCCTATCAGTAGACAGGATACGGGGTTAGATGGGCCATTGGTGTGACCCAGTATGGCCTTCTTATGGTCATTCGGGGAGCTGGGCAGTCCACCACGCAGGGAGCCTGGGTTCTTGGGGAGCTGGGTGGACTGGCAGGAAATCCGCCTCCCCCAGCCTGCTTAGTTTCTGTTGAAAGTTTAGACAGAATCAACGCATTGCCACAAAAATGCATTAATTCCACCAAATCAGCATTTCCCCTGCAAAACTATTCAGCTGGAAATATTTTAACCAGCTCTACCTGTGTGCAATACATTGCTATGGAGGCCCCACCTTCCTTGCAAATACTCTTCAGCAGGGAAATCTTAGAGGAGAGTTTGTTTTGGGATGTAAAATTCTAAGATAATAGCATCCAGATTTAGGGAGAACGTTTTGCATATAATTTGATGCTAGCTATACAGAAAGATTATCGGTTGAGTATGTAAATATAAATTTGGCAGAGCAAATAGGAAACGGTGGTTGGCACATGTACACAGAGAAGGAAAACGAGCAGTAGATATACATTAAGGAAAGGAAAGGAAAGGAAAGGAAAGGAAAACCCTAGAAACATGTTTAGTCACCAGGCTTTAAAGCAAACCATGAGAGAGACAGCCATGTATTGGGAAGCATTAAGTAGCTGGGAACAGATCACTGGGAGGCATGAGGTAAATCAATGCTGCTGGCTGTTCATAGAATCTTATTTAGCAGACTGAAGTCAAATGACTTCGCTTCACCCCTGGAAAATGTGACTAGAGATGGTGACAGGCAGTTTTTGGAAATGACCTCTTTCCTAAGGGGAGAAACTTGTCCTGTTGAGCCAAAAATAAAAAGAGGACCTAATTCACATCTAAACAATTGGTTAGACAATGCAAAGCAGCAAGTGTTTTTGGTTTTAGAGCTGTGTTGGTCCCATCTCAGCCAGCAGAATAAGAAGAATCCAGAGAGGGGTGAGCCAATCTTAAAATACCAGCCTAATAAACATGTTATAAGAGGGAAAAGATGGATACCTTGCTGAATAATAGAGAGACAAGGCACAGTCATATCTTTTATTTGACCAACTTCTACTGGTGAGACAAGCTTTGGAGACACACAGAGCTCTCCTTCACATTAGAAGACAGAATAGTGTTGTTCTTATATGATGGGAACTGAAGAAGGGCAGCATTCAAACTCTGACACTCTCCCAACTGTGAACCCTACACCCTGTATTTGATCTCTGGCCAAACTAGCTTTGCAGGCAGGGTCTATCCTCCCCTTTCACACTGTGGGGGTGATGGTCTCTGCACTGCCCTCCTATAGGCAGGTATGGAAGGGACACTGACAGTGGGCTAGGGAGAGTGTCTGCATTGCAGCCCTGTTGTGTGGTAGTTTGTTCACCTGCAGAGAGCCCAGTTGCTCGTGTAGTGCATGCAAGTGAAGCAAAGCACCCTGCCATTTGCTCACATATGCAAAGACTGCTGGAAATTCTTTGGTCAAAAAGTTGGAGGCCAGACTGTGTCATGGGCTGGGAATCTCATTAGAATGGCCATTCTGAGAAGCAGCCCCTGGTTTTGACCAAGTCAAATAGACCTTTCTTGTAGTATTTTAGCACTTCCACTTCCCGTCCCAGATGGAGCGAGGGAGTGCAGAGCCATGTGGAAATGAAACAAGTCCCACTGACTAATAGGAGCAGTATCCGGTCCAAAGTTCACCATACTTTTTCAAACTTCAGAAGGGGTTCTTGGCATACATTGGTTTAGCTCCCTTGATGAAATGAAGCTATGCTGACTTATACCAGCTGAGCATATAGCCTCCTAGAGAGTATTTAATGAAGTTTCGGGCTGTTTCTTCTTTCATCCAAACTGATTCACTTAGCCCTAGTGACAATACATGTGTGTCCTACTGTAAATGAAAGGTTGTAACATAATATAGTGTAACCAGCTATGTGGAACCCACTGCAAAAATCACAGGTGTTGGAGACAGTGAGAAGATACCATCAAACTATACATCAGGTAAGAGTCTGAGGGATGACTAATGACCCAGCAGTCTCATAATCCACAATCTTTTTTTTAAACAAACTTTTCACTCTTTTTTTACATCACATGTTGATTGAAGTTTTCTGATTGCATGTTTTATCCATGTTGTCCAAAACCTTTTGAGGCTGAGATATTATTGTAGTGCTTTACCACTGGCCTGTTCCTAGGCTGATACTGCTGGAATGAGACAGAAGAGTGCATTAGGGTCAGTAGTACTCATCTGTCATAGGCGGAAAGTGTTAGATGAATTATTCCAAATGAATTAATTTGTTCTTCGCATGCTCTAACTCTATGTGCAGCTGAGTCATATTACTTTGGCCAATATTTTTAATATGAAACAGTTGCAAGTCAAACTTAAAAGGGCAAGGATTTTTGGTAGAATAGATTTATTGCTTGATCATAAATGTAAATTAGGCAAAACAAAGCAGTGTTGGTTTTATAATATGGAGGTCAAATGGGTCTCAATACAGACAGTGGTAGATATGTCTGAATTACATATATGTGTGTTCTTTTTAGAAGTTTACTAAATAGATAAAATACTCACTTTCTACCTGAGGAGATGTCCTTGGGTGTAAAACCAACGCTGTAGAAATTTGTGTTCAGTTGCTCTGTATAGCTGTGAAGTCACTATTTGTGTCATCTAAGACTCAATGGATTCAAGGGATTCCACGGGTGCAAATTTTTGGAGTAAGTACCTTTCTTTCAACTCATTCTTTAAAACCCTTCTATTCCATCAGGCTGACAATGGCCTCAGCTGAGCACTTCCTTCGTAATCGCACTATATACCTGCTCATGCCTTTAGACTGGAAGCTCTTTAGAGCAGGGACCTTGTCCTCCATATGTTAACTACCATAAAGTCCTGACTATCTATGGCACTATATACGTAATAATCAATACTGATTCGTGTGACTTGTTTTTCCTTTTAACCAGCTAGTGATGTAACTTGATCAAAATTTAATAGCTGGGGTCAGATGGGGTTAGCAACAGCAGCTTCTGCCACTACATCCATTTTCCTGTGCTTCAAAACAATGCCTGAGTAGCCTTTCCTACTGTAATGAAGGAACAAGTCTTTTTCACATGGGATACGGAGACCTTATCTAGCCAAGCACATCAGCTCCTCCACTGAATTGACGTTCGTTCCTTGTACCCTGTGATTAGCGTGCAGGGATTTTTTGGCACGAAGGTCAGTACTTTTAATGTGTTTGCAGTGGGGCTGAGAGACAGCCGTTTCTGATTCTCCTCTGATAGAGGGGCATAGCAAGGTGGTAGCTGAGGGGGGACAGGCCCATTCTTTGGGCAGAGACCACACCCAAGCTCCATACTTCACAGAACCCCAGGCCAGCAGCTTCGGACACTGCCTCCGCCACCCAGGGCTGGCCTTACCATGAGGCGAACCGAGGTGGCCGCTTCAGGTGCCAGACTGTGAGGGTGGGAGGGGAGACCACTAGGACCCAGAGTGTAGAAAATTGTGTCTGCTGCTGGTGCATATGTATTCTCTCTGCTCTAGATGCAAAGAGATGGTGGAGTGCTGTGCTGGAGGATATAAGCGACATACCAAGGAGGCAGGAGAAAAGGTGAGAAGGAATAACAGAAAGAAGCAGGAGCTGCAGGGAGAGAGAGAGGAGAGGTACATAAGAGGCTCCTCTAGCACCCCCAGGAGCCTGGACTGATTAACACCAGCTTCTCAGGGAGTTTCCTGCTGCTTCCCTGAACCCACTTGAGGAGAACAGGCAGTCAACTGAAGTAGTAGGAGCCAGTTAGGCCCTTAAGATGCTGATATCTTCCCCCACTCAGGCCCTGCTACCAGCCTGCTTATTTATTTGTCCCCTTCAATTCAGTGTTGAGAGCCACTATAGCTGGCACAGAACAGCAGTCCTGAGTGAAAGAAGAAAAATGCCCCTCTAGGGCAGCATTCAAAAAAAAAAAAATTAAATTAATGGAGAACTGTCCAAGAACTCCTAGAACTGGAAGAGATCTTGAAAGGTCATCGAGTCCAGCCCCCTACCTTCACTAGCAGGACCAAGTACTGATTTTGCCCCAGATCCCTAAGTGGCCTCAAGGATTGAGCTCACAACCGGGGGTTTAGGGGGCCAATGCTCAAACAACTGAGCTATCCCTCTCCCCAAGCAAGCAAAAGGAAGCTTTTCTATCTAAGCAGGAAGGAGCTCTCCTGAGATGCATAGACACAAATGTTCACAGTGAGCCTTCCGTCCCCAGTGAGGATGTGAGTGGATGCCTGATCTTCCAGTTAGAGTGCAGGTGACCTGGCAGCTACTGCAGCATCCATATCTCCATCTCAAATGGATGTAACCATGCACATTCCTGAAGAAGAGTGTAGATCAGAGAAGAGTGTGGTGGAGGCGTAAGAAACAGCTGCTGCTGAGTTTAGTTCCTTAAGTCTAGATGATCCAGGACTCTGGACCCACTTGAGCAATAGCCTGAGGGACTTCCTTGGACTGCATGGGCACAGCAAGTGAAAAACTTCATGTTCCCCAAAGACAATGAAAATAAAAGTTTCCATCCAACACATTACTGGCATGAAATCCCCAATGGTGACAGAGTGGAGAGGCCATGGCTTATGTACTCAAAAACCCAGAATGGTGCATACTGTTTTTGTTGCAAACTCTTCCAGTCTAATGTTCCAGCCACATTGAGTTCTACAGGAACAAAGGACTGGAAAAATCTGGCATGCCATGAGAAGGCAGCAAATCACCAGAGAGCATTCCATAGGTGGAAAGAGCGTGAGATGAGACTAAGGTTAAAGGCCACCATAGGTGATCAGCATCAAGAGGAGATTGCATCAGTCTCTTTACTAGCAAAATGTTCTGAAAAGGCTTATTGCTATTGTGAGAATGCTTGCTACGCAAAACCTAGCACTGTGTGGCACTTCAGATCAGCTGTATGTGCCAAACAATGAACACTTCCTTAAAATTGTGGAGTTGATGGTGGAGTTTGATGCTGTACTCCAGGAGCATTTAAGAAGAGTCACCACCCAAGAAATGTACACACCACTACCTTGGAAAAACAATTCAAAATGAGATCATACAGTTACTGGCAACAAAAGTCAAACAGAAGATTGTGGCAGATCTGAAGTCAGCAAGGTATTACTTGTTATTCTGGACTGCACACCTGACATCAGCCATACGGAACAAATTACTTTAATGGTGCATTTTGTAACAACAACAGAACCTAGTGAAACTGTCCCTGCAATGGTGACTGTCAGAAAGCATTTTCTAGAATTTATTGACATTGATACTACAGGTGCTGGTATGACATGTGCTTCTTAAAAGCTGGAAGATGTCAGCTATCACAATTCCCATGACAGGTCAGGGCTACGATAATGGTGCCAACATGGGAGGAAAGAACAGAGGAGTGCAGACATGGATCCGAGAGTTAAACCCTCGTGCTTCTTTTGTCCCATGCAGTTCTCATTCATTGAACTTGGTGGTCAGTGATGCAGCATCAGCTTCTAGTGAGGCTGCTGAATTTTTTAATGTAATTCAAAGCATCTATGTATTTTTCTCTGCATCAACTCATTTATGGCAAATTTTGAAGCAACATCTGGGAACATCCTCTCTGACACTGAAACCATTGAGTGCCGTATGATGGGAAAGTCGAGTGGAGGCCATAAAGCCTATCAAACACCAAATTGAGAAGATAGATGATGCCATAGTTGCCATTATGGAGGATAATGCTATGACAGAAACTATTTGTGAGAGAACAGTGGCAGAGGGAAATGGAATCACCAGAAACATACATAACTCAGGGAGTGGTCCCATAGTCAGTGAGTTTTGCCTAGGTAAGTAGTCAAGGGTTTGGCCCTAGGTGGTGACTATTAATATAAGAAAGTCCACAAAGAGATCATGAATGTCCCTGGAATAACCATTTGAACATTCCTGGATACAAAGGCTAACCAGATTCTGGCTAAGGATGGTCTGCAAAAACAGACAAGGCATAAATATCTGCCTGGGACAAGCCAACCTCAAATACAACGTGGCATTATATTTTAAACACCCCACCACCACCCTGCCGTTACACTAGTCTAATCTAACTTGTATTACACTAACTTACTATCATTATGGATACTGAAAGCAAATAACACAGGCACAAGATAAATAAAAGTAACCTGGCTGTGTAATTGAATCCCACCCCACATAGGTTTTAATTATCTTCCCTTTTACTGGAAGTCCTGTCCTGTAGACATAAGTGGGAAAATGAGATGCACACGTGTGCAGATTGCACACTGGAGATATGCGAACCAGGAGCGGTTTATAATGTGGCTATGCAGACATTACTAATTGAGGCTTAGGGTACCAATTGTCCTAGGGTTATGTCGGTTTCACCAATACATCGCCTTCCTAACAATTGTCTGTCCATTTTGCTTTGTGCTGGTTTGCCTCCCATCCACCCACAGCAATAACATGAAAAAAGGAAGAGAATGACTGTGCACTGAGTTGCTGCACACTAGAATAACTGCTACACATGTGACAATCTTTGAGAGTTGAGTGTTGTTCTAGGGCTGAATTAGCAGTGCTGGAGGACCAAACTAGTAAATCACTTAAATCTATACAATCAACACACACAGCATATATATGCACTGCTTTTTAAATAGCGCTTTCATATAGTCATCAATTTTAAAGGCCATAAGAGATCATCATCAAGGGAACATCTACACCACAGATTGGGGGGTAGTGATTGATCCCCGATCACTCTGCCGTCGACTCCTATATTCCACCATGGCAAGAGGCGGAAGCGGAGTCAACGGGGGAGCAGTGGCAGTTGACCCTGTGCCATGAGGACACGAGGTAAGTCGACCTAAGATACGCAACTTCAGCTACGAGAATAGCATAGTTGAAGTCGATGTATCTTATGTTGACCCCCCCCAGTGTAGACCAGGCCCTAGTCTGACATGCTGTATATCACAGGGCATAGAATTTCATGCCGTTACTCCCTATTTTATGCCCAATTACTTGTATTTGACCAAAACATATCTTCCACAAAGATACTGAGTTTTGATTTGAAGATGTAAAGAGACAATCTACCACTTCCCTTGGTAGTTTGTGTCTATGGCTAATCGCTCTCTTCTCTTAAAAAAAAAAAAAAAAAAAAAAACACACACATGTGCCTTATCTCTAATTGGAAGTTGTCTGGCTTCCAGCCATTGGTTCTTGTTATGCCTTTCCCCCATTACATAAAGGAGACTGATATACCTGGTATTTTCTTCCTGGGAAGGTAAGTTATACACTAATCAAATCACCTCTTGATCTTTTTGATAAGATCATCAGAATCAGCTTCTTAAATCTTTTACTGGAAGATATTTTCCAACCCTCAAATCATTTTGGTGGCTCTCTTCTGCATCCTCTCCAACTTCTCAACATCCTTTTTAAAATGTTGACACCAGAATCAAATGCAGTACTCCAGTGTGGGTCTCACCAATGCCACATACAGAGGTAAGATCACCTCCTTCTTCTTACACACTACTCCCCTGTTTATACATCCAAAGTTCATGTTATTACCCTTCCTCCCCCCCCCCCCCGCCCCTGACAGCATCACTAGCAGTTCAAGTGAAGTTGTCCACTATGACCTCTAAACCTTTTTCAGAGTTGCTTCTTTCCAGATACAGTGCCCCATTCGGTAGGTGTGGCCTGCATTCTTTGTTCACTTTATTGATAAAAATATTGAATAGCATGGGCTGTAATACTGCCTCTGTGGCACACCACTATAAACATCCATTCAATGAGGATTCCCCATTGATAGCTGCCTCTTGAGATCTGTCATTTAGCCAGTTCTTACTCTATTTAAGATATGCTTTATTGATAGAATATGGTGCTAATTTTATGTGGTTTGGTACTAAATCAAACTCCTTACAAAAGTATAAGCATATTACAACTATGCAGTTACTTTGACCAAACACACAATTGCATCAAAAATGAAATCAGCTGAGTTGACAAGAGCTATTTTCAGTAAAACCGTATTGATTTGCATTAATTATAGTCCCATCCTTTAATGCTTTGTTGATCAAATTCCATATCAGCTTTTCCATTATTTTGCCAATAGCGGAGACAACTTATGGAGTAAGTTACTATTCAGCATGAATAAGGGTGGCATATTCTGGCTCACTGATTTCAATTGGTCAGATTCTGATCTCAGTTATAGTGGTGTAAGCTGGAGTAACTCCACTGAATTCAGAATCTGGCCTAATGGGGACAACCCATGATGAAATGTCCTATTCAAAGTGAGTAAGAGGTAGATTATGGTGTCTCTCTCTCTCCCTCTGGATCTTCACTATTTCAGAGGAGGGAGAGATTCCTTACCTCCCAGGCTGGTTTTGAGAAAAAAAAAAAATATGGGACACAGAACAAAATTCACAACTGCTATCAGAGGGTGCAACATTATTGCCTTCCTGTGGAAGAAAGGGGACAGATAGAGGACATCCAGCTTGGACAATTCTTTTCCCATCAGGTGCCGGTGCTACTCCACCTGCAGGTAGGAAGGCTAGGACCCCAATAAATTCTCCAGCCAGGTATCAGCTCTTCCTGCTGCTCCCACTTCAGATTCTCTGGCCTGCTAAGGCCTCAATTCACTAGGCAGTGAAAGAGGCAGGAGGAGGGGAGCTCCCAGAAGAGGGAAAGGAAGGAGAACATTTTCCCTGCTTCCATGGTCTCATTATACTCTAACTCCTGCCCACAAAGGGTGAGGTGTGTCAGACAGTAAGCCACTCTGACTCCCTCCCTTCTTCTGGCCTGTGGAGCTAACAGGCCATTCCTCCGGGGAACTGGCTTCACCCCTTAAAGGAGTATAGCAGTTTGTCCATTGCCTCACTCACTGAGGAGTAGAACAGGCTGGAAAATGGAATTTCAAGTATAAACCCCCCCCCCCCACCCCAAGATTTTTCATGAGAGGAAAGGTTCTGAAAGATTCCATTTGGGGTCTCCCAAAGTAGAATTTTTGGCTTGTTCCAAGCCACAAGAGCTTCAGGGAGTCAGGGAACTAGCAGCTGTCTCTCCATGCTACCTCACTCCCCAGAGACCAGTCTGCTTGGGTAGTCCAGCAACCCAGGGCATTGAGGAACTGGCTTCTGAAGGAGCTGCCTCTCCCCATTCAGACCAGCTCTCCAGGGAGCAGGCAGCCCAGGGACATATGTCTGGGGAGCTGGAGGTGCCCGGACTGACAGGAAACTTGGTAAAATGTTGATGGAATCACCACATTCCCAAAGGCTATTTTGATTCCATCAAGTCAGTATTTTCTAATGGAAAAGTAGAAAATTTTCTGATGGCCAATCAGCTCTACTGAGATGTTGCAGGAAACATTCTGATTCAGAGGCACAATGTCTCTAGCGTTCCCTCTAGGGTGGTGCAGCTGTGCTCTGCCCCTTCTTACATGCTATCAGCACACTTGAGCCATAGATCTTTTAGCAATATTTGGCTTATTGCTGCTGCCACTGGCTTTCTAGGAAATGTGTTTCTCCTCCATCCCCTACTGTCCTGGATGAATTCTGAGATCCAGAGAGAACTTTCTTCTTCACCCCTTGCCTTTAAGAAACAGAAGACTAGAATTTAGAGCTGGAAAAGACCTGTTAAATCATCAAGTCTGTATCTCTGCTGATGCAACAGAATTCTACACTAGAAAGTTGAATGCAGTGTGTTATTCTACTCAGATTTTTCTTTCTATGAATCAAGAGGATAAATATGTCCAGAATCCCTCTAGTAAACAAGAATTAGAATTAAAAATAAGACTCTGCATGTCTGTCAGCCAGGAATGTAATCCACATAGCACAATACATACACAAATTAAAAGTCCAGTTGCAAAAGTTACTCCACATGGGTGGACCCCTATCATCATGCAGAGCCCTGCTGAAGTCAATAGGGCTTTGCACAGTTACAGGAGTCTGCTTTCAGGGAGTAACTGACAGGATTGGTGTCTCAGGCATCAGGCCTGGAAACACTTTTTATACCTGGGCATAACATTGCTCAAGTAAGTAACTATACAGGGTTGGTACCTGACACCCCAAAACTTCAAGCCTTTACTCATGCATTTAGATTACTACTACTTATTGGGTCTACCCAAGTGTGTAAGGCCTCTTCATCTGAGTACAGATGGCAAGATTGGGCTCCCCGATGAAAATGGATATCATATGAACTTTTAAACAGCGGTCAGAATCTTTATTTTCTCTTTACACAATGTTTAGGAAAGCACAAAAAAGTGTGTTTCCTCAGTAAAATGTAATTAACAGAGTTTTCTTCCTGTTATGAGGTATAATTGTGAAAGTAAATTGAAGCATAAGAATGAAGTTATTTTGGGTTATGGTTTATGCATTTCAACATAATTTATAAAGTTAGGTTTGTTAAGAAAAAAAGCAAACGTCTCTTTCACTTCCTGTTTAAGTCAGTCTGGGAAGGGCCGCCGTAACCTATAATGACAGTTTGCTCACTGGAAGAAACTTGTTTCCCCTCTGTCTATAAACGTAGTTTCAGGAAGATTAAACATACACCACCGCAGGCAAATATTGTGCTGTGATCCTTGACTCGACATGAACTGGGTAACCCAAACTCTGATCTCGAGTAATTGCAAAAGTTGTACAAAAACATTACCCACTGAGAAATGTGATGTTTCTTATGCATTGATATAGACAAACCCCAAAAGTATTAGTGATGGACACACATAGAAATAAATCAGATTTTAGGGGGAAAAAATCATAGTAAATTTGCAAAAACTAAAAAGGTAGGTGTGCAAGATATTTGCAATGAAATTTGGATTACTCAAAATAGTAACATTTTCCTATTCCCCCTACATATTTGAAATTGATCCTATTTTCCATTAAGTTTTCACACTAAGCCCCCACATGAACAAAGCGTTTAAGCAGATGCACATCCTAAAGCCACTGAATTTTCCCATTACAGCCAATGGGCTATTCATATGTATGCAAGTGTGTTTGCAGGATTGGGACCTAAGAATCTGATCCTGAAAAACCAAAAACAAGTTACTGCACAGGAGTCATTTTACTCAGATATGTAATTCCATTAGCTCTGGCTCACTTATATGCAAGAATATAATCAAAGCAGATAAAATAACCAGATAAACCATTTACTGAGATCTGAATTATTTCACAGGGTTCTTCGAATATGCCAATAATGGGACAAGAATGAAACTATATACACACTATAGGGCAGATACTCAGCTATTGTTGTTATTCATAGCTCCATTGACGTCAGAATGTCAACAAATCGTATGTCTGATCTCATTTTTGTTACAAGTCTTTCTAAGCAGCTACAGTTTTAAACAATATCAATAGTGTCCTCCCCTATTCTTTAAGTCATGACAGCTGTGTTTTTTCAGTTCTGGCTCTCATTCAGCCGAGATGGCAGTACGTCCTAACAATTACATACGCCAGGTGGCCGCATAAAAGCAGAGAGAAATTTGCTTATGGGAGAGTCTATGTTTGGTTTTATTCTACTCAATCTATACATGTTGGATTCACAAAGAGTCCCTTTGAGAAACACTCCTCAGCTGGGAGTCTAGTTTCCCTAGGGAATTTGTAGCACCATGGGATGAAATTTTATGTTGTTGTTATGCACTCTGATGCTCTCCTCTCGCCATGGGAGCCTGCCCAACTCTTCCTGTGTGTCATATGTTTTTATGTCAGACCCAAGTGTGGCTGGGCAACGTTTCAAACTTTAGTGGGAAGTGTGTTGGATGCAGGCCAGTAGCAACAGTAAGATAGAAAAGGTAGCAAGACATCTTTTAAACCTGTGTAGGCTCCAGTAGGTACAGGAGATTGACTGACAGGAAGTCATGTACACCAACCTCTCCCTGCCCTTCTACTTACAAAGCATTCTTTAAGTAACAGCAAGAAAATATAAAAAGTCACCCTTTTCAATTGTGCTGGACTGTGGTTGAGTGAAAGAGTTTGGAATAAACAGGAACAACTGGCCCGAACCTCATACTCGTCCTCAAACTGAACCCCACCTTTTCTCAAGTGTTTGGCTAAGCATCCTTTTCTTGGTTTCTCCCCCAAAGCCCTCTTTTCCCTACCCCTTCTGCTCACCTCAAGAGCTCCCAACAATTCTCCATGAACTCCATCTTCCCCACCTGTTGCCTCCCTCTATTAAAAAAAAATTATATATCCCCTTCCAAGGTCTTGCACATTTCTATCATCTCTGTTGTGTTCCAGGGCTGGCTTATCCTTTCAGATCTTTCTTGCTCATTTGCTCTCTTAGCAGAGGAGTGAAGAACGTGCTGGCAGGTCTCCGACACAGAAACCCCAGAAAATATGAATGCTGAATAGAAAAAACAAAACAACCCCCCCACACAAAACTCATTATAATGCATCAACAGTTGTGTGTGTGGGGTAAGCTCTTTGGAGCAGGGAATGGCTTTTTCTGTATTTGTATGGTGCCTGGCACAATGGGGTGATGACCTCTGACTGAGGGTTCCTAGGTGCTACTGCAATACAAATAGTAATAAATAGTAAGAAAGTAGTAATAAATGCAGAGGGCAGGGAGGGAGGTTCATGAGGCTGTGGAGAGAAAGGATAAGACAACAAGAGGTCACAGGCATGTTAGAGGTTGCAGGGAGAGGGTTGTCAGGCCCCCTGGAGTTCATCAAGAGGGGGTTCTTTTAGAAGTGGTGAAGAAGCTTTGTCAAAGCAAGTTATGTCAAACCATTTTAGCTAGCACTTTGCCCCTTGTGCAGATATAGTTTAACACCTTTAAAATCACAAACTGGGCTCCCACAGTGATTGGGGATATGTAAATACCCCAGAGAGAGTGTAAAGGCTGGCCCCTAAGATCAGGCTGTATCTAGAAATTCACTGTCCAGGGACAGGCATAGTTGAAATTTGTACATTTTATTCATGGTTTATATTGTGGTAGCACCTAGAAGCCTTGTTGTGCTAGGCACTGTACACACAAACCAAAAGACTGTTTCTGCTCCAAAGTGCTTACAATCTATGTGATGATATTGGCCTAACGGGAGTATGTCCCCTCTTTTATGAGGGCATGAAATAATAATGCTAGAATGTTTCACCTTTCATGAATACTCAAGTGAAATGCACAGAAACTGGAACAAGAAGGAAGAATAAGGCAATGTGTGACTGGGATATGCATAACTTCCCACTGGGCTACCCAGAATACTGGGTGCACCTGACATGGAGGCAGTCAGCTAGTTCTGTTTGTGCAGTCACTGGGAAATGGAAAACTTTAACCATTCAGAGCCATGTATATCGATCTTAGACCTTTGATCATCATAGGTCGATACCATTTCCAGAGATTCACATTCCCTTTTATATATTAGCTTCTATATCTTCAACATAGTTTACAGCCTTGCACTCCTTTCCCCCCTTTTTAAACCAACAATCCCACCCTTGAATGCCCATTTTTCAATCCTCAAACCGGCACTTAGTGTCTTCTTTCATGCATGTTTTAACCTCCCTGAACTCATCTGCAAGGGTCCTACCCTCTCCATCTTTTAAGCCCCTCTTAAAACCTACTTCTGTAGTGCTGTCTATCAAGAATCTTGTTGATTTGCATTAAAAATCCCTTTTGATCTCTCTTCCATGACCTCTGTGTACTAACCTGCCTGTCTCTCTGTCCATCCCTGGACAGACTCTGATATCCTTGATGCATGGACCACCCTTACCTGAAGGTCTGGAAAGTGCCTCATGCGTCATGAATGCTACCATTAGCAAATAATTTCTTTCAGCAATACAATGCACATTATAGCATATGGGGAAATGTGATGGAAAATCCACTCACCACCAGTCTGGCACCTCCTACTAGCCACTCCAGAGATTAGCTCATCAGGTCAACACCCATTTCTGCAGTTGCATGCCATCACTCTGTCTGGTCTGCAGTCCCTCTCTCATTCCAGGAACCACAGAAGCTTCTTCAGGACTCAGCTGTCCAGCCAGGTCACTCAGTGTTCATACCCTGGAGAGGGGAGATCAAAATTTTTCCTTCAACAGTTCTAGGCAGTTTTCCCGCTCACTGCCTCAGGTGCCACTTCCACAATGGCTAGCCAGGGAAGCCAGGCCCACCCTCTACTCCGATTTCCAGCTCAGGGACCCTCTACACCAGAGGTGGGCAAACTACAGCCTGGGGGCTACATCCAGTCCTTCAGACATTTTAATACAGCCCTCGAGCTCCAGCTGGGGAGTGGGGTCAGGGGCTTGCCCCGCTCCATGCATGCTGGGGCTCCGCGTGGCTCCCGGAAGTAGCAGCACATCTTCCCCCCCCCCCCCACCTCCTATGCATAGGGGCAGCCAGGGGGCTCTGCACACTGCCCCCACAGCTCCCATTGGCCAGCAACCAGGGCCAATGGGAGCTGCAGGGGCAGCACCTGCAGATGGGGTAGCACGCAGAGCCTGGCCGCGCCTCCACATAGGAGGCGGAAGGAGGACATGCCATTGCTTCCAGGAACTGCTTGAGGTAAACACCATCCAGAGCCTGCACCCCGACCCACTTCTGCACCCCTGACCCCTCTCCCACCCTCTGAACCCCTCAGTCCCAGCCCAGAGCACCCTCCTGCACCCCAACCCCCAATTTCATGAGCATTCATGGCCCACCATACCCAGATGTGGCCCTCAGGCCAAAAAGTTTGCCCACCCCTGCTCTACACAGTAGTCAAGGTCCATTTCCTAAGCCACTCCCATACCTCCTGGCCTTCCCCACTCCTCTGAGTTTTCCAGTCTCTTCACTCCCTCCTCCCAGGGAGTAACTTTTGACAGCTTGTCTCTGCAGCCCCTCAAACACACCTCCCATCTCTCAGGAAGTAGTTACATACTTCTCCCTACTACCCCTTCTAGTCCCAGCCTCCTGGCTTTTGTAGAAGCCCTGCCTGTCCCTCACAGGTGAGCTTCTCTGTAATTAGCTGCCTCCAGCCTAATGCTCCCTGGTTGTAGCCTAATTAGCTGATTGGGCCCACCTGGCCTAATTCAGCTCTTCCAGGGCTAGTGTGGTGAGCTCACACCATCACAGAAAATGTCTGTACAGATGAAAACAATGAAAAGGACAATACTGCACTGGTAAGCATAATGATACTATACACTCTAGTAATGTTAAAATAAAAGCCCAGTAATCGTCTTTCCCCTTTTTGTGGAGAAAAGACTTACTCAGATAGCTCATCAGTGGCCTTCATCAAATAGCAAACCCACAGGTACCTACAAAGTACAAAGGCAAGATTATTGCAGAAAAGAGAAAAGAACAAAGATAAATAAGAATACTTTGGCTTATAATGCATTATGCAAGTTGGATTGGCTTAAAGGGGAGATTTTCAAAAGTCTGAGGGATTTAGGAGCACAAGTTCCATTGAAAGTCAAACATTGAAAGTCAATGTGCTCCTGAATCTCATAATCATTCTGAAAATTTTTCTCCTCCACATAGGGTGACCAGATAGCAAGTGTGAAAAATCGGGACAGGGGATGGGGGGTAATAGGAGACCATATTAAAAAAGCCCCAAATATTGGGACTGTCCCTATAAAATTGGGACATCTGGTCACCCTACCTCCACATGACTTTTAAGTGTTTGTCCCCTAATTAGGTGATCCTTATTATATTAGTTAACTGATATCAGGATGAATACAGTGCCTTTACAAAGTGCAGCTTGCTAAGATATGTGTCTTCATGGAGATCTGATCATTATGTGTAATATTTAGGACAGTATTCGTCTCTGTAACACAGTTTGAGGGAACTGTAATATGTGTCTAGTCTTCTCCTACCATGATGGGTAGTAAGGGATAAGACTGCTCCGTTTATGAACAGGTATATACTTGCATTTCTGAAACACAGTCACTGTGTGAACATATGAGAGTGCTGCCTGAATGCCCTCAGAACTGGCCTTCTGCCTGTGAAAACCTTGATCATCCCACTGTAAAACAAACCCTGGGCAGTGCTGGGCTGAGCCTGGTGTGGCAAGCAGATTTCATCACTGTCGCCACGCTTGCCTGCTGTCTCCCTGACAGGAAACCTAGGAGGAAATCAAATCACAAGCACATAAGTCACTTCCTTCATAAAACCATGGACCTTAGAGGCTGGGTTCTAGACAGCATCCTGGAGGGCTCACTCTGTTTGTCATTGACTGAGGCAGATCAGTGGAAGGTTGCCGTGGTAACATGAGGGCTAGAATTCTCCCATTTAGGCATAGCCCCCAGTAAGGGCTGGAGCAGAGCCACATTGCCCTACGGGGAGGAAAAATAGCTACTGGAGCTCCGAGGCACACAGAAGGTGCGTATTTACTACTACACACCATTCGGAGATACAGCATACTCCATGTTGCACAGATGGCCAGTTCAGTTGGCTGGTGTGCGGTGCCGGAGCAGCAATTCTGCCTGGTCCCTACATGAGCCACTCAAGGGAGATCTTCTTGCACTCTTCCCCACTGCATGCTAGGGTGACCAGATCACCAAAGACAAATATCGGGACGCGGGGGGGGGGGGGGTGACGTGGGGGGGGGCGTGGCGGGGGGGTGACGTGGGGGGGCGTGGCGGGGGGCGGGGCCAAAAAAAAAAAAAAAAAAAACTTCCTCCGCAAGTGCTGGAGGGAGGCCCGGGAGACTCAGGGGAAGCGCGGGGCCGGGGTGAGTAACAGTCCGGCCTGGTCCCTTGCAGGCAGGACTCAGTCGGGTGGTAAGGAGAGGAGGGGGGCGGCCCGCGGGGCCAGGCGGTGGCTGTTCTCCCCCCCGGGCAGCGGGACTCGGGAGCAGCCGCTGCTGCAGCTCCCACTGCCGCGGGGGAGGAAGCGGCCATGGCGCTCCGCGGCTGCGGCTCTGGCGCCCCCGAACCCCCCGAGCCGGGGCCTGCTGCGGGGACCCAGCAGCGCGCACGCTGCGCCCAGCCCCTGGCCAGCGTCTGGGCTGCTGCCCAGCTGGTGCTATCGCGCGGCGGCCCTGGAGTGGGGGCAGCAGGCCCCAGCCCCCCCGTCCCGCAGGGGAACGAACGGGGCTGGGCTGCCGATGCCTCCGCCCCGGGGCCACCGCGCGATTGCACCAGCTGGGCAGCCCAGACGTGCCTAGCCAGGGGCTGGGCCCAGCGTACGCGCTGCTGCAGGCCCCGGCTCGGGGGGTTCGGGGGCGCCAGAGCCGCCGAGCGCCATGGCCGCTTCCTCCCCCGTCGCCTGGCCCCGCGGGTCGCCCCCCTCCTCTCCCAACCACCCGAGTCCTGCCTGCACTGGGCCAGGCCGGACTGTTACTCACCCCGGCCCCGCGCTTCCCCTGCGTCTCCCGGGCCTCCCTCCAGCGCTTGCGGAGGGAGGGGGAATGGTGAGCCCAGGGAAGAGGCGGGGATTCGGGGAGGGAGCCAATCGGGGGAAGAGGGGGCGGAGTCGGGGCAGGGGGGGGGGCGCGAGCACTTCCGGGCTCGAGGCTCGGGGCATTTCCTTGTTTGTCCGGTTGTCCCGACCGCACGTCGGTCGGGACGCGGGACAAACAAGGAAATATCGGGACGGTCCCGATAAAATCGGGACGTCTGGTCACCCTACTGCATGCCCACAAAAAGGCCAAGCAGAATATGGGCCAGAATAAGGTCCCTGGGATCTGATATGTTATTACTCCTATCGTGAGAGGGGAGAATTGGGCCCTGGGAACTTTCTTTTCTCTGTCTTTACCAGTTTGATAGAGTCTAGCCCCATAAGGATATATTGTTGAGTTGTCCTGTTGCCAGATGTAATTGCTGTTGAGTCATAATAATGGGTGCATATTGTTGACGTAAAATTTAAGAGAACTTTGTGTGTCTGTGTGTGCACGTATACACACACACACACAATTTTGTTTTATGAATTTAACCAGAGTCTAGGACTGGCATAGGGTGGTGGCTGTTTATAAGTGGCTATTGGTTGCCTGAATTTTATTAAATTATTTGCTGCCAGAACGGTACCTGATGCTGTCTGTGTTTTTAAACCATCCACTGCAAATGTATAATGACTTCTAAAAGCAGGCCAGAACTCTAAGTTAGGGGGAGAAAACTGTTTATGAATGTTGCTGTGGGTTATTAAACCATGCTAGTCCTTGAGACTGAGTGAGGTAAGGAATTGCTGGACAGGAGGGAATGGGAAAGCAGCCGGCAGGGTATCAGAAACCCTGAACTGGTCAGATCCCTGGGTGGCCTGCTAGAATGTCTCCAGTCCTGCAAGGTCCAGACTAACCACATATAAATAGCAATAAAATAGTATGTATATTATTGCTGTGTGTCACCATGAAATATTGCTCACCGGTGTTTGCATCTTGCACTTCTGCATACTTTGTAAATAAACTGCCTTAAACTTAAAGACCTCAAAGACTCAGGCTGGCAACCTTATTCTCTTTCAACCTGTAGTAATACTGCTCTCTGCACACAGCCATGCTTTGTTTGTTTGAGAGCGTTCCAGACATTACCCTCCAGCTATTGCAGCTGGTACCACATTCTCCAGCTAGACGTCTACAGGGTGTGATTAATCCCTAATTCTACCTGAAACAAGTTTAATCAACTTTTAGCGAACAATTAGGGAGCTATGAAGGCCTAGGAAGTCACTTAGAAACTGTATGATTTGGCTTTATTGGATTTGTGTGATCATTTTATTTTTTGTTCATCGTCTCTCTTCACATACTAGTTAGGTGGCTTTTGCTTGTTCTAAGAATTATAGCCCAGATTCCCAGCGGCGTTGCACTGAGTTTCTGCTGGCAGAGTGTAAGTAAGGGTAGGGGGAGCTGGTTACAGCTCCATGATTTTCAGGGCACATCTGCACAGGCCCTAGCATACGTTAGAACAGCTTCCAGACTGCTGTAACCTGTGTCTGCTGGCACTGGGGTGTACATCAGCTGGAGCACGGCATGGTCCAACCATGTCCCTAGCACAAACTTCCTTGGCACTCCCTGTACCTAGGGTAGTGATGGAGGTGGCCAGAGCAGGGTATGCCAGTTCCACACCTCCAGGTCAGGCAAGTTCTTAGCTGGACAGATTTGGCAGCCTTCTGTCCCTCTTGTGCTGCTAGAGAATGCACAAGTGGCATTCCCTACATACAGAAACTCAGCATGGGCAAGAACCAGTATCTCAAACCTGAACGCGTAGAATTCCAGCTTACAAGAACTTTTTTTTGGATTTGAATCCCTGGATCTGACATGGGTTTTGGTTCTAGGTCAGATGTAAAGATGAACTGGGGGTTTTTCCCAGTTCCTGTACAAATGTGGCCAAAATCTTGCAAAAACAGCTGCTCTTACAAGACTTGCAGTTTAGGGATGCTTAAATGAGGTTGCCTTTGCTGCACTTAGGCTTGGAAGTATTACGTTTTTATTGATTAAATGAAAGTAAATGTTGATTTCACTGTACAAACACGAACAGAAAAAATCTTTCCAATTGACAACAATAGAAATTTACAGGTAGGCAAAGTAAGAAACATGCTGCTTGAGAACTTACGAGAATTTGATTTAAGGATATTTGCTTTGTATATTTTACATGCAGTGTTGACAATTTGTGTTTTAACAAAAGTGTTAACTTTTTGAATCTCTGGGTCTGTTGATATTAATTATTACGTGACGCCTCCCATAATTTCCTGCAACGGTGAAAATTTAAATAGTTAAAAATCTAAAACAATGATTAAAATAAACATTGGTAGAATCCATCAAAATTATAAAAAATGAAAACCATATTCTGCCAAGCCTTAGTACAATGGAGAGCTGAGTCCCCTCATTGGCAGTGGTCACAGCACAGCGACTTTAGTGGTATTGTGAGATTTCAGCACTTTCAGATACAGTGAACCTGAATCCCAGCACCAGACTTAATTTGGCCTCAAAGTGAAAGCCTGGAATCAGTCTAAATCTAATCTAAATATGGATCACCTCTCCAGCCCACCTCTCCACAAGCTCCATGTACATACCAAATGATCCATCATCCACAGCACACTTCAGTGAAGACTTCAGGCATAGCCATACTCCTCCTTTCCACAAAATGTTCATGTTAAGATCTTTCATATATCAATAGTCATGGCCCATAGTATAGTTTCCTACAGATGGGTCTGAATAAAACTTCCATGTTGGAACATTCCCAACTGTTCTGGGTGAAAGTTCAGATCCAATTTGGATTCTGAATTTCACAAATGGCCTGTATTTCTGTAATGGGCCAAAGTTAAAACTCTGAATCAAGTTGCTGTTAAATTCCAGATCCAGGTCTGAATTTTGTAGGTTGGGCCCATCTCGTGAGTGGGTGGGAGCTGAGTTTGCCACCCATATCCCTGAAGAAGGTGATCGAGTGGCTGAAGGGAATATATCTCTCTGCTCCTTAGCTGTGGAATTTTATTCTTTGTATACTGAAAGTACAGGCATTGCTCAGATCTTTTTGTTAGGCTGATCTTTTTAAAATATTTTGCTGCAATTTTTTATAGCTTAACTCTGGCCAGTCCCCTGGGAAACTCACTCTGGGGCACTTTGGTCTTGCTCCTTGTCTGGTGTAGATTATCATTCTACCATTAATTTCAGTGGAACTATGCTGATTTACAGGATTTGCCCTTTGAATTAAAAATACTGTAGGTTGATGTATGGCTAATTAAAAGCAATAGCACAAAGTCTCTTACTTAGTGCACTAAGTTGTAACAGTTTGCTCTTTATTGCAGTAAGAGGAAGTGAAAAATTAACTGCCTCCTTCCCCCTACACCCCCAATAGAATTCTACAAAATCTACTTTGCAGACAGATCAAAAAGAGTAAATTGGCTTTGTTTATGGACACGTGATGATGCCAGTCTGACTACACAGGAAATACAACTGGGTGAAGCAATCAGCTCTAAATAGTGGAGGCTGTGTTTACAGGCAGGCATGGCACAGTGTGTGCCTTGTAAACAGCTGTGTCTGTCTGGGAATTTGTACAGCACTCTGGGAAATAAAGTGACAAGGACCTCATTCTGTGGGCTGCTGAGTGCCATGAGCTCCTGTTGATATCACTGAAAATTGAGAGCAGTCACCAGCTTTCAGGCTGAGGCTCAAAGCGCAGTTAGTCTGAGAAGAAAGAGGGGACCGAAGTACTGTACTAATGAGTATTCAGCATCACTCTGCTTTTTTTCATTTAGGATGCAATAGTGGTGGTCCCTTATGAATGACCTGAGAGTGCTCCTGTTGTGGGAGCAGGATGCGGCCTAAGCATCTCTAAAATGCTAGAGAGTCTATATAGGAGAAAATCTCCATGGAGATACTCTATCTAGCCAAAGAAAGCTATCGCATGGGAAACATGTTCTGTAGGAAACACATTACAGAAACAGAATATATATACCTGAGATAGAAACTACTTTTTTCCCCTTGAAGGATATGCTTTTATTGCTGTGTTTGGTATATTCCTCTCTGATAGATATGGGTATAGCCCAAAGAAGGGCTGTCATTGACATCAAAGAGCATTGGATCTGTCCCTACGTGACAAATCTCGCAGTTCTTGTGTTGATTCTGCCAGCTTGGCCAACACGAGGGATTGAACTAGGGTCTTCCTAAAAGCATGAGACGTTATAATTGAGCTAAAGAGCCAAGCTGCCAAGCAGAAAGCTGTTATGGAATTGCATCCTCTGTGGATAGACACGGAGCGGGATATGCAATACACGCTGACCAGTTCCACTTTCTTAGGCAAAACTCCTGCTGTGATCAATGGAAGTCTTATATGATTAAGGAAAGCAGGATTTGACCTTGATTACTATGGGCCATACTTTGAAAACCCTACATGTGCAGAACTCCATTGACTTCAAAGAGCTTTGTATATGCAGAAGACAGGCAGGATCAGAGTCTTAAGCAGGACAGTGACTTGACACTTTATTGCTCTTTTCATCTTCCAAATGCTTTACAAACATTAACTAGTTAACTGATCAGAAAAATGATGTGGGAGCTATGAAAATTTCTTGAAATTCTCAATTGGGAGACTGGATGCTGGACTATTGATGTTCCTGTGACCCTATAAGCCTGAAATAATTTAAATCAAAAGGTTAGACATTGTTATCCATAGAATATTTGTTGGCATATTATGTAAAATACAAGTATCCCTATCATACAAAGGATATTTTTGGCCTAGTGAGTGTGCAGCTTTTAGTGTGGCTAAGACGATGCCACAAGAATCCATGTTTTTAAGAAAGGTTAAGGAAGTTTCTGCCTTTGGGAAGGGGGGCGGACTTTGAGAGCTTACAACTCTCTTCAAAATAGTGAAGAAGGTTGTCAAGTTTGATCCGGAGATGACACTTGCATTTCTACACAATTGTTCAGTTACATTCTGTAGCAATAGAATTTCTGTAAAGAGAATTGCCTGCACACTGAACAGAAGAATGTTCCTCTTTTCTATGCAGTGTAGTTGTAGCTGTGTCAGTCCCAGGATATCAGAGAGACAACGTGGGTCGGGTAATATCTTTTTATTGGACCAACTTCTGTTGATGAGGGAGACAAAGCAAGCTTCTCTCAGACCAGGACATACCAACTCAAAGCCACACCAGAGTCTGCCAGAAGATCAGATGCAAAACCTGCAGACATATCTCCACGGCTACAATGATCAACACCCCCCACAACACACGTTTCAAGATCCAGGGGTCCTACACATGCCTATCACAACATGTTGTGTACCTCACCCAGTGCACTAAATCCCCAGTAACAACGACGTGGGTGAAACCAAGCAATCACTAAGCTCTCGAATGAACTCACATGGAAATGATACAAGACAAAAACACCATATCACCAGTGGATGAACACTTTTCACAGAGTGATCACTCTATATCTGACCTATCAGTCCTCATCCTCAAAGGAAACCTGCACAACACTTTCAAAAGATGAACCTGGGAGTTTAAATTCATAACTTTGCTAGACACTAAAAATCATGGTCTTAATAAAGGCACTGGATTTATGGTTTATTACAACAATCTGTAACCCATTAACCCCGCCTTTTGTTGTATGACAACAGGGGTGTTAACGGGCCACTTCACCTTGAATTCTCCCATAGAATATGTGCTAACTACTTATGCTAAACAATCTGTTACAGCTTGTTTTAGCTGTGACACTCTGAGTACCTTTCCCAGACCTGAAGAAGAGCTCTGTGTAGTTCAGAAGCTTGTCTCAACAGAAGTTGGTCCAATAAAATATATCACCTCACGAACCTTGACCTTTTTTCTGTAGCATTTCTATAGATGACTTTTATAGCTGTTCCCTCACTAGAAATATTGTAGGACACTTTTATTAAGGCCTTTATGGGCACCAGAGAGAAATTGTTAACCAGCTTTGTTGTTGAAGGTTTACACAAATGCCTAGTCCGCACCAGCTGTGGAGAAAGTACTAATGAGCACCCGTGTGTTGAGCACTAAATGGCCCATGTTGACCCTGCTGCATGTTAATGTTCCTAATGCATGTTAATGTAGTCCTGTTTGAAATCGGACTATATTAATGCACATTAGGGAACCTTTAGTGCATCCCAGCAGGGTCTGCACGGGCCAGTTAGTGTGCAACATTCTGGTGCTTAATAGAATTTACTCAGCAGCCAGTGAGGACTAAGGTGCCATGTAGACAAGGCCTGGGTCTCTTTTTCGCCTGGGGAGGTGAGGGGCATAAATGCATATCTTTACTCACCCTGAATAACGGCTTTCACCATAAGTAATTACTCACTTTTGAAGTAAATCACTACTGAATGTGAGTAAGGGTATACAGTCTGGCATATACGTTACCAGAAGCTCCAATCTGGATTGGGGCCCTGTTATGCTAGACACTACACAAACACAGAAGAAGAAATGCTGGAGAGCTTGCAGTTCAAAAGCAATCATGATGGCTCCTCTTCTGTTATGTCCTTATGCTTCCTTCACACCTCCTTCCCCCACACTCCAGCCTCTGTATCCAGTAGACAGACTTATTGGCAAATCAAGGTTGGCTGGGATACAGTTTGCTGGGATAGGTGAATTAGCTTAAAACCCTCTGCCTCGATTCAAGTAAACAGATCAGATTCCATTGAGATGGGCTTCTGTGTATGTGGTAAAATAGTAACTGCCTTGGCTTTCCTTTCACATGTTTTTCTAATGACCCAGAGAGTTGGGAGAGGAAAAAAAGTTGTCTGGTTTCAAAACCAAAGAAGTCTGAAAATGCTACAGCAGTGAGCTGTGACATGTGCACCCTTCAGAATGTTCCCCGGCATAGGAAAAATCAGAACATGTCAAACTGTAGTTGCAAAAGTATCTTCACTTAGCACCAGGGTGGCTGTTCTCAAATGATGATGTTTTAGTTTCCTGCCCAGTATATATCTGTCGTTATGTAACTACAGATGGGAGCTCAGTGAATCCAGCTGGAGGTCCCCAATTCACTTCTGTGTTCTCCCCCTCCTTTTCCATAAATGGAGGCCAACCCCAAGCAAGAAAGAATGGTTGCTCCTCTTTTAGTGTCTTAGGCCCACCTCCTAAGCATTCTGTGGCTGACACTATGGAACTATCAAATCTACGGTCTCTTAACAGGAGAAAAGTTAAAAAATGAGCCACTCCCATGGAGTTAGTGCAGGACTCGCTGGCAGACACCATTGTGAGAGAAGTCACGGCACCCATTCCCATCTTGCCTTCTACAGCCATCAAGTGCACTGGGCCCACCACATAGCTGATCTCTGCTAGTTCAGATATGGGCCAGACTGGAGTTGTATAGTTTGTAACAAAGGGCTGATACATAGGAGTGCTGGCAAGAAACTTTGTTTCCTGGTCACAATCCCATGACCAGGGTTACTGTTCCAAAGGTTAATAGCCTTGCAACAATATTCACTGACTCCAGTAGTTAATAGTATATGGTTGAGCCTGTTGCCAAGAGGTCTGAGGTTTTCAGTATTCAGGCTAATGCCTGATATTTTCAGCCTCACTTAGAGAGGCTCCTTTGGAATGTCTTTGGGCTTTCCTACACTCCTCCTGATGTGCAGCACTAGAAGAATCCAAATGCTGATTGTAAGCACTTTACTTAAAGCCCAGACACTACCTCAATACACAGATTTGTCCATCATGAGCTCTCCATTGCCATTTTCTTTCAGAGGCTCCTTTCTCTTTCTACACACCTGGTAGGAAGCACCAGAGCTAGGGTTACCATATTTTGTGCCTCCAAATGGAGGACACTCCACGGGACCCCGGCCCCGCCCCCAGCCCCGCCCATGCCCCCCCGCCCCAACTCCGCCCCCTCCCCAAAGTCTCCGCCCCCTCCCCTACTTCCCGCGAACATTTAATTCGCGGGAAGCCTGAAGCAGGTAAAGGGGGGAGGTGCGGCCCAGGCTGGCCCCCCCGCGGCTCCAGCCTGGGTCGGCTCGGGCCCTGGGGTGCCGGCCCCGGCCGACCACCCCCGGCCCGCCCAGCACTGCCGGCCGACCCCCGGCGGCCCGGCGCACCCCCCGGCCCCGCGACCCCGGACCGGCTCCCGGACCGGCCCCCCGGCTCAGCGCACCCCGCGGCTCCCGACTCGGCGCACCCCCGCGGCTCGGCGCACCCCCGCGGCCCGGCGCACCCCCCGGCCCCGCGACCCCGGACCGGCTCCCGGACCGGCCCCCCGGCTCAGCGCACCCCGCGGCTCCCGGCTCGGCGCACCCCCCCGGCCCGGCGCACCCCCCAGCGGCCCGGCTCCGCGGCCCGGCGCGACCCCGGACCGGCTCCGCGGCCCAGCGCACCCCCCGGCGGCCCGGCCCCGCGGGCCCGGACCGGCTCCCGGCACCGCGCCCCCTGCTCCCCGCCCGGCCCCGCGCCCAGCCCGGCCCGGCACTGCGACCCCGGCCCGGCACCGCGCGCCCGGCTGGCTCCCGGCCCGGCACCATGCCCCCGGCCCCGCGACCCCGGCCCGGCCCCGCACCGGCCCCGGCCAAAGAGGCCTCGGCCGAGCCCTCCCTCCCTCCCGATTTTCCCGGACATGCCCAGCTTTTGGGGATTTCCCCCCGGATGGGGATTTGAGCCCCCAAAAGCCGGACATGTCCGGGAAAATCCGGACGTATGGTAACCCTACCAGAGCACACCTTGTCACGGATTAAACTTATGAGAGGAGCGGTCCTGAAGGTTCTAGAAGATTGCACTGATGTGGTGCTGCTAACATGAAGTAGTTAGACACACAAGGTTTAACACACCATCATGGGTTAGTGAAACCCTCATGGGCATCAGAAATAGCTGGCAAAGCTCAAGTTTCTCTTGATCCTGCCTGCTATCTTACTTTTCCTGTACTATTTAATCATTTCCAGAAAGAGCAGAGGGGAGAGAATTCACTTAGATTGTTGCACGGAGATTTTGATCTATCTTTCCTTTTCTCTCTCTTCTCTGAAATTTGACCACTTTCAATTTTAACATTCTTTGCTGCTAGATTTAAACCTACATTATCTCAGACTGGTCTATGATCAATTGAGTCAGTGAGTCTAAAGAAAGAGATGACTACATAATCAGCTGCTCATGTGATAGCTGGAGAACGTCTCTTCCATTGCAATGGTTTCCCTTCATGTGGGGGTGATTAATTGTTTCCGCTTCATTCCCTTCATTTGTTTTTTAGCCGATCTGTTAATGTTTTTCATTCCTAACCATTTAAACTTGATGCCCCTGACCAAATGTAGCCCTGATATAACTGCACTGAATTCAGTAGTTATACCAGGGATAAATTCCATCAAGACAGCTGCTCAGACAGCTCTGAACATATAGCAAATATTGTACAGGGCATTTTTAAAAGATGTTGACTTAGTGCAATGTACATTACTATGTGTGGTATTGGTGTGTAGTGGGCCAGTTCTAAGTACCTCTTATAATAAAATGGACCAAACCTCAAGGTATTCACCGAGTTCTTATTCAGACAAGCTCCTATTAAGGACAATAGAAGGAGTTTGGCTAAGTAAGTCGCTCAGAATTTATACCAGTACTAATGCCGTACTCTTACAGTGCCTGTCTGCCTGAAACCCTTAGCAAAGTGTGTATGAATTGAAATCATACAACCACCTCTTGGGAGGAAAGTGCATCCAGAGATACCATTACTGCACAGAACCTTTTATAACCGTATAGGGAATTGGGCCCTGGTCATTAGGCCCTTGGTTTTTAAAACCTAATTTGAAAGACTGTAGGGTAAGAAAGATAGATCTCAACTTATCTACTGTGGAAATGAGACTGGTTAGTTGGATCCTGCTGGATTAGAATTGGTGGTTCTATAGACCCTACATACAGCTGATGCTTAGACATCTAAGCTGTCCCCTACCAGTGTAGTATTTGAAGAAAGGTTACATGGAGAAGTAGGACCCTGAAATGCTAATTCAGAATTCAGCTGAGAAATAGCCACTCCAGTTGTTTATGTTTGGAGGCTGAAACAGAAAGCAAATTTATCTTTGTTTTTTCCTCTTGGGACCCAGCTGCAGCCTGCAGCTTTTAACTCACGTGTAAAGAAGTTCCAGCTTTTTCTTGAAGTTATAGCTAACAAGAATGTTATTTACTTAGCAATCAATTTTAGGTGCAAGTGAAGAGGACTGTGATTCAATATTGTCTTATAAGTTACTGCCTGGAGAGGAGCAGCAGCAAAAAAGGGACACTTAGTTCATGAAATTTTGGATTGCTTAAATACTGTAAATAGAAAACACAAATATAATCCAGATGAAACTGATTCGTTATGATGCCTTTGTTCCTGCAGTATGAATGAGTCCTCCTAGACAGGAGAACTCTGAGAGCAATGAACTGCCAACCCAGTAAGCTCTCTGACGTGCATCTGCTCTCACTCTTTATTATTGTCATTATTTATTATTTCTATTACAGTATCACCTAGATGCCCCATCTGAGGCCAGGGCTCAACTGTGCTAGATATTGTACATCTACCAAGCAAGAGATGGGCCCTGCCCTGGAGATCTTACAGTCTAAATAGACAAGACAGACAAAAAGTGGGAGAAAAGTTCTATCACCCCATTTTACAGTTGGAACTAAGGCAAAGAGAGATTAAATAGGTTGCTCAAAAATCACTCAGGCAGTCTGTGGCAGAGCCAGGTATTGATCCCACATCTCCTGAGTCCCAGTCCAGGGTCTGAGTCACAAGATCATCCTTCCTCTCTTTTGTTTTGTTTCTGTTTTAAAAAGCGGATCCCCAATCCCATAAATGTAGGGAGAGCCTGATATAAATAAGCATAGAAAGAAGAGAAGATGGAAAAAAGTAAGCTTGAAAAAAAGAGATTGCTGCTTACTAGTGACAACTGATGTTTATTAAGGACAGGTTTCGGAGTAGCAGCCGTGTTAGTCTGTATCCGCAAAAAGAAGAACAGGAGTACTTGTGGCACCTTAGAGACTAACAAATTTAGTCCACGAAAGCTTATGCTCTAATAAATTTGTTAGTCTCTAAGGTGCCACAAGTACTCCTGTTCTTCTTTTTGATGTTTATTAAACATCTTTCATTAAACAATCCCCAAGCTTTCTACAAACTCTAAGTAATAATCTGCTGTTCTTTTCTGTAATATATTAGCAAAATATTAGCCCCCATTTCTCTGAGTGAAGGTGGGTGGGGCAGAAAGAGACAATGGGAGAGACAGCCAGTGGGAGGGAAAAGGGGAGGAAAGGACTAATAGGGTGCATGGATGTGAACAGGGTTGTAACCAGGGCATAAGAACATAACATAAGAACATAAGAATGGCCGTACCGGGTCAGACCAAATGTCCATCTAGCCCAGTATCCTGTCTACCAACAGTGGCCAATGCCAGGTGCCCCAGAGGGAGTGGACCTAACAGGCAATGATCAAGTGATCTCTCTCCTGCCATCCATCTCCATCCTCTGACAAACAGAGGCTAGGGACACCATTCCTTACCCATCCTGGCTAATAGCCATTAATGGACTGAACCACCATGAATTTATCCAGTTCTCTTTTAAACACTGTTATAGTTCTAGCCTTCACAACCTCCTCAGGTAAGGAGTTCCACAAGTTGACTGTGCGCTGCGTGAAGAACTTCCTTGTATTTGTTTTAAACCTGCTGCCTATTAATTTCATTTGGTGACCCCTAGTTCTTGTATTGTGGGAATAAGTAAATAACTTTTCCTTATCCACTTTCTCCACATCACTCATGATTTTATATACCTCTATCATATCCCCCCTTAGGCTCCTCTTTTCCAAGCTGAAGAGTCCTAGCCTCATTAATCTCTCCTCATATAGGACCCCGTTCCAAACCCCTAATCATTTAGGGCGGGGTGAGCAGGGCAGCCGCACAGGATGCAAAGCCGCAGGGGCAGAAAAATGGGGCAGAGAAAGGAAGGAGAAAAATGGTAGGGGGCGCAAATATGCACTTGGGGAAACAGGAGTGAAGAGCACTAATATGAATGAAATGGACGGCAGAGAGGACCAAGGATGAGGAGATGGGAGCAGGAAGAGAGAGTACTGCACAAAGGGGGACGAGGGAAAACTTAGAATGAGGGTTGGTAGGAAGGTGGAGGGAGAGAAAACAATGAAGGTAAAAGTAAGTAGGGAAGAAGCTGAATCAGAGAAGGGGAGAGAAAGAGAAAAATCCTTTTAAAAGGGGATTGAAAACAGAGATAATTAGTCAGAGGGAAACTCAGACAATATAAAAGAATGAAGAAGAGACCCATCAAGATCTTGGATGGGGAAAGGAGTAACCACAGGGAGACTTTAAATGACAGCTGTTTCCCTGTACAGAAAGCTTGCTTTAGTCTGTGTTTTGAATCTGATTTCATTGTGGTTTTGCTGCTTCCAGTAAAACAAAATCGAAAACCTTTCCCAGCTTGTGGCTACAGAGGGGTGACACTCCTTTACTGGATCCAGTTCCCTTTGGACGCTATGTATCAACCTCATTTTCCTTCTGCAGTTCCCTTCACTCCAATTCTCCAGCTCGCCATACCCAGGCCCTTTGCTAAACATTAGCCTCCTGCCCAATAGACTTTTATCCTTAAATCCAGTCCTGAATAGCCTTTCAAAAGATCTGGGCAGTCCAGACATCCCGACTGCTGCTTGCTGACGCACCACTGACTAGTGACGGTTACTGCCCCATTGATTCTTTTCTGGCAGGTTCCCGTGATCTTCCTTGGTTGCGTTGCTCATAATTAAGCCTTTCTTCTTCCCCCATCCTTCCTCGCGTGGGTTTGATTTAATGATTAAGCACAACACAAGAATAGCAGCAGGCTGTTCTCTTTTAATTTTTTTACAGGTATGTGAGGAAAGGAGGTAGGTGGGAGTGAAACTATGAGCAGTTAGTCATCTGAACAATAGCAGCAGCTAAACATGCGCCAGGATAAAAGTTCAGCCTTTGTCACTGGGAAGCATGGAAACAATTGGGGAGGGGAAGGTCACAGCTAGAGCGCCACAGAATCCAGTGGTTTCAGTTGGCAGAGGTCTGGACAAACCTGTTCTATGGCTTTGGTTTACGTAGGTTGGCGCTAAGGTTGTGCAAATCCTTTGCATCAAACCCAGAATCCACATGCAATTGGGATGAGTTCCAGGTTCCCTAATATGCCTGGACACCAGCCCAAGTTCAGAAATGTTCTCAAACATCTGCTGATACCGTTTGTAGCACCTGGATCAATCCTCCTCCTTCTCCTCAGCACCCCTTGACCCACAGATCTCCCACTTACCATGTATTTCAGTGTCTTAGGCCCAATGGCCTGCCATCTGTTTCTGTGCTGGGTTCCATCTATCTCCTCCCTCAAATCTCCAGAAAGACACCATGTGGCTACCCCCTCCACCCGGAAAGAGCGTCAGGAGGAACACCTGAGATGGTCCACATCTGCCCCACCTCTCTTTTGGGAGCACAGAAGGCCCCTCTCTCAGACAATGCAGGAAAATTAATTCCATTACTGATTTTAGTTACTTCTCTAGTGAACTGCTGGGCAGATATGCCTTGTAATATGTAGACCTCTAAACCCATATTCTCTAGATTGAGATTAGATGGAGGGGACCACCAGCTGTGGCATACAGGGGGACTGGGAAAGGCAGTTTGAAATCCATGTTAACAACATTCTAGATATAGGTTTTCTAGATACAATAAAACATTTCAAGACCTTAAAGTTTTCCATATGGATAAAAGCCCCCCCTTTCTTTTCCTCCCCCACATCTTTCCCATGTATAATTCTCTCCACCACACATACTTTCTATGATCTTCCTAAAGTCTGCAGAAGAGAAGCCTTGACCTGGTGGACATAAGAAGATATGTGGGAGCAGGGATCCTCTCCTGCAAACCTTATATATCAACCTGACAAACATTTTGCATTCCTGTCAAAAACCATGGAAATTACTAAACAAAAAAAAACTTTAGTTAATAATAAGGCTGAAAGTGTGTTCAGTTGAGTCCCTCTGATCCCTCCCCCAAAATATTACAACATCCACCCAACCTTAAGTTAACCATCTAAAACTTGCATGTATATGTGCAAAAGTCAAAATTACAAATTATTAGGAGATTATGAAATCTCATTTCCTATTCAAGGGCTCCATTCCCAACCGACTTTTAGTAATTTGTTGTTTTGATCTTTTGAACAATCTCCTGCAAATTTTAGGGGAAAACTTAAATGTGGGTGGATGATGTAAATCAGGAGGGGGGCAAATGACATTATTATTATTATTATGAAGCTTCCAAATATTCTAAACTTGGGTGGGTTTTTTTTTCTTTTTAAAGGTATAGCTTGTTGTTTTGGGTGTTAGCTGAACTCCACTTAAATACAGTTGCAACTGCAGCTTTTTGCAACACTGTTTTGTTTAGGAATTTTACAGAAGTTCACTGCCACTGGTACTGAGAGCCTCCATCATTGTCATAGTGCAACAAGGACTTGAGCGTAGTCAATTGGAGTGTCCCATGCATGTTGGATGAAGTCCCAATTTGGCACTTCCAAAACTGGAATCAGCCAGTCAGTTCATTTGAGGAAATACTGCCTTTGGAAGGGTCAACACAATAGCGATGGATATGTGGACTAGTAGTAGAAAGGGCCCAGGCCCCAATCCTGCAAAATGTGGTGCACGTGCCTCACTTTAGCTAGAGACTTTTACAAGTCTGTAGGACAGAGGCCCAAATTAGGAAAGAGAGAGTGGACTGCAGTAAAGTCCTTCTCAAAGGATATCACAAAATTGGACAGAAAGCAGTGGTTACATTAAACACTGGGTGACTGGCATGTACTGTACGGTTAAATCTTTCCCAGGTTTGCTCATTCTTTAACTAATATTTTCCCCCCTGGTATGACATAGACTGGAGTTCTGGGGCACTAAAAATAACATAGCAACTTTCAGCCAGAAGGCTAATAAGGGATACTTTGCCATCACATCTTACTGACTGACTTACAAAGTCTATATGCCATCGGAATTCATTTTACCTAGTGCTCTAACACCTGGCTGGGGGAAAGGGTGGTGACTGTTTAACAATACAGAGACAGTTTACAGAAGAACTGAAAGCGAAGAGGGAGTTGAATGTTTAAGGAGGCAGAATGCAGTTACCAATACACTGATGGGATTTGGCCAGACAGTGGCATAACACCTCCACTCTCCTGAAAAGTGCAAAGGGGTTTTTAACCACTAGATACGGTCATGACCTTGTTTTGCATCGCCTTCAGTGACACGTTTCCCTCCCAACACCATGCTGGATCATTGTTTCTGTAGACCCAGAGAGCCACCTACTGAATCCCCAGTACCACTTCCTGTGGATACTTTGTATTTGCTTTCCAGGTCATCTCACCTCAGAGTACTGACCTGGCACAACCCTGTTGAGTGATGACAGGGGATGAGATGACAGCGTGAATTAGTAAGGCTGCAACAGCCCATTTAAGGAATATTTCCATGCGACAAAAAATATTTTCCCCTACATTTCACTCAGTATGCTGGTGTTAAAGTGGAAAGAGGCAGTGTTGGTTTCCACCAGATTCCACTCCCCCACACCTCCCCCACACACACCCTTAGTGCACTTGTTCAGTTGTCCTGCTGAAAAAAGAAATAAGCTTAAAATTCCAACCAAGGCTCTTAAAAGGTGTAATTTTATTTTAAAAGAAATTGTGGAGAATTAAATTTCTTTGGCCCTTCCTGCGGAAAGGGTGCGAGCACAGCTCCAGTGTCTGACTGCAACAAACCAACCTAATGGGCTCTTCTCCTTGAGCAACTCTTAAGCATCCTGAAAACAGCTACAGAGACCCATAAATGGCTGGAAAGATGCTGTTTTTATTGCCTTAATATTAAAAGGCATGCACTGTATCTTTGCTTGAGCTTGGAAAAATCAAAGCTAGATCAGCTCCATGTCTCCTTTTAATACATTTTGACTTTTAAGTGACTGTTAGCCAGTATTCATGGAAAGATGGCTTTGAACTCAAAATAGAATTTGCACCAGAAATTTGATTGTAAGAGTTATCCTTGTCCAATCAGAGAACAGAAACAACACTGTGTGACTGTGTCTATTGAAAACTGCCTAACACCTCTCAAATATAGAATATTTGCAGCAAACTGCTCACAAACACTCAATGGGCATTCTTGTGACACTCATATTTAAGAAATAATTTGAAATTATCAATAGCTTGACAAAATTGCGAGGTGCTGGACAACAATGTGAAATCAGAAAGGAAAAAAGACAAAATTAATCAATTAAGATGTTGGCTTTGAATAGTTGTTACTTCACATTCATCTGTGATTTGGTAATTCTGCCAGGGATCTTTGCACAGTCTGTTCTCGGTGCCCAAAAGGTCACTCTGGAAGTTATTTTTGACTGAATGGGGGGAAGTATTAGCTGGTAATGCTACCTAGTGGTTTGAGTATGAAACTTTGTGTCGGGACAACTGGGTTCCCTTCCTGACTCAACCACTGGATTGCTATGTGAACTTAGACAAGTCACTTCATCTTTCTGTGCTCCAGTTTGCCCAGGTGAAAAATGGTGTAATACTTACCTAGCCAGAATGTTGTGAGAATTAATGTTCATAAAGAGTTTCAAAGACTCATAGAGATGAAGTTGTATTTATATCGTAATAACTTATTCCAAATGAATTAGGAGAAAGAACAAGAACTGAAGGTGTCATATTCCACTGCATTGTGACTGTGCTGGCAGAATAAGTTTAGGATGATCTTGTGGCAAATGGACCAGACTGAAATTCAGGAGATTGGGTCTAGTTCCTGTCTTTGACACAGACTTCCTGTGTGACCCTGGGCAAAATGCTTTCTCCACCTGTAAGGAACGAGGAAAATAGTATTCCTTTGCCTCTCTTGTCAGCTTACATTGTAAACTCTTTGGGGCAGGGACTCATTCTTACTATATGTTTGTGCAGTGCCCAGCACAGCAGAGTCCTGATTTTGGCTGGGGCCACTAGGTGCTACTGGAATACAAATAAATAATATGCTTAGGTTGTAAAATCTATGCGAAAATATTTGAACAGGAAAAATATATACAAGCAAAATGGAAAGTTTACTTTTTCCCCAGAAGTGGGGGGAAGAGGGAGGAGGCAAACAATGAGAATAGAAAGAGAAAGCCCCAAGAAGGATGTGGTATAATGATCTGACCAAAACAAACTGTGTCCAACATGTGACGGATATGACAGATTCCACATTGGCAAAGGCAAATGGATGCCACTGTGGACAGTGACAAAGAATCATGACATGTTTTTGTTAGGGATCTATATATGCCCTTTTCTGTAAGTTTAAAGAGGACCTTCTCTTCCAGTAAATTACAGCTTCCTTTTGGTTTTTTGAACACATCTGCAACCCATGTTTTCATACAGTCTGGCATTCTCATTCTCAGCCCTGATTAAACATTGAACATACAGAAGTGGTTGAATTGCTGGTATAAAAACAAACCTACAGATTTCTGATTCAAAATACTCACAAGCAACAACATATCAGATGCAACGTGGAGGTGTTGAAAATAACCCAGCTGATACAAAATATCACTGACATAATATTTCATATCTTTTTGTTGATTTAATATATCCACATGTTCAGAGGTGACATAGGAGTCCCTTAAAACTTAAAGAAAAATCTTCACTGGATTTGTTTAGAAGAAAAGAAGAGAGAAACCCAATTATGAACTTCACAATTTGTACCATATCAACTAATGAAAACAACACAAGGAACTGATTCAATACCCCTTGAAATGGAAAACACCACAATGTCTTGAATGGGCATTGGATCAGACCCCCCAAAAACAAGGGGAGCATACACTATTGAAATGCTCATCAAAGAAATAATAAATTCACCCATATTTTCTAATGTAGCTTTAACTTTTCTATCTGAACAATAATAGTGATTGTCAGACACCTATTTAGCATCTCTGGGTTGATCTTTATTTTTTCAGTGTCAGTACAATTTCCCTAGCTGTTGGCTTTTTACTACCAAAGTAACTCCTATCTGAAACAAAAATAAATGTAACATATATGACATACAAGTCAGTATATGTAGTTTGTAATGAGCTTATATGACATATGTATGGAAGCGGATAGTCTCATATATTATAGTTCACAGACATAAAAATGTGACAGACCTACTACCACACATGTCCTTTTTCACAAGGGTTGGTTTAGCAAGAAAAAGCAAACCATCCTGTATAGTTATCCAGTGTGCCAAGATTAGTAGAAAGTGTAAATTCTACAATTGCATGAACTACATATATCACGGGTGGTCCAAGGAGTCCTAAAATCTAGATAAATGCAGCTGAGACTCATTTGTAGGATTTTATTGCTGGGAACTCAAATGACGAGCAGTTTCTAATCAGCTTTCATGGAAGACACGAGTGCAAGCAAATCCTGGGCTTGACTCGCCGCTCCATTTCATTGACGTCAGTGGAATTACCCTGGCAGAATACCACTGTGACAAATGGAAATTAGTCAAGTATTTGTGTGCATTGCTTTCTCATTAAATCATTCTATATGAAAATTAGGTGTGGCCCTTGGGCTCCTGGCAAGTTGCCCTCCTGCCACAAACTCTGGACAATCTTGTTGGCCAATATTGTGCCAATATTGTGCTTTTATGACCAAGCAGGACCAAAAAAATGTGCCAGGGAGGGACCAGTTCTGTGAGGTATTGAACATCCTTAACTCGCCTTAATTTCAAGAGAAATTAGAGATGCTCCTCACCTGGCAGGAGGCACTCAGCAACTTACAGAATCAGGCACTTAGTTGGCAACACTTTCTTGGCTATACCTCCAGCATCCTGGAGGAATTCTTAAAGCCAGTTTTGAATGTCTTATAGATGGATGGTTTGGGGTGGAGTTGGGCAGAATAAAGAATAAAGAATTTTTTTAAATCTGACATAGTTTATTTTATAAGGCATGGAAGGAGAGAGAGAAGGAACTAATATGAATTTTAACCCATGTGAGGGACTTGCTAGACTACTTTATTTACTACATTCTGGTTAGGATAGAAAGTTGTATCAGATAATGAAATGAATAAAATCTAAGAGAGTTAAGTGCCCTGTAATCCCTAGAGATAGAGAAGGATTTAGAAATGTAAGAGATTAATAATATCTCTTATTCAAAATAATACAGTTTGCCCATTTTGGTATTCATTGAAAGATTCATTCATATATATAAATAAATAAAACTAGTGAATCAGAATAATAGGTTTCCAATTCTATTGTTCACAGCAGCACTGCCACTGATGTCATTAGACCAACCATGGCAGGAGGTGAATGAAGCTATTTTACTGGCAGTGAAGGTGAAGAGAAATAATTGCTGCATTGTAATTAAAGGTGGCATTTGGATAGTGAATGGGTCACTGCGCAAGTCTCAAGGTGCCCAGTGACAGAACGGTGCCAGTTAAGGTTTGGCTAACCAGTCTGGGAAAATTGCATATGACCACAGTTGCACAAGTTCCTGCTCCATTTTAATAATTGACCAGGTACCCTACTGGTTGAGTAGACAAAATAAGCCCTAGAGAAGCCCCAAGGGTTTTAAAGTGGCTGAGAAATGATTACAATTGTCATTTATCTTTAAAACATGGAGTTCTCCATCAGAAAGGAGCAGTCCTGCACACCACTCTAGCAGCTGCTCAACACAGAAGTGTATGCACCGAGGTGTGCTAGAGCACATTAGCCAGGACCCCTTTCTTAGTGCTCAGGAGAACACTCCAAGGATAGCTTTAGTGCTGAGCAGGTGTGTTGGGAGGAGGGGTGTCTGTATGCTCTCTTCTTACCCTCCCAGCATCACCCCAGCACATCCCTAGGGCACAGGGCCGGATTTTGATCTGTGTTTGTAAGAAGATTAGCTATTGTTTAATAGTCAGTAACTGTGAAGAGATTTCAGGGCATGTTGGCAGTATCCAGAAACAGTTTGGAAATATTTGCACAACAGGACAGAAATAAAAATGCTGTGGTAAACAGGTTTTCTCCAATTGTGATGTGTATGTGTGATGCCATCTTGACCTTGTCAGCAGAAGGCTATTTCCAGTGTTACTGGAAAACCTTTCTGGTCATGCAAGCTTCAAGGAAACATAATTTTCACAGCTGTGACCCACGCCTTAACCAATATGCCTACTTTTTTTAGGCAACTTCCACTTTGGGATCATCATGGAAAACAGAGGTCACATTGCCCAAGTCTGATTCACATGACAAACTTAATTTTCCTGTTTCCCTAGGACTTTAATGTCTGCTTTTTGCATTACAACTTTAGTGTGTGTTAGAAATGAGCCCAAATTAAAACCCTGGATCCAACATGCCCAAACTTTGGATCTTGCTGCTGTGAGCAGCTCTTTCAAAACGGGGGAGGTCCTCAACTCCCATTGCTTTTGATAGGCATTGAGGACATTCAACTTTTAGAAGGCACTCAGCTTTTCACAGGCTAGAGCACTTAGTGAGGGATCACTGATTTCTAACAAAGATATTTCACTTTTTGGGAAAATTCCTTGCTTAATGAGTAACCAAGTGTCTTTGTTTAACTGGATCCTTTTAATTGTTTAAAACATAGGAATGCCCTAGAAAAAAGTCTAAAATCATTTGTCATGCATGTTGGGATTTGGGGGCTATGAGCTATAAATCTAAACTGTTATAATTTATTACAATCTGCATATCATTCAGTTGCCTTGATTTCCCCATTTGTAAAATGGAGCTAGAAAGGCTTTTGCAGTTTTGCAAGGCACATAGAATTCCGCAGATGCAAGGCTGGCTCCGGCTTTTTTGACACCCCAAGCGACAAAGAAAAAAAAAAGAAAAACCTGATTGAGCTGCCGCCGCAGTGCCCTGAAGAGGAAGAGAGGGACTGAAGGACCCGCCGCTGAATTGCCGCCGCAGACCCGGACATGCCGCCCCAATAACGGACGGAGTGCCACCCCTTTCTATTGGCCACCCCGGGCACCTGCTTCCTTCGCTGGTGCCTGGAGCCAGCCCTGCAATCTGCATATCATTCAGTTGCCTTGGTTTCCCCGTTTGTAGACTGGAGCTAGAAAGGCTTTTGCAATTTTGCAAGGCACATAGAATTCGGCAGATGAAAGAAGGCTGGCAGAATAGTAGGGTTTCCTGTTCAAAGGGTGTGATGAGGGTTCCAGTTTTGTTACTTTCAGTAGCACTGCCATTGACGTCAGGTGAATGAAATAATTGTATGGGCAGCAAAAGGAAATGTGTGCTGCATGCTAATTAACAATGTCATTTGGTTGGGTACAAATGCCAAGGTCCTTGATGAAAGAACAGTGCCAGGTAATTTGGGGTTACTGGGCTAATTGTTGTACCCCCACTAGCTTTTTCTCTTACTGCAGATCTTTGCTATGGCAGTGGGCTGGAGATGTGCAGTACAGAGCCTATGGCAAGGAACGTGCCCTAGACTGTTCAGTTGTGGGCCTCTCTCCTGAGGCTGCCAAGAAGAGGTCCACCCAGGGTACGTCTACATTGCAATCGGGAAGCATGACTGCATGGGGAGACACTTCTGAGTTAGTGTTATAGACCAGGATGTAGACCTGGTCTAGTAGTCGGAGCAGGAGTCAGGTCTAGTGGGTGGAGCAGGGGTCCAGGTTGGGGAACGAAGCCAAGAATCAGCACCTGAGTCAACTGCCATTTACCAGAGCCAGGCATCCAGCCAGAGCCAGAGCCAGGAATCGAAGCTGAGGGTCAGAGCCGAGGTCAGATACCAAATGCCAGAGCTAAGGGTCAAGCCAGGGTCAAAAGTCAGAGGCTGGGTCAGAGCCAAGACTGGTCACTGATGATTGGAAGCAAGATGTAAGGGCAGGAACTGGAGGAGAGGCAGGGATTTAACCTGGAGCAGGAGCGAAGGCAGGGATGAAGCAGGAGCCAGGAGCAGAATGGGAATCAGGAACAGGGTTGGGTGCAGGAAGCAGGCACAGCAGGAAATCACCTTGTTGCTCAGACAAACTTCCTGTACCATCTTCTGGCTTAAATAGTGTGGTTGGACCAATTGGTGGAGCCGGGTGATTCTCCAATCAGGGCTTCCATGGGTGGTGCCTTGGCTGAGCCTATAGTCCTACTGGCTTCTCAGCCCACTAGGTTTCAGAAGACATTGGGTGAAGGTCAGGAGGCGGCAGTTGTCTGGGGACTCCCAGGCCTGGATTCAAGACCCGAGATGGTCACAGTAAGCTTTGATCTAGCTTTTGATTTGGATCAAAGCTAGCTTGCATAACAATAGTAGTGAGGCTGCTGCATCATGGGTGGTGGCATGGGCTAGCATAGTTCTTTTAGCATAGTACGGAGGATGTAATATGAATACAGCTTCTAGGTCACCGAAAGGTCAAATCTGAGCACGACTGAAATACTGGACAGTTCATTACGATATAAAGGGGAGTGGAGCTTTTCTAAAATCATGTGTTTATGCTCTTTTGACTGTGTCACATACCACAGAGCTCCCAGGTCTCATAGACACTACTGGAGTTTTCAGAAAAACAGAATTTCTCCTACACGTGAGGGTGTTGGAGAGGCAAATTATTCTGGTCGTGTCCAAAGGCTCCAGTGAAGATTGGGGCCGCATTGTATGGCCGTTGTACAAAGACAGATAGTGTCAGTCTGTGGGGTGAGGAGCTTTCAGCAGTGAAATAAATACCATAGGTGATGACAAAACACAACATGCAGGGAATATAAATGTACAAAAGCCAACATTGGAATGGCCGTCCTGTATATTAAGACTTAGACATGGCCGTCCTGTATATTAAGACTTAGACACTAGTGGCATAGGAAATGAAATAAGAAAAACAGAGTGAAAAATGTAAGAAAAGTGCCTGGAGAAGTGGGTGGAGCTGTTGTGAGAATAAGCCAGATTTGTTTTGGTGGAGCTCTGACCAAGCATGACTCCTGGCATGTTTGTTGAGACATACTTGTCACATTAGTGTTGTTGTTTTGATTTAAATTTGGTGTAGCGGGTCATAGTCTGACCTGCTTGACCTCCCAATCGTTAGCTAGCAAATACAGCAGCAGACCCATAAGACGATCTATACTGCGTAAGTCAGAAACAGGCAGAAGTTCTTGAATCAGTTCATTTCCTCTCTATAATAAACCAAAAGGAAACACAAAACGGAAATCCTTGTTTGGTTTTGACGTGTGTATATATAGTTTTACAGCTCCAGGAATAAAACTTGCCAAGGAACACAGAGTGTTGGTCAGTATTTACCAACAGGTGAACCTCAAAAGACTTGGAGTGTGTGTTTGGTCCTGATAAACATCAACACTTTAAATGGTTATCAGAAACTCTTGGATCTTTAAACCTGGACTCTTTTGAGGAAAGGCTTCCCTGTGAGATTGCAGACCCAGCCTCATCGCAAGGGTGCGGAGATGACTACAATACTATACAATACAATAAAATACTGGGGAGTAGTTAATTAAATTGTTTTCTAATCACATAAAAGGCTCACTTCAAGTTTTATGTGAAAGTTCCTTGGTAGGGCTTATTTTATCCATAAGCCCTTTATTTAAAAAAGCCCTACAGAATTCTATAATAATGGTCAAAAACACTAAAGTGCTAGTGTTGCATTCTAGTCTATTAAGGTTCTCATGCTGCTACAAGCTGTTGATGGCATCAAGATTATGCTTGGCCCTTATGTGGGTGCATAAGGGGTTGAGAGCATGCCACCACCTTCCTACTTTTCCCATGCAGAAGCCAGGCACAGTGGCCTTCCTTCTGCTCAGTGACTGCATGAGGATAGTGCTATCAGCAGGCCTAGCCTCTCCCCGCCCTTTATGCACCAGTGAGCAGAGAAAGGAAGTGGGCACTGCCCCCTTCAAGAGGGGTCTGTAGCAGCTGTGCGGTTCCTACACGCCCCTACAGACTCCTGCCTTGTGTAGTCAGTTGCACCCATACAAAGAGGGCATGAAGCGTTACCAGAGCAGAACTCTCCATTTTCCTGGGTCAGCGGCAGGGTTTTTACCCCCCTTTGCTCAGGTGCAAATGCAGTGAAGAATCAGGCTGGTTGGGGAAGTGGTGTGTCTTGACCTCCAGTGCAGGGTTGTGCCTTAGGGTACATCTACACTACAGGGGGGAGTCGATTTAAGATACGCAAATTCAGCTACGTGAATAGCGTAGCTGAATTCGACGTATCACAGCCGACTTACCCCGCTGTGAGGACGGCAGCAAAATCGACTTCTGCGGCTTTCTGTCGACGGCGCTTACTCCCACCTCCGCTGGTGGAGTAAGAGCGTCGATTCGGGGATCGATTGTCGCGTCCCAACGGGACGCGATAAATCGATCCCCGAGAGGTCGATTTCTACCCGCCGATTCAGGCGGGTAGTGTAGACCTAGCCTTAGAAGTGCAAGTAAGCCCCAAATGCAGAGGCCTAAACCCTGAGCTACGCGCCATTCCCTCTGGACTGCGCCTATCATGCAAAGGGACCAAAAAGCAGATGCGTCTGCTTAGGTGGGGACTTCTCTTCCACCCCCTGGTAGCCCTTGCATATGACTTAGGGAAGGGAAGGGCCGGCAGGGTCCATGGTCAGAGTTCACTGCATTGTGGCCATCCCTGACTGGTGGAGTACTCCTTGGGGGAGCCATAACCAGCCATGCATAGATTAGAGGCTGCTATAATATAGGTTGGGGCCAATACCGATGCAGAACGAGTCTCAGGAACAAGGCATTACAATCAGGTGCCCTCCGCCCCTTCAGCTGTGACCACAGTCTCCTGGGCATGGCTGAAAATCTGAGCTCTAATATTTAACAAGAATATTTTTAATTTAGTTATTCCTATTAATAGTATACAATATGTATATGTAGGTCTAAAAATGCAGTACGGAATTTCCCTACTGGAAATGCAAGCTACAATTATTCATCTGTCTTCTAGGTGTTCCATATGGCAACTAGATTTTGGAAGAGAGCAACCAGATTTTTTGAACTTTTGGTTTCTCCAGAGACTAGCAGAAGTATTGTAATGGACTTTATTGAAATTTCCACTAAAAAACTTACTCTGAATGTGCAGCATTAGAGATGGGCTGAATTGGTTCAGAAAAACTGAAATCTGGCAGTGCTAGAGGCCAGTGGGTATTAGATGTTATTTTAGGGCTTTAAATTTCTGCCATGAAAAAGCATGCAGATATAATCACTATGCACCAGAACTTCAAGGTGCTGCCAGTGGGAGATGCAGGACCTTGGTAACAGATACAGTTAAGTAGCACGGAATGAAAGGTAGATTCAAGTTTTTAAAAGTGCATAATGTAAATACCCTAGTAACTAATGAGAGAACATTATTTTTCATTTTCTTTTTAAGGAAATTATCCTTTAGCTTTCCTTCCAAGATAGAGTATTGTGCATCAGAGAATCTGTGATAAAAGCTTATATAAAATGAAAGTAAATTGTCAGTCCTTAATTCAAGCATGAAAAATCCAAATTTGGCAAGAGTTTCAAATGCAGCTTGAATGAAGGTGTACTATATTAGGAACTACTTACTATTCCCCCTCTGTGTTTTGTGGGAGCACAGAAAGCCTTTCCTAGAACATTACAGAAAGAAGTATGTTATGTGAATAGAGAAACGCTTTGCGTTGAATGTTTCAGTTTCCCCACAAGATGGCGCCATGGTATTTCATATAATTGTCAACTAGCGGACTTTAGTTTTGATAGATCTGTATAATAATCTTGATCTGACAGAATTAGATTCACAGTGGCAATGGGATACGCAGAAAGGTCACGTTTCTTTCTTTATAATACTCCACTTATTTTACAACACGTCTGTCAAGCTTTTACTGACAAGACATGATGGGAAATAAGTGAGATATATAAACTGTATCGAAAGAAATGAGGGGGGACCAGAAAAGAGCCAGGATGATCTGATAGTCTCTCTTGGAAGGTGTGAACACCATAACTTTGCTCTCTTTATCTTTCATTGTTGTAACCATTGTCTTGCAGCAATTTGGGCTAGCGCATCTCAAATGACTATATATAACTGTCAGTGAAGCTGGGGGCAGGAAAAAAAATCACGTAGAGGAATTTTGTGTTTACAAATTCCAAAGATGTCTTTTTGCTGTATGGCCTATCTGAGGTACTTCTAGACCCTAAGAATTGAAGCTGCGTCTCCCAAACTCACACCTAACCACTGAACCATTCTTCCTCCCTTCCATGGCTAAACTCCATTTCCGAATTATCAGTCTGAGACGGGCATTTCTGGCACTTGACCTTTTAAAAAAACACCCTTCCTGACTGCCTCAAACCAATGAGCAAGAAAAGAATCCTCTGCTCCCTCATTGCCTCCATGCTCCACATGTCTCCCAGCATCACTGGCAACCACAGAGGGCTGGATTGCAGACTCTGCCCCTGGGAAATTAGTGTTGCCAACTCTTGTGAGTGACGGGATTTTGGCCCCTGCTGGAGCCAGTCTCGGAATGATGTGAGAAGCTCCAGCCTTCACAGGAATTTCAGCCCTGGCAGGAGGGAATAACCTTGTCTGATTGGCTGCCTTGCCCACTTGCCCACCTCCTGGGGAAGAGCAGCTAATCAGGGCTGCTGGAGGAAACCGGCAGAACTTTCCCCCCTTCATCTTAGGAGCCCAGCGGACCTTTTGGGGGAGGGGAAGGGAAAAGGGAGCAGCAAGGTCCCAGTGGCTCAGCTCCCTCCCCCCTCCCTTCCAGTGAACAACGGCTCAGTCTGCCCCTCCCCATCCATGCAGCACCAGGGCTGGCATAGGGGATGGGGTGTGTAGAATGCCAGGAGGGAAGGGGAGAAGGGCACCCTTCTGCAGCTAAACCCCCACACCTGGCTGTGGATGGTCAAGAACCTGAGGAGCTGCAGCAGGAGAAGAGGTGCACTGAGGGGCAAGGGCAGCTGCAGAGGGACTGGGGGGGAGGAGCACAAAATTCATTAGAAGTTTAGGGAGAAACTGGAAGATCTGCACCATCAGGCAGCCAGCAAGATCCCACGGGCCAGCATCACCTCGCCATATACATCTGGGACAGCTGGTGACACTGTAACTGTCACACACATGCTGGGGGCAGAGGGTTCAAAAATCAAAAGACAGACCAAAAAACAAGACAACTTTTTTAAAAAAATCATGGGTTTGGGGTTGGCAATACTGGAAAGAGACAGGCGTAGGCAGGTTAAGTTAGCAGTTACTGTATTTCCTCTTCTGAATAGGGATGGCTGCAGAGCTGAGGAGACTGACAGAACCTTTAGCAGTTTTGAGGCATCTCGTGAAACCATTTTGTTTGCTGCTCCCCACCCCACAATGTAACTGGTGTGTGCAGAGCCAGCCTACAGATTTTGGGGAGGGCTAGCAAAATGGTTCTGTGAGGTACACACTCCAAATTTAACTGCCTCATTTTACACACAAAGAGAATCCTTGGCTCCTCCCCGCTCCCCCAGCATTCTGTTACAGAACTGGAGCCAGCTGTGTTATGACAGGTCTGGCAATTGCCTGCACAATCCTGGACAAACCTTATTGAATTACATGCAAGTATCTTAAAAGCTCGTTGTATTAGAAGTGCAAGTGTTTGTGTTGTTTTGGACTGGATTGTAACTTGCATAAGGAGACATGACTAATGTAAGCCTTGAAAAGAGTCCTTTGATGCTGGTAACACTTCCCAACAATAGGCTGAGACAAGAATGAACTGTTAGTTGAGTAGATTTCCTAGGAAATACTTGGGAAGAGGGGACGGTAAATGCCCACCTCCAGACCTGATGTTTCGAAGGTCCATCCTGGGGAGGGGACCTTTGTCTAGGAATTAGCTATTCCCAAAATCAAAAGGCCCAAAAGGCATAGAGGAGGGACTCTTGGAGTCCTGGGTGTGTTTGTTCTGAGCTAACAGCTGTTATGAACCTGTGACGACAGAAAAAACTATTGGTGGGGTTTGAAGGACTGTTTGCCGACCAGAGCCCTATGGGTGTAGGTTCTTTTTATTGTTTTTCTATGTTTTCTCTGTAATGCCTTTACCATAAGAATACATGGGCTGGTTTAGAAAGAGCTGTGTGGTAACTTCACTGTGGCAGCAATTACGCTGCTTACTGTCTTTGAGGAGAAAAGTAGAGCAGGCTGGCTTACTTTCCCCTTTGCTGGGGAATTCACAGTGTAGGCAGGGAGCTGTGAATCCTGGAAACACCCTGGTCTGGAGGGAGAGAGACTTGTGTCTCCACACAGGCAAGGTGATGGCTGAGGAGTGTGTCTGCCTTTGCTGGACCATGAGGGGGAAAGACAGATGCAGTTGCCCTCAACTGTGACAGTATGCTACGTACAACCCCAGGAATGGTTTTACATTTTCAAATCTATTTTTGCAAGGAAAAGACACTTACCGGTACTTATTTTCAATGAAAGCTGAGTTTTTTCTTTACCTTTCTGGTTTTCTCCAAATCAGAAGGGCACATGCCCATGAACAGCCCAGGGCCTGAAGTCTGGCTATGAACATGGCCTATAGATGGTAATAAACAGCTGCAGAGCTGCCTTTGGGCTACATTACAGTATTAACTCAAGCTACAAAATACATAAAACCAGGGCCGGATTAACTTTTTGTGGGCCTGGCACCAAACATATTTGTGGGCGCCCATTGGGGAAATAGGGCATGTGATGGGCGGCGGTCCGCAGAGCGAGGGGCTGGTTGGGGGCAATGAGACGCAGCGCAGCAGGAGTGGCCCCACTCAGCCCAGCACAAGGGCACTGTTTACAAACCCCAAACTGCTAGACGCACACTGGCCCGCCCAGCCCTGCGCTGCCAGCATGCCCCTTCCACACTGCCCCCTGCCCAGTGCCCTGCCCTTATGCCAGCATCCTCACCCAGAGACTTCCCCCACAGATCTCTATGCCCAGCACCCCCTGCCTAGAGACCCCTCCCGCTGACATCCCACCACAACTGCACAGCACCCTGCACACCATACCCCCTGCCCAGCTCCCCCACCCACAGATCCCCTACTGTCCAGCACCCCCTTCACAGTCCCACCATCACAGCTGGACAGTGCCCCATATTCCTGAAGGGATTCTGCATCAAATTCTGTGCATAATATTTTAAAATTCTGATTTTTTTTAATAATAAATAAATGTTGCAGCTCCACCACGGCAGTGGGGAGCACAGGCCACTGGCTGCATGGAGGTGGGAGATTACCCTGCATCCTCCCCCACCCCCCTGGGACAGGGACTGGGCAGTGAGACTGAACCTGACCCTGACACAGCACAAGGGCCAGGCCTGCCACAGAAACACCCTGGGGCCCTGCCCCTTTTGCGCCAGGCACACCAGATGTGGGCAGGGAGGCTCAGCCCGGCAGCAGGATCCAAGTGCAGAGGGACTTAGTGTGGGGGGGCCAGATGGAGGTAACATGATTCTGTGTGGGGGGTAAGAGGGTTCTGTGGGGGGAAGTCTGGGTGCAGGCAGCTCAGTGGGGGATCTGGATGCATAGGGAGGTGCCAGGTGCAGGGGCAATGGGAGTCTGCAGGGGAGACCAAGTGAAAGTGATTGGAGCTTATTAGGGGAGGGAGTCTGGGTGCAGGAGAGGTGGGGTTGTTGTACTTAAAGTACTGCACAAGATCTTTTCAGGGGGAATAAGGCAAACACCACATTCATTGGTAATACATGCATCAAATCAACACTGTATCATATGCATATGATCTATATTACACTCATGCACTCACATACACACACACAAGCACACTCTGTCTTGTTGTTGTTACCAACTAGTTGCTCCCCTTAACTTCACTGGCCAGGTGAATTAGATAGGGGAGGGGTGGAGCCGGGCTTCTGCCGATCTGGATCAATGCTCCGATGTTGACAAGACCCAGGGTCCTCTGCAAGACACCTCACATTTATAGCAGCTTCCCTCTCATGCAAATCTATACCAGATTCAAAATCTGTGTCAGTTGGTCCTTTGTTCTGCTTCCTTCTGGATGTTGTCCCAATACTGTTCAAAGAGGTTGTTTCCAAAAGAAGGTGCTGTTCAAAGAGGGTGTTTCCAAAAGAAGATGCTTAATTCTAAACCACCTCCTCCCTCGCCCCCCCTCCCCCCCCCCCCGAGGCCATCAATATGTCTGCTCTTCTTTAGTGAGCCCACATGACAAGTTTGATTGTCCTTGGGTCTGGCTTCCATCCCCTCTCCAACTAGCTGTCTGGAGGTGCTTACCTTCCACACCTTGCTCATTCACACCTCATTCATTCAACATGCCAATTGATTAAGGGAGTGTGGGGAGGGGGAATCTTATTCTACTCCTAGCAAAAAGACATTTTTCTTCTACTTTAACTATCCTTAGGGGCTATAAGATTATACCAAGGCTTAAAACAAAGTTTTCTATAAGTTTTTCTACATAGGGATCTGATACAAAGTTCCTATATCAAAGGACTTGATACAAAGTTGTATGAAAATAGCTTAATACAGAGTTATATGAAGAGGCATAATACAAAGTCATATGAAAGTTATGTGAAGATGCTTAATACAGAGATTTCTCTACAAGGTTCATTTGGGTGGGGGTCTAGGTGTAGGTGGTTGGGGCTCAGTGGGGAGGGTGTCTGGGGGGCTCTTCGGGGTGGTACAGATGCAGGGGAGGTGGGGCTTGTCAGGGTGAGGGTTTGATGGGCCTGCTTAACAGAGGAGCCCCAGCTGCTGCCACGGGGATCCGCATGCTGGGCCCCCATTTCCCCTATCCCAGGGATCAGTAACCTTCGGCATGTGGCCCACCAGGGTAAGCCCCCTGGCGGGCCGGGCCGGTTTGTTTACTTGCCGTGTCCACAGGTTTGGCCCATTGCGGCTCCCACTGGCCGTGGTTTGCCGCTCCAGGCCAATGGGGGCTGCGAGAAGCCGCGGCCAGCACATCCCTCATTCTGCAGCCCCCCATTGGCCTGGAGCCGTGATCGGCCGAACCTGCGGCAGGTAAACAAACTGGCCTGGCCCACCAGGGGGCTTACCCTGGCGGGCTGCGGGTCAAAGGTTGCTGATCCCTGCCCTATCCCCTTCTCTTCCCCATCCCATGCCCCTTCCCCACCACTCCATCTCCTTCCCATCCCACCCCCTTCCTTCCCCACTGCCTCTGTCCCCCTGCCCTGCCTGCCCCACCACGGGCACTCACTGTTGTACAAGATGAAGGATGGCTCCCAGCACACAGAAGGGAGCTCAACCAGCACTAGGACCCAGAAGCTGGTGTCCAGCTGCAAAGTCCCGAGAGCTGAGCAGCACCTTTTTTTTTCAGCCTGGCTGTGCAGCTCTGCAGGCAGAGTAGGTATGCTCATTCCACCCCCGTCCCAAGGCCTCACCCCGCCTCTTCTCTGCCTCCTCTCCCCAGGTGAGCATGCTGTGGCTGTGCTTCTTCCCCACCCTCCTGCTGGCAAACAGCTGATCGGCAGCAGGGAGGGGGAGGGTGGGAACGGAGCAAGTTGTGAGAAGAGGCAGGGGAGGGGAAGCTTGGCTGCCCTACTGCAGCAGGAGCCTCACTGCCAGGAGCACCAAGCTTCTGCCCCCTGCAGGAGAGAGCGGGGGGCGGAGAAGAGTGGGCCCAGTCGGGGCTCCCCTGGAGTGTGGGCCCGGCTCCATGGCACCAGTGGCTCCATGGTAAATCCGCTACCGCATAAAACTCACAGATTTTCTGTGGAAAGGAAAGGCCAAAGCCAGCTCTGAAAATGGTCTTAACCAGACTTTCTTGGATAGACCTCCAAAATGAAGAGCGTGTTTTGCATGTTCTGAGTTAGTGCTTCCTGTGCTACTGAAAAGGACCTAAAATGCATTCCCAGGTTGAAGCATAGAGGAATCTATCCATGGTCAAAGTTGTTGTGCTTTAACTTGCAATGTATTTGGATCCCTCTCAGCAGCACAAGGGTGTACACTGTCCCCTTATGCTCACCTGAAGCATTAACTGAGACGTTTCTAAATATTCTGGAGTCAATGGTACTACTCCAGGTTCTAAGCATTGCGTGTCAGGAATCAAGGCCTGCAGAAAAGCCAGTCTCCAGACAACCTAACAAGTGCAGCTAGCCTTGAGTAGGCTACCTGACTGGCTACGCTTCCTCATTGGCTGGAAGAGTCAGCAGACTGCCTCTGAAACCCAGCAGCAGCAGTTCAGTAGCTGCTCAGAACATTTGCCCATGGCTGTGATAGAGCCTGTTCCTGCCTGGGACCCAGCCTTGCCTTACTTCAGGTAATCTGGTTCTGACCACTGGTTACTGACACTGTGGAGCTGATCCTGGGCCCTGCTATAGGCCTCATTCTGGTGTCTGCAAAGGAGTCACAAAGGAGCAGGGGGAGAACCCTGACACATGAGCAGCATGGGGCCAATGCAAGCAGCCTTAGATACACTAGTGGGTAGATGTCTAGTGGGTAGAACACCTTTGGGACGCAGGAGATGTGAGTTCTATTAATGGCTGTGCCACTGACCTGCTGGGTAACCTTGGGGAAGTCATTTCAACTTGGAGTCTCAATTTCCCCATCTATAAAATGGGGATAATGATACTTTCCTCTCTTGTGAAAGGCTTTGAGATCTACTGATGAAAGCACTGCTATACAAAAGCTAGGTATTATTTTTATATTATTATTAAATAGCTCAGCCTCACAGACTCTGGTGTCAAGGGTGTGCCAGGGTAGGATCTATTGGCCACCACAGCAGGCCAGAATCCACAAATGTAGCATAAAACCATCCTTGCCCCCCTCCTATTCCTGGGGCTGCATCCTCGGCGCTGTTCCTTTCAGAAGACACAGCACAGGATCTACCACTATGTTTTTCATAGTAAGTATTTGCAGGATTAGCATTCTTATATTATTCATCTTTTCCATCAGTGATGTTGTCTGGAATGGCTTCAGAGGTTTCAATCGCTATTAGCTCCTAAACTAATGAGGAGATTCTTCTGTAAATTTTCAGAAAACTCCTTCTGTGCCCAAAGAGTGACATACATGGTATTATTCATGAATAAGAAGCAAAATTAATTTACACTTCAAATGCAAATGTCAGTTCAGCCTTAGCTAGCTGTTTCTCCATAATATGCGCACATAATGTTTTCATTTTAAAAGAAATAACTAAGACAGGAGACTTTCTTATTGTTTATTTAATTGCAACATATTATGCTAACATATGGTTATTTTAAGATTTTGCTCAACTACTTCATAACATATTTGACCTACAGCAAATCCATAAACTGCTTTCAAAATATGAAATGTAATCAACCCTCAACCTATATATTATATTTTGGCTATGCTATTACAGTTTATAGCAGTGGCTCCCAGACTTTAAAATTTACCCTGCCATAACTAATAACTCAAAAATAATTGGTGTGCCAAGTTTAATATTAATCAGTGTAGTTATAATGGCTTCTTATTCCAATACTATATCTAAAGCAACCGTCATGTCAGGTGATCCCAGCCCATGTCCTACTAGTAGTTCATATCCCACTTTGACATTTCAGTATCGCTTTCAGTGTGAGACCTGCGGGCTTATGGAACATGGTTCCCAGAAATGATACCTCAGTAAATGAAACTGTTCCTGTTGGCTAGTGCTCATGAGAATAATCAGTCTCTTGCTCTGCCATCTGGCTATGGTTGTCACTGATTATTCTCAGCTGAGAGACCATATGCCTCATCCTGAATACCTTGAGCTGATTGGTAACTGCCAGGCTGATCATTCTGGTAAACCTCATAGGACTGGTGACTATCACTCCTGCTTGAATTTTGACTGTCAGACGATTGGCTTCTGTCGTCATTGTTGCCACGAAAGCTCTTAGCTGACTGGTCCTTTTTATCATGACGAATGCCCTTTCTCCTTAGGACTCTATCACTCCCTTGATGTGCCTTGGCTGTGTATTGTCTGTCAGTTCCAGTATTGTTCTTCTTGCTCTTTTCATTAGTCTTTATAACATTTCCATCATTACCAAGGACATAAAAAGTATGAATTTCATCAGTTTTCTTAAGTTTATTAATATGCTCACTGTGGTCTTGAGATGCATGGAGTCGAGTAGCATCTTTGCCCCTAATATACTTGTGACTAATGTTTTCTGTCTTTGTGGTGGGAACTCTAGCGCTGGTCTTAACATTGGCACCATATCCAGGGGCTTTACTATAACTGGTACCTCTTTCTGTCAAATCATTTTTGCCATCTTTAAATCTAATCCCAGTAATGGTTCTCCCCTTTTCTGGAGCTTCTGTGTAACTAATTCCCAATTTACTCTCATAGGCATTTCCATTACTCTTGTTAACATCACTTCCATCTTTGTTGTGTGTCTCGGTGAAACCAGGTCTCTCCACATGACTACTAATACTCACATTAATAATGCTCCTTTCACCTTTATCTTTCTTAAGTGATTTGATGACATCGGGTTCCTGTATGTGACTGCTAACCTTCCTGCTAGGGATATTATTTTCACCTTTATCTTTTTTATGTTTCTTGGTGGAACCAAGTCTCTCTCTCTGGCTACTAGCTCTCCCACTAATGTTACCTTCCCCTTCCTCTTTGATATGTGCTTCAGTGACATCTGGTTCTTCTACACAACTACAAGCCCTCCCACTAAGGATATTAACTTCACCTTTTCTATGTTCTTTGGTGAAACTAGGTCCTTCCACATGACTGCTAGACTTCCCCTTAATTGTCTTAATTTCATCTGTGGCTGGAAGATACATGTAATCCTCTGTGCCTTCTGCATCAACTCTAGCATCGTCCATTTTTTCTGGAATATCTGTAGCACTATTGCCTCTTATATCATGATGGGCATTCCCATTGCTGGTGGCAACATCCTCTTCCTCTTTGTCTAGAAAGCCTGTGTAACCACTTCCCTCATTGCCAGGCTCTCTATCTTTGGTGCCATTTTGGTCTGAATAACCAGTGCTTTCTGGGTCCTGACTCGTGTCTTTGTTTTTCTTAGAGATATCTCTAGCACTATCACTGACCTTGGCTTCATCTTTTTCTCCAGTGACATTAGAACCAGTACTGTCTGGTTCATTATTACTGGTTAGTCCAGCTCCATCTTTGTCTTTATCTTTTCCCCAAACTTCTGTGTGACCAGTGCCCCTTGTATCCTGCTGGCCACTACCTCTGGCACGGTGGGCATTAATAGAAATGAGGTCTAGAAAATCTAGGTCACCACTGCCCTCTATGTCAGCAATAATATTCCCAGTAGTAATCTCAGTGTCATCTTTGTGTATAATGACCTCTAAGTGATGATGAGTGTCCCAGCTGCTGGTGTTTCCATTAACTCCAATAAATTTCTGTCTGCTATCAGAAATGCTTCTGTTCTCAGATGTTCTGGCAATTCCATTTTCACCAATGTATTTCTGGTCTTCACCTCTCTCTTTTACCCTGGAGTCTTCTTCTGTAAGCTTTGTTACTTCGACTCCGTTGTTAAACCAGTGAGTAGAAACACTGCTTTTATTATTTTCCTCTTCTTTCTAAATTGTCGTATAAAAGTGAGATAGTGGATTTGATCAGAGAATATTCTTATGCAATATTAGATATATACACACATTATATGTATATGTTTTGTATCTATTGTTTATCTATATATATAAACATACACGCACATTTTTGTTGTGAATTTATTATCTGGATAGTACTGGAAACTGAAATAATGTATTTATTCCTAGAACACATTCAGCACAGACAGTGGCAGTAGACTTTTCTACATTGTGCCCTGGTAATGTACATCCAGTCTGATCTGGAGGCAAGGAAGGTAGTTCAATCTCTATGCCCATTCAGTCCTTCACCATAAAGGGGGGGACAAAGGGTGGATGGGATGGTCCTTTAAGAAAGAAGGTTCTAGCCCCCACCTGGGACTAACCTTCAAATGAATATAAGCAATATACTGTGAGAATAGTAGGTTTGCTTTATTAATGGGTGAGCTTCAGTACAAATTAACCTCATAGTTAGTCATTACTAGTCAATCATTGAATCACCGAGGCACCTATAAATGTGCAATAACTTCAGTACAATTACTCATGAGCTTAAAATACAACATAGGGACTTAGTTGTTTGTAGTCTAACCTTGACTTCTGCATTTTGAACTTTATAATTTGTTTTGCACAGGATTATTTTATATAAAATAAATAGTAACGTCATATGCTAGTCCTTGCATCCTGGCATTAATCAGTCGATTTTAAAATAAACGGGCACAGAACACTTCCATTCTTTGTGACCAATCTTACTTTCCACATGAAGCAGGTGTGATGTCACAAATAGAGGATTCCCTAATTCTTCAGAGGGCTATGGGCACTTTAAGGACAAAGATGGCAATAATTAATCATGAGCAATCAAAATATAACAATGTAATCAAGAGAAATCAGAAAATATAACAATCTGTTTAGAAAGAATTTTACTTAGAAAATTGCCTATGAAGTGTTGGCTACTCTTCAACCACTGGACTCCTAAGGACAAAGTGAAAATTGTGGTTTCTTCAGTTGCAATTTTCCTATTCTGTTACCTACACACATAACAAAGAAATATCAATTTAGTGTCCTCTTACCTTTATCTGTGTCTGATTTTTTCGGATTGAAGATGCATATACATACTTAAATATATAATACCCATGCTTGAGATTATGGCCTCTCACCAGTATCTAGGACAACAGAATATGACTTAAAAAACTTAAATATTATTGAGGACGTTTTCTGTTTTAATTACAGTTCAGTGCCTTCTATTTATTTCAATCAAGTCTGTTCCTATCACTTTGAATGATGTAAGTGGCTCATGATGATGACAGCCATATGACCACGAGGGGGCGTATTTTGTCTTCTGCAGAACATCACTGCAGGATGGATAATAGCCATGTTCATCTGCATAGGGAATTATTTAGTTTGTCTTTTTATTTTGTATGGATCTGTTTTCAACTCTCATCTTTTGCTTTCATTTAGAATTTGGACTTTCTCTGTTAGGCAAAATAACAGTTCAGTCACTGGTGGTAAACAAACTAGTTCAATTTGTTTAAGATCCAAATTGATTGAAATAATAGGAGGAAATTACATGATTTTTAGTATAAATAATTTAGTTCCTGTGAAAGGTAGTAGGGTTTCCTTCCATTAATATTTATTTGTTTCTGGTAGTGCTCACAATGAGTTGTGACAAACACAAACCTTGTAGAAATACAAAAGAAGACACAGGGGCCTATTAGAGGAGTGGGTGGGTGAGGTTCTGGTGCCTGCAATCTGCAGGAGGTCAGACTAATGATCATGATGGTCCCTTTTGACCTTAAAGTCTATGGGTCTGAGTCCTTACCTAGGCAAATGTACTCTTTCCAAACAAACAATTCAAGCTATATATTCAGCTATATGCAATTAGTAATGCAGCCTCTACAATCCTAAGTAAATCTCCTTATCAACAACTGGGCCTAGGACCTCTAAAACCTTTGTCAATCTGCTCATCTATGGTTGAGGAAACTAGTGCCTGTACTTCAACTATAGAAACAAGGTTCAGGGTGAACACTCCCTGCAAAACATTTAAGCATGTGCTTAAGTTCATCCCTGTTCAACAAAAAGGTTAAGCTTTAGTGCTTTGCTGAATAGTGATGGACTGCTGAATTGGGGCCTGTATTTGTAGTGAAAATGGAGCGGGTCCACTCCTTTTGCTTAGGGACAAGATACAATAGAGTTCAGTGTAGAGAAAATTTTAAGGTTGAAAATTTGTCCTGTCCAGGGAGGTGATAGAGACACTGGTGTCGAACCAGGAGAGCCATGTCCCAAGAAATATAAGTGCAGAATTCATGTCCCCTGCAGATTCCCCCTCACTACCCTGCAGAATTATAGATTCTGCCAGGGAGGCACTGCAGTTACACCTTTCACCCACCAGGAGCTGCTGTGGCACCAGAAGAGAGGGCAGCTGGCTTACTGCCTGAGCAGCCAGCCACGGAGGGGGGGGGCACTTTGGCCTTGGCCCCCCCACTTCTACAAAGGTTCCAGCGCTCTTGGATAAAGACAGTTCTTGACTCTCGCTCTTGTCTGGATTCACCATAATTTTTTCCCTTCCACCATAGATCTTTCTGAACTGGCCCTCCAATGTTCCTATACAACACAGTGGTCTAAGAACCTTGTGACATTTCAGTCTCCTTTCCCAGTGCTCTCTTGGCTAACTTGAAGAAGAATACGTTTTTTCTAAATACACATTCCCACCTTACTCCCTGCCCCATATCCACACACGTATTAACAACACTTTTGGGAAATTAGATTTCTGTTAGGATAATAACTGAGTTTACCTTGTGGTGTTCACTGCAGTTCTCTTTGGCTTTCCCAGAGTGTGACTGAAACACCTGAGAGGAACAAAAGAGCAAAGCTATCAAGTAATGGGTTCTGTACTACAACTAACATCTCTACAGATGTTCTGAAAAAAGTAATTCGCTCTAGTTAGACTTTCATAATACATTGTACTATCGTGCCTACGCTGCAACTTACAGCCATGATTTTGTTCCTGGCTAAAGGATTGGCCCCATTAATCACTTACAAGTAACAACATTTGGTTTGTATCCACCCAACAACTTTTGTGCCATAATTGTGTGTTTGCATTCACAATAAACAACCTGCAAACCATGTTTTTGAATGTATTCTGGGTGGCGAATCACACAGTACCTTGGGAGCAGTTACATATGCTAAGGAAGATGGGCATTTTATGAATATGCGGACCAAGCCAAGAAACATACACATGCAAATGACTGCTCTTCTGGATAAGAGACTTGCCATAGCATTGTGGAGACTGGCCAGTAGCACTGATGGCTGCTCCCTCTCTGAGTTTGGGAGAGATTGTACTGGAAGTGAGAGTTTCAATAAAGAGAGCCCTATTGACTACTACTAGTAGTTCTGTACTTATTTTTGTGTTCCCATAGCGCTTTTTGTTCCTATAGCACTTAGGAGCCAAGTCATGGACCAGGACCCCATTGAGGAAGGTGCTATACTATATGGGCAAGACTTAGATGAGATGCTCTGTGCCAGGTTATTCAGAATGTTAATTGGGAAAGGGAGGAAAAAGAGGAGTGAATTCTTGGGAGCAAGGATGTGTGCTTATGTCAGATACCTTTTGTTAGTTTGCCTGTCCTCCTTGACTAACCTGATGTCAGGCAATAATTTGTTTGGGTGCAATAATAAATTAATTCTTATTTAACAGCATTCCTCGGTCTTTTATAGGCATCTGACAGGATTTGATACAAGGGAATCAGACCCGTGTTATGGGTGCTCATACACGTTACTGGAGGGTGAAGGTGGTAAATGGTTTTTCTGACACGGCAGGCTGCTGCAAAAAGATGCCTGTAAAGTACAGCAATGATGATGCTTCTTTTTTCTAATAACTGAGGGATAGCTGGTGAAAGTTCTATAAGTCTTGAAAGTTCGAGATGACTTAGCTGGTGTGAACTGGTGTAGCACCATTCACTTCAGTGGAGCAATGCCAATTTACATTAGCTGAGCCTCTGGCCTATGGTATCCATTTGGGAGGGAAGCTAGTGGGAATCATTTTCATTATATATCAAATGTCACAACAGGTGTCAGCAACTGGTGCAACTCCCTGGTGCTGAAAACTGCGTAAGTGTAGCTAGGACCATCCCATGTTTAGGACCATTACAGAAACATGATTGAGCCTTGTACAACTGGCTTATGATAGATTATGCATCAGGGATAGTGTTTCTATAAGGCAGGCAAAGAGTAGTGGCCTCATCACATGGGAAATGGCACCCTGAGGTGTCTAGCCACACACCGTTTTGGGAGGAAGGAGGGCTAGTTTAACCAGCTACAAAGGTCTAGTGAAGTGTGCCCATCCCCCACAGCAAAATAGCCATGTGCCTAAATTGGCTACAATAAATTTCACAGTAAACTCCATATTGGGTGGAATTTTCAAAAGCACTCAGTGTCAGCCTAACTCTGCTCCCATCAAAATCGATGGTAAAATTCCCGTTAACTTCGGTGAGAGCAAGGTTAGACCATTGCCCAGAGCGTTTGAAAATCCTTTCCGTGCTGTTTAAGTACTTTAGTGACTACCGTGTGGCATTTAAACTAGCAAACAAGGAACCCCCTTGAGCATCACCACTCAGTTGCTGCGATTTTAACAAGAGGTAGAAAACAAACTGACCAGAATAGTATGAAAGCCATTAATATGGGGTGAAACTACTGTAAAAAGGCAGCGGGTAAAACAGTGTCTAACTACTTTCCTTTGTGTCACTGTACTCCTCTACAGGGCAATTTCAAATTAAATACTCAAAAATGGGTCCATTTTGAGGGTAAGTGGAAGTTACCTAGAAAAATGTTCCAAAATATTTAATATTTTGAATTATTCAATTACTAGTGAATATGGGAAAATGCCATAGATGTTGAATAATTTGTTTGAAAAATATAATGGAATGCATTAAATAAATTATTTAGCGAATATTATTTAACCAACTCTATTTGGTAACAGTAACCACTGTAACTACATTTGTCAAAATTCTGCTGTAACTTACATCCCTCCCCTCTATTGAAGATGATTGGGTTGTACAGGATGTAAATCAGATATTAATTTATACATATTATGGGCCTTAATTTTACCTAACGGATTAGTTCCTATCCCTGCTCAACCCCATTAGGAGTTGCAACCATGTATTTGAGGGCAGAATTAGACCATGTATTTAAGATGTTGGGTTTTGCCATTATATTCCAAATATATTGTTGTTGGGAATAGTTCATGGCAAAAAATTACAAAACATTTTAAACACAGAAGATTAGTAAACACTTTTATCTTAGTTTATCTTTTAACAATATTTCATGCCCATAAAATGAAAGGAATATAGGAATTCACTGTAAAGACGTTTGTTCCATCCACCCCATTGTGATTAATAACTTGGGCATACTTCCACAGCAGCTTGCCTTTTTATTAGTCTCCCCAGTGCCTATATAAAAAGCAAATGAGCCTGATCCAAAACCCATGGAAGTTCATGGAGAGATTCCTGCTGACTTCAGTGGGCTTTGGATGAAGACCTGCAAAAAGTCTTGATCTGCAAAAAATGACATTAACATGATATATTAGACAACTATGTTATGAAGTCCATTTTATTGCTTGGTTCACTTCAGTTACTGTGACTATAAAAAGCTGTGGCACTTATCATAGATAGAGACTTGTCATAAGAAAACTGGAAAAAAATAATTTCCACCAGTGGCATTGAAACTTCCTAATACCTGCCAAGATAAGGTCAATGTATGGTGTTTGCTTTGTTTCACAAAACGACTGAATGAACATTTGGAATGTAAAAGACACCCACCAGAGTAGGTGTGTTCCCTGGTTCTTTGTTGTTTTTTAATTTAATGCAGAAATGGTGATGTTGGCAATTCTGATCCCTTCTGACTGTGCTGTGACAGGTTACTGTCTCGTGCCATGCTAAATATACATCTAGAAGCCAAAGAAAGAAATACTCACTGGTTCGGCACAGGCTACGCTAAAGAGGCACAGGCACAAGAGGGAAACTTTCATCTTCAGAGATTCCTAAGGACACAGAGCAATACATTATTTGACACGTGTTTTTATCTCAAATATAAATTGTAGTATTCTATGACAATTAAAGTGTTGCGTACAGAAGAGAAGAACTTCCTGAAACCTCAAAATGGGGCCTGTTTGAATTTCTTTTTGGGTGAGAGGAAATAAAAGAAGGAAAGTAATTAAAGTTTTCTTCCAACTGGCTTCACCTAGTTTCATTTTTCTAGAGATGTGCAGTGAATCATCATAAGCATTATAAGAAGTGTCTGTAGGTGACTTACAGTAACTTCCTCAGAAGTAAAACACTTGCTCTGAAGAGACTGGATGTCTGAGAGGGACCAGTAACAGAACATGGAATCATTCTCCTCTGAATCTCTGGTTCTCATACACTCCAGAGCAGTAGTGACCAAAGGCAGTTCAATGGTGATTAACTTACCTAGGTGTCCCTTGTGTGCTCTGACCTTTGGTACCTAACCCTGCTGTGGCTCTGTCTCTCTCAGAGAAGCCTGTAATGGCAGGGATTGTTGTTGTTTCAGAACAAAGTAATATGGGGTGTGTGTGTGTGTGTGTAGTATATTTAGGGTGACCAGGCAGCAAGTGTGAAAAATCGGGACAGGGGTGGGGGGCAATAGGCGCCTATATAAGAAAAAGCCCCAAATATTGGGACTGTCCCTATAAAATAGGGACATCTGGTCACCCTAAGTATATGTCAGCTCAGTGTTATAGTGATATAGTTTTGTATCTGACATTAAAGTTATTTAAGGTATTGTTATACACCCCTTGTTAAAGATCAGTTTTTATGAAAGAGGTTCTGGGGAATGTTGTAAACAAATAAGTATATTAACATATGCAAGGAAAGAAATATAATCATAACTGAAGTAATTAATTTAGCATGTGCTTCATTATAATTCTAAATTAATCTATTGTAAAAAGCTTTCACTAATATTATCTCTTCTGAGTGCTGCTAATTGCTGGACCAAAACTAATAAAAGCCAGGTGCCAAATGTCTGTGATATATGTAAATAGAAACACAAATAATGTGTTTATTAATGCTTGTTAGCATATTCCTTTTGTCCTGCTTGGTCATTGGTGGATTACACAGGTCTAGTCCATGAATTATTCTTGTTACATTAATGCTTGTATATAAAACACCTGCAGAAAAACCATACTTTGTCACTTATATACAGACATTTCTATATATTATATTCTGTTTGGCATGCATTAAGCAAATTATGCACTGCCTAGACTAAATTCAGCTACTGTTTATCAGCTTCATTTCACTAATCAATAGATTTATGCTTGTAGGGAAAAATGAAATGTTAAAAGGCAATAGGGCAGTGGGGCAAGGGAAATTACCTTTTTATCTTCAGAATGCAAGATCTCTTCAGAAGACTTTGTAGGCTTTGTGCACTTTGCTGAAATGTAAAGTTTGTTATAATTTCCAGTAACCAATCAGCTCTTGCTTCCTTAGCACCAGCAAACAATTTGTCAGAACTAGAAGTGCCCACAGATAACTATGGGGGTAATTTTACTCTAAAAATGTTTTTGTGGTAAAAGGCAGCTATCAAATGTTCCATCTAGTTGAATAAACGGAAAGTACAATATATAAATATCTAATTTGAAGTTTAAACTGTTCAGTAATTAGAATAGATTTTAGGACTTGTGCTTTCACTTATGTGATTAATAAGAGGTATGTGGCAACTTTCAACATGTTTACCACAGAAGATACATGGAAGGGAATGAAGTTAAAGACAAGGGAGTGTTGTCAAGTGGTCAGAGCAGGAGACTGTGGGTCGGGCCTCTATTCTAATCTATTTACTGCTCTTCTGTGAGCATGCAATGTTTGATATAGGTGATATCACTTTACATACCAGGCCTCACTTTTCCCATCTGTTAAATGTATATAATATCTACCTACTTTAGAGGGGTGATGTAATCACCTCTTCAGCCCTTTTAGATCCTCAGACAAAGCTGCTATATATAAAAGAGATGAAGTTGTGCAAAAGTTAACATTTTGTTTTCATCTGAAAAATGCTCCCCATTCCCAGTGATTTCACCTCTCCTCCAATTTAGCTTTATCTGCTATTTGGACAAAATGGCTATTTTCACAATGAAAGTATGTTAAAAGCATATATTTATATGTCTCTTTGATGCAGCTGCTATGTTTATTTGATAAGCAGACTCATTTTTGCCTCTTTTAGCTTGGAAAAGACCTATGATTGCTTGAAAATCGGGTCATTGTCAATGAAAAATGGCCACGTTTTGCTTTTAAACAAAAATATTCAAACCTTTGCAAAATGTTTCACAAACCTGCGCTCATTGTCAAGTTTGTAACAAAAAGCACAAATTTTGAGTCAGTTAACTTTTTATTACATATAGTTCATCCATACAACCTAACCATTTTTGTATATTGTTTTCATATTTTGTTTTCTTGATTTCTCCTCTAGTTGTTGAGCCTCTTCTTTTCAAAATGTATGCTTGTCCCAATATTCGTGATTTCTTCACCGCTTTGCAGAATGGTTTTACTTCTTCCACTTTTCCAGAGGTCTTGGCTTGTTTGCACTTTTCCTGTAATGTTCTTGTTTTGTTGCTTATCCAGTTTTTCCCTGTTTGCTTATGCCTTCCAGTATCGCACTGCTTTGAATATTTCCTATCTGATCTGTAATGAGACTTCTTCATTAGCACAAATGAATGGCCTGAAATACTCTCCAAGCACCACGTTGTATGCCTTCTTCACAGAGATAAATTAAAGATTATCATGATCAACTTTAGTTCCATTTGCACCCGTCTTTTTCTTCATCTTTAACTTAATCTTTCCATTTGTAGTTCATGATCACTGCCACACCTGGCACTTGTATGGATTCTGACATCCAACAGTGACTAGCTGTGCATCTTACTGATAATGTGGTCAGTCTGGGTTTTTGGTTTGGCCATCTAGTGGTCAGGTAACCTTCTGCATGTCTTTGTGAAGAAACCAAGCATTGCCAATAATCAGATTGTGCATCTCAAAGCACAAGGTAGAATCAACAAGATATACATTAAATGCATTAAAAACTGCTGATAGGTCTCAAAATGTGAAGTCAGGGTATGATATGGGTAACAATCAAAAAGTTTACAATGGTGTGAGCGCTGCAGAAGACAGATGATAGAATGCCAAAGAAAATAATGCAAATGCAACCAAGGTCAGTCGGACCTAGAGACAACCACCTACTAGATGGCAGGATATCGTATGTGGGGACATGACTTGACTTTAGTAATCTTATATCTTGACTTTAGTAAAGCTTTTGATACTGTCTCGCATGACCATCTCATTAACAAACTAGGGAAATGCAACCTAGATGGAGTTACTTATAAGGTGGGTGGGTGCAAAACTGGTGGGAAAACTGTTCCCAGAGAGTAGTTATCAGTGGTTCCAGTCATGCTGGACAGGCATAATGAGTGGGGTCCCACAGGGATCAGTTCTGGGTCCAGTTCTGTTCAATATCTTCATCAATGATTTAGATAATAGCATAGAGAGTACACATATAAAGTTTGTGGCTGATACCAAGCTGGGAGGGGTTGCAAGTGCTTCGGAGGATAGAATTAAAATTCAAAATGATCTGGAGAAATGGTCTGAAATAAATAGGATGAAATCCAATAAGGACAAATACAAAGTACTCCATTTAGGAAGAAACAATCAGTTGCACACATACAAAATGGGAAATGACTGCTTAGGAAGGAGTCCTGCGGAAAAGGATCTGGGGGTCATAGTGGACACAAGCTAAATATGAGTCAACGGTGTAAAACTGTTGTAAAAAAAGTAAACATCATTTTGGCATGTATTAGCAGGAGTGTTATAAGCAAGATACGAGAAGTAATTCTTCCTCTTTACTCCACGCTGATTAGGCCTCAACTGGAGTATTGTGTCCAGTTCTGGGCACCACATTTCAGGAAAGATGTGGACAAATTGGAGAAAGTCCAGAGAAGAGCAACAAAAATGATTAAATGTCTACAAAACATGACCCATGAGGGAAGATTGAAAAAATTAGGTTTGTTTAGTCTGGAGAAGAGAAGACTGAGGGGGGACATAACAATTTTCAAGTACATAAAAGGTTGTTACAAGGAGGAGGGATAAGAATTGTTCTTCTTAACCTCTGAGGATAGGACAAGAAGCAATGGGCTTAAATTGCAGCAAGGGAAGTTTAGGTTGGACATTAGGAAAAACTTCCTTACTGTCAGGGTGGTTAAGCTCTGGAATAAATTGCCTGGGGAGGTTGTGGACTCTCCATCATTGGAGATATTTAAGAGCAGGTTATACAAACTCCTGTAAGGGATGGTCTAGATAATACTTAGTCCTGCCATGAGTGCAGGGGTCTGAACTAGATGACCTCTCTCTTGAGGTCCCTTCCAGTCCTACGATTCTATGACCGAGTTGGGCTCAATGGAGGAACAAGCCATGGACAACAATGAATGGCAACATTGTAACTGCCCCCTATGCCTGAAAAGATGGTCTGGGATGAAGAGAGAGTTCATCCATATCTAATGGAAACTCAAAATAATGATCTCTCACCTTCCTATAGACTCTCTTTAATATAGACTCATAGACTTTAAGGTCAGAAGGACCATTATGATCATCTAGTCTGATCTGCACAACGCAGACCACAGAATCTCATCCACCCACTCCTGTAACAAATCCCTAACCTATGTCTGAGTTATTGAAGTCCTCAAATCATGGTTGAAAGACCTCAAGGTGCAGAGAATCCTCCAGCAAGTGACCCATGCCCCACGCTGCAGAGGAAGGCAAAAAACCTCCAGGGCCTCTGCCAGTCTGCCCTGGAGGAAAATTCCTTCCCAACCCCCAATATGGCGATCAGTTAAACCCTGAGCATGTGGGCAAGACTCACCAGCCAACATCCAGGAAAGAATTCTCTGTAGTAACTCAGATCCCACCCCATCTAACATCCCATCACAGGCCATTGGGCATATTTACCTGCTAATAATCAAAGATCAATTAATTGCCAAAATTAGGCTATCCCATCATACCATCTCCTCCATAAACTTATTAAGCTTAGTCTTGAAGCCAGATATGTCTTTTGCCCCCACTACTCCCCTTGGAAGGCTGTTCCAGAACTTCGCTCCTCGAATGGTTAGAAACCTTCATCTAATTTCAAGTCTAAACTTCCTAATGTCAAGTTTATATCCATTTGTTCTTGTGTCCACATTGGTACTAAGTGTATCACTCCTTACTTCCTTTTTCTTCTCTCCATTCACAGCTATGCATCTCACTTCCTTTCTCTGCATTTTCGTTGATTGTTTGTTGGATTGTATTGCAATAATACCTAGGACCCTGAGTCATGGATCAGGGCCCCATTGTGCTAGGCACTGTGCAAACACAGAATCAAAAGATGGTCTCTGCCCGAAGAGCTTACAGTGCAAATATAAGAAATAGAGACTGGGGAGCCCAAAGTAAAGATGAGACACTATTGGTCAGCAAGAAAAGCAGTGGTCACGGCACGGCAGCTGACTAACCACTGTCAACCACTGGGTTGCTTATGTTTGCCTCTCCCCTTCACTCACCCATTTGGAGTAATCCTAATCCTACCAGGTTTATTCACATCCTCCTGGGCTTTCCTGATTTTTCAAAACTGCAAAATTAAACAAAGAACTAGCCACTTGTGTGTGAATGACGTATCTGTGTGCAAAACTGCAGGAATTTCATGGAGGAATTGAGCGTGCAGTTGGGACACATGGTTTTTGAAAATCAGAACTGTGTCACAAAGGCCCATTGGTGGTTCTGTGTCAGCAACTCTTGTCAGGCCTGACATACTCATTACACTTCACACACTGGTCATTAATGTCACTGTGAAATGTTTGTAACAACTCAGTAGGTGAAATTATGGATATTCTCCAGTATAGTCTCCTGGAGACTGTACACAAGGGTGACAAAACAGGTTTCTTCTATAAAAAGGGGAAATAAAATGTGGTGGCAGATGCCCCATCCAGGAAAGAGGGCTCTGACCTGCTGCCTCCGAGTCAGCCAGTGGGTAACTCTCCTGCAGCTTTGTAAGGGAAGCGTGTGACCCTGGACACTCCTGTATTCACAGCCTATTCACTATTGTAATAATTTTTGTTCACAATATGCCTTGAAAGGTATCATCTGAAAACTAATAACTCACTGATCACTAAAGTTCTTGTGTGAGGTGCGTACAGCATGTGCATTAAGAGATATATGCTGGAATTATGACTCAAGTGTGTTTAAAGCAGGCATGTCAGGAGGTGTTGGTAAACAGGTTTGCCCTAGACAAAGGACTGTGTATTCGATTCTCTGACCAGCGTGGTGTTCGGACAAAGACAACGAAAGTCCATTTTCACATATTAGGCAAACAAAACCATCAGGCTAACAGGTGGGGGTACCGAGCGGGGCTGTAGACAGGCTTCTAGGCTCAGAGCTGCTGAACCAGGGCTGTCCAGCACAAAGGCACTTCAGGCTTGTAGGTTGGTTGTGAGCGTCCCTGGCTGGCAGCTACAGCAGCACAGTGTTGTAAAGCACCCATGTTGCAGGGCTGACTTTTGCTGGTCTGGATTGCACCCTGAACCTCGTAAGAAGGTCCTATGTGACTTAGCCAAAAGTCCTTTCTTTGCCTTAACCACAGTACCATCCTTATCACACCATAGAAACGGTCAGGACGCAGTTATGATTTTACAGCCAAACTCTTTTCTTTGCTACACTGGTATATAAATCTGGAGTAACTATTAAAGACAAGAGGGTTCTTCTGGATTTGCATCAGTGTAACATAAAGAAGAATTTAGCCCATTGTATGCTTACTGATATGGTATGGCCTTGATGTCTGATCATTTAACTTAGCAATGAAAGATAATGTAAGATTTTCCCTGACTCCAAATTGTACAGGTTCATCTCAGTTGCACTAGGTCAGTGCCATATCTTCTTAAAATGCCAGCAGGACAACTGTGAATCTGTCGATAAAGTATTCCCTAAAAGAGGGCCCTTCAATTAGTCTGAGGTTAGTCTAGAGAAGTTTTTCTATTTTTAATCAATCATTTCCTCTTGCCAGTGTGTTTTGTGTGCATTTTGGCATGGGGAGAGATAGGAATAAGTCAGTCTCCAAACCCAGCGAGGCACATCCTCAGCAGGTAAAAACCTATGTAGCTTCTTTGTCTCCAGTGCAGCGCTGCTGATTTACACCAGCTGAGCATTTGATCCCGTTAGTGGAAAACTAGCAAGTGACATGGTATTGGGCAGATCATTTAAAAGTCATTTCTTCTTCCTTACAACATGTTGGTCATTTTGGTTGCTTTAAAATTCATTTTGACTTTAATATAAACAATGGAGAGACACACTGCAAATATATAGTATACAACAAAACTCATTGGATCATTCCACCTGACACACAATATTCCTCAGCACCAGGATTAAAAATCTACAAACCCCAGGAGCGTATATAATGTCCAAAAGCATGTCTTTAACAAAGAACACATTTTAGTAGTTAGCAGTAATGCCCCTCATTAAAGATGGATCCTCCCCCTCCCCTTTTTTTACAGGCATCGTGTTACATTTTGCTGCACCTTCCTGAGAACGTTGAAAACAATTGCCATGCAGAGTATTAGCATTAACAATATCAATCATGGTCTTGCTGTTCATTGATTGTAATAGTAATCATGGCCATATACATCATACCCATGCCCCTTGTAGTAGCCATATTCATCCTCATATGTTCTGTAGCTGTCCCCTCGGGGATACCCGTTCTCCCTGCCATCGTTATAATCTGTTTGGCTTTCATAGCCATTTTCATAGCCCGTGGAGGTGGTTTCTCCATTTTCATAACCCCACAGATCCCCAGGGGTGGTGGTGTCATAAACGCCCTGATCCTCAGTAGGCGTGGTGTCATCTAGCCCTGAATCTGCCGGGGTGGTGATGACGATGGTCGTGGCTTCACTTCCATTCTCTTCCTCCTCCTCTTCAGCCTCTCCCTCGCCACCATTCCCATTCTCTGTGTCCGTACCATTGGTGCTCGTGCCATTGCCGCCATTGCCATTCTCTGTGTCCGTACCATTGGTGCTCGTGCCATTGCCGCCATTGCCATTCTCATCCACTTTTTCAGTTTCCTCCTCCTCTTCTTCATTTTCCTCCTCCTCGTTTTCATCGCTGTCTTCTTCGCCTTCAGAGCCTTCAGAGCCTTCACTCTTCCCGCCTTTTCCGGGAGCTTTGCCTCCCCCCACTTTTTTAGGGCTTTCGCCCATTTCAGCTTTCTCGGGACCTTGGCTGTCTTGCTCCTGTGTCACATACGGCAAAAGAGTTCAAATTTACAAAGGGATAAATAGACAAGGGAAAGACGCAGTCATTTGAAAACTTTTAACATGGGGCCAGACCCTTCAGGCGACGTGTGTCTTGCCCTAATGGACCACACATAGGTAGGAGGGAGGGAGGATTCCCTCTCAGCTTCTTGCATGGCCCATGTAAGGGGTGGTCACAGTTGCAACTCAGTCACTTGGGAGTGGGGGTGGTGCAAGGACTGCATTCCAAAAGCTTCCCCCACTCTAGGGGAAAATGGCTGGGAAGTAAGCAGAGGTATGGCTCTCTACTCACACCCACCCACAGTGGCTAGTAAGCTGGCTGGCCCACTGGGCAGCAATATGATAGAGCTTTCAAAATGGGAAAGACAAAATTACTCCCAGTGCAATTAGGAACATGCAAAAGGCATTGTGCCCATCTGAAAGGCACATGTGGACTCCACTGACTTACACTAGCTGAGGAGCTGGTAATACGTGGTTGCAGACAGAGACTCCTTTCAGGATGTTTACCTCCTAGCAGATATAGCTAGGCATATCATCCACTGGCTCCTAAGCCCATACCAAAAGGCTGAATGTGCTCCAGACTAAGAACCATTGAATACAGACTATATTTTATAGCACTGGTATTTCCCCCTGCTTTTTGGGAACAGAAAGACATTAAGGCACAGTAAAGCCTGCCTTCAAATTGTAAGCTGTCACCATATATGTGTTTTGTACGGTGCCTACCATAGTGAGGGCCCTTACCTGGTCTAGGCCTGTAGGAGCTCTTGAAAACTACTACTAATGGTTATGACACAAATTGGGGTTTAACAATGGGAACGGTCTAATAAAGAAGGAGCTGAACTGTATTTAGTGGGCCTGTTCTCCAGCGTAAATCAGGAGTCCATTGAGTTACACCGGTGTAAAATGGGTGAGCAGAGAATCAAGCTCAATGTATTTTGGGATTCCTTGGGCCAGTCTATTGAGGTTGGAGTGGGGGGGGACAGCCTTTTGTACTGGCTTCATTGTATTTATAAGCTTACTGGAGGGTTGCAAATATTACCTTCTTAGGGATTTTGGTTTCTCCTGTACCAAGGTCTTTCTTGCCTACAGCAGTGGGAGCCTCTGTAGTAGATTCTTCACCTTCATTCTCTCCATTGTTTCCTTCGTTTGACTGCTCCTGCTGAGATATTACATGACACTGGTCACAGAGGCTGTTTTAGTTTCGACAGAGAGATAAAAATAATCTCATCACATGAGCAGTAAACATTTCAATTGAGGGAATTGTTTTTCCCTTCTACCCTTGCTCTGTCTGCCTTAAATACTGAAGGAAAGCACTCTTTCTTAGGAGCTTGCGATGCCAATCCTTGCAGGGAAAACAGAGAATCCTGAATTTGTGTCTTGGCTGTGGAGTTCAAGAACAAATAATTTTAGAGCTCTGTTTTCAAAAGCAGCCTCGAACTTGAGTGTGCACAGTCATCTGCAAATCTAAACAAACAGCCTGCACAAAAATCCCATTATCTGCAGGAGGAAATGATTGTGTGAACAAAATTACAAGCACAAAATTTAGTAATGAGGTGTAGAGGATGCTTTAATAATTTCACCTTAACGGGCACATTTTTTCTAGAAGACGCCGGAGTTGGTGTGTTCAGCTACCAGGATTATTTATCTACATTAGTATTATGCACATATAATGCACAAGTGGCCATTTAGTAGTCACAGCTGTATGTGAAATTTTGTATCTCTATGCATAGTGCTGGAACTAGGGGTGCTGGGGGTGCTGTCACACCCTCTGGCTTGAAGTGGTTTCCATCATATACGGGGTTTACAGTTTGGTTCAATGGCTCTCAGCACCCCCGCCATAAAAATTGATCCAGCACCCCTGTCTCTATGGTAAAATGTAAGCCCTATGGCTAAACTGTTAAATCTGCATGTATGCAGTTAGTTGCATGTGCTAAAAAGCACATGCACTTGCAACCCCATGTACAAGCAGTTACAGCTGTAGTGCATGTAGTAATTGTAATTACATAATGAGCAGTTCAAGTAAGACTCTGGGTTTGTGTGAATTTAAATATGCTACTTGAACAATGGACAATTGGGACCACTTGTGGTTTTGTATTTCTAGAGCTGAGATTTTTCCAACTTTTTTCACAGATGTAGATGTAGACCACATCTTAATATAGCGATCCTCTAACTGACCACCAAAATCCCATTCACGATCACACAACATCCCAAAGAACTGTTAACTCTGCTCAGAAAATGGGGACTACTTTGGGTTTTGTATTTTCCCAGGAATTTTTGTTTTGAGACTTCAGTGAAAACCAAAACTAGTCCCATCCTTCCTTTGTAATTACACATCAGTGACTGAAGCTGAATGTTTTTGTTTTTGTTTCTTGTTTAACAAACTATATCATTTCAAAGAACCAAATCAAGCTTTGAAGTAGGGATGGGTGAACTTGTTTTGCCTAACTTCAAATGCACTCAAACATAGTGGGGTTGAAAGTTTTGATTTGAACTCAGACATTAATGAGTTTGCTTTTTGCTTTGGAGTATCTCTGGAAAGGTGAGCAGATGAAAAAAACACCATTGAAGAAATAAAGTGCAAAGTGGATCAGATTGTTGGGAAGATTGAAAAAATATAGAGACACAATGACAAAACAGCAGAGAGGGAAGAGTGAAAAGTTGTAATGAAAAAATAAAAATGATATAGGGGGCCCTGCTTCTGCCAGACTGACTTTTGAGGTTTGTTTTCTATCTCTAACACATTACAATAAAACAGCTGTGCATCGATCTATTCTGGCTACCAAGAGGGCTGTGGAGGAAAAAAATATTAAAGGTCTGGTGATGGATCCTGTCCTTGGGGTGGAAGTGAAGTCCCTGGCTTCCGTGGGAAGTGGATTGAAGAGCTGAGTATATAGTGTTAGTGCTCAGTTGAATGGGAGGGCCATTGGACTTCTGAGGCTACTGATGGCTAGCTTCACCTGTTCTGAAGGCTGAGACTGGGGAAGAGAGAAACCTATTTCTTAAATCATAGATAGATACATGGTGCTTGTGTTGGTTCTTTTAGTTAGGGTGACCAGCCAGCAAGTATGAAAAATCAGGACAGGGGGTGGGGGTTAACAGGAACCTATATTACACAAAGCCCCAAATATCAGGACTGTCCCTATAAAATTGGGACATCTGGTCACCCTACTTTTAGTAATTCCTCTTGTTCCTCTGGCAAGCCTGGCTCAATTTTTCTTTCTGATTTTTGCACACAGCCAATTATAGTGTTAGAATCTGTAAGAATTTCAGAGATTTCCCCCCTATCTTCTGCAGACTGCCTTGTTTATATGACCAGTAGTACAATACTAAAGAGAGGAACAGTCTAATGTGATCACCTTCAACACACACTGCTCAGTATCTAAAGAGGAATCAAGGAAGGTGAACCTCAAATCTTGGGTTAATTTAGTGCCAGTTAAAACTTAAGTTATTTTCCACTCTGTTGAAAGAGCCACCAAATTGCATGGTGTGGTTGTCTGTGTGGATAGGAATCAGAGGTTGTCATGGGCCCAATAAAATAATTATTGTAGTTATGCTATTTATATAGCCATTGCTGAGGTTCTGCCTTTTCATTATAAATTATCTTTCTCTCCACTGCCTTTAAGGCTAAAGCATGCCACAGAATTGTCTTAGCCTGGAAACCACTTTTCAAAAAACAATAGAGAATAAAGTCAATGTTTCTTCAAGCCACTTTGGTTCACTTCAGAAATGACAATCTGAGACCTCAAGTCATGTAAACAAAATTCATAAGGAGATTTAAGAATTATAAGTAAAAGCACTTTAAAGGAGAAGTTAGAGGGTTATTTTTTGTTGTTGTTTTTTTAAACCGGCCAGGACCTGGTTTTATGCTTTCAGTGCTCTGGGTTTCTCCTGCCAGAGTTTTTTATATCACCAACACCTAAACAGTTTCAGCATGCAGATTCTGCCTCTGCTCCAGGTTGTCTGCATGTCATCAACACTTCCCAAAGGAAAGGCAGAAACTTGACTCTAGTCTTGGCAGGTAGATAATAGAGGAATTGTTTTTATATGACAGTATTATGCCTACAGATGAATACAGACACAATATACATGGTAATGCCCTGCCTTTTAAAATGTGGCCTTTATTTTTGTGGATACCATTTTTATCCTTGTGAATAACTGTAAACTCAAAGTTAGAGATTAAATGCTCACCTACCTGATGGCAACTGCAATGCACCCATAATTAATATTGTACCCACCGGAACAGAGACCATGTTGAAGCCCTTTCCAGATAAGACCCATCTCTAAATATAGGCTTACATTTTCAATACAGACTAATGGTTCTAGGTGTCTCAGTTTGTGGGTGTTCAACTTGAGAGACTTTCAAGGGGTAGGTGTTCAGCATGTTCTGAAAATCAGGCCCCTTTAAAGCCTCTCATGTTAGACACCCAAAAAATCACTCCTCACTTTGGAAAATCTTAGCTGTGCTAATCTATAAATGTTTACGCTATTTGCACTCCTCCACAAGGGGCATGTTTGGGGACATATTTTGAAATGTATTTTCCTTTTTTCTCTCAAACGGATAGGGCAATTTATTCGCCATCACAGTTCCAGTTTCGTCTTCTCTGCCAACAAAAATACCATTTGGGAAATAAATTTCAAATGAGTTACTCTGTTTAGAATCCTGGTTTGCTGACTATGAGCATGAATTAATAGAAACAGAGCAAAGAAGGTACACCTTGCTCCGCATGAAAGCCCCACAGGACTGAGGAATGGACTCATACTCAACAAGTCAGGATATCTGGTTAGCTGGGCCACACCTACTAATACATGCTATGGAGGTGAGTGGGGGGTAAGGTCCACTGTTTGTTCTCCTGCTTGTGAGGTTTCAATCCTGTAGATTTATGCTTTGTATGGAAACACTGGTGCCCTGTCTTGCTCACGCTTCCCCCATTTCTCCTGTGCTGAGCTGCAGAGATCTCCGCAGCACATAGGTTGCAGAATCTCTATGCACAAGTCTCTCAGATAATTATTGTCTCCCGTGAACCTGACATATAGACTTTTCAGCTGCCTTTGGGTATTATGCATCCATGTAGCAGGCTCCAGGATTTAACCCTAAGTATTTGCAAATAAAATTGCATGATTATTTTCAGTATGTAGATTTAGGGGTGTAATATATTCCTTTCCTTGGATACCTGTATAATTAACACCAATAGTTGTTGTATAAATGTGTGGAAAGCCAGGTAAGCACAATATATATAATGGCATCTTTGTAACCCATAACAGTCATTCAGGCCAAAAATTCGGTGTTATAAATACAGTAGTCTCTAAGCACACATTGACCCAAGAGACCATAATGGTAGCAAAGAAGCTATTACTGCCAGGTCAAAATATGCATTTCCAAAAATAGTATTACAGCAAAATACATATTTACGCAAGAGATTATATCAGTTTTGAAGAAGCCAACACAATCTAGAAGCTAAATAGTAATAGGAGAGGATGCTTAACTCCTAGCACTGCAAATACACCCCATGGTTATGTGATGGAAGTACTCTCTGTAGTCAGTGTTCCCTTTTCTGAGTTGATGGGCTTGTTTTATGAGTTAACCCTGGGGCCACTCTTGTTTCAGGGTCACTTTATTCCCTTAAGGATTAGGTTGCAGAATTCTGTGGTGTGCCAACAAGGAGAACAACTTCTGTGTTGGTAAAATAAGGACTGGTGAATCACCAAACCCAAGAACAGTGCAGAAGATTGCATGCGGCTATACATAATGTCTCACACAAACACATACAGCCAAAAGAACTGGACGTACGGCCAGATCCTCAGTTAGTGTGAATCAACAACGTTACATTACTGTCAATGGAGATTTGCAGAGATTTGCAGATTTCCATCAGCTCAGGATCTGGCCCACAGACTCTCTAAGGAAAGAACAGTTTAGTTCCATAATTCTCCACAGTCTTTGCTTTGCAATTATCCTGATCTAAATGAAGTAAACCTAGTTCTATGGTCTAATCGTTAAGCAGGACTTTCCAGTGCTAGTGCCTCAGTTTACCCATCTGTAAAAAAAGCTAGTAACAATACTTACCTGTCTCACAATGTTGTTTATAAAGTGCTGTTTTAAAGAGGTTCTTAGATGAAGGGCACTGTCGAAGTGCTGAACATTATTAGCATTTCATCTTCTTAGGCCTGAAGCAGGTCTGTTTCTGTAATTTTATCAAGCCCTGCCCATTTCTAAACCTTTGGAACCAGAAAGCCTGGACTGTGTCTCAAAGATTAGTCCCCCGTTAAAAAAAAAAAAAAAAAAGATGACTCAGGGCTTAAAAAACATAGCAGCAGTCCAGAATGGAAACCTGTGGGTAGTTAGCAATCCTGACCATTATCATTCGCAGAGTCCAGACTATGAACAAATCCCCATTTTTGGTTTGATTTTTTTGTGCTACTTGGTTTGTTTTGATAATGGCCACGCAAGTTACGTACCCCTTCTTCTTCCTCCTCCTCCGAGCTGTCTTCTTCTTCTGAGTCACTGCTCTAAACAGAGGGAAAATTGTGAGTATTTCCTTTCCTGTGCTTGCAGAAAAGGGGGGTGGGGCAGGGGAAAAAGTGTGTGTGTGTGTGTGTGTGTGTGTGAGGATTGCATATAAAGCACTGAAAAGATTTTACATGAATAATTGATCTACAAGGTTAGCCAGATAGTTAAAGGATTCTGGAGACCTTATGATGGTGAACATGAAACTTGAGATGCAGAGAGTGGTGGAGAGTCAGGTGGAGAAGGATTTGTAATGTCAATGAAACCTTAGGAGGTGTGTGTGTATACCACAGTTATACTGATGTTTCCACCAGCTTCTCAGGGGAGCATGTTGTACCAAAAATGGCTGATGTGGATAATACCTTTCATTCCAAAGCACCGATTATATGCATGCACCCTACTGAACGAGAGTGACCTTCAGGGGGGAGCACAGCTGCCAGCCAGCACACCACTGCTGCACAATGATTCTGTGCAGTGATAAGCCCCGAGCCTTTCAAAAGGCATCAATAGGTCCTTCAAAGTCCACACGCAGTAGACAGATTTTTAGTCTTGTCTGAAAATTTTGTGGGACTCAGATTATGTACATTGAGGATGGAGAGCAGGATCAAACTGGCTAGAGCTGATTGAATCTGTCCTCCTGGGAGACTAAACATTTCAAAAGTGGTGTGTAGCCCACTAAGCCATCCCACTCGCTGGACTGAAAAGCTTCATTGCTGCTCTGTGTGCTTCACCTCTCATTTTCATTGTAAATCTGCTTCTGTCTACAGAAAATCTTCTGCCAAATATCTTGCCTCTCCAACAACTTATCCTCTGTTATATACCATCAGACTCTCCCAGTAACCACAGAGCTTCATGGAAAACACTAGAGGCCTTGGACAATAAGCTATAGGGGGACAGAATCTTCCCTTTCCCTTGCCACCATTCAGTGCTACGCTGTGCTTTTCCACCCTGGTTCACCCAGTTACTTACACAGCACTTAACACTTTCAAAGCGCTGCTCAGCCATTACATTGATTTATGACATTTGTTACTAGACAGGCAGAAAGGGTACCAGAATCTGGCCTTAACTAATTTAGACTCGCAGCCCTCCATGAGATAGGTATGTAAACATCAATTTCTGGATAGAACGGATGTGCTTTGAAATAGATGTGGTTTCATATCATTCAATTTTTCACCCCGGGTGTAAGTAATGTTTTGACTAGATACCTTAAGAATTCTTATAAAGGCAGCAAACATTTCTACTAATATTATCTGGGAACCAAAGCATTAGCTTTCCATAAGGGGCTTTATTGTGACTATTATTTCTGGAGGTGGGGAGAGGAAAGGTGTAGGGAAATCCAGGAAGCCCACAAGCATTTTTGGCCTTGGAGCTTGTATCTTCTGTCCGTTGACATTTGTGTTCTGCATAATTAGGGACGAGATAAGGATGGGTTCACAGGAGTGTCCTCTGACGTTGTGAGTGTGAGATAGAGATGGGCCCACACAAAAATATATTTGTACCAGAGGGACACGCCAAACCACTGTGCTGCTGGGGCATCATTTCCAGAAGCAAGACAATTTTTAGCTTCAGAGGAAATCAATGCCTCTGCATTGAACTCCATGCCAGTCAAAAGAGACAGATTTATTGAGTTCATGAAAAATAATTTCAAACTGCTGGGGGTTTTTTTTGTTTTGTTTTTAAAAAGCTTATAGTAAATTCTGCTATTTTTCCTATTTTCTCCTATTTTTTTCAGTTATTAGCAAAATTACTTCTTCCAGTGGAGTCTCCTTTCTGTGTGATGCATTATGCAATTACATATCCTGCTTTCCTGTAACCCTGAGCCATGCCAGTCTGTGCCATTTCCAGAGGCCATACTGAGGTAAATGATGTCATATTCTCGGCAGTACCGCCAGGCAGGATGCAGTCCATACGGCAATACTGGCCACAGTTCTGGACAGGTCTGGGAATTAAGTGGCCTTTGTTTACTGCTTTAAAATGAGTGTAATTATTTTATCTTCTATAACAGTGAGTCTCTTTTAAATAACATGTTTTGTGTCAGTGCCCCTGTGAGTCACACCAAATGTCTTTGGAACATGAGCCTCGTGGGCAAGATGTTCAAAAGATCCCAACTTATTGGGGTGCTGAGCTCTTCTTTGTAAATCTAGTCAAAAGTGTTACAATGGGGGCAGCTGGGTGCCAGGCCCTTTTCATGACTGCCCTCCACCTCCTTTCCACTGGCTCTGACAGCATAAAAGGCAGTAAAGATACTGTGGAGAATTCCTGGGGAATTCACTGGCTCTCCTCTGTTACCCGCAGCACCCCCCAGTTCTGGGGTCACGTTGGGGGATGTTCCCAGAGAGAAAGAGGTGTGCCTGGGGCATTCCCACATCTGACTATTGCTGAATGTCAGCCAACCCCATAGTCAACTGTGCATAAGCAGGGCCAGCCTGAGGGGTGTAGGCTCTGGATGGCAACTTCCAGGGGCACCACATTGCTCGTCTCTCTTTTTGTTCCTGTTGCTGCTGCTGCTTGGCTGGTTGACCCAGCCATTTGGGGGGGGGGGTGTTTTGTTTTTTGTTTTAAACTCGGCCACTTGGGGGGTGCCAAAATATTTTTTTGCTCTGGCAGCAGAACACCAAAGGCTGGACCTGGTCATAAATTAGCGTGGCTGAAAAAATGGATATAATGAGCCCGATTCTCCTTTCACTTACTCCAGACTTACACTAGTATAAATTTGCTGACTTCAGTGGAGTTAATCCTAATTTACACCACTACAAATGGATCAGAATCAGGCCCAGTATATGTACACCACCCAGAAGGCCAGATCATCAGCAGTTGTGCATTGCTGTAGCTCCATGGAGCTACAATATTTAAACCAGCTGAGAATCTGCCGCCCACCCCACCCCCCATAGGACCCACATTTGTGCCAGTTCCGCTTTTGGAGGTTTCTGTCTAAATTAGCATCCCTAACTGTCTTTGGAACATCCTGGGCCAAATTCAGTCCTGGTGCAAATGAGTTTAACTCCACTGCTTTCAGGTCATGTAGACGGAATTATTCCTGCTTATGCCAAAACTGAGTTCAAATATATGTGAATTGTTCTAAATAAACCTCTACCCCTATATAACGCTGTCCTCGGGAGCCAAAAAAGCTTACCGTGTTATAGGTAAAACCGCATTATATCGAACTTGCTTTGATCCGCTGGAGTGCTCAGCCCCTCCCCCCCGAGCACTGTTTTACCGCGTTATATCCGAATTCATGTTATATCTGGGTAGAGGTGTAACTTTAAATTATCTGATATTGGCAATCATTTTTATCCAATAGGTATTTAATTGTGTTAAGTGTATGGATCATAATGCAACTGGCAATGATTATAACTGTTAAGGAGCCAACTCCTTTTAAAAAGCTGCATTTACCTGAAATCTTCTCTGTGGTGGATAGGCATAGGCATATCTGTAAAAATAATATCGATGTCTGTTCTTGAAAACCTAGCGAAAAAGTAAAAAAACGAAATCAATTTTGGTTTCAGGTATTGGAGCTTAAGAAACAAGTGAGCGTAATTGTAATACAGCAAAATAATCCAACAAGGCTGATATCATACCGCATTTTCTTCCGAGTCATCTGATTTTGCTCTTCTGTAGAAGCTTTTTGCCTGTTGGAAAAGGTTATGTTAATGAATGGTTCTCCTACTTAAAAACAGCAGCAAGGCAAAGTCACTGGCAAGTGGTATTCTAGTGCCTCATCAATGATCTAGAAGAGTTAGTCAGTTGTTGAAGTCACTTACTGAGAAAGCACAGGCTATTCCCAAAAGGCAGATAAAGATAAGTGCAGTCCTCATTGTTGTATTTTCTGGAAGTAACAAGAACGGTAATGTTAGTATATTTATTTCACATTTATGAAACATCAGCACAGCAAGGGAGCTCCTGGGCTAATGACTTATGCAATATTTTCATCCAGAAATACCCCAGTGACATTTAGACAGACAGACACGTTTGCGCGTGCACACGCACACACACACACAAATATATCTGTATGGAGATAGACAAACATAGGGGAATCGCTTCTCCCATCACTGAAATACAGTACTGCCATTTCTGGGGTTGACTATGTCTCTTAGGGTATGTCTACACTGCAGCTGTAGCTGTACCTCCCAGCCTAGGTAGACAGATTCCCACTAATACTGCTTGAGCTAGTGTGCCAAAAAGAGCAACATGGAACTAGTGCACAGGCATTGGAATGGGCAAGCATCTGAGCTTGAGTTGGGAGGGCATGGACTCAGGCGGCTAGCCCAAGCTGCTGTCCATGCTACAATATCCACGCTGCTATTTTTAGTACGCCAGCTAGAGCAGAGCTAGTACAAATCTGTCTACATAGGCTGGGAGGCACCATTCCAGCTGCTGAGTAAATATGCCCCTAGAGCCTGGGTACTTCATTGCAGTTAAATTATCTGATGAATGTAGCCTTCTTTCTTTGTTGATTGATCATTCATTAACAAATCTTGATCGATGAATGTAGTTGCCCTTTGCAAGTACTCACCAAATAGTTTGTGAACAATGTTTAATCTTTGTGAACTAATCCTTTTTTTCTTTGTGAACTAATCCTTTGTTTGCATTGCATGACTGAGCTTCTAAATCACATGGCAATGTTTCTGCTCCCTCATTGGACAACTTGCTTTTTAAAACAGGAGACTAGTGAGTGATGAATAGTGAGCAATTACAGTGAATAATGTACATCTAGTTTGAGTTCTTGGCCAAATAATCCTTCATATAAGAATTCACAAAACCTCTGGGAATTGCACTCATTTTCACAAATAAACTGGCAGTTGTCTGTATCCTCGTGAATAATTCATAGGGTGACATTATGCAGAGCAAGCTTGTCACATTAATTCATGAAAATATTAATGAGTCACTTTCTGTATTATTCAACACATTAGTCAACAGAACACAGTAACACTAAGTAACACTTTAGTGCAGGAAGTCAAGAATGTTGAAATTCCAGGAGGAAATATTTAGATTGGTGGCATGTAATTACCCACTCAGGAATTTGGCCAGTTTCTTAGGGTTAATTTCTCCATCCTTCTGAAAGGAAACTTTAATGATCTCAAGTAGATTTTTGTGTTTGAAGGAACTTCCTGTATCCCCATTTTCCTAACTTCAAGCTGGGGTTTCGCTATAGTAAGAATGCTAACGTCACCATGATCAGGGCTGCGAAACGTGGGTTTTCCTCATAGGTCTCCCTTCCAAGTAATCAGCTGCTCTAACCCTGGTAGTCAGCTGATTAGCAATGAGCATATAGGTCAGAATGTGGGCTTACATAATATTTATGTTTAGAGCACCTGATATTTGTATGATATTTAGACCCCTGAATCACCTGATCTGAATAATGGTCTATTGCACCTTTCCTCAAACTTGCTTGAGACCTCAGGACTTTGACAGGCTCTGGACATCACTCTCTTAACTTTTAGTTGTCTGCAGGGGAAAATAGTGGCCTGCTGTAGGGTTTCTGAGGAACAGCTGACTCCATTATCCACTGTCTTTGAGATAAGTGGCTAGCTGGTCTACTACCTCTTCAGTGCTGCCAGACCCATCCAATTATGTCTTGAAGTGAAGAAGTATCTTCTTCCTTGTTCTATAGAACAGGACCTGGAAACACATTTCTAGTTCTCATTCAATTTTCTCTTCAAGTCCCCTAAACATGGGACAGCTCTGAGAGCTGGTGGGAAATTGCCTTTTAGTGCTAAGGTGATTAGGAATCTTACCAGACTCCTACTCCTACCCACCCGCCTCCCAAGTAAAAGTAAATCAGAGAGATCTAAACACTAGGAAACAAAATTCAGACATTGTGCAAGTGGGTGAAACTGCACTGTAGTTCATGACATTTCAGAACTTGCAGTGGTCTGATTTTGGTTCTAATGTGGTTGTCGTGGTTCTTCACTGAATTACAGATTTCTCTTTGGAAGCGGTAATAAACACAGATTCTGAAAGCAAAAATATCCATAAATTGCACAACTGCTTATTTCATTAAGACACAGACATAAGGAGTCAGATATACATCAGTGTAGCCCTGTAGATTTATATCAACTGAGGATCTGGTCCCAAACTTGCAAATTACACCTGTCTGTAATATAACACCTACAAACTCTGCTTTTGGGATCATTTCTATATTTAAGTTTGCAACAAGATAAATTGTATTAATTTTTTTAAGCTGTGGGAAAATCTGTTACTTCCATTCTGCAAATTTTCCCCATGCTGTATTAAACCTAGGTCAGAAAAGAGTCAGGAAAAATTGTTTTCTTAGGTTCTTCAGTAGGGGTTTTGATTATATTTCACTTACGAAATTTTTATTTTTTCACATTTTCTGTCTCATATTGGAGTGGTTGACAAATTATAATTAGGTATGGCATAACTTAGTTACCTTTTCATTCAGCTTTATCACAACAATCATGCTGTAAATTCATACCTTCTTTACAAAGTATACAAAGCATAATTTTGCAATCCAGTTAGAAATAGAGAATCAACAGATTAGAAAAACAGATGGAAAAAGTTGGTCTCAATTTATACAACATATAAAGAAACTAAACATAAGAAATCTTACCGGTTTGCAGTCCTGAAGTACACAGGCTAGGTAAAAGAAGTCAGTGGACACAGATTTAATAGTTTTGCTTGCTCACTGTCATCCTACTGGAATATAAACTCTCTTTTTCCCTCCAGTAGCCAATCACCACCTTGCCTGTGTGATGTCAGTAAGTGGACTCTCACCATAAAACCCCCCAGTTTCAACATGTTTCTAGACACAGATTTAGTTTATAAACATAAAGCTCTGTTCTAGTGCCAAGAGGGTTGTATAGTTTCATTTAATTAAAGGTCTTGTGTAAGATGAAGGGTTTGGATGCTGAGATGTATAATAATGTTCTGGATATAAATTAAAACAAATATTGGGAATTCTGTTTTAAGGGCTTTTTCTCTTTCTTTTTTTGAAAATGTTATATACAAAAGAAGTGGACACACAACAGTCCTGATTCTCTTCTCACTTAACACCAGTATCAATCTGGTTTAAGGCTAGTGCGAGAGGACTATTAGGTCCATAGTGTCATTTGTGCTGGTATAGCTCATGAATATGAATTAAACACAGCATATATATTATATGAAGCCAGATGCTCACCGTAGGTCTGCTACTTTACACCTTTGGAGAACCTGGCCCATTTTACTGTTTTACAGAAAGAAAGGAAGAAAAATGTTACCATTAATAATCATTGGATACCATACAATGTACATAGAGTTTTTCAATTCAAAGAATCCCAAAGCACTTTACAAACTATACACACAGATCACTAGACCCACTACTGAAAAGCAGTCACTTCTCGGGTGAAACGTGGCAATTGTTTAATGGCGTACTGCAAAGCTAAACAATATGAAGAACATTGTGCAATTGAAAGTACAGGGGAAAAGCTAAATAGGTAGAATGTAGTTATTCAAATTAGAATTTGGTCAGGACACCAGAGTTAACAACCCTATTCTTGAAGAAATGCCTTCAGATCTATGACCACAAGTGGTCAGGACCTTAGTTTTATGGCTCATCTGAAAGATGCCACCTACTGCAGCGGTGTCCCTTAACACCATCCTAGGGCATTGGTTCATTACTGACTCAGAGAGTAAATGACCACTTACTGAATTACTAGCACCACTTCCAACAGCCCCTAAATGTTCGTTGGTGGTCTTCCATCAAAGCACTGTACAGGCTGGATTTTCACTCATGAAGCACTTCTCTGACCAAAGGCTAATCTTACAATAAACAGTAAGGAGCACTTAAGAGCTGACTGCCCTAACAGATGCTGATATCCCAATGTGGTGGTCACACTGTGTGGGTTGAGGTATCTGGAAAAGGGGTTACATTAATCGGTTTTAGTTCTAAGGCTTCAGTAGCACAATACGGAGGGCTGGATTCTATAATAGGCTGTGAGGAGCCAAACCTGGTGGTTATTACTGATACCAGGAAGGACAAAGAGACAAAGAAGGAGAGTGTAACTATAGGTACATGATAGCATTCAGTCATTTATTAGTGATGCAGTGCAGTCCTATTGGGTGACTTTTAGGGGAATTAGAGGGGTCAGGTATCTGCAGTCAGGAGGGTATTGCACATCACCAAAGAGAGAGGAAATCCTTGAACAATGGACTGAACTCAGACTGGAATCAAGAGGCAGGAAGGACTAGCTGACATTGCTTGAAGGACGGGATTTTACTAACTGACTAATTAAGACAGATCTTTTTCTCTCAGGAAGTCAAGATGCTGACAAGGGGAGGCAATTATAGGTATGTTTGTTATCCCTAATTCTCCAGGGCAGAGCTGATTTTATACTTTCTGTGAATGTTGGGGCTTGAAATGTGCCCATTATCCTGGGCAAAGTAGACTAGCAATATTTGAAATGGACATCTGATATAGAATGAATTGTCTGGCCCATCCCTGGGTGTGTCTGATATCAGTTGTCTAAGACAACGGCGATGTATATTATATGTGCCCAAAGTGTGGGTGTCTATGTGCTTTTGTTTGCTCATTAGGGCCTTATTCAGGTGAAAGTCACATTCATTTAAATAATCATAAATACCAATTTTAAAAATTAAACTCTTTATTTCTTGGTGGGTTGTGGGGGGATTTTTTTGAGTAGGGCAAGGGGGCTGGTGGTTTTCCTTCACCCCCTTGGGCCAAATCTAGGACTGGTGTAAGTTAGCATCTCTCCATTGTCTTCAATGGAACTCCACTAATTCACATCAGCAAAGGATCTGGCTTCTTTTCTTTTTAATTTTTTCTTTCTTTCTTTACCTTCCCTTTTTCTAAATCTTTTTCAACACCAGTTTCTCCTCAAACTGTTTCTTTAATATGTCTTTGAGACTTCAAAGTTTTTACCCTCTAAATCCATTCTCTTTTTTTAATCGCCGCAAAATATATTTCTTTAATTTGGGTCTTTTATTCTCTGATTTATTTTTCCTGTTGGCATTTTCTCTTTTATGATGTGTCCACCCTGGGGCTGGGAGGATGATGCCTAGAGTGGGCAGACAGACTTGTGCTAGCTCTGTTCGAGCGAGTGTCTTAAAAATAGCCATGTGGATGTGGCAGCTCAGGCTAGTGCAATGTTCACACTGCTATTTTGTCTGCCTACCCTCACTGGGAATCACACCGTCCAGCTGCAGTGTAGACATACCCTTGGGGTGAAATCCTGAGAGGTGCTGAGCACCTGCCACGCCCATTAATTTGAGAGTCAAGGCTCTCAGATTTGAGGTTTAATAGGAATTGGCATTCTGCATCAGATCTAAGTCCAGGTAGTATACGTTTGTTTCTTATCCCCTCGCTCTTCCCTCTGGTTAACCCACTCCTGTCTCTGTTAGATGTCCTTTCACCCCTCCCTTCTGGATAAATTGTTAAATGCAATTGTATAATGGGGCTGCTTGTGATGATAGGGTGCTCAACAGCTTGGGGGGTTCATTTCTGGTTTTTCTTATGCTCCTAAACTCATGCTTCAGGTTTCAGCTGGCCACCTGCAGGGGTCAGGAAGGGATTTCCCCTCAACACAATGTATTCTTGGTGTGTTTTTTAATCTCCTTTTTCTGAAGCATCCTGGGGACCACAGCTGGAGACTGGACATTGGATGGGGAAAGCCTGGGATCTGAGGTGGCATCAAGTATCCTCTCTCTCAGGTGCTTGGTTGGCTGGTTCTTGCTCCCATGATCAGGATTTAACTGATCACCACATGTGGGGTCAGGAAGGAATTTTTCCCAGGTCACATTGGCACTGACCTTGGGGATTGTTCACCTTCCTCTACAGCATGTGGCAGAATTAACTGGATATATTTCATTTAATCATTTCCCTGCCATTGTGGGGGTCTCGTGCACCTGGGTCCCTCCTGTTCTCGGTCTGTGGCAGATAATGGTCTAGTCTGCTGTGAGCAGTGATATTTGGTTTAATTTCAGTTGTTCCATTTAGTGTGCAGGTGCTGGGTGCTGATGGTAGCCTGTGATAGGCAGGAGGTCAGACTAGATGATTGGGTGGTCCCTTCTGGCCTTAAACTCTGACTCTCTGGGTATGTCAGTAGTGTGGATGCTCAAGTCCTAGGTTAGCAAACCCAGCATCTGCTAACATGAGTTCTGCTAACGCTGCAATATAGTTATACCCTAGAACTCCCTTCTTTATCTGGGCCTGATCCAAAACTTACTGAAGTCAGTGGAAGGGCTTCCATTGACTGCAATGGGCTTTGAATCAGGCTCCTTCTCCTCTGTTGCTGTCTCTCTCCCTTTCTACTTTCCCATACTCTCTTTCCCCATCCTTCTTTTCCAGTCCCTGCCTCCGTCATTTTTTCCCCTTTTTTTCCTTTCTTCGCTCTCGTGACTGGGCCAAAGGTGCTCCAAGACCCAATCTACCCAAAGAATGCATCCTTGTTCCAAGCTGGGTTGGGGCAGACAGGCCCCTTATCTCTTGCTGACATAGTTCAACTCCATCATGCAGTCTCCTTTGTGCTTCACATTTGCTTCCAGACATGTTAGATAGTTGACTGTTCGGTGCTCAGTTGAGAGCAAGGGCCATGAGTAGGAAAGAGCGGCGTGATCTGCCACTGAAAACACTTATAATCATCATGGAAGTGTAGCAATTTGGGTAACTAGGCCATTTCTCATATGGCCACAGACATCTTCCTCCCCTCCCCCCACCCCCAGAACATTGATAAGGGAACTAGACATCTGAGGAACTACTTGGCAGAGCTGGCCACATGTAGAGGGGTAAACCAATTCATCTACAGTAAAGATCAATTTGAGCAGCTGCCTCTCTCTCAAACTTGAACCCGAACTGTGCTCAGATCTGGGGGGTTAGATCAGGACCAGCTCTAATTCCAACTTTTGCCCTGCCACACTTTGAAAACATAATGCACTAGCTACTGACTGTAACTATTATTTATTTTAATTGTGCTAGCTGTGAGGAAGCTAGCACTGAATATGAACCTCTGGACGACTAGGTACAGAGTGGGAGCACTAGTATAGACACCACGGTGATGACACTGTGATGGATACTCTCCAAACCAGCAAAGCAAACACCAGTGTGAATGCCACCTAATGAAAAAGAGCCAAAAAAAAGAATCAAATGTTCTGAATTCATGGCAAACTGGAAAGCTCCTTCTGACAGGAAAACCTAGATTATGTCACTTAAAATTCCTCAGTACAGTCTGTTTCCCCTGGGCTACGTTGTAAACATCTCGGTTGGAAATTAGGAAGCTAAAGTTTGGTTTTGTGTATTTTGGGTAGGAACATTCCTGCAAGAAGGTTGCTGGTGCTGATGTTATTGTCCTGAGTCTGTCAGGTGAGTTAAGGTACCCTGAACATTTTGGTTGAAATTTACAAAGGTGCCTAAAGGAGTTAGACATCCAACTCCCACAGAAAACCTATGGGAATAGGGAGTGTGACTCTTTTAGGTGCCTTTTGAAAGAAGCAATTATACTACCCTGTTCATCTATCATTCCTTAAGAGTAATTGTATTGCTAAACTTTTCCCCTATATTTTTACTATCTCTTGAAATGCCAGTGTGACTATTGTTGTAGCTCTTATATTACTTTAACTTTCTATGGAATATCTTACCTGCTTTTCCAGATTTTTTTACCTATACGGTTAAGGGGTTCTTGTATAAACCAGGTCCCATTAGCATGCTCTGTACCAGTCTGAAGTAAGAAGGTGAAAGGGACTTTGGATCAGAGACTAAAGACTAAGCTTTTCAGTTCCTTTCCAAGGACAGCTTATGAAACCTTAGAACATCAAGAAAACATCTTAGTAGTTTTAATTTTAACTCCTTATTTTCTGGAAGCAGGATATTCAAAGTAGGCCTACATTTTTAAAAAACCTTTATAATCGATTATAACCGGGATCGCCAGCAAATTATCAGACAAGGATTGGAAGGCTTGTAAATATTTGATATTAATGAATTGCAGGAATATTAGTTAAATTGTGATTTGTTTTCCCGATTTATGTTTTTTGACAAAACAGTGAAAAACTAAGCAGAGGTGACCTGGCCAGTACGAGCACAGAATATTGCCATGTTGTTGTAGTTTAATCATCAAGCAAAATTAGATGGATTTTAAAGTAAATGTCTGTAAACCTCCTAAGTATGTACACTCATTACAATTCCATGGATATTGTTAAAAGACCATCTGGGGAGGCTGAGGGGAAAATTTTCTTCAAATGATCTGATAATTAGTGAAGATTGAATGGTTAGGTGGTATTAAAGAATCAAGAGGGGCCACACTATAAAATGAAATTTGGGATATTCCAATATCCTCCTGAATAAGGGGCTGAACTTTATCTAATATCTAAACCCATTTCAAGGAGAAAGGCATTAACTGAGGGAAGAAACCCCAGTGATATTCTAGATAATCTTCCTTGCATTCTCAGAAAGGGTCAATGTTACTGATTTCATTATAGAACTGAACTTCTAGCTGTGACTAAAGTATTTTTGCGTAATTGGTAGCGCAAAAGATGGGTCCATTTCCATTTGGTACTTAAAGTATTAATTCATTCCTTAAAAACTGACATATTCTACCGTAGAGCAACTCCACTAAAGGCAAGAAATCTTTGATGCATTAATAAGAAGAACATTAAATGGAATGTAGACAATGAGGAAAAAATTGGAACTGCCAAAGTTGGAATTAACAGAGTAAGAGAAAAGCTCTTTAAGGTTTTAAATGAGGCAACTTCATTTTAAACTGTTGATTTGCAAATTCCCTGAGAAACAGGCTAATCTTCCATTTATTTTTAGTAGGAAATTTTCTACAGTAATTATAGGACTAGAGTATTGCAACCCCAAGCATTTACAAATCACGAATCAGGCCCCCAGAAGATCATGCGATCGGCTTAAAAATCATGAGGGTTTTTTTTTTATAATAAATTTTGGTTTCTTGTAATTTGCCTTCTGGGTTTTGAGTCTCTAAGTACTTGGGTCATGTTTTCAAGCTTTTCTCTGGAACCATAAGGACTAGCAGGTTTTTTTAAATGAAAACTGAGATTGTCACCTAATCACATGCCTCTAGGAGCTGGAGCTTTAAGAAACACAGCAAATATCTCAAAACTGGTGCTAAAATTGTGCATTTTGGCAACACTGGGACTAAAGAATCAATTCCTTGGTGATGATTACTAATATATAGAAGGAGTGTAAGTTACCAAGGTATGAAAACTGGCATGAGTTATTTCTGATATAAAAACAGACCTTAGTGCAGGATAGTTGGGACCTGCGTCTTAGAGGTCAACTCCATTTGAAGTCAATGGGAACTGCGGTTACTTGGTAGCTCTGAAAGTCAAGGTCAGGGTATGTGAAACTGGGCACCCAAAACCAGAGATGCAATTTGATAATGTGGCTACAAATCATAGTACTAGTATCCAGGAGAAGAAAAAAATTTATTTGTTCTTCATCATCTCAAAACCTAAACTCTTGAGAATTTACACCAGGATTTTCAGAGGAGCCTAAACTAGTAAGTTCGGCACCTAACTTGAAATTTCATGGGAGCTGGACACCTAACTTGCTTAGAATCCTTTGAAAATGTCAGCTTTTGGGTCTTTCTCCAGGTTACCACCTTTCCTCCAGATTTAAATGTTCATTATTATTCAAAAATGAACTTTCTTAGTCATTCTGGTGTCCAAGATTGCTTTCACCATGTAAACGAGTGCATAGCTACCCACTCTGCTCCCAAGTGGACAGTCATGGTAGCACTAACATATATGTAAACTTTAGCCATTCATCTTAATGAAGTATGAATTTCAAAGCCTAGCGGAGACCCAGTGTGCTATTGAATGAACTTTAATTACAAGGCAGAGCTAGAGCTGGTTTAGGTTTTGATGGAAGCCTCAGGCCAGAAAAACCCACAAAATCAAAAGCAGACCCTGTTATCTGATGCCAGCTCAGCAGACTTCAGTAGGCATAGTAGCAGTTTTTCACCTTTTATGAAACACTAGCTCAACAGATGTGCCATTTAGCCTCTGAGTGGCAATCAATGTGCTGTTGCTGTGGTTTCCAGATGGTAGAACTGTATGAACATCTGAACATTCCCCACCCTTTGTTAAAAATGGAAAATTCTCAGAGGCAAATTTTTATTTTCCACAAAATTGGTCTCAGCACATAGTGTAGCAAGATCACTTGTTTCTCATTCAGCACCATCAAGGTGGCTTAATGGAACTGGTCTTCCACAATCTACTCTGACAGTGTCTTCTAGGAGTAGATAGGCAGCAATCTTCCCATTTCAGTTCAGCAGTTACTCCACTGAGGGCTTGCCTACACAGCGCTCCGCAATGCACACTAGAGGGGTGTGAATTCTAAAGCTCACCAACATGTTGCGTGCAAACTGGCCCATGTGGACCCTGCTGGCACAAATAGTAGTGTACTCTCTTATCATGCACTTTTAGTGTGCGTCGGCTGGGTCTACATGGACCAGTTAGTGCACAATGTATTGGTGTGCTTTAGAAATCATACCCTTCTAGTGCACACTGCTGCATCGTGTAGACCCACTTTTTGGCCTCTAGTCTTCTTATTTATAGTATAAAATGCTGCATTAGATTGATAGAAGTCATATAAATATGTTGCCTTTTCCTTTCTCTATCAAGAATTGATTAGCAGAATAACCCTCTCTAAGGTCTTGATTCAGCAAAGCACTTAGGAACATGCTTAACATTGGGCATAGGTTTAGGTGTTTTGCTGAATTGGAGACTAAACTGCATATTCCTACTTCTTTTAAAAAAGTATATCTTAGCCCACTAATTTACATGTAAAAGCAAACAGCTTCCTGCAAAAATATTTGGCAGATAATGGTGATCAAGCTAATAATAAGATTTCAGTCCACATTATATGGCTTTCTAATAGTTTGGGAGCACTGTGTCTAATTAATTTTTATTGGGTTTCCCAGTTTTAACTTAAAAACAAAACAAACCCACAAAGAAGCAAAAATTTGAGACTGGCTTTGTGTGAAATCTGCTCCCTAAATACCAAAATGTACAATACTGTTCTAGCATTGTTAAAAAGTAGTTTGGTGGTGGTAGTGGTGGGGATTGGTTGGCCCTGAAGGCCCTTCACCATCCCAGGTAGCTCATCTCAGTGGTATCTATTCAGCAAAGCATTTTCGCACATGCTTAACTTTATGGTTAAATTGAATTGGAGCCAAGGAATGTTGGGATAATGGAGGGAAACAATTTTTGTATATAAATAAAGGAGCCCGTTTAAAAAAAAAATCTAAGAAAAGATTTCTGGTGTCAAAATATGAGTCAGAATTTTTCTCCAAGTAAACATCTACATTTCAGCCATGATCCAGCAAAGTACTTAGATAGTCAGCACGCTGGATTAGCATCTATGTTCATATTTTGGTCAAGAGGGCAGGAGACGACGAGTGCCAGTAGAAGACTAGCCAATAAAAACAAGGTTTTTTTACTGTAATAATGTACAGAATGGCCTAGCTATGATGGATTTAGCAGCCATAACGGAGAGATTCAGAACCAAAGTGTAAATAATTACAGAAATGAAAGAAGCTGTTTGAACTGGCTGAACCTGGGCTTTAGTACTAGCAGTAGCTGAAATAATAGGAAAAAAAAAAAAAGAAAGAAAGAAAGAAAGAAAGAAAAAAAGAAAGAAAGAAAGAAATCTCCTAAACAGGAACACTGTGCTATAAAATAAATATAATTTACCATCATTGTACATATTTTAATGGTCTAGGAAATATACATATCCCAGTTGCAAGTAATACTTTGAACATACACATTAAATCAGTGGTTCTCAAACTTCTGTACTGGTGACCCCTTTCACATAGCAAGCCTCTGAGTGTGACCCCCCTTATAAATTAAAAATACTTTAAAATATATTTAACACCGTTATAAATGCTGGAGGCAAAGCGGGGTTTGAGGTGGAGGCTGACAGCTTGCGACCACCCATGTAATAACCTCACGACCCCCTGAGGGGTCCCGACCCCCAGTTTGAGAACCACTGCATTACATACTCCAGTTATGGATGTGTATATATTGGTGGGGAACATCATTAATCAACAAAATCATTCATTTTAATACAATGATTTATTAGGAAAGAATTTTTCTTTGGAAGGGGGGAGGTAAAGAAGACCCTTTAAAACAGAAAAAGATTTGGCCGTTGTGTTTATACGTACTCTATATTGACAGATTCAATTGACAGTGTAAGAAACTCACAATGTCAGAGAAGAATGTTTTTCATGTGAGAGCTACAGATGAGCCAGCACAAAAATATCCATGTACCCAAGGATACGCCAAACCACTGTGCTGCTGGGGCATCATTCCCAGAAGCAAGACCATTTTTAACTTGTGAGGAACCCTCCTTCAAGCCTACAGCTAGTGCTCCTGCAGCACCCTGCATTGCAGTTAAAAGAAGCATGATCCTGGGTAGAGCTGGTTGAATAGAGAAAAAATAATCTGTGAATATTTTTGGAAATGAATGGCAATATTGTACCATCTTAGTTCTGAATGAAAATCAGTGCCACAATATGGTCCCAAAACATCAGGTTCTGCGTACTGTGACTAGCGGCCTCATGTTTAACCCAAATAAATGTGTTAGTCTCTCAGGTGCCACAAGGACTCCTCGTTGTTTTTGCTCATGCTTAACATTGTTCTCACTATTTGTCATGAAGCAGATTTGTTACAAACTTGGTCTTTTTATTTTGGTTACTAAATTGTGTGTGCACTCATCCTAATTTTCTTTTAAATGTATTAATTGTTCATAACTATTTGCTAAATAATTTGGAAGAAAATGTATTGCTTTTGGGACGTTGGTAAGATTATTTGCAGTTCAATAGTTGTTAGTTGGGGCTGGTCACTTAAGGTGCATAGCATTGTTTTTGCTCCCTAAGTGGATGACTGGAACCTTGAAACAGGGGAATAACAAATACCACACTTCCAGTACAAATAATCAGTTCTAATTCTGTATCTATCCCCCTCAATTTAATACTAAGCACCTCACAACCATTAATGACTTTATCCTTACAATACCCATCAGCACTTCTAGTTTGCGAAAATATTCTTCAGTGGGTTTTTGGGTGCTGTTTCCCCCACACACACACACACACTATCACACCAGCTCTGGCCATACATTTTATTTGTGAGGATTCACCTACCCAATGGGTGTTTGGGGAAACATTCATGAGTCATGAAAATTTCAAAATTTTTAGCACAATTGATTATTTGATCCAAACTTGGATGGGTTTGGAAACTGAATCTGGATGTTTATGTTGACAGTTGGTCCCATTGCTATACAAAATCTTTATGTGAGCAATGCAGAATGAAATATAAAATCTTATACATGAGCAACAGAGAATGGAAAAGTAGAAGAGCATGAACTTCTTTCTGAGACTGTATAGAGCGGATATGAAGAGTTTCTTCCCAAATATGATTTTGGATCTCTTTCTTCCACTGTTGCATTTGAACATCTCCCCCTAAATCCTCCAGGTCAGACATAGTGCCCTGTTGCTCAATTATTTCCTTATCATCAGAGGAATTCTCCTTTAACCATGCCTAAGGCAAGAGCAGACTTCCCACAGTATGTAATGATCCATGGCCACAAACGTGCATGCACCATAGACAGTTGCCAACTGTATATTGGTGGCATCAGCAGCATTCAAAATTAGTATCCTCAGCTCCATCACTACAAGTTTCTATGAGTTATTCGTTAGTGTATCAGTTATATTCCAGCAGAGAGCACTGATATATGTAAAATAAAAACTAATACCTTAAATACCCTCTTCCATTTTAGATACAGCTTATTCTGGGCTCAGAACAAATCGTCTGGAGAGTCTAAACTCACACTAACAACCAAGTAATTGTCCTTAATAATTCACGCCAGGGGTAAGTGCCAACCTAAGTGCCTATTGTACATGCAGCATTACTAAGAGGCAGTGGGAGTCACACTTAATACCTTTGGCTGTATAAGCGTATCTCATTGGCTAGGAAATAAAAGAGGAAGCACCCCTAATAAAGTTAGTATAGTGAAGTATAATGCATCAATCCACCTTCTCCAGTTTTCCCTGCAGGTTTCATTTTTAATACTGACCAAATACTGCAAAACAGGTGTCACAAACACTTTGAATTATGCGCAGTTATACAGTGCCCCTTGTTGTTCACAATGTGCAAACATTTGTATGATGGTATTTTTCTTCACACCCGTGTTTGGGGATTGGCTGCCCTTATTATGAATAGTATTATGATATTTGCATGCAGACAAGAGTATTCATATGTTAACAAGAATATTATTTGTTTGCCTGTTTACAATGTTTGTCAACCAGTCAGGGAGCAGACACAATACCATGTCATTTTGGTGAGCTATCACGAATAACAAATAGTTAAATTGAATAGTTTGTGGAAAAACTCTTAAGGGAACAATTGTTTATCTAAACTATCTGGGTGAATATTTATAAATAACATAGCAGCAGAATATAAGAATCGGTTTGTTAAGAATTTACAAACATTAAAGAGGACTAAATTTGTTAGTGCATGTTATTAACAATGATTAACATCACCAGATCCAACAGTAATTTACTGATGAAATATTAGGTATAATGCATAAGCCTGGATAGTATAAAAGATCATCAGTAACAATGGGATAATTCATGTGAAGTATTATAGATCAGAAGGGGATCCCTAATAAAAATAATTATCATATCCTTGCCCACCATTAGTTAACAGACATCGTAAAAGCACAAGGTGGGATTTTCGAGTGCTTGGTGTTGGCCTAACTTTGTTCCCATTGAAGTAAAAAAAAAAAAAAATCTTACATTGACTTTAATGGGAACAGAGTTAAATCAGTGTTGAGTGGTTCTGAAAATCCAAACCCTGCTCCCTCCCTTGAGTGTGCAGTACATAGAAACCACAAGTTTCAGAGTAGCAGCCGTGTTAGTCTGTATCCGCAAAAAGAAGAACAGGAGTACTTGTGGCACCTTAGAGACTAACAAATTTATTAGAGCATAAGCTTTCGTGGACTACAGCCCACTTCTTCGGATGCATCCGAAGAAGTGGGCTGTAGTCCACGAAAGCTTATGCTCTAATAAATTTGTTAGTCTCTAAGGTGCCACAAGTACTCCTGTTCTTCTTTTTGCAGAAACCACAAGGTTCATATTAGAAGTGATTCTCCCCTATTAACAGTGAGAGTTCATTTTCTCTTCTCCAAACACTTGCCCACCATTAAAACCCCATTTGGTGATTTATTAAGGTGAATAATCCTAGCAATAGAAAACACAAATGTGTAACTAGAAAAACATTTACAGGAGTAAGAAAGCATAAAGATATATTTTTAATAATATCCAGGCATGTTCATGGCACAGTATACATGAATTTAAACAGTATTTTTCCATTTCTGTTTTCTTATCTATAAATACATTTTGCTGATTAAACACTTTAGTGAGAAAATTAGGGAGGGAAGTGGGGAAAAAAATACCCAAGATGCTTCTTTGGAGGCATGTCCTTTACGTTGCCCAAAGAAGGAACATGAAGCTTGGTGGATTACTGCTATAGGAAACCAAACCGTAGTAAATCATTGCTTTTCAAAACCAACCCTGTTAGTTTTGTGGGGAGAGCGGAGGGGTCACTCCACTCAGATATTGCTGCTACTCTGAAACTGGAGTCAGCAACACCCCAAAGCCCCATGCTTTATTTAGTGGCAGCTGGTCTCTCCAGTAATCTCAATGTTTGGTGCCTGAAAGGTGGCTGAAGATTATTGCCAGCGCTATAAATGGGCTGGTTAGTGTCTGGAATTGATAAACTTGGCAGAGAAGTGGCATAGTAATTTTTTTTAATTGCCAAAACTTTCTAAAGCTAAATCTAGGGTATCCCTTTTGGGGACACAGTTTGTATGTAGAGTTTTAATTATTATTTTTGTAGCATGGTGAAAGAAGAATGATTTTTTTGTTCTCTGTGCCTCATGGCAGGTCAAGGCAGTGATTGTCATTTTGACAGCCTTAAGCCACTGGCTCTGTTATATGGTTGTGTTTCCACACCCTAGAGCTATTCTGAAAGGAAACCACAATTCCAGAAATAAGAGAAAAGAAAAACAAACAAGCACTCATGAAAGTGAGAGAGGGTGGTTTGTTTATTATAATCATCTTTTTGAATATATGATACAGATCTTTCACCTTTTTCATGATGATCTTTACAAATATAGGGGCAGATTGTGAACCCCTTACTCAAATTCACAGGGGCTGATTATAAATTCACAGCTGTTATAAATTGTCACAGCATCATGGATTTTAAGGTTGTGATTATCTAAGTCTGACATCCTACATAGCATAGGCCATAGAATTAAATCCAGTTCAATAACGTAACAAGCAGTTACTCGTGTGAGTAGTTTCACTGAAGTCCCATGAAGAACTGCTCACCTGTGTGAATAAGACAATCACAATCTCCCCCATCATTTATAGAAATACCTACAGGAAATGAGTTAATTCATCATAAACAAAGTAACTTAAATGGACCTGCCAAGAAGTATATGTACAATAGCTGAGTAACCACGTGATCCTGTTCCTTTCACTCTTTTCTTTCCCTCCCCGCTTTTACCTCTGTTTGTTACTGTCACAAATTGTCTGTCAGTCACTGTCTGCCTGATGTCTAATTAGATTGCAAGACTTTTGGGGCAGAGACCACTGGCCTGCTTTCCAGAGGTGCTGAGCATCCTCAATCCGCACTGATGTCAGCGGTAGCTGTTTGTAAAGATGCCAGATTGACAGCCTCGGATGTGATGTTTTCCTGACCTTGTAATGATTTCCATTTTTTTGTGGGGGTATATCCTGAAGACAGCATCTGTGCACCTAAGTCACTGTCTAGTCAGCAAGAGTCCATTAGAAAAAGTCAATTTTACTGGTAATACTCACAATTTCTAAAAAAGAATAGCAACACAATGTAAGAACAAACCTTTTCACCAAGCTCTAACTGCCTATACATTTAGTTAAACATCATTTGTAAGACTAATATAATAGTTCTCCATAGTCCTATTACAGATAGAGACCAAACTTCCTCAGCCACCTCAGTAGTACAGTCCCTCCAATGTTGCTCCACTTATATGCCTCAATTATGACCTATAGGGGCCAACTACAGCAGAGAACGTTTTAGTCATTATACCAACAAGGGTATAATTTAGTGCCACACATGCTTTCTGTGATGTGATAGACTCAGTAGAGACTGGACTGGTGCTACCTGCTAAATTCACATATTCCACCAAACCACCCCTTTCTTTCTAATGCACATCACCCTGGGACGTTATAGTACTACAGCAAATAGATGAGGCTGAAGAGTAGCTGGAGAGAATGAACAGATTACAGATAACAGTGATACAAGGCAGCAGTAGGAAATGCCTTTGACACAACATGGTAAACAACAATCTTTCTTGTAGTTCTGATTAAGAAATTACAAATGTGTAAAGAAAATTTGAAATATTAAATTACGCTAAGATTCTGCAGTGCTAAGCTACAAGGCACAGTTACACAATGTCATTGAAACATTCTGGAATGAGTTGAATTTGAAACAAATTCATCTCCAAGTGACATCCAAGTCACTGGGGTTGCACAGGTGTCAGTGAAAACAGAATTTGAACCACAGGCTGCAAATGGAGAAGGCAAATATGCTTGTTCATGCAACACAATATTCTCTTTCATTATGAAAAGCTTTAACACTAATGAAATTAGGCAACCACCAAAGCAAATTATATAGAGTCCTTTAGAGAGCTACAGTACATATTTTGGGATACTATTGGAGGAGTGTCTTTTCCGTTGTGGTTGTTACCATTTACTAATTACGTTTTAGTTACTTGAATCATCGGAATTATTTTCACTGATACCTGTTTGTAGGCTATTGCCTTTTTCTCTGTTTTGTTGGCGACTGGTATCTGATGCCTTTGGAATGTCACTATTGACTTATTGAACTCTACTGTCTTGTTTCATTGGATTCACTGGAATTACTGGAGCTGCTGGATTCACTGGAATTACTGGAGCTGCTGGATTCACTGGAATTATTGGAGTCACTTGTGGCACTGGGGTCGCTGGAGTCACTTGAGGCACTGGGGTCGCTGGAGTCACTTGAGGCACTGGGGTTGCTGGAGCCACTTGAGGCACTGGGGTCGCTGAAGGCGCTAGCGGCACTGGGGCTGATGGAATCATTGGAAACACTAGTATTCTGATGAGCAGCTTTACTTGAACTCTTTGATTCACTGGGAATACTCTTGCAGTGTTTTGGAGTGGATTGCGCAGAGTCGCTATTGCTTTCTTCCTGCTGACTAGAGTTAGAGTCAGCACTATCACCAGCATTACCTGGATCAACCCTTTGCATGCCTTCATCGTTAAAATAACCGTTGTCTGAATGATGGTGGCCATTATCCATATCCTCATCCTTTCCCCCTACGTTAAAGCTACTGTCACTGTGGGCTTCTATGACATCTTGTTTGTCAGTGGAGAGCTCTGCATCCTCAGGTGCAAAACCCTCTTCTGCCCATGCTGAACCATAAATGCTGTTTTTCTCTGGCAAATGTTCAGATGGATTCTCTTCACTGGTGCGGTTTGTGTTCACATGAAGGTCTAAATGAGGATGGTTAATTCCTTTCCCTGTGCGGAGCTCAGCATTTTGATCAATGTTTTGTGTTCCCTGGGTATTATCAGGGTCCTCAGGGGCTGGTTGATTATTGGATTTATCCTCATAAGCCCTCTGGGGATAGTTAATATCAATTGCAGACACCTCTCCAGTTTGATTGGGTCCTCTTGTATAATTACTGAATTTTGCTCCTTCTGGGTGCCCATCGTTTTCATTCTCGCCATTCTGTTGGTTCCTCCCAGCATTCCCAGAGCCATTGCTTAAGATTTCTTTGTTTGCATTAATGGCATTAACGTTGGCAACATTTTCTGCATAGCCACTTCCAAGCAAATTTACGCTTCTTTTGATCTGTCAAGAGGACACAGTCCAAACTATATTACATAGATAGTTTATATATTATATATATATTTAGAAACATATTATGTTTCTAAAGCACAATGAAGGAATAGGATATCTTACCTAATGTATTAAAGTACCAGAGTACTAAAGAAAAAATCCACTTAAAAATACAAATTAATTACCATTTCCTCTGTTGGAAATGTAATAGTCACCTGCCAAATTACCAGTGTTTGGGGACAATCTATATCGTCTCTTTAGCCCTGATTCAGCAAGTCCATCCCTGTTCAACAAAATACTGAAACGTATTTAAACCCAACTGACTTCAAAGGGACTTAAGCACACGTTTGAGTGTTTTGCAGCATCTTGCTGAACTGGAGCCTGTGTGACTTCAATTTACTTCCAGAAGCCAGCATTAAGCAATGGGCCAAATGGTCTTCTCTTACAGTTCAGCAAAACATCTAATACTGTTGACAACAATTTAAAGAATTTGTGATTTCACTGTGATTGCACGTTGAAAGCACCAACTATTTATTTTTGCTTCAAATTAAAGTGAAAATAGATTTACAGCGGTGTAACAGAGATCAGAATCTGGCCTCATAAGCCTGATCCTGTAGTCCTTTTCCAGCTTTCCCTGGGTAAGGACTGCAGGATTGAGTCTCATTTTCTGAAGGCTGGGAAAATGCAGTGCCATTTGCACAATACCTAAGACTCACAAAAGAAAGAGTTTAGCTAAAAGGTAATGAAACCTGCCCCATTGTCAGACAGGTAGAAGACTCGGATATTGTAACAAGGCCAGGTAAACCTTTGACCAGATTTGTAACACAGTCTCTTCCCTCCAGCAGACTCTACTATTGCCCCAAGAGGAGCAGCTAGATTATGGTCTTATCATGTTTCAAAATTGAAAAGTTAAATTGATGTATAGTTAGAGATGGGGAAAAGTATCAATTGATTTGCTATGCACATTTTTTTACAAAGCGGAGATGTTAGTAAAACAAAGCCTCAAAAGACATTATGAATGCAAATTTTAAAATGTGCGCCAGTCAGATAAAAATGAAAAATTCAGATAATTTTAAACCGTTTCTTTGATGCAGTAGATCAGATCAAGAAAAAAAGTTGTTCCTTTTATATTTTGCAAGCTGCACCAAATTTATTGTGTTATTTAAGAGTATTAGGCGGAATCATAAATAATAATTTTGCTACTGTGTACAAAAGGAAAGCATAATACAGTCAATTAAGTAATGAACTGGATGACCATTTACAACCAGATCATCAAGTCCTTGTAATCGCCAGCTCTCATTGATTTCAGTGGCAGCTAGGCTAATACAAGGGCCAATGGAGCACCTGTCATACACAAAGATGCAAATCACTGGATAACACCAATAACTCTGTAGTGTTTAATGTTTGAGGGGAGAGGTCCATACTTACTGGAGAAGCAAAGGATATACCTAGCACACTCATAAACAGAAGCAGAGTATTCATGCTTGGGACTACTTCCTGCAAGAAATGGAAAGTATGTTATTTCTTATCAATGCCCAGGAATAATTCACAATATAATAGAGCAATAATATTTGATCAGCACAGATGGGCACTTTGTCAAACATGTGTTTTAATAGAGCCGGTTGATTTATTCATTGCTGTAGCAGAGCGGCAGAGCTCTCCTTTTCACCCACCTGATAAGCACGAGTTGGGACCTTACAGGAAGAGGCTGACTGAGCCCTGCTGGCTTATTGGACCAGCTGTGGCTTGTTCATGTCGGCCTCTATTTCGTGGAAGTGGTTCTCTTGATGGAAGGTAATGGGACCTAGGACTGAGAGACTGAAGCTAGGCTGAGGTTTATGTTTGTTATTATCAGAATGTTTGGACTAAGTAAAGTGCATTTAGATTCTGTCCGGAACAAGGAGGAAGCTCCGCGTATCTACCCCAATTCCAGTTTGAACCGTCTTCCAATGTACAGCTTAGGTCTCAGTTATATTGGCTGTGTCTAATTTCAGTTGATGCAGGACAGTGTCTTCTTCATCATGCAGGCTAGCAGCATCTGAAAGTGAGTATTATTATTTTCTGTGGGTTGAGTTCTTTTCCCACCGTTGCTTTCTTCTTTTTGTCTTACTCCACCAGGTTTGCACAGGGATACTGACAAAAGTGGCAAATAATGCCCAACTGGCCTGCCTGGGATCAGCTCCTCCTGCTTTTTTATGAGTTTGGTCTGAGTTTTGAGATCAGGAACAGTCTTTACTGGTAAAAAGCAGAAGTAAAGCATAAGTTTCACTTGTCATCCTGCAGCAATGTTGTCATAGTTACAGGGCTAGCAGCACCTCTGGCCCCCCCTTTCTTTGGTCTTTCTGAGTGCACCCTTCTCAGGTCTCATTCCTTCACCTCTCTCAAGGTGGAATCCCACAGTTCTCCCACTCTTGAACCAGACCATAAGGTTCCTTATTCTGTGTATTTACTGTGCTTACCCAGCAGGTCTGTTTGGGGTCAGTCCTGCAAGTCTTCTCTTTAGCTGCTTGTGACCAGCAGTGAATCCAGTAAGCCAAAACAGTCTTCTTCAAACAAAGATTAATCTTAACAGTAAGAACAAAGCATAATATACGAGAAATGGATTTATAAAACAACAAAATGTCTGTTTATGCATGTCTATTTTACCTGGAGTTCTAGGCAAGTCAGTTTTATCCCAGACCCTCAATCTCTGGGGATCTGGCCTATCTGTTCCCTAAAAATAACTACCTCAGAAAGAGTCACTTTTTTTTTAATCCATCCAAGTTTCTGTTCTCTTTTCCTAGGCTTCGACTTACTGCCCCAAACCGGTTTGGTGAGCTCCGCAGGTGTTCAAGCCAGGGCATCAAAATGAATAGCTCTTGTCTTTTCTCTAGTATTTGTTGAGAAGTGTATATCAGGACCCAGCACCGCACCTCTGCCCGTTTCCCGACAATCCTGCCTTTGAATTAACTCAAACAAGACTGACAGTACACATTACTATAACCCAGGCAAGATATAGTATTCATAAATTATTACAGGCAGCTCCAAATCTGTCACATATGTAACTTGTGGTTTTCCATGTTTTCCCACAGACCAGTCATATACTTTCAGTCTCAATTATTTTGTTTTCCTTGATCTAAAATAACAATAAAGAGGAACAAAAGTGTGTGTGTGTGTGTGTGTGTGTGTGTGTGTGTGTGTGTGTGTGTGTGTGTGAGAGAGAGAGAGAGAGAGAGAGAGAGAGAGATTTGAAGAGGCTGCAGGGAGGCTGAGATCCAAATGGCTGTTGTCTCTACACACAGACAAAATTCCTAGAAATTTAAAGGTGCAGTCCACACAAAACAAGGCATCACAGCTACAGAGCCCCATCCACCACATAATTCATAGGTGGAGCCAAAGTGTAGTTAAAAATGGACTCTGCATGTGAGGACTGCTAATCTGTTATTTCTTTTCTTTGTTAGGCATTAGTGGTATTAGTACGAGAGCTCTGTTTGGCAAGTAGCAGGCTGTTTACAAGAAGTCTCATGCAAATCCTCTTTGTTTCTCATGTGCTAGTCTTATTAAGCCTTTTGACAAGAAAATGCATTTAAAAAAATATCTTTGGGAAGCACCAGCCTCCTTATGATGTGTATAATTCCAAAAGGTCTCCTCTTTAACTGCAACGTCTGGGATCTGTGGGACCTTTCTTACCTTTGACGTTTACAGGATGTTAATCTCACATGAGTTTTACAATCTCAGAAGGAGAGCCAGTCTGCCGATTGAATGTATATTGTCAGTCGTCAACAGGTTTATTTGCAGTGGGAGCATCTGGCATCTACTACTGTAATACTATAGTCAACTGATTTTGTTCTCTAAGGATACAATACTGAGTATACAAATGTAGGCTTCAATTGTCAAGACAAGATCTCAGGCCTTTTGTGCCACCTGAGAACAAAAACGCCGCATCAGTTTGCCAATCTTGGTTTTGTGGCTGGCCAAGTGATTCAGCACTGAAATGGGCCAAACCATGTTATATATTTTCCCATTAACACAGGGTCCAAGTTGTGGAAAAGCACAAAGAGGTGGAAAACTCATAATAATGGGCTCTCCTCCCCTCACAGGTATTACTGCCCAATTCAAGAGGGAGAGAAACTTTCCTTATGTGGCTGAAAAAAGTACTCCTTGCTCTAACAAAAGAGCTAAACCAACAACCTATATATCAGATGGTCTTGGCCTGGCTGTCTAAGAGATTACCAGGGTTGAGCGAATGTCCTCCTCTACTTGGTAAAAGCCATTATGGCTCTGTGGGTTGCCACTGAGTGAGGATGATGTTAATGTCCTACTATAGGTGCCAATCAAGCTGGCCCTCTCTTATCAGTATTGTTGAGGAATTTATGAAAGGGGTGCTGAGAGCATCTAGAGGAGAACTGAACCAGCCCAAAGAAAGCAGGATCCGAACACCTTCTGGAAGAAACCCAACTCAGAATATTTGAGTTGGAAATGTAATTACTTCTGGGTCGGATTCTCACTTCAAGTGTCAAAGGACCTGTATCAGTGGTTTGTATGGAGCAGGGGTGTAACTTAGGAAAATCAAGCACGTCTGAGGTTTTTTGCACCCAGGGTCATCCAGCTCAAATAATTTCTAAAATTTGTGTCCCTTGTACTGGATGTCCAGGTGCTGAACGGAGAGCCACAGCATCAGGTGATGTGGCTAAAGCCTAAAGTAATACAAGCCCACCAAACCCAGCGTTTTCCTGCTCTAAATCTGTGCGGGTGCTGAGGTGAGGCGAAAAATGGAAGAGTCCATAGCCAGCAACTGCTGAGCCTTTAGTGTTTTCAACTCTTGCAGAAGTTAGTGAAAAGTACATCATTAAAAATACTCCCCATTGTGGACCAGACTGTGATCAGCCCTTGTGCCAGTGCACGGGGGGGGGGGGGGCAATCACCTGCAAGGGGTCAATCACCTGCTCCCTCCGGGAAGCAAATTAAGCAGGGGGGGGGGTCATGGCTGCCCTCTCCCCATGCACAGAGCCATCCTCTTGGGTGATGCAGACTGCTCCCAGGAAAGACTGTGCAATCTGATGTACAATCTGCCAGTGCTCCTCCCACTGTGGTGTGGCTTCACCATGCCCACTACACAGGGCATTGTGCAGGTTGCATAGCTTAACCCTATATGTCTGATGAATGAGCAAAGGGATTGTAGTCACCAAAAAGAACTCCTTTCTCCAGTGGCAATATCATACACATATACAAATAACACTCTATAAGCTTAACCGAGTTTTAAACAAAACATCTTAGATACATTTCTTGGCATTTATATTTCATGAAATCAAAATTCAACCTGAGTTTTACCAGAAAACCTCTTTTAAAGCTACCCACATACCTTGTTGGAGCAATGCGGTAAAGGATCTAGCAGAAAGTAACACTTTTTAGGGATATTTTCTAAAGAACTTCTGAAAAAGAATCTGCTAATATTATAGCATTTATGTTCTTTGTGCATCAGCACCTAGGCATATGAGCCTAACCTGATACTGTGAAGTAATTTAAACTCTGTTCAAGCTTCCAAACAACCAATTGTAACACAGTAACTTAAGTATGTCTTCACAAAGTCTTAAACTAAACCCCACTAATCTCCCATAATAGAATCTAAGATGTATTTACTTGCCCTTTTGTTCTTGAAATTTTTAGGCTACTTTCCAGTTAATTAAAATCTCCATTATAGAAAGACCTATGTGAAATACAAGTTAAGTATATTTTTTCTTGAAGATACACACACACACACACCACATTATTCCCTGACATTATGATTATGAGACACTTTTTTATCAATATTTTTCTGTGAACTATCCAAGCTTGTAAATGAAAGGTCAATTTCTGACATTCTTAATCCTGCTGAGTTATCTTTTAATCTTCCCCTTAATAACCACTTTCTGAGTGCTAGTGATGTGATCCTTCCTGCGGCATCTCTGCCTCCTTCATTGTCTCCCTGTTTATTTTCAAAAATGCTCTGAAAACACCCCTCCTTTTCCTTATTTATACCTCATAATGTCCTCTGCTGTTATGTCTAACTTTCTACATAATTTTGGAATAAAGTTTGTATGAAAGATGATATGCAAAAAATAGTTTCACTGTATAACTTTATTTTAGTGCAAGCAACCAGCAAGCTCATATGGACAACTCATAATCTATATGACAGGATGCAACTGGTGCAAGCAACAGACAAAGAAGGTGGGGTGAGTTGGAAGGATGAAGTGACGATAAGGAGGTACGTGTGTGCATGATGATCTGTATGATCAAGAGCACATGATGAAATCTGTGTGTAACCCAATAACCTCTTGAAGCCAAGGGGATGCATACAGATTACAGGGATCTCCTGTATGTACATTATAGTTCACCAACAAGTGCCATGTGAGGCCTCAAATAAAAGCCAATGTCATCATAGCAAAACGTATGGATGGATGTTTTTCAAGGAGTTATGTACATATAATGAACATTATGTTCTTTAGATCTGCGACGAGAGACTGGTCACCAGCAAAAGTGAAAAACTGCTTTTCTGTCAGACAAGAATTATTTAGCTATCTGGCTGTTTGCAAGTAAGTTAAGTACTGCATGGTTCAAATGGGTCTCCTCTCACCAGTCTAAACCAGATCCTACTGAAGGATTGTAAATACGTCCGAGAGAGAGAAAGGTAACTGGAAGAAGCAACTTGCAGGGGGGGACCCTATCTTGAGGTGCACATCAAAGGTTTGCTCTGTTATATCTGGGGGGACAAAACAGGCATCCTGCCATCCTTCATCTAGGAAGTAAATAGAGTGTGTTTGCTTCATGAAAGAAGGGGTCTCAACCAGGCTTGGCTGGAGAGAACTTTGGGTGAGACAACCTCCTGTCTAAAGAAGCTTAACCTGTTAGTTAAGTTTAGTCTCTAGAAAGCGTGTTATGATTTTGTTTTATATGTAACCATTTGTTTCCAATATTCTTACTCACTATCCCTTGAATCTCTGTTCTTTGACAACAAACTTAACCTTGTTTCACTATAAATATAGCTCAGTGCTGTGGCGTTAATCTAAGTGCGGGTCCTGAGCTGAATCTTACAAGCCGGTGTTTTCTGTTCCTTTGGGAACAGTGGGCCTGGTAATTCTGTGAGTGTCCAATGGATAAGGGGCTGTACACTGCAGGGAAGACTCTGAGGACTCGGGGGTTGGTGTGTGCCTCAGAGAAAGCCCTGTGGAGGTCTAGAGGGACCGCTTGTGCTGCCAGAGGCTGTTGGTGTCAGGGAATTGCTCCACATGCATTGTGAGTGCTTTCAATTTCCCCAGTAATTGGGTGTCTGGTATAACTGCCTGACGTGGAGCCAAATCATGCTCTTATGGGAGTTGTGACATTGAGATTCGTGTGGGCAGGATGAGGCCCTTAACGGGCACAGAATGGATTTTTATCCACATTGGTAAATGAGGCACACAAAATTGCCCGGATTTTTTAAAAAAGTTTTTGAGGCAAATGTAGTTCACATCAGTGCATTGATTTCAATGGGGGTAGTGTTAGCGTACAGGAGAGCAGAATATGGGGTGAAATGCTGGCCTCATCGATAAAACTGCCATTGATGTCCGGAGAGTGAGATTTTCAGCCTTGGTGTTTTGTTTTGTATTAGGACAGGATTCTTGAAAAGGGGTTTCATTTTAAAATAGAATATTAGAGGTTTTTAAGGGTTTTGTTGAACTGAATCTACCTGAAAGATCGAGCTTCCGCAGATGCATTGTCTCTGTATTCCTTATGGGAGTGAAAAACATGTTTGACAATTACTGTAAGCTACGACTTGGGGATACACAAGGAGAACATATGTTAAGTAAGAATTATTATTTATATTCCAGTAATGCCTTCAGGCCTCCATCTGCTAAGTGTAGTACACCTAGTAAGAGACAGTCCCTGAGCCTACAGTCTAAATAGACAAGACAGACAATGGCTCAGAGAAAGGAAATATTATCCCTGTTTTACAGATGGAGAACAAAGTCAATGGAAAGACACCCACTGACTTCAATGGACTGTGGATCAGGCTCAGAGCGATTAAGCAACTTGTCCAAGGTCAAAAGAAAATCTGTGGCAGAGCCAGAAATTGAACCCAGCTGTTTTGATTCCAAGCCCAATGCCGTAGGCATAAAACTCCCCTTTCTCCAGTACTTCCAATACTGTTTTAATACAGTCACGTTTCTGACTAAACTGCATTTTGATTTACACAACCCAGATTTTTTGAACAGACAAGGAGACTGGCATATGCCATTTGACTGGTAAATGTATCCCTTGTGCCTAGGTCAGACATAAAAATTGCTAAGCTGACATTAACCTTGGAAAAAATAGTTTTGCACATTATGCATATACATGTACACATATAATAAGCACCCTAAAATTAAAGTAGTCATTATGCTATCGAAAAATGAAGGTTTGAAAAGAATTCAGGCCATAATAAAATTAACGAGTGCTTTCCAGGCAGAGGCAGAGCAGGGTTTCAAATGGGAGAGGATTGTTGTCACCGTTCAGTTATAAACTTTGTGCTTGTTTGTAGAGATTTAATCACTTATGCTAAAAAAACCTGTGGTTCTCTTCTACCTTGTATTTTAGGTATAATAACATGGATGGCAAACCACTTAGTAACTCTGCTGTTATGAAAATAATTGTGGGAAGCAGCAAATTTACCATACATTGCCATACATTTTATGTTTTAAAACTGCAAAGAACAAAATTCACTCACAGATTAAACCCGTTGCCAGTTTGCATCAGGCATAAATTTGGCCCAGCAATCTTCATTATACTTAGTATTGGTGACATTCATTCTTGTACAAAGAATAATCACAAGGTCTATGCATCACTGAGTGGAATGTAGGCCTTGTGTTGGATTAAAGCATGTAAGCCAAATTTTTCAAAAATAAGGAGCCTAAAGATAGACTCCTAAATCCATATTTACGTATCTAAGGGTGGTTTTTTCCAAAGCACCCAAGTGACTTAAGAAAAAATGTTTTTTAATTTGTTTTTTGAAATGTTGATCATTTTTTTTTTTGTTTTTCATAAAATGTTTGTCTTTGAGGGGTTTTTTTTGTTCTCCATTTTTTTTTTTGTTTTAGAGAAGGGGGGAAGCCAGGAACTCCACACCCCCCCCACACCCAAAAAAAACCCCAAGTCCCCAAACACTTATTGAAACATTTTTTAAAAAAAAAAATTCTGGATTGTGAGAATAATTTGGTTTCTGTCAAACAAACAAAAAAACTTGGAAGGAAACTAAAATTTTCTATAAGAATTTTCATTTCTTTCAGAAAGATCTTTTTGGTCAAAAAAAAAACTTTTTATGAGGCAGCTCAAAGCAATCCTACATTTGTGAGTGCACAATTGTCAATTGCTCGCGTAAGCACCACTTTTAATGTGCAGTTCTCCATCTGTGCAAGCAAATTCAGGGCTTGCTAGTGCAACTGATGCATGTACAAAGTTTACAGGTGAATGTTAGATGCCACCCTTTGAATATTTGATTGTATCATGCCTGAACACTCGCAGGCTACATGATTGGGTCTTTGGAAATATGTGAAATAATAAGTATGTTGTTTTTCAAATAATCAGTTCTGTTGACTTTTTATTTGGGGCATAGTGCAACTGTTTTTCTGCTATGAGGAAAACAGAGCTGTATTTAAAGTTAAGTAAGAACCAGACCTCTATTGGTGAAAAGCAGACCTCTTTTATCTGAAGTCAGAAAAGTTCCAGCTATGTATAAAATGCTTGCAGCAATGGGATTCTTTAACTATATCACTGTATATGACTATACACAAATGACTTTTGTTCAGCGGTTCGTTGATTATATTCTATTATAGTCAATACTTATGTTAAGAAGTCATAACTTATCTGCTTCAACAAAGGAAATACATTTACTCTAGGTAGTATTTTGCAGAGCAAGGAGGGGGGGGGGGAAAGTCCCTCCTATTCTTAACATCTCTCCTCACCCCCCAACCCCTTAGCAGAAATAAATACTAGACCAAACACGTCTCGGATGCACAGATTTAGAAAGCAGGAAGACAGCACAGGCAGTATGATAAAAAATGATATGGCTCAGTACTGTGTATTCTGGGCTCTCACAGGTTACTTACACACAAACATACACACTAAACGTGGGAGGAGGATTAAACTGGGTTAAGCAAATAAACATAAATCAGTGAAATGCACATGATAAGCTCTTCAGGTTTGCAACCTCACATTGCTTTTTAGGTTAAAGGGACACTCACAAGTTAAAAATCCTGGAGCCTGATTCTCCTTGTGCTTACTCCATTTTTACACCGGTATGAGTCGGTTGATTTCAGTGGAATCACTCCTGATTTACACCACTGTAAATGTGCAAAGAATCAGTGGTGATGAGCTCAATAGAAATGCCTAAAATAAATCAGTGGTTGCATGCAGTGTTACCCTAGCTGTGTTGGTCCCAGGATATGAGAGAGACAAGGTAGGTGAGGTAATATCTTTCTTTAGTGGACCAACTTCTTTAAGTGAAAGCTTGACCCTTCCACCAACAGACGATATCACCTCAACTAGCTTGTCTCTCTAAAATAAATCAATATTTTTAAAAAAGCAAATGTATTTACCTTTGTTATTAATAAAGCAGATATTGAATTAAAACGGCACCTTTTATGCTATTGTTCCCCCCCCCTCCCCCCCAGCTTAGGCAGTGAAAATAAGATGGTCAGTTTCACCTCTATTTCTGTTCAGGTTTCACTTTCTGGCTGTCATAGGTTTGCACAGTGCTCTGATGATTGAGTGGTTATTTGTTTAAAGTAGCTTTTCCCATTAGAACGGACAACAAAGTAATGGAAATATTTCTCTTGGTTTAAACTTTTGTAAACACTTGTTTTTTTCAAAACGAACATCAACCAGTGTCCCTTTAAATTCCCAGATACTATTTCTGGCTAAATCACTGTATTCAATTATATTTACCAAAAAAAAAAAAAAAGTTAGAAAAATATTGAAAAATATATATGCATCCTGCATTCCTGCCTAAAGCATCAGGTACTATGTTTGCTAGATAAAGTAATAACAAAATTAGTCCTGAAACTTAATGTACAAACACAAACTTTTAACAAAAATAGAGCTGTTTGCAAATATTTCAAGTTGGTTTTTCCATATGTCAAATAATGTGGGCACAGATGTCCCACCAGCAATCACTCAAGGGTGTGGATGTGGTGGCTTAGAGGAAATAACACCACAAAAACAAATCAATGGCCTGCCTCTAAAATTATTTATGACCATTGAAGTGGTTTTTCATGAAGAACTTTATGCTATTTTTGCCTATTTAACATCTTTAAATCTGTTAACATTACGTACTGCGTGGCATAAGTGAATGGTAAAGAACTGAGTCCCTACTAATATGGGGGTAATTGCTGGTGATAGGGTAGGGAAGTTGTCTTTACACCTGCACTTTTACATACCTAACAGCGTATCACAGTGTTTAGGACAGCAGTCCTAAAAGCAATGCCACTACACTGAGGTTAAAGGGACAGAAATCCACATTCACCAGTGGACAACTAGTGACCACTCTCCTATTGTGATGATCTGTGACTCATTAAGCAAAATCTCCAGTAAGTTTTAGCCACAGAAGCCAGACCTTGCAGAGTCCATCCGCAGCAGTTGGCAGCAAATCAGTCCCTGCAGATTCCCAGCAACCACACACTAGGGATTACGGGGCAGATTTTCAGGAGTTCAGCACCCAGCAGCTCACACCTTGACACTTACAGCCAGATTTACAAAAGTTCTCAGTCTCCCAATGTGCTGAGCTCATTCCGAAAATCTGCCCACTTGCTTCACTGCCTAAGTGGGTGCTGAGCTTTTTTCGAAAAATCTGGCCCTGATTGTGAGTGCCAACCCTGTGGGGCTTCATTCCCCAGAACATGGTGCTGCAATCTGCAGTCAGCGCCTCTTCCTTTGTCTCAGAAACTGGACTGAGCTTTAAGGAGGGGGTGGGAATAGAGCAGCGCTGGATCAAGCTGACCCCCAAGTTTCATACTTCGCAGCGTCTCATCTGACCCCTGTTGAATCAAAAGTTGCAAAGGCACAATCTGCCAGTTCCCAGCAGGAAAGACTCTGCTACTGTTTCAACCCCTCCGTTTAATTATAAATATGCTGCTATCAAACACAGCAGGCAGAAAAAAACACAACCCAGTTAGGCAGTGCAAAGGCAGCGAGGGTATGTCAGCGCTGTGATGTAACACCTGCAGCTGGCCTGCATCAGCTGACTTGGGCTCATGAGGCTCAGGCTAGGAGGCTATACAATTGCAGTGTAGGCATTCGGGTCCAGGCTCCAGCCCCAGATTACACTGTAATTTTATAGTCCCACAGCCCAAGCCCCACAAGCCCCAGTCAGGCCAGCCACAGGTATTTCATTGCAGTGTAGATGTACCCTGAGTGGCCACTGCATGATGGAGCTGCACTATCCTCTTACAATTGTGTCTTCATTTAGGGCCATGCGCTGCCATTGATTATTCCTTGTTTGCTTAATGCAGAACTCCCACTGGCATCAATGGAAGTTCTTGTCTGCCTGGCCTGATCAGAGAGACAGCCCTGAGAATGAAATAGAAAGTGCATATTGTGAAGGAAGTGCCTGAAATGTTTTATGAATCTTGTACACTCCATCTGGCTGATTGTTATTGTGGTGTTGGCTATAGGGCTCCAAAGGGTTAATTCCCACAGCCGCTAACTGCTTATAGGCAGGAAAGCAGACAGTCACTTCAGAGAGTTCCATTACTTCAAAAAGACAATGCAGGTGTCATTCCCTTTGAAGTTTGCCTCTGACCATGCTGAGTTCAACACCTGGACTTGACGAGGGAGGAAGCTAGGGAAACTGAAACTTTAGGGTGGACAAAACTCAGCCCCCAAAAGCACCGGGGTGAGAGAGAGAAGCAGAAACTGCTGCAAAGCAGGCCAAATTCCACTTCCCAGAGGTGGGGGTATCTGAGATAAAGCGAGGCCTTCCTAAACTTTAGTTAAGACAAATATGCGCATAGAATGTTTATTGTATTAAAAGCCCTTTTTCTTGTTATACTGGGATTCTGCTATTAAGATTAAACAATACTTTGTTTTGAAAAGGCTGGTTTGAGTCACTTTATTCACCACTGGTCAAAGCTCCCAAAGAGAAGACTTGCAGATGCCAAAGCCACTCAGGCCTGCTGAGTAAACACAATTGGTACAGAGGTAGCCCAGGACCCAGTCTAAGAGTGGGAGAATTCCACCTTGAGGTGAAGATACAAGGCCTGTCACTCTGAAGACCAGAGAGGTAGAGAGAGAGGTCAAAAGTGCAGCTAGCCATATTGCTTCAATTCTTAGAGAACTTTATTAGCATTTATTTAGGGTGACCAGAGGGCAAGTGTGAAAAATCGGGACAGGGAGTGGGGGGTAATAGGAGCCTATATAAGAAAAAGCCCCCAAAATTGGAACTGTCCCTATAAAATCGGGAAATCTGGTCACCCTACATTTATTTGTGATTTGTGCTTAAAGGCCCTGATTCAGTAAAGCACCGAAGTCCATGCTTAACTCAATGACAAGTGAGCCGTTGGGCTTCAGCTGCAGTTTTTCTGAGGGGAAGAACAGGGGGCTGTCTATTTTGGGCTTGATCCTGCAATCTTTACCTGGGTGAATAGTCCTACTAGAGGCAATGGGGCTTCTTCTGCGAGCAAAGCTTACTCACGTGTTGTGTTGCCAACTCTCTCAACTTCATGACGAGTCTTGCAATGCTTGGTGTTTTTCTTGGAGCCCCAACTGCTTGAATCAGGAGGTTACAAGAGACTCTCAGCTTTCATTTAAAAAGAAAAAAGCATAGTAGTAGTAGTGTCTATCCCCACATACCTGAGGTGAAAAGCTTGAAAACATGAAGGGAGTTCACCTTAAAGGCTCAGTAACAAGAAAGCAAAGTGAAAGAACCTCAGATTTTCTTTTTTTAAAATCATGATTTTTAAGCCAATCTTATGATTTTGGACCTGACTTATTATTTTTGAACATTTTGGGTTGCCTAGAGCATGTGTGAGTCACGGATACAGAATGTGGCTCTTGCTGAATATCTGGCAAGGGTTAGAGAGATTAGCAGAGCAATGAAGGAGAAAGATCTCTTTGTGTTTCATTTACAGCCTGGTCAGAAGTGTGCTCTTTTCACAATATTAAAATAGAGTTTAATAACATTAAAATAAATACAATAAATAGCAACTTTTGAATAGCTTATTACACCTTCTTATAGTGGAGTGAAAAGAAGGTAGAGGGTGAAATAGTCTTGAATATTTCCTATATAAATAATTTCATTTTACTTTTTATTTACAGGGGAAGAAAATGGTCTCTGAACATAGACTGAGGAGCATCATGTGACAATGGTAAGGAATCATAAAAAGAGTCACTTTCTTCCAATACTGTACAAGGAATTTTATTATAATAAGGAAAAAAGTATTGCTCATGAAGGTACTGTATCTTTTCCTGCTTCACTGTAGAGCTTCTGCCTAGATCTTTTTTTCAGGCCCTCCTGCTGCGGATTTAAAGGCACAGTAAACAAAGGTGTAATAGGGAGAGTTCTTTAAAAAAAATTGAAATAAAGTTCTTTTTTTTTTTAAACTACATTCCTGTGGTGTTCCGAAAATATAGCTCTGGGTTACAGAAAAAAAGAGAAAGTGACCACGTTTTTAAAAATAAAAAAAGTTCAGAAACCCTTTCCCTATTTTTTGATGATGACCACAAGCCTGTGCTATTATGTAAGAAAAAAAATAGAGCCCTCAGTGGGGGAATGGGGCGTATGTGACAGTCTCGGTGTGTGCTAAATCAGTTTGAAAGTTACTCATCCCCATTTAATTTTATCTGGCCACATTCCTGGCTCCTAAAAATACAGTTCCAGCTATGGTAGGGAAGGAGAAAGGTGACCAAATGCAATAAAGCTCAGTTTGAAAACTGGCATTTTGATTGACCACAGTATTGTGGTACTTAGACCATATTTAGAACCCCGTGCACCAGAAAGGAGGGGAAAGTTTCAAGAGCTGATTAGTGCTCTCCATTTCAGATGTAATCTAAAAAAAAAAGTGAGACTGTCAGATGAGATGCAATAACATAGGTGGGAAAGCTGGTTACGGTGCACCCTGCCATTTTGGTGTGGCTTCGTTACTGTGGTATAGTCACCTCAGAGAGTCGCTGCATCTCTTGCTCCACTCCCTGAGATCAATATGCCACAGTAATAATGGTATTTAGCTCTTGGGGGGGGGGGGGGGGAAATCTTACATTTTTAAAGAGCAGGGCCCAATCCTGTTCCCACTGGAGTCCATGGAGTTTTTGCTATTGACCCTATGTCAGTTATCCTGAATGGATTAAATTAATGGTTTCGTGATAGCCATTAAAAAATAGAGCTGGTCAAAAAAAATTCAAAATTAAGTGATCCACTTTGTTCCACAAAACCAGCATCCTACATTTTGACCAGCTATGGAGCTAGTAGAACATTTTTGCATTTCCACAAGAAAAGACCAAATTTTCTCAAAAAATGTTCCCATTATCTCAAGTAAAAAAATGGATAGTTTAATGGAATCACTGAAGTCTATCAAACTTCTGAAATGCTTTGACTATCTTGCCAAACTTGTGTTCTGTAATTTTAATCATTACACAATTGTTTCTTCTTTGATTGAAACCTGCATCTGAAAATTGGTGCAAACAAAAGGGTTAATCTTTGATTCTTCTTCAGAGAGTAAGAAACGACATAGAATTGTGGTGGGCCGTTTGCTTTGTAAGAGATGGTAGCAGAGGTAGTTAATATTCCAAAGTCTGAATACACTGTGGAGCAATTAAGGCCCTAGTCCCACAATGGGATCCAGCGGGACTGTTGAGTTTAATTGAATTATTTTGCATAGCACAAGTGTTTGCCCAGAAAGGTCTGATTTGATTACAAGAGTGTAGCATAAATTTGCTGTCTGTAAATAAGGGGCCAAATCCTCGTTCAAGCAAACCATCCACTGCAGGTCATGGTGATGGTAGATGGTGTTGCCTGAAGAAAGATTAGTCAGGACTATAGGATTTGACCTAAAGGACTTGAGTCTCCTTTCCCATTGGTGCAAATGAACAGTAACTTTGTGGAAATCAATGAAGTTACACCAGTGTATATGAGAGGAAAACCAGGCCCAAAAGATGGAAACTCCTTTAGATTTTGGGAGCAGTAGGAGAGAAATGACCTTTTTATCAAATTGCATAATCTCATTTCTAAAGCACATGGTTGAGCTGTTCTGCTAGCTTTGGGCTGGCAGGCAAGATACACAACTCACCTTTCCCTCAGTCCTCCAGGAGCGAGGAATCAGGGAGGTGTGAGGCTATAAAGAGTCCAGCCCAATGTTTTATCCTTAATGCCCCATAGTATCCAAATATGTTTCTGTTCCCAAGATCCCTAGGAAAGGTTTCATATAAAGCATACGTCTTATATCCCTTTGTAAATGTGTTTTTTTTTACAGTAATAGTCATAACTTGTCACATGACTATTGACACAGAGTGATCTGACTGGCTGCCACAGCCCTTTGCCAACGTTAAAGGATGTAACTTTTTTTCAAATACAGTACGTGTTTTCTTGGCATGAAGGACTTTTGAACTGGATTCTGCAAGCACTTACTGCCAGGTTGGGCCTACCGGGAGTAGTGCTGACTAGCCTGAATAATTCCACTGAAGTCAACAGGGCCGGCTCTGGCTTTTTTGCCGCCCCAGGCAAAAAAGCCTCCGGCCGCCCCCCTCCCCCCGTGTGGCAGGGGAGGGCGGCCGGAGCCCCGGGGGGAGGGCGGTGAGCCCCAGCCGAGGCTCTGCTCTCCCCAGCGGCCGGGGGGAGGGCTCCGGGGGGGAGGGCGGCCGGAGCCCTGGGAGGAGGGCAGAGTGCCCGGCCGGGGCGCCGCTCTCCCCGGCGGCCAGCCCCGGCGGGGGCTCTGCTCTCCCCGGCAGCCGGGGGGAGGGCAGCCGGAGCCCTAGGAGGAGGGCAGAGTGCCCGGCTGGGGCTCCGCTCTCCCCGGTGGCCAGAGCGGTGGGGGGAGGGCGGCGAGCCCCGGCCGGGGCTCCTCTCTCCCTGGCAGCCAGAGCGCCAGGGGGAGGGCAGCGAGCCCGGCCGTGGCCCCGCTCTCCCCGGAGCCGGAGCGCCACACCGTGCCGCCCCCCTCCAGGTGCCGCCCCAAGCACAAGCTTGGTTGGCTGGTGTCTGGAGTCGGCCCTGGAAGTCAATCAGCGCTATGTGAAATAGTAATAAGGCTGGGAATAATAATACCCTAGCACTTTTCAGTATATCTCAAAGCACTTTCCTAAGGAGGTGAGTATCATTATCCCTATGTTACAGATGTAGCATTGGCCCCTTGATTATCAAAAAAGAGCAGTAGCATACTGAGATGTGTATTTTGCTACCATCCTTTCATCTTCTTAATGAAATCTTTAACAAATATTTCCAACAGTCATGCTAGGGTTCTTTTCAGCATTCCTTCAGTAGTTTTACAAAAAATGGCTCTTCTTCTTCTTCTTCTCATTCTTCTGGATGAGAGCATGTTGGTTTCTTGAAACTGCTCGCAAATTCATGAAGCTTAAAGGTTTCAAAAAGACAACTTCAGTGGTTTTATTAAACTCTCTTTTTTTGTCATGTATGAAGCCGTTAACGTTATTCTCAGAATATAGGTGGATATGGATGAAAAAGAAGCATGACTTTAGCACAGTTCTCATTGTTAGGTATTCAGCATAGGCTCTGCTATCTTCAGTTGATGGCTGCAGATCCTCAAAGCTGTATACTCGTGTATAAAATAGATAGTGAGATATTGTGGAAATCCAAATAAAGCAGCAGATCAAAGTTAATGCTCTTTCAATAGTGTCTTGCAATAATTTATAGTGTACTTATTACTTTTCTTATTTAAAGCAATGTGCAAACAATCTAGTTTTCCCACTGTACCCTGGAGAGGCAAATATTATCCCTGTTTTAGAGATTGAGAGGCTTGCCATTATTATCCCCATTTTAGATGGGAGACTGAGATTTAGGGCTTGATTCTGTTGTCACACTGATATAACTCCATTCACTTCGGTGGGAATTATTCCCTATGTACAAGTGTATAAATAAGAACAGAGTCAAGCCTGGAGATTTTGTTTGATTTGCTTGGAGACACTATGGCCTAAAGGCAAAGGACTGAGAGTCAAGAGACTTGGGGTAAAACTCACACTGACTTGAACAGAACCAGGATTCCATCCCAGGTTCTAGTCATGGTTCTGTTCTGAAACTACATTGCTATGTGACCATAGGCACAATACTTAACATCTCTGTTTCTCACTTGCTCCATGTATAAAATGAAGAAATGATATTTATCTATTTCCAAGGGCTGATGTAAGTCCTAGATAAATGATTTTTGTAAGTGTTCTGTCCACTAAATCATATTCTATCTTAGAGCTTTATACTGTCACCCATCACTGTATTATCTGGGCACCTTGGAGGAATAGAGGGAAAAGATGAGGCATAGGAGAGAAACTTACTACTTTTTCTCAAACATCCGAATACTTTGGGCCCGATTTTGAGTGTTGAATGGTAGTCATGTATGTGTGTGTATGAAACAGTAGTTTTAAGCAACTTTTGCAATTCCCCGGTCCTAAGGTTGCTTTGTGTCAGGTTGGGCATTTTAATTAGGAAACTGAATAGGCCCTGCATACCCTGTTGCTGATTTAGAATTCCTGGGAGGTTAGACTCATTTCTTTATTAATGCAATTATTAAATAAGTTTGAGAGGCATTCAGAACCCGATTCCTATACCATTCCTTTCATTGTATCGTTTTGCCCAGGCTTGTTGGAGGTGTTTACACAGTAGGCCTATAAACTCAACTCAGTGTGCTCGCTGGGGCTGCATCATTTGATCTGAACAGCAGTGCCACTTGCTGGGTATCTGAGAAATCACAATGTAATTTCCTACACTGACATATTTCTAAATAACAATGCTAAATAATGGTCTGAATTAAATGGTTTCACCAAATCAATATTTTTTAATTTTTCAAGGCTTTTAAACATTTTGTGGTTTTTAATACAGTTACATAGCCTGTATCTTGAGCTAGATGCTTAATTACTTTCCACCATTTATCTAGGAGTCTCTTTTGATTAGTTCGTAAATAAAAAGTCAGATCCTCTAAAACCAAAAAGTCAATTAAGAGCTTTTTCAATGCTCGAGAGAGTATTTGAGTTCACAAATTAAGTATCGTTTTTCTTGCTATAAATAGTTAAAATTGAATTAACTTCCTTTCTGGGGCTTTAATTTGTAGATCTATTCCAACTCCCAGCAGACATACCACTCATTGGCTCCAGAGGAATTTAAATGCAATTGTATCAGCATACATCTGTGTAAGTACATCTGTCCACTAATAACATATGAGTAAGTCAAGGTCTGTCTACTGTGCATCTAATACAAATCTGCTGGACTAATGTTAAATAGTCTGTATGCTAGGTACAAGAGTTAGGGCTAGAGTCACAAAAAAACTTAGGCATGGTGACATTCAGTATCCCCATGATGCTTAACTTTTAGGCGCCTGGAAAATCATTGTGACTCACAGAGCCTGGGTTCAGTACCTAGGCTCCCTAAACAATGAACAGGGAGAGATTGGTGCCTCACAATGAGATTCACAAAGGCCAGCACACTAGGCAGCTCTTCCTTGGAGACAGGCACCTAAGTCCATGGAGGCATCTTCCTGTGCTTGGGAATCTCAGCTACAATCCTTCCCTTTTGTGGGGCAGAGAAAGAGGACCACCTCCCTTGTAACTTTTAGCTTAGTGATTAGGCTACTCACATGGGATGGGTTCAAGTGCCTGAGGGGAGCAGAGTTTGAACAGGGAACTATCCCCTCTCAGGTGATGCTCTAACCGCTGGGCTATGGGATGTCCTGAGGGGAGGTGGCCATCAGTCTCTCCAGATGAAGCTGTTCCATTGTGAATCAATAAGGAAAAAAACATTGGACCATAGAGAAAGCAGCCATGGGAATGACTGTGTAGCCTGGTGGTTAGAGCCCTCATCTGGGAGGTATGAGACCGAGCAGCCAGTCCCACTGCACCAATGTCTTTTTAAAATTATATATCCACAGTGGAACAGCTTTAACAGGAGAGACTGAGGGAACACCGTCACAGAATATCCCAGCACCCAGGGATTACGGCACTCACCCAGATCCCAGTTCAAATCCCTTTTCCCCTCAGGCAGAGGAGAATTTGAATGGGAGGGAAGGCCCCTCCTAACCCCGGTGAGCACCCTCACCACTGGGCTAAAAGTTATGAGGGAGGTCCATCGCTTCCCTTCCTCCCCGTTTCCTGGCTGTTTTGTGTAAAATCGCCTATACGGGCCCAATCTGGTAGGTGAGCTTTGAGCACACTTACTAGACTCAGCCCTGCAGGCAAATAAGGCAGAGGAACATGCATCTTCCCCAGGTTCATGCATCACTCTGGGGCTTAGGCACCTGGTGTGGGGCTGTAGTTCATATACTCAGAGGCAGAAACTCAGGTTCCTAGGGAACATTTACTGACAAATTTTTAGGGTTTGGTGGCAGCTGAGTGGGGATTTTGTTCATCCTCGTGGGGCCTGATTCTGGGATTTAAGCACCTAAAGTAGCCGGTAGGTGCCTAAGTCCATTTGTGAATCTAGCCCACACTATCTTACTTGCTGGTAGAAAAAAATAGTTTATAAGGTAAAAGGCCTTAGCCATTGATCTGAGTAATCTCTTGTTGAAAGTCCTTATTCGTTGCTATGTTGCAGTTTGGGGCTTCTTACATTAAGTTGTTCTAAGAAATTCCTAAAGCCTAGATATCACTTTAATGTTAGCACTCTGCACTCCCCCTAGAAATCTTTCCAGCGTGTTAGGGCCTGAGCCAAAGTCAAAGGAAAGACTCCCATTAACTTCAGCAGGCCCCCGATACATAGTATGCTGGATGAATTCCAACATTTACCAGGCACGTTTTATTTGTGTATACCTAATCATTCCCCCTACTATTTTACATCACTTCCCCCTAGACATGGGACTTCCACTGATTTCAATAGAGCCAGGATTACACCCTCTCTCTCTTTCAGAAAACAAACAAACAACCAAAAATTGAGATGCTGTTTTCAAACCTCCTCTGGATTAAATTGAAGATGAAGATTTTGATTCAACCTGAGAAAGAAAGACCAACATCCACACACAATGTGGAGATAAAAAAACAGGGTAGCCGTGTTAGTCTGTATTGGTTAGTGTTCCCCATACACAGGCCCAAATACTCAGAGCACTCTGAAGCAAAGAATGTGCTTTCAATGAGTCAAAGGCTATAGAACTTTGGGTTGTATCAAAATTACTCTTATAATGTATTTTGCATTTAGCAAATAATTAGATTCATAGAATAGATTTTTGAGCCATTCTATAATAGGGGTATAATTCTCTATTACATTTTATGGGTGAAATCTTGCTAGCAAGTTGAAGTATGGGCTGGAAGAATGGACTATAATGTGGATAGAAAGCTGGCTAGATAATCAGGTTCAGTGGGTAGCGATCAATGGCTCCATGTCTAGTTGGCAGCCGGTATCAAGCGGAGTGCCCCAAGGGTCGGTCATGGGGACGGTTTTGTTCAATATCTTCATTAATGATCTGGAGGATGGCGTGGACTGCACCCTCAGCAAGTTTGCAGATGACACTAAACTGGGAGGAGTGGAGGGTAGGGATAGGATACAGAGGGACCTAGACAAATTAGAGGATTGGGCCAGAAGAAATCTGATGAGGTTCAACAAGGACAAGTGCATTGTCCTGCACTTAGGACGGAAGAATCCCATGCACTGCCACAGGCTGGGGACCGACTGGCTAAGTGGCAGTTCTGCAGAAAAGGACCTAGGGGTTACAGTGGATAAGAAGCTGGATATGAGTCAACAGTGTGCCCTTGTTGCCAAGAAGACTAACAGCATTTTGGGCTGTATAAATAGGAGCATTGCCAGCAGATTGAGGGACGTGATCATACCCCTCTATTCTGCATTGGTGAGGCCTCATCTGGAGTACTGTGTCCAGTTTTGGGTCCCACACTACAAGAAGAATGTGGAAAAATTTGAAAGAGTCCAGCGGAGGGCAACAAAAATGATTAGGGGGCTGGAGCACATGACTTATGAGGAGAGGCTGAGGGAAACTGGGATTATTTAATCTGCAGAAGAGAAGAATGGGTGGGGGGGGGGATTTGATAGCTGCTTTCAACTACCTGAAAGCGGGTTCCAAAGAGGATGGATCTAGACTGTTCTCATTGGTACCAGATGGCAGAACAAGGAGTAATGGTCTCAAGTTGCAGTGGGGGAGGTTTAGGTTGGATATTAGGAAAAACTTTTTCACTAGGAGGGTGGTGAAGCACTGGAATGGGTTACCTAGGGAGGTGGTAGAATCTCCTTCCTTAGAGGTTTTTAAGGTCAGGATTGACAAAGCCCTGGCTGGGATGATTTAGTTGGGGATTGGTCCTGCTTTGAGCAGGGGGTTGGACTAGATGACCTCCTGAGGTCCCTTCCAACCCTGATATTCTATGATTCTAAATCCTGCCTCCATTGAAGTCAATAGCAACACTCCCATTGACTGAAGTGGAGCATGAATTTCACACTGTATGGTGGTTTAAAAAGTTATGCAAATGTTTTAACATTCGGTTAAATTCCAAGGGACTTTTTCACAAGAGACTACATGGGGAAACCATTGATCTTTATGCAGCACAAATCAGATCTCAATGAGCTCTACACACAGTCCTGCACAGAGAACTGTTGGCACACCAGAGGCATGGCCAGTGGATCTGTGTTCAGTGGAGCTCCAATATTTCACACTTCCAAACTTTTTCCCATGTATTCTGGTGACGTTTCTGTGTATTTTCATTCTTTTCCAGAATTTGGCCCTTGTTTCTTAATCATTTTATATCAGGAGACAAAAGTAGTTGGAGAGGCATCCATAAAACTCTGTTTGTAGTCCCGTAACCCAGATTCCATACCCCAATTCAGCAAAGCACTTGAGCACATGCTTGGTTTTAGGCATATGTATAGTCGCACTGATTTTAATGGGACTTTGCATGAGCTTAAAGTAAATTACATAGCGAAAATGCTCTGCTTAATCAGCAAATACTGACCCCATATCAAGGGGTCAGTACTCCACCCATAATGTGAGCTCATTGTTAACAAAATAAGAGCTACTTTATTTGACATTGGCTTTTCATAATTCAGATTGCATTTGCGGATTGATTTGAGTTACTGGTTGTAATTCTACAGTTTACAGATAATGTTTCACCTAAAGGTAAAATTCATGCAGTTTCATCTGCTGGTATGTTACATATATTCCAGGTATGCATGCACCTGGAAACTTGAATTTAATTCCAGAACTCAAGCAGGATTGACTCAGGATTTCTCAGAACTGGAACAATTACTGAATTTCAGTATCAAGCAAGCATGATACATCATCTGCTCTGTGATCAACTCAGAGTTTTACATCTAATTACAGAAATTAATCTAGTTGATGTGCTTTCATTTAGGAAATTTGTCCATCCTGCAGGTCCTTGCATTAAATTGCTTGCTGTCAGGGCCGGCTCCAGGCACCAGCCCACCAAGCTTGTGCTTGGGGCGGCACCTGGAGGGGGGCGGCACGGTGCTCCGGCTCTGGCCACCAGGGAGAGTGGAGCCGCAGTGGGCTCGCTGCCCTCCCCCCGGTGCTCTGGCCGCCGGGGAGAGCGGAGCTGCGGCAGGCACTCCACTCTCCCCCCGGTGCTCTGGCCGCCGGGGAGAGCGGAGCCCCGGCCGGGCACGCCGCCCTCCCCCCTGTGCTCCAGCCGGTCAGAGAGAGTGGCCCGCGGCCGGGCTCGGCACCCTCCCCTGCCGCGCTGGGGGTGGGGGTGGGGGGGCAGTGGGAGGCTTTTTTGCCTGGGGCGGCAAAAAAGCCAGAGCCGGCCCTGCTTGCTGTGAATCAGTGTCATCAAGACTACTTAACTGTCCATGTTCTTTGGTACCACAACATGTATTTGCAAGGGACCCCCTCCCACAAACACTTGAACATGCTGCTGGGATTGAACAAGAGCATCCCTTGCCCTTTGATGAGGGGAATACAGCTATGTCAACATAGGGTTAAAGCAAGTAGGGAGGGACTGCCCGAACCTGCCCTCAGCCAGGATGCTGCAGCTGGGGAGCAGCTCTAGAGTTAAGTTCCCAACATACTGGAGGTGGAAGAACTCTTACACTAGGAGACAAAAAGTAGTTGGAGTGGTGTCCATAAAACGCTATTTGTAGTCCCGTAACCCAGATTCCATACTTGTGTTCTGAAGTAGAAGATAGGTGAGAGACTATAGGTCAGACTTCTCAGCCTCCTTGCCCTGCTCCCTTCCACCATTGCCAGCTCCAAGTCCAGCTCAGCCCCCAATCCTCCTCCCACGCTACTCCCTGCAACCCCAGTACCAGCACCCAGCTGGACTCTCATTCCAACTCCCCTCCAGCTTCAGCACCCTTTGTTTGTTCTCCCTTCCCACGCCCTGCACCATCACTAAAACCCAGGTGCATTCTCAACTCTCCTTTGTCTTGTTCATTAACCTCCCTTTCCCTTCTCTCTCCATTTTCTTCTGCCATCACCAATGTGTGGCCACATTTTTGATTCTCCCTTCCTCCCAGCTTCCCCATACCACCTTCCTTCCACTGCCCCAGCCTTCAGAATGCTCCCGTCGTTGTCCTTCTCCTAACCAACACCAGAGGATGGGAGCAGGATCCAGAAGGCCTGTCACATTCTGTGCACAGGTTGGTCCTGTTACTAGCACGTCCATGCTGAGAAAGCTCCACATCCACGTTCAGAGTTGTGCTCCCCTGGGTCTTTCTACCTTCCAGTACTGGCAATAGCAGATTTAATATAATATATGGAGATATCCCTAGCTCCTAGAGATGGAAGGGACCTCGAAAGGTCATCAAGTCCAGCCCCCTGCCTTCACTAGCAGAACCAAGTACTGATTTTTCCTCAGATCCCTATATGGCCCCCTCAAGGATTGAACTCACAACCCTGGGTTTAGCAGGTCAATGCTCAAACCACTGAGCTATCCTTTTGCTAAGCTTTTAAATGATAATGATTGAATTCTGAATAGAGGTAGGTCAGTCAGGGTCAATGGTATGTGTATGTGTGCGCACCTCTGAATACAGGACTGTCCTTGCTTTGGTCTAGCATAGAGACCTCTGTACTCCCAGTACATTTAGTGGAGGCTGCAGTGCTGACATGCTGAACATCTGAGAATGGTAATAGAGCATTAGAGAAAGATGATTAGCTGATGTTGCAATAACATTCCACCTAGGATCTCTTTTTGAAAGTGGCATTTTGAAGAGGGATGCTTCAAATGCTGGCCTCCTGCTGCAAAATCAGCACAAGTACAGGGTATGAATCTGATCTCATTGGTGTGAGAGCACGTCAAAAATGACTCCACTGACTTACTTTTTACTGGTATAAAAACAGTGTGAGATCAGAATCAAGCACTATTTTTGCTTAAGTGGTTCGTCCATCTGAGTCAGCCATGCTGCAATACGTTAAAGTTATCAGTTTAGAAACCTCTTTGTTTCTGCTCACAGCAGTTAGAATCCAAATCGTGTTTCATTTTAATATAACTAATAGTAAAAACAAACCATGTGACTATTTAGTCTGGTGTTTTTAATATTAATTAGGGAAGTCAAATAGGATTATTTTTAATGTTGAAATAGTAATGCGAGCAATGCAAAAGAATACAACACATTTTCTGTACATTTATTACAAAATATTACGTACGTCCCATACTAAAGTGATACTTCATACACTGTACCTGCAGTGACTAGCTGCTTTCCTTGTTATGTGCAGTACTGGCAATTAATTTAAAGGTCATTTGGTCTGTAGTCAAATTAATTTAAAGAAGTTGTAGATGCAAATATTTGTGTAATAAATTTAAGCATCCATTCTCTCCTTAATGCTCAAACATCAGTCCTAACAATGTTGATGGACATAATGCAATCAATTATAGGAGCACATAGACCCACCACTGTGCTAGCTTTATCTTCACTGAAAAATACAAGATTTTATTTTATTTGCAAACGCTTCTCCTAACTAATATTTAGCTTTTCTTTTTTTGTACTAATTCAGTTCTAGGATCATAAATCAGCTTCTCACTGAGATTTATCCTTTTCATATTTAAAGCATCATTTTTCATTTCATTTCACATTGGGCAAACACCAGCTGAAATAGTGAAATCCCACAATATCATCATGCCCTTATTGTTCACAGAATATTTCTCAGAAGGAACAGCTGACCTTCATACGGTCTATATCAAGGGGGCCCACCTGTGGCTCCGGAGAAGTTAATATACGGCTCCTTGTATAGGCACCGACTCCGGGGCTGGAGCTACAGGCGCCAACTTTCTAATGTGCCAGGGGATACTCACTGCTCAACCCCTGGCTCTGCACAGGCCCTGCCCTGCCCCCACTCCACCCCTTCCCACCCCCACCCCAAGCCTGCCGTCTCCTCACTCCTCCCCCCAGAACCTCCTGCATGCCACGAAACAGCTGATCAGGAGGTGAGGGGAGGGAGGGGGAGGCGCTGATCAGCGAGGCTGGGAGTGGAGGAGCTGACAGGGGGCTGCTGACGTATTACTATGGCTCTTTGGCAATGTACATTGGTAAATTCTGGCTCCTTCCCAGGCTCAGGTTGGCCACCCCTGGTCTATATGGTAAATAAATTAAAAGATTTTCCCCCCCCCACAAGTCATATATAGTTGGATTTAAATGTATATTTTAATACCCATCCTGGCAGTCATTGTCATCATAATCACCAATGGGTTTGTTGTGATAAACATCAAGCACTAGCTTTCTGCTTTCAATTTCCATGCTCCTTGATATACTGTCATCTTCCTGGCTGGTTGATTGGCTTGCAGTGCGCTCTCTGGATTCACTATCTCCCTCTTCTTTAGATTCACTATCACTAGTTTCTGCAGACTTGCTGTCTTGGCCTCGCAGCTCTTCAGAACTGATGTCCTCTTCATTCGAATCACTGGCATTGCCCTCTTCACTGCTACTGCTCTCTTTTGAAGCACTTCTGCTCTCACCCGATTTACTGTGAGATGGTCCGTCCTTATCTTCTTCTGATTCCAAGCTGTCCTCTGTGGATGTACTCTTCTCCTCTGATTTACTATGGTCCCTCATGTCTTCTGTGGATTCACTGTCACTTATTGATATCTTGCTGTCATCCTCAGGGGACTCTCTGTCTTCCTGCCCTTCTTTAGATTTGCTACCACTGTGTTCATTGGATTTGCTATCCACATCTTTGGAGTTTTCCTCACTTTCTTCTTGGGATTCCCTACTCTCTTCACTTGATTGACTGGAGACATCCTCCCTGGAGCGGCTGGTGACATTTTCCTTTGACTGGCTGGTGACATCCTCTCTGGAGCGGCTGGCGACATTTTCTTCAGAATGACTGTTGTCTTCTGTGGACTTGCTGTCCTCTTTGGATTTGCTGTCATTATGCTCTGCACTATCATCCTCTTCTGAAGTATCACCACCACTTTGGAACACATGGCTCTGGAAACGTTTCAGTGATTGATTGCTGCTTTTCCGCTTGCTGTAGTGGTGCTCCCTACTGGTTTCTTGGCTGCTCTCTTTGGAATGAATGGCACCATAAACCATGTTGGAATTGCCACCCTCACTCTCAAAGATGGATGGGTCATCACCTTGCATTCCCTCATCATCAAAATCATCTCTCGCCTCTTGGCTACTGCTGTCACTGTCACTGTCACTGTCACCTCGATTTCTTTTCCTGTGGACATGCCTGCCGCGACTGGCAACCTCCCCATTACCAAAGCCTCTGCTCTCGCTGCTGCTACTGCTGCTGCTGCTGCTGCTACTGCTATCTTGTTTCCCAATAGCGGTATCTCTATGGTCACCGTCTAGATCTCCATCAACAACTGCATTATGCTCATCTGTTTCAGTGGGACGAACAGTGTATCTAGGGTCTGCCCCCTTAACTTCTTCCTCGTTATTTTCATCAAAGGTATAATCTCCGCTGTCATCTTCCTCATCTGTCAGAGAATTTCTTTCCTCATCCCCCTTGCTAGAGTCAATGCCGTTGGATTGATAAAGAAATCCATCGTTTTCAAAGTCATCATTGTCTTCTGATTCTCTGCTGCCCTTGGCATGGTGAGCTCCATTGTCGATGCTGTCAGTAGCAGGAATCTCCTTTACATCCTCCTAGACATGTGGCGAAGAGAAATTATTGTAAACACTTCCTTGCTGTATTTTACAAGGTGATTTGTTTACTAAATTGTGTAGGCCAAATACTACTATCATTTATATCTCTGCTACCTCATCAAAATTCATAATGTTACATGGGTGTAACTGAGAGCAGAATTTGGCCCAGTATGCCTTAAAATTATGTTAGATTTAACCAACAAATAAAACAATAATGTTACTTCAGTTAACATTTTAGGAGTCTTAAAAATATGCCTCCCTAGAAATTGCTGCTCTACTAGGATTCAATGTAGATACTGTAAACAAGTAATCCACTAGTTTAAAATGTGTGTCATCATTAGATTTATGGCAGGAGAGGGGTGAATTTTGGATTCTGGCATTACTTGGTTTGGGATGGCATGGGTCCATCACACTCATTATAAATAGAACATGATGTGATATAATATGGCTCAAGCCACAAAATTCTGATCCAGCTTTTGAAATTCTGGGTGTTTGGATACAGGGATTTGGTTTGTTCCGTTTCTACATGTAATTATATATGCCTTAATATAACTACTATCATATTCTACAGTAATGGTCCTCAACACTAAATGCAGTGATCTGGCCCACTGCACCATTCTGAAAAAAGTCAGAACTTCCACATGGACTCCATGGTAGCTGTTAGGTGCTGCACTCTTTGGAAAATCTTGACCAGTGTTGTTTTCAAATTTATAGTAATTGATTTCAGGCCCATTTGTGCAATAAAAAATGGGAGCTGATGAACTTGAGCTCTTTTGAAAATCTGACCCAAGGATGAATATTGAGTTTTTATGCTTTTGACAGTAAAGATATAAGAAAATAATGCTTTCCATATATCCACAGGTCCGTTAGGTATCTGGACAACATTTTTCACGTGAAGGACTATAATCTAGTGGTGAATAAAAAATGGGGATAGGGTTTCATTTCAGATATAATTTTGCACAATTGTATATTTTTGGTTATGTTTTTCCATGTAGTCAAATTTTGTCCTATAAGAATTTTGCATATGTGTGAATTTCAAATACATCCAATTTGTTTGTCTTTAATTGACACACTGATGCCATTACAAAGACAGAGGAGTGATACTCTTTTTTTATTTCCCATGCACTTACCCAAATCCAAATTTGTTCTCCAAAATTCAGCTCAGTTAGCACAATCCTTTGTCTCTTGAAAACAGAGCCTGATCTGATTACAGTGCTAATTTACAGCAAATTATCTGGGATGTGTTATGTTGTAGCCCTGTGTTTACAGCAGATTGAATTAAGACTGCTAACCATTTTTTCTGCTCAGACAACTGGCAGAAGAAGAATGTTATCTGCTAGGAAACGGAGCCTTATACAGGAGAGCTATGTACACTTACCAGAGAGTTTTTCTCTGTTGATTGATCACCATGACTGTTTTCATCTACTTCTTCCACATCATCAAGGTCACCAGAATCCTCGTGATCAGCCCAATTCTTATGCTGAGCCTGCTTAATTCGGAAACTATCCTCCTCTTCATAGTCCTGAGTGCTCCTTGCATCGACATCATCTGGATGACTTTCAGAGCTCCTGCTAGAAACCACAGATGGGTCGTGGTTTTCTTCATCAATGTCATCATGCTCATCAGCATTGGAGTCCTCTCCTCCAGTTTCCGCACTGCTTTTAGGACCGCTGTAAGTATCGTCAGCAGAATCTGCCTCCTCATTCAGACTTTCTTCGCTTATTGTGTCCTGCACAAAAAGGCGAAATGAAGGTACTTTGATTAAGCAAATGTTGTTGCGGTTTTACTGATGCCATTGTAAGGGCCACATTGTGTCTACTGGTGTAAAATAAGCTGCTTACTACTGCTTGGCTTTGGGTCAGGCGAGCAGTGTGAAGACTCTTTTAATTACCAGTTCCTCTGCACTGCTTTTATTTGTTTCTAATGAACTACATCTTGCCTTATGCAAGAAACCCCAAACATTTGGTTATGCTTCATCTTGCAGTTTTTATTGGGTAAAAGAGATGGGTATATGATGGCTCTTTGAAGCATTTTGAAGTGCTCTGAGACTTTTTATACTCAAGTAATTTCAGTTTGAGTAAAATAAAGGAGTGTTTTTATTATAGTTGCTATGGCTGCAGCTGGTGTTTCAAATGAACTAATCTGTTTTTTTTTAAAGGGATCATTCAAAATTATATTCAGAAATTATTTGGTGTTGTAATCTTAAATTTCATTGATAGAGATTTGCGAAACCATGGGAGGCTTTTGGGCTAAGGAAAACCAAAACCACAAGAGGTTTGGAGTATACCAGTTCCATTTTTTTTAGAACCAACAAAGTATAAGCTTTCAAAGTCAGGAACAAATGATTTGTCCCCCACTGGGAAGATGGGACTTTCTTCTTTCCAGTGGTACAATGTTCCCATTTCTAGCATTGTGGGTTTGGGAGATACCAAACTTGAAAGCTGTAATATTATTACGTCTAGAAGAGTAGTTATTGGTCCACGGCTGAACCGTGCCGGTCCCGTGCCTCACGTTGTGGGAAGGTCAGGAAGAAATTCCATATTTGGTGGTGAAGGAGGAAACATTGCTCTGACAGCATTCCTATTTCAAATGGCAGCTCTCTGAAGCTGTTCAGATCTTTGCATTGTTACAGTAAGTCCTGTGGGGATGGATTAGTGGGCAGCACGTAGTTGAGGTGGCCGAAAGCATGTAATGCAATTTATCACCTAGTTACCATCTCCACATATGGAGGGTGGGGGGCAAGGAGGGTGTATGTAAAAATGGCTGAAATAGTTATGTAGAAATGGCTGAAACAATTATGAATTAAAATGACCTTGAAAAAATGGATATAGCTATACACCTCTAGGCTTTGAGTTATTTTAATCAAGTATTGTTTTGAGCGTTATTAACCAGAGACCAGTTTCCACTTTCCAATACTGTTTCACAAGCTATTTGCTGAAATAGAGTTTTCTGAAAAACTCTTGATAATCAACTTACCCCCCGTTCTTCGGCGCTCCCAGAATGGGCATTTTGATGGCTGGGCACCTAAACACATTGAAAAGACAACTTATGAATGAACAGAAGTGGTACAGAGTATCTTGGGCATGCTTAAAATGCCGAGGCTAGGGGGTTTTAATGATTTTCTAATAAGTACTTACAGGATGAGCACAGGATAAAGCCCAGAGAGAGATTAACAGGAGTACTGTCTTCATATTGATTATGGTGTCTGTAGCTGCAATGAAGTAGGGGTGTTACAAAAGAGTATTTTCACATGCTCTTCATTGCAATTCAGCAGGATTGATTATAACAGCATATAAGATTTTCAAAAGCACCTAGTGATTTTGGATGTCTCGGTTTTTGGTGCCCAACCTGAGACACCTTAAAAGATCCTGATTTGGAAAGAGTGCTGAGCACATGCTCTTGTCTGGCACCCAACATCTCTAGTGGCTTTTGAAGCTGGGCCATGAAGGTTAAGTTGAATTTCATATTTTGGTGTGGAATAGGAGATACCTGGGGAAGTGCAGATTTTTCTTGATTAAACTTTAATGACAGAGTGCAAAACAGTTTATGATTCGCTATTTCCATAATGACTGCATCACCCAGGGCTGCCAATCAGCCTGTTAAAAAGTTTAGTACCACAGATCACGGTCACAGTATCAATATTGGCCACTGCTATTGGTACTTTGTCTTTACATTTACATTTTCATCCTAAATTAATAGTGGAGAAAAATCACATGGAGTCTTGTACACAATCATCTGTGCATCCCAAACAAAATTCTGGAATAGGATAACTATGTACCAGGGGGCAAATCCAGTCTCACTGAATCAGTCTAATGCTTCACAAAGAACAGATTTAAATAATCATTTTCTTTCCGAATTAAACCCTTCTGTGTAACATCAACCATAAACATTGCAATGGGTAAGTCAACACAGTTTCACTCTTTTAGACTAACAGGGAGCCTGATTCTGCCACCCCAACTCACACTAAGTGCATCTAACTACACAATAATTGTGGAGCAAGGTGCACTGCAACAAAGGTAAAGGTGGCAGAATCTGTTCCACCGTGTCTTTGTGCAAAAGGATATAGCTGAGACTGAGTCTATTGCATGAGATAATCTAACACCATGGCTGTCTATCACAAATTAGCTGGAATTTTTTTCCCCCCAAAGCAAAGAAAATCAGAGTTATAAGGCCTCACATATAAACACCTTTACTCACGGATTTATACACTGGGTAAATCAGCTAAACATGGGACACAGAAACAAACATAAATATGCTCTAGGAAAGAAACACTACATTATTTTACTCTCTTAAATAAGCACACACAGATCTGAAAATAAGAGATGAGCTTTTGCTTTTTCCTTAGAAAACAATCTGCCCCCTGCCCCTCCTCTCTCTCTTTCCCGGAGATGTTCTGTTGTGCTTTTCTATAAATCACAGATCAAGAACTGTTAACATGTACATGCTGTTCCATTTTTCAGAATAAACCAAAGAAATTAAAATAGTTACTTCTGTATGCACGTCACACAGGCTTTCTTCAGGACCTCTTAGCTTTGGCACTTCAGATGTCACAAAGGCATAGGACTAGTTAAATACCTGTATCGCCCTGTCGCTTTAGTAGCTGGAGCCTCCTCCACTAGTGCATGAATTTAAACTCTGCTGCAGATATGGTGGCCAATCTGCACTCTCACAGGATGAATGATGTCATAAGGTGTCACCGGGAATCCAGCACCCCCACACTTCCTTTAGCCTCCAGAGAGAGATTTTCCCTAAAAAAAGCTTTTTGCGGTTTCAAAATGACTAGCCTCGTTTTCATATAATGAAAGATCTTGCTAAGGCTTTATTTTGATTTCTAAATTTATGCCATTCACATACATACAGGGTTATGAGCACAAACAATTAGAGTGTCACCCACACACATGGCCAGATCCTGGTCATACTCAGGCGGGGGTTGTTTCCTGTTAATGTATATTTTCAGGTCATACAAGCAGACAGTTTGTACACTTATGCTCCAGGAATTGTATGTCTTTAAACACCTTGTGAGAACACGCTGAAAAGGATCAGGATGAAATCTCCTTCTTTCACAGGTGCTATCTTCACACAGTAAATCTGAAAACTGAGTGCCTGGTCCAACTTTTCTCAAACTCAGGGAACAGTCTCCCATCAGCTTCTGTTGATCGGGCCCTAGAGCTATTTAAGGAAAGAAAAAGCTAAATAGGACTTGAGCCAAATACAGCAGTTTGGGTGGTGGGGTTTTTCTTGCCTTCTTTTATCATCCTCTAGAGCAGAGGTGGGCAAACTACAGCCCGCTGGACCGTCCTGCCTGGCCTCTGAGCTCCTGGCCCGGGAGGCTAGACCCCGGCCCCTGCTGTCCCCCCCTTCCCTGCAGCCTCAGCTCGCTCGCTCTGCTGCCGGCACAATGCTTTGGGCGGCGGGGCTGCGAGCTCCTGGGGCAGCGCAGCTGCAAAGCCCGGCCTGACGCGGGGCTCTGTGCTGCATGGTGGCGGCGGCGGCGAGGCCCGGCTCCACACATTATTAGTACTGTTATTTTATTAGTCTCTCATACATATATGAAAATAATATATATAAATAGAGAACATTTTAGGCAATGTTAGTAAATACCAAACTCACATTCCCTTTGGTTTGGTTAGTTCTTTACCCAGGTTTATTCCAAGGAAGTGGATTTCAAGGTCTAATGGGAAAAGCAGTGATGTGTTGTGAGGGAGTCTTAAAATGCTGCCACCAAACTGCAAGGAAGGTTAGGATGGTTTCCCTGTCCTCATTTGGACATTGCTACGTCATCCCTGCTGGAGATGACTTAGTTCTTCAGCTCATAAAAATATGCCTGAAGTACAAACATTTTGCCTTTGAAATGGACCCGCTTTCACTAAATTGCAGGGTTTTTTAAAGCGATGTCCTAGTGAAGGGTAACTCCAGACTTCCCTAAAGAGTTCTTACCCTTCTCCCCAACTTCACACTACACAACATTGTGTTATGCTCTCACTATACTCAGTAGGCTGAATTCAGCTCTCAGGTTTAACATCAATAGTCCAAAGTAGCTCTGCTGACTTCAGCAGCTTTCCTCTGGAGTTACACTGATGTAACGGAGAATGGAATTTGGCGAGGTTTCTTTTTCAGGAAAAAGTATAAACAATTCCAGCGAAGTGCACTTTACGAGTTTTCTTTGCCAAGTGGTATCACTTCCCTCCTGGGTTATGAGAAGGCATTTTTGTTTAACTGGGTAAAGGAAGGAGTAGATTTCCCCCATCCCTCAGTCCCTCTCTCTCTAATGCATTTACCCAGGAGATGTAGTGTTTAGTACAGCCCATGTGGAAAGAAATTGTGGGAGTCCTATGTTAAGAGATTGGCCGCATGTCACTGAAGGAAAGTACTTGAAATAACTTTTCCACTCGTTTAGCTGCATGTCTCTCAGAAGCTGTGTATTGTGAGGTAAGACCACAAAAAGTGTGGCAAATAAAAACAAACTGCAATTAGCACAATATCCCGCTCCTGTGGAAGTCAGTGGGAGTTTTTTCTATTTGGTTCAGTGGGAACAGGGTCAGAACCAAAGTAAATTTTGAGATCTATTTTCCTCGGTTTTTTGTAGTGTGTGGGCACACAAAACTCCACAGTTCAGTCATCTGCAATGAGTTTTCCAGTCTTTAATGGAAATTACTCTTTATAAAATATTACTATGGGGTGGAATTGTTCTTTCCAGGGAAAAAGCATGGAAGAGGGCATTTACAACCCTCTTTGAACTGCCCTTCCATTTATGCAATAATCCGCTATTGGGAGGAACAGAGAATTGAGCCTTTAGTTTCCACATTTACGAAATTATAGTACAACAATAACACTACTGAAACAAGGAGAGTGCAGAGTTCATGCCGGGTTTTTTTTGTTTTTTTTTAAAGTGTACTCCTAATGCAGTAAAAGACATACAGTTTTCGAAGCAGAAATATAGGGAAAAAATCAGTAATTTGCCAAAAATATAATGTAGTTGTAAATTGCATTGACTTTTGTGCAGTGGACAGTCTCCCATCAGCTTCTGTTGATCAGGCCCTAGAGCTATTTAAGGAAAGAAAAAGGGTATTTCTTCCAGTCTTTTATTATTAGCTGACCTGGAGCTGGAAGTCAGAAATTCCTTATTTCTGGATTTTACTCCCACCTCTGGTACCAACATCCTTTGTCAAGTGGATGAGTCATTAAGGGTAACATTTTCAAATGGGGCTTTCAGTGAGGCTTGGGCTCCTAAGTGCATAAGGCCCAAAGCCTCAAAGACTCAGTTTCAATGGTAGTTAGGAGCCTAAATACCTTTGAGCATCTGGGCCACAGTTACTTTGAAAAATGAGACTTAGGCGCTTTTGAAAATTTTACCCTAAATCGTCTCTGCTTCAATTTCCCCATCGCTAAAAGGAAGATATTTACCTACATCATGAAGTTTTCATGAAGATTAATAAGTTAATGAATGTCAAATGCTTTGAGCATAAGTGCTGAATAGGTGTTAATTATGTGATTAGTCATATTTATTATTCTCTGTTCATAGTCTCTAATTATTGACACAAACATAGATATCTGTGAATTTTTAAAACAATGTTGTAAAACAAATCTTGTTTTCCCCCACAGCTTGGGTCAAGAAGTCTTCCCCCTTGTGGCGGGGAAGAGATACTCCAGAGATACCCTTCTTTCTTCTCAGTATGGGTACTGGGTCTTTGAATTAAGCAAAAAATTGAAGTGGTGCATAATAAATTAGATACCTCTCTGCACTGGGGTAAATTTACGATTGTGGTGTTTATACTGCAGTAGCACTTAAAGCCCTCACTCAAGATTGGGACTCAGGTATGTTAGGCACTGTACAAAACACATAGCAAGAAACCTGTCCCCCAAAGCTTGCAATCTAATAAGACAAGACAGACAAAGACTAGGAGAAACAAAGTCCAAACTGATACAGCTGGTCAGTGGCAGCACCAGGAATAAACCCTAGGTCTCCAGTAGCCTGGCCCCTAGACCAGTTTCTCTGGCTCCCTTTTCTCAAGTGTTCATTTTCATCCCCGTCATTTTCAGTTTTTATAATTCTCTCCATTGAATCTGCCCACAGCAGCCATTTAGCTTTCTGGTCTCTTCTATTTCCTTGTGCTTTCTTTGATTCTGGTCTCTTTTCTTACATTGTGCATTTAGTTTAATTCTCATTGTACGTTCCTTTTATATCCTCTTATATCCACCTTCTTCCCTTCATTTCTATTTCACTGCTTCACTACCTTTTTGCAGCTGTAACTATCTTTCCTCATTGTTGTTTTTCTCTTTCCCTTTATTTCTCTCCTTTTTTGATTGCACATTTGGCTTTCCTTTCTGTTAGCTCCATCTGGGTCTGATCCAAAGCCCAATGAAGTCAGTGGAAAGACAGTGTTGACTTCCTGAGGCACTGGGTCAAATCTTTTGTGTTTTCACTCCCTTCTTCCATAAACGGCCTTCTCCCTTTCTCATTGATATTTTTGTTTGTTTGTGGTTTCGTTGTCTGTCACGCTAGATAACCTGGGATGTGCTTTCCTCTGAACTTCAAACAAAATTACACTCCTAGGCTTCACGTCACAAACCATTTTTGGTGCCATGAACAATTATGGTGGGGGTTGTTTAAGGTTGAACCTGCATTTAACTCAAGCTCCAAACACCTGATGTTGTCTTCTGTCAAAATGTCGCTGTCTGAGTAAGTGATAAACATGAGCATTGCACATCCTGAAAATACTCCTTGCAGCCTTCCTTTTTATTCCAACAAACCCTGGACATCTTCATACCATGGTTAGCTGTAGGCATTATGGCTCACATCAGCCATTGGCTACAGTTTGACCTTGTGACTCACTGAGCACCATCAACTTCCACTGAGATCAACAAGAGTTGAGCGTGGTTAGCACCTCACAGAACCATACATTGAAGATCCTCTTCTGGTCCCATTTAAGTCAATGGCTACATTTTAATAGGAGCAGGAACAAACCCTAAATGCAAGGCTAGTCAAAGGATGAGATGATCTTTTAAACAAATTGGGTTTGGATATTCCAATCTCTTCTAGGGTTGCATGAGAGTGAGACAGATACTTTTGGGGAAGGCAGCCAAAATCCTGCCCACTGTATTCTCTGAATTAGTGTGGGACAGTAATAGCATTGAGTTTAAGGGGACTGCTTATGTTAAGGGCAGGGATTGTCTCTTCTGTGTTTGTACAGTGCCCAACAGAATGGGGCATAGGCCTTTGGGCTCTGTAAAAACATACATCTTTACAGGATCAGGATTTTACGCTGGGACTCTGTGTTCTTAACTGCATTCTGAGGTGCCTAGTGCACTTTCAGGTGTTGTAAAATGATTAATATTAATGAAACAACAAGAATGTTGGATTTTACCACAAACTTTCTATGCCATTCTTTTAACACAGCCAGTAAGACCAAGACCTCTTCCCAATAAGAAGGCAAATAGACTACATTTTAAAAAATCTTTATTTTATAGATTACATATTTCATCTTCTAAAAATACAATTTTGAAATGATTGGATTAAAAGAGGGAAAGTTGCATACAACGATCATTAAATGGAGAATGTGGTTTTACCAGCAGCATACAGGAATATTACATGGCAAGTTGTGTGTGTGGGTGGGTGGGTGTGTTCTATACATTAGCAATATACATATTCAATAATAATGTTACCTGCAATGTGTGGTTTGTCCTAGATAGAGGGACAACTTATAAATCTTCAAGTATTATAACTTACTGATACATTCTGATGCTGGTGCATGTCAAACAGCACCTTACTCCGTGAGGGGTCCCAGTGATTTCAGTGGGACTACTCATGGAACTTCTCATTCACTGAGGTATCATAATTATGCCCTTAACTATTACAGCTCATACGTTGACTAAATCCCCACGCAGTTTCAAACACTGATTAGTTTTCATTTGAACATGATGTACAATTTAATAAAATTATAGCAACCAAAAATGTTACTTTAACATATTCATACAGTATTTATTTTCATTTATGTACTGGGATTGGATGGCACTGAGGGAATACATTTTTCTTCTAGCCTTGCTCCCATGTTGCTTAGTGTCTTTGATTACAGTTCAGATAATGTCTGGGTAATAGTGTTTTTGTTTAAGTCCTTTTTCCCTTCCCACCTACACAAATTCCATTTGCTGTAAAATAGTGTCAATGTCATTACGGATCTTCATTTCCCCAGTTCCAATCATCACTCATTGAGTCACTGCTATCGCTGCCTTCACTTTGTGATTTGCTTTCGCTTTTACCATCGTCTTCTGACTTAGTGCTACCATCACTATCATTTTCCTCAGATTCACTGTCACTTGGGAGTTCTGTTTGGGGTGAATTGCCACTGTTGTCACCACTACTTTCATTACTATTAGGTGCACTCTCACTACTAGCTGACTTGCTGTCACCTTCACTGCCATCTGATTCACTATCACTACTGCTGTCAGTGTGGTCTGATTTGCTGTCACTGTCACTACTGCTGTCACAGTGGCTGCCATCTGATTTGTTGTCACTACAGTTATCACTGTTGCTATCACTCGCTACTGTCTGATTTGGTGTCACTGTTGCTATCGCTGTTGTTGCGGTCATTGTCACTCTTTGTATCCTCGTTATCTCTTAATGATGCGCTTTCATGGTCCTCACTGCCTGATTCCTTGGACTCACTGGTATCATCTTGCTGGCTACTGCACTTGTTCTCACTATCAGGGTTTGAATCATCATCCTCTCTCAGTACTGACAGAGCGATCAGATTCATTGCTCTCAGGGGGGCCATCCCCTTGCATGGGTTCATAAGAATCTTGCATTTCATCACCGTCTTCGCTGTGGATGTTGCCAGGTTTCTCACTGGTACCTCTGGGTTCACTCTTCTGGCTGTTTGCATTTGGATTGCCAGTCACATGATTAATTCCACCTTTAGTGCTGCCATTTCCACTTCCAGTGTCACCACCTTTACTACTTATCCCATCACCAGTGTTGCCACTGTTCACAGTAACTTCATTCCTGTTGCTGTCATTGGTGCTTTCATTATCTGGCTCCTATATGATTGGAAATGAAAGAAAGGATAGATAGATAGATCCCATGAAATAATTATTTGTAAACACCTGTCAAAGAAATGCACTCTTCAAGGTAAAAGCTTAAATATGGTGAACAAGAAAATGAAAAATAGGTCTATCTCCTAATCTTCACTACCTGCTGGATCGGCGGGCAACGATTGATCCAGCGGGGATCAATATATCACATCTAGTCTAGACGCGATAAATCGCCCCCCGAGCGCTCTCCCATTGACTCCTGTACTCCAGTGCTGAGAGAGGCGCAAGCAGAGTAGATGGGGGAGTGGCAGCAGTCGACTCACCGCGGTGAAGACACCACAGTAAGTCGATCTAAGTATGTCGACTTCAGCTACTTTATTCACGTAGTTGAAGTTGCGTAACTTAGATAGTTCCCCCCCCCACCCCCCAAGTCTAGACCAAGGCTAAGTCAAGGATCACAAGCTCTATGAACAAGTCAAAGGCTAGCAAGCTGCTGCTGCCTCTTCATAGAGTGAATTTCCTCCAGGTCAGCTTTTCCATTTCCTTTTTAAGCATCATATTTTCAAATCTATATATTCAAAGGGCACCCTCAAACTTTCCACATCCATTTGTGGAAACTGTCACAAACAATCTGTATTCCTGTGTGCAGTAGCAGAAATGTGGCATATATTTACTCATTTGCCTGCACATTGCAATTAGAGATCAATCCAAGCCAAAGACCCAGATCTGGCTGAGATTTTCAATGGGAAATTCAATCGGAGTTGTGCACCTAATTCCCTTAAGATCCTTTGAAAATCCCAGACTATGCTTAGGAAAATTTGGATCTAGATTTAAATTTGGCAGCTTGGGCCCATCACAAATTACAATGTAAGTTGCACTGCATGGGCTCATATTTGAAAATCAAACCCAAAAGTGTAACACTGTAGGTGTTGATTAGTTCTTTTTTCTCTTGGTATATATTGATAATTCCTGCTCATGGGAGTTATTTTATTCACTATGTTGTGGGGGGAAAGGCCCCTTCACTCCTGGGCACTGGCTAATTTCCATGCAGGTGACTGTGCTTATGAACTGGGCAGCCCACACTTGTAAGTGTCTGCTAGCGGATGCTATGCCAGAAAGAGTTTCTTGCTGCTGGGATGTGGAGTTGGGTTGAAATTCTTATCTGCAGTAAATAACACAATCCTACCTGGCTCAGATGCAAAACTCTTCTTCTTACAAGTTCATTACTTGTCCTGCCTTACCAGGCTGCTGGATCCTAATCTGAGAACTAGCAGGGGAGGATAGCCATACCAAAGATAGGGCATCCAGGCCATAAGGATAAGGCATCCAGGACTTGAGCAAAGGTAGCTAACAGAACTAGCAGTGCAGGGGCTGCAGAAATAAAGTGCAGGGGGCTTTGCTTGTTGGGAAGGGGCACGTGGTGTTCATGAGAATGGGGTGAAATGGGTGGGAGGGATGTTATGTGCAAGATGAAGGGACTGGGAGAAGAGGTGAGGGTGCTGGTGGAGGGGAAGGAAGAAGCCAACTAAAATCTGCTTCCATCAATTTAGCATTCTAAGGATTAAAGAGCAAATAACTCGCTTCTCTCTCGAAAAAGGCTACAATTCTTTCCCTACAGCCACCAGTATTTTTTGAAACACTCATTTATTTTTATCTTGTAATCTTTACCCTGCTAATGCAGTTCTGTTCTGATCACTTCAGTCAGTGGTGGCAAAATCAATCAGAATCTGTTTGCTTCTCCAGTGCTTCTCAGCACTGAGCCTCATGACAATGGCACATGGGTTGTTTTCAGGTTTAAATTCATTTGGTGAACATGTGCTAGTAATGGGAGCTAAAATCTGAATCTGCCTGTTAAATTTGAAGCAGACGGGAAAGCCACCATTCTTAACATATTAGTTTTTTCAGAAAGCACCAAATTAGCCCTGCACTGGCTGCAAATTCCGAAGTGTCAGATTAGACATGACTCTAGTATCACACTACTCTGCTGCCTTACAAAAGGTGCATTGCCCGTATACTTTAGCCATTGCATTCTGCAACCAGATGGTTTGTATGGGCTCTATCCTGCTCCCATTAAAGTCAATGGCAAAACTCCCACTGATTTCAGAGAGAGCAGCATTGGTCCTGTTTACCTCCCAGTATACAGCAGACAAGTGAGCAGTGTGATGCTAGTTGGCTGATATTTCAAAGGGGCACTGAAGCATGTTTCTAAATAAAGAACAGACTAGAAGGTGGCGAGAAATATAACTGGTGACAATTGTAGTTGAATTAACCTCAACTAGCAATTGGGAAGCAGATGTTCTGAGGAGAGTGACTGGGTTGTTTCTTTTGTGCACTGAGAATCAGTCTGAGCCAGGCTGCCTTGACAGTTCTGTAATACCTAGACAAATACTTTCTATGCTTGGTTCTGTTAGATTGTCCATTGAGGGGGAAATGCAGTGATTAAGAATGTTAATTCTGAGAGCTGGATAATGGTACTTAATTCCCCCATCCATGAGCTTTATTCTCCCATTGGAAACGCAGCTACCACATTCAGTCAACTGACCAGGTGAGTGTGGAATAACAGGAAACTAACACTGAACACCAACAACCGGGACTACAACAGCTGCTTTCTGAGTACATTGCTGTATGGTGGTGAGACCTGCACCTCCAACAGCAGGCACCAGAGAAAGCCAAACACCTTCCACAACCGCTGTCTTCACCATATTCTAAATCACAAGTGGGAAACCAAAGCACCTGACATAGAAGTATTTGAAAAAGCGAAATTGCCAAGTCTAATCACTATTCTCAAAACACAGATCTCTTTGTTGACTTGGTCATCTGCACTGGATGGATGATGGATGCATTCCCAAGGCCGTCCTATATGGAGAACTTGGAGATGCTTCCAGGCCAACCTAGCCTCAGGTGCAAGGACATTTGCAAGAGGGACTTGAAAATTTTCAACATTGACCCCCACAAGCTGGGAAGATGCAGCTAACAAGCTACACTGGAGGACTGTGCAGCACCAAGAAGTCAGAGGCTAAAGAGAGGTGCTTGAGAGAGAGGAAAGTGCAGCAGGCCTCAAGAGCTAGTACGATGCAGGCTTCATCCTTTGGCCCGATGCCTTATACCTGCATTATCTGTAGCAAGGACTGTCATTGGAGAATTGGACTTTTTAGCTACTTGAGATGCTGCAGCATGACATGCAGTAACCGATCTGCTTTGGTGCTTACACCATCATCTTTTGAGATGGACGGTTGGCATCTTGGATATATTCAAACATATATTTTCGTAACAGCTGTCAGAAAATATCTATGTATCTCTTATTGGGGTCAAACATTTTGCTGACACTTCCCTAAATTGGATTTCCTTGAGTCAGAGCTCTCCATTTGAATCCGTGGAAAATAAGAGATTGCAAATTTGTTGTAAGATACATTCTGTGCTATGTTTTGTTTTAAATTGGTCAGACAATCTGATAGTAATGAGAAATTAATTAAAATAAACCAGAATTTACAACATCTTATTCACTCCACTGCTGAGCTGAATTTCCTGTGTTCCAACTTACTATTGATCAGTAGAGTGACAATCTTTCTACTTCATTGTTAATTATTTCTAATAATACTTAAGACATGTTTATTATCGATTTGTTTAGTAATTGGATATGGGCCAAGCTTTGTTTTGTTTTGTTTTTTTAAAGTTCCTAAAGTTAGACTCATAAGTATTTATGAGTCTGATGGTAAATATCATTTTTTAATCTCTCGGACATAGCGACTAAAACACCTGTTATGTTACAGTGTAGACCCAAGATCTGGGGAAACACAGAGACCACTTAAAGCCATCTATGCAACCCTTCCTCAGCCATCGTTCCCAGCTCTGGCACCATATTACAAAATGTAATCCAAAGCCCAGAAATCAGATATTAATTCATTGTTATTTATTGATGTAGACTATGGTCATACCCAAAATGTGCTGGATGCTTTTGAAACACAGAGAAAGATACAGTTCCTGCCCCAAAGAACATATAGTCAAAGGTGAATGCTGGGGGAGAGTCATACAACACTGAAGCAAAGTACTGAGTGTGTTGTTAGGCTCATCCGTGCCTATTTAGGCATTTGCTTTTTTAAAGTTAAACACATTAAATTCCTCTCTCCTGCCATCCCACCATAATTCAGCCCTCTTGCCAGTCTTCCACATCAGTTTTTTCATTTCCAGTGTCCTTGCACTCCTCCCTCCATGAAAAGGAGTTCACACCTGAGATTAGACAAATACAGTATCCATTTTTTCAAAAACACACCGGTTGTGTCACTTCTAGTTTTTCTGGAGAATGCAAATACGCATGTATGTCAATAGCATCTCTGTCCCAACTGTGGATCTGAGCCACCTGTCAGATGAGAGACAAACAATTAACTATTGAACACTTCTTATCAAACTGTCTGTACTGGGCTATCTTGATTATCACTTCAAAAGTTTTTTTCTCTTCCTTAATTGGCCTCTCAGAGTTGGTAAGACAACTCTCACCTGTTCATGCTCTCTGTATGTGTGTATATATATCTCCTCAATATATGTTCCATTCTATGCCTCCGAAGGAGTGGGCTGTAGCCCATGAAAGCTTATGCTCTAATAAATTTGTTAGTCTCTAAGGTGCCACAAGTACTCCTGTTCTTTTTGCAGATACAGACTAACACGGCTGGTACTCTGAAACATGACTGGTATAGTCAGTCCCCCTAATTTCATCTGTAAAACAAGCAGTAGCAAATCATGCTTTAGGGATTAAGGGCCAGACCATCCCCTATGTAGGCTTTTTCTACAGAGTGATGCAGGAAACCATGTGGGGATCTTGTATAATTTCCTTGGTCCACATTGCTCACCTACAATGGCACTTTTTAAAGTTATCTTTAGAGATAGGGGTGAATCAAAACATCGGATGCAGTCATCCAACCCATGGAAATTCAGAGAAGCATGGATGAGACACCAAATACAAACCCGAAGGCTCAGCTCTTGTCCTAACGACTCTCATCACAATCTAGTTATTTTTGTGAGAGCATAAGGACTGCAAGTAGTCTGGCCCATGCACAGCCTGCAGTAGTGGTGGGGGTGGCTTTGGTACACTCCCCACTAACTGTGCACTCATAGAACAGCAAAGCAGAATCTGGCTGTGATTGCAGGACCGAGCCCTGAGCCATATTTGGCTGCAGTGACCTTCTAAAACTGTACAGAGGCTTTATTTATTTCTTTGGCTTTCATTCGGTAGATCACTTTATAAAAATGGTGGGAGGACATAAAGACTTGGTGGCATTTTCAAAGTGGGGAAGGAGGTAGGTAGGAGAATTGAAGCTTAAGGGGAAGGTGGGGGGGGAATCGCATAGTTTGCTTGGTGTTCTCCAGCAATGCTGTCATTCTCCTTTTCACTTAGATATATCTTTTTAAAAAAAGATGAAGGTTCTTAGGTGAATCAAAGGGAGTAAAAATAAAAGTGATCAATGAGTTGAAGAGAATGTTTGTTTGATTTTCCAACTTTTGGGGCCAGATATGGAACCCTTACCCACAATAGCGAGCAGTTACTTACTCAGATAGTCCCCTGTGGCTTCAGTGGGACGATTCATGGGAGTAATTGCTCACCAGTATGGGTAAGGGATTGATTATGTAGCCTCCACTAAGGAAGATTTTTAAGAGACTTGCTGGAGTAGCCCAGGCTATTGCCAGACTGCAAAGAAGTATAATGATATTCTTCATCTTCTTTAGTGTTCTCAGTCTGGAACAATATAAATGGACTGGGAAGAAACAGATTATAAAATGAATCAGAAATATGAACACATGTATCAAATATAAATGCTATAAATTAGAATACAATTAGAGGATGTATACAAGCATAAGACATGTACATCATATTATTGTATAAAGTATCTCTGGTCCTTAGTACAAATATGTGAATGCTCTTAAAGCCAATACAACACTAATCATTTTATTTTACAAGTTTTATAAGTAGATGCAAACAAACTGCACATTTTGTGGACCAGGTTCTCAATCAGCATCGCTCTGCTGATGACAATGGACAACACTGATTTACATCAGCTGATGATCTGGCCTCTCTCTCTTTCACTTTCTAAATCACAATTGTTTCAGCCACCTATTTGCAAAACTCTGCAGTGATGGGCAGGAGACCTGGGTTTGATTTCTGGTGCAGTATCCAATCCCAAGGCCAGCATGGGCTGTGGATGCATTGCCTCTAATCTCTGACATAATACAAAATACAGGGTTCTTTCCTGAGTAAACGTGTGTAGTTTTTATTCATGCAAGTACCCCTATGCAAGTTAATGGGAATGTTCACTAGAGTAAGGATTACCTACCTGTGTATGGGTATTAGCAAGATCTGACCCTATAATCAACATTTTCAAACTTAGGTCCCTACTCTACTGATACATAGTGTGTAAATTCTAGGTACAGTAAGAATAATTATGTGCATCAAGAAAAAAATGGCTATAGGCAAATGCAGTGAAACTTTTCAGATAGATTCCACACAGCACAAATGTGGAATGTTACCTGTATAAGCAAAAGATAAAAAGGGTTTATCCTTGTGTAGCATATGAGTGGGAGCAAGACCACTTTGTACAATGCACCTTGCTGAATACCACACAAGGGCTTGCAGGATGAAGTCCTCTATAGACAGGTTCTAAGCATATAACCCTATTCACAACACAAGGCTGCATGATTTATCAATGCTTCTAGCAGTTTTAGGATAAGCAAAATTCAAATGACTATTCTTTTTACCCAAGTTTCATGCTGCTCTTATATTGCAAGCTGGTCTCATCTGAATTTCCAGTGAACAAAAGAAAAGTTGTTTAGTACCAGATTCTGCTTCCCTTAATCATGGTGTATAGTAACTTACTCCTAAAGTGTTCCATTCATTCCAATTGGGACAATCTGAGCAGAAAAGTACCATTCTGTGAGTAAGGGAGTCACAATATGGCTCTATGTTAATAGAAGCGTTTGTGTATTGTTTTCTTAATTCAATGAAAATATGTTTTTGTTTGGAAGGAAACATTCCCCTCTATTGGTTGCAATTCAAACATTGCAGGCACTGGTACATAAGAAGCAGAAACTGAACATCATCAAAAGTAAACCTTGCTCGTGTATTTTCATTGTCTGAATGAGGAATGAGGAGTGAAAAGCAAAGCAGAGCATAAATGATGAAAATTTGTCAATTATATCCAGGTGCAAGTAAATTAGGAGCCAAATTCACTTAGGCAAACTCCCTTTCACTTCAATGGGAGTTTTGTCTGGGTAAACTCCGAGTAAGACCCAGGATTTGCCCCAAGATTTTTAAATGTATATTCATTTTAATAAGAGTAAATTGGTATCCATAACACAGGTAAGAAAATGTATATTCTTCATATATGAGTTTTAATCTGCCAGTTTCCCTTAACAGTCTCTCTATTTTGTGAAAATCCAGTTACACAGCTTGGATCCTATGCTAATTGTGCACGTGTATGTTTTTAATGAAACCACAGACTCAGGATAATTCTGCTAGAGAAGAATTACCTTGCACCTGCTTACTGTGGGGCAAATGGTGAATCATTTGATTCTACCGGTCAGCAATTCCTCACACAAGAAGTACTGTTAAAATCAGCACAACTGGTTGTTTGAGGAAGTGCTCACCAGTGGGAGAAATGGATTCACAATCTGTATTAGATGCTCATGTTTCTGCAAAGCTGAACTAAAAAAAAAAAAAAAAAGAGCAAGAGAGAGAATACACTGTCTACAATTAATTAAAGAAAGTAATGTGGCTGAACCTCAGGTATAAAACACGTGTTTGTTGACCAGTCTAGGGACTCAGCTGGCTTGGGGTGGTATGTATACAACAATTACTGGACCACACAAAGCTTTTGTTGGAAACTGTACTGTAGAGCATAAGCACGTCACCTAAGACAAACATTCTTCCTTGCTTTTCTCTTGTTACTGTTTCATTTCTTCCAGGCTAATATTTTCACATTATAAGCCTTTTTACTAACATGATCGGAACATTTCTATTGACACTGGGGGACAATTACATCAGTCTTGCATTATTTCAATGCAAATTTGTAAATAGTCCTGTGCTGGCTCAAAACTGGGCCCAGATTTCACCATGGAGGTGCATGAAGCTAAGTTACTATTTTGATTAACCTAGTCTGAGTTTCAAGTTTGAAATAAAGCCAAGTGAGTTTTTCCTGGGTTTAAGATTTCTCGTGAAGATTTCACACCACTTTGGTTTGTAAATATCAGAAAAGTAGAGTGAGACAGACGCAAAGTCCAACTATTTAAACTGTAAAAGGACAGTAAGAAATGGAAAAGACATGGGCAAAACTAAGTGAGATCAATGCCTCTGACAGATTAGAGTTGCTAGTAAAGATAGAAATTTGGTTGTCTAGTGGAGGGGAGGGGAAGTCTACATAGGACACATAAATACTCTGTCAAACAGAAATCTATATCCTTTTTGGTTTGTATATTATTATAATTAAGTTTCCATTTTGTTTAAATTTATGGCTGTTGTGTGTAACTGGGCAGGAAGCAATACCACAACCTTGAAAGCTTGAAAAAACCCCACAAGATTATAGGATCTTAGAAAAATGTTTGGTACAAGCAGGGCTTGAATTCTCACAGAGTATTTCATGGAGCACCAGGCCTCTGCCCCGCGGGTTTGAAAATATTGTCTGGAGCTCCACTCCGGATAGCTCCTGCTGAATTTAAGCCTGAGCTGCAAATTTTCATTTAGGATGAAGTCATGTATTAGGTGTGTAGTTCAACTTTTCTTTCAGCTGAGGAAAGCTGTAATTATTTTTGAAACATATTTTTAATGGAAGGGGGGAGGAGAAAAGCTTGGGGTTGGTTTACAAAATTACCTTTCTGACATCTCTTCCCCACCAGGGTCAAAGAGGGAGTTTAGTCCAAAGGACAATGCAAAACTGATCATTATCTGTCTGGGGAAACAGTTTTCTTGTGGGATGAGTTTACATGTGAATCTATCTTTAAATATATAAACTAGAGTGTATTAAACATGAGAGAACTTTGTCCTCCAGGCCATTTGGGATTTTAGACATAACAGCTCAACCACAATGAAACCAAAAGCTTCTGAGATTTTTTAATTCTTACTTTAGTCCTTTTTCTTTAAGAATTTGCTTATATAGAATGTCTGGTGTAGTTTTTCTCCCAGCTGCATTCTGTGATCCCAGTCCTGAAAAGAGGTATGCGTATGCTTTAACTTTATGCACTGAGTAGTCCTGTTGACTTCAATGAAACTACTCATCTTGCATGGTGCAAAGGTCTTTGCAGGGTGAGGTCCTATATCCATGTAATATAGTTATTGCATCCTCTCACTATAATGTTGTGTAATCCCACCACACACCTGGGAGTCTGTTGTAAATTTAATCTGCTCAAAAAATGTGCAAAAAAATAATTCTATTCCACTCCTCTGTTATCAAACACTTGACCATTTAATAAATGTGCCCAAACTCAGAGTGCGTAGTTGGTATTCTACCTGACAGATTTTTGTTTTATGCTACATCTTGCTTTGTCACATTGTTACCTTGCACGATAACCGCGCATTGCAATGTCGTCCCGCATAAAATAATAGAGTGGAACAAATCTCGCCTGCCGTTTCAATATGAGCAGCCTACCAGTGAGTTTGAGGGATCATTCCTGGGAATAAAGTGAGCAGGATGAGACACAGGATATCAGAAAACTACTCAAAGCCCAGTTTTATATTTAATATTTGTATTTATGGTGTGATTTATAGAATTTGATACGAGTGTGTGTTTATGTATGTTTTTAAATGTCGCCTTAAGGTATTTCAGCAATAGAGAGAGACTCCCATTGATTTCACTGGGCTTTAGAACAGCGGAATGTGGCTACGTTTCCATTCAGAGCTAGGGGGGTGATTCCCAACTCGCATAGCCATACTGGCACTAGCTCTCATCGAGCTCGACTGCTAAAAATAGTCGTGCACAGCAGCGGCGAGCAGCGGCACAGGCTAGCTGTCCCCAGTACAAACCCTCCTGGACCCCCTGCGGGTGGCTATCCCGTGCTGCTGCTCACCACTCCCCGTGCCACTGCAGCTACACTGCTGCTTTGAGTGCACTAGTGCAAAGAGAGCGAGCATGAATCGGTCTGCTCATGCTGGGAATCACACCCCTCGCTCCAAGTGTAGACGTAGCCTCAGAGGCAGAATAAATGGTTGTAAGTTTCCCACTTCCCGAAGACCTGTATATTTTTCTCACTTAGCCATTAACCATATCTGCCAATTATTACCCACAATATTCTCGCCAGCTATGAAGCCCATAACCTAAACAAAGTGGGGAAGTTTGATACTGGGAGACTTTTCTGTCGTTCCTTTATTCTCGCTCAGGACTAGAGCTAGTTAAAAGTATTAATTAAGAGTAAGATGCATTATAGACCCATCCCACAAACACTTCCATTTGTTTCCACAAGGAGACCCACTGAACAATATGGGACTCCTCACCGACATAAAGTTATGTACCCGTGTAAATGTTTGCAGAATCAGTCACAAACTGCTGACTTCAATTATTTGCTAATTACTTTTCATAGGTATGATGGGACCCCCTCACCAACTATTATTTCTGCATGGCTGAACAAAACAGCAACAAATAATGAGTGAATAACAGCTAATCTTATTAATGCACTAGTTCCCTCTTCTTACATAGGGTAGCCATTTGCCAAGAAATTGTGCATTTGTAAATAGCAATCAACAAGAAGCACCAACATGAAGAGCTGTTCTGTATTCAAATGATTGTTTGTGACCACAGTCTTGCAGTTTTCCACCAGCTCTTTTAAACTGTAATTCCCTTTTGAGGGTATCAGCCTTGTACAAGAATCTCTTCTGCTTCAGCTTTTACAATAACTTGGGAACCCAAACCATTTTAGGAATCTTTCCTAAGGGTCTCCACCACATGCACCTTTCAAACATTTCTAGGCCAGTGAAAATACATTTTTTGGAGCCTTCCTCCTCCACGTAGCAAATACCTCACACCTTTTCAAGCCAGGCACGTTTATACTAAAGTCTGGGAACTACTGGAGCTGTCTTTGCTGTTCCTGCTAGTAATTATACAGTATACTTTGTGGTCGTCTTTAAGGAAATTGCGCAAACACCAGTTTCTTCGGCAAGACATCACTCAAGAGACAACAACGGGAAATTCCATATAAGGACTTCCTTCTCTAGCCTGAATTCCCCTGAAAAAGACCCCCAAAAATCAGAAAGCCAAAAAACTTTGGAGGCTCTTAATAATATTTACCACTCTAAGATTTGCCTTTGCCCTAGCTACTTCGAACATATGTCAAAGTCCAAATAGATTCCAGCACCTCTATTGGGTTCCCTTTCTGGGAGGAAGGTGCAAGGCCTAATAGTTAGAGCATAAGGACTGTGAGTTGGGACTCCTGGGATCTACATTTGGTTCTGCTCACTCACGGTGTGATCTTCATCATTCTGTCCCTCCATTTTCTCCATCTGTAAGATAGGATTAATAGCAATACCTGTCTCACAAGGGTGTTTAAGGCACAGTTAACATTTGTAAAATGCTTTGAGATCCTGAGATGAAAGGTGCTACGCAAAAGGTAAATTATTATTATTACACTTGTATCTGACACTGTCAATGGTGATATCAAGATAATACACAGGGATGGAGGGAAGAAACTGTGTTCAGGGAATTGTCAGATACACTTTGCATAACTGAATTTCTTGGAAACCTCCATATTTTGTTCCACATTTTGTTCTTTGAATGCAAATGTGAAAAACTACATGCTTTCTGGGATCCTGGAAGTACATGTGGTGCTTTTAGAACTGATTGTATAAATAGAGTCATAGGGGTCCAGGCATGGTTGCAAAATTAGGGCTGGGAGAGGAATGCACAGTGTATCTATGCTACTTGGCCATAAAGAGTTATATGAGATCATACATGGTGTTATAAAGTGTATGCTATGGGTTAGACTAGAATGTACACAGCCAGCAACTAAAGCCATGTGAAACTCAGTGGTTTGGATTCGCAGGAATTCATTTACTTCATTTTCATGGTTATGAGTCTCCTGAGTTTTACAATGAGATTGGTCAGATTAGGTTTAGCCAGGGCCGGCTCCAGGGTTTTGGCCGCCCCAAGCAGCCAAAAAAAAAAAAAAAAAAAAGCCGCAATCGTGATCTGCGGCGGCAATCCGGCGGGAGGTCCTTCACTCCGAGGCGGAGTGAGGGACCGTCCGCTGAATTGCCGCCGAATACCTGGACGTGCCGCCCCTCTCCGGAGCGGCCGCCCCAAGCACCTGCTTGACAAGCTGGTGCCTGGAGCCGGCCTTGGGTTTAGCCAAGGGTTGGAACTGGAGGTCTGAGACCAAGTCTCATCTAAAATATAAGATTAGGTTTGGGTTAACTGATGCTGGAATCTCACAAGCTGTTCTGAACGAGTTAGAGCCAAAACACGGAATCTCATCGGGGCTCCTGAGATTCCTGAATGTTGGAAATCTTGTGAAAGGAGATTTCCACCAGGTTGAATAATGGACACCTCAGGAGAGCAACCATTCTCTCCATATTTCAGTCACATCAAACTCATTACCTGAAAATAGGTCCCTTCCAGTTTTGGACTCAACCCACAATCAAATCGGTCATATCTATATATGTGTTCCAATCCTGGGATTTAAATTCAGACCCTATCAACCTGCCCAACCCCTCACCCTATACACACAAAACTGAATAATTTGGGATTTTGGCCTGTCTGTATTTTCAGATTAGTATGAAGCCAAGAACTCAAAGCAAAACTCAGTTGAATCTGTTAAGTTTCACCTCTTAACACATTCAAACCACAGAACCCTCATTGTGCCTGATTTTAATCCAAATCATTAATTAGCCCAGGTGTCCTCAAAATATTTGCAAGCATTCATGGAGTTTTCAACAAACCTCATCTCTAAATTTAGATCTGTTAGCAAAACCAAATAACAAGTAGGTGAGTTTTGTATGGCTTCTTATTAGGTTTCAATTTTTGCACGGATCTACTGCTAACATGAAGGATTCAGCGAGATCTTGACTGTAAATGCACGTTTTGATGATAGGGTCTGCTGCCTAGAAAAGCCAACCTAAATATCTAATTTCCAGGAAAAGGATGGTAGCAGTCATACCTTCCGGCAATGTGATGTCTTTATTCTTTTTTGGCTCTTACTTCCTTCTAAAGTACACAGAAGCATAAAACTTTGCTTGCACAGGGAAAAGCTGTGTTTCCATCATACGGTTCTTTTTCCCACCACCACATTCCATAGTAAAACTATAATTTGACCCAAGTTCTTTCCTCTCCCTACAGCTATTTTTGGGTTTTCAGCACTGAAAGAAAATCTGAAGTTTCTATAAGTCATTTGGCACAGGACTAGTAGGTTTTTTTAAAAACAAATATTACAACTTTGATAACTTAGTAAAAGCCTATTAAAAAGACATAAGGTTTGTTTGAAGCAGATAGGCCAAAGCAGTGGACTGAATTTCAGATAACCCAGAAGATGACAGTGTTTTGAGGCCAAGTCCAGGGTACTCAATGATCCCAGGAATTTTGTCTACCCAACAATTTCCAAATTGGTGGGCGCTTCTATGGTGGTTGTTTGTTCTTGTTAGTTTTGGATGTATCCATCCAAGATATAATTTAATTTCCAAAATTATAAGACACATGAACATTCTATGGTTAACATGTTTTAGGATGAAAATGGATTGGTGGCAGGGTGCAGGGGATGAAGGAATACAGACATCCAATTTTTTCCCTATTAAGTGGAAATGGCTCTCTTATTTTTAATTTAATAGGACTGTTTACCGATAATCTTCAAAATGTGGTGGGGTCTGTATAAAAGGAATAGGTTTCAAAACACGTTTTTCTCCATTCATCTTTAAAATATAGTTTACATCACAAGTACAATTCTCAGCATTAGCTCTCATGAGCATGGGAAGCAGAAAATCTCCAGGAAAACAGCTGAAAGGCATAACAGCAATCAGTCTGCATAGGTGAAATAAGGATGAAGGAAAAGAAGAATGGAATAATGGAAAATACTCCAGAATTTATCAAAAAGCTCCTGTAATGAAGCTAAAATAGTGAAATGATCTGAATACAGAAAAGAAAACGTTAATGCCTGCAAATTTTGTGCCACAAAAATATAAAACAAAACAATTGTTTTCTGTGCATTTCTGAATCACACTTATGAACCTTTCAAAGTCCACTTATCTGTAACCCTAACTGGCTTGTAAGGCATCAGCCAGGATAACACAGATGAAATTCAGACATCACTGGACACAGCGTTATGTTTGTCATGTCTCAGTATGCTCCAACCACTTCCTGTTTGTGTTTACTTGATTGTGTTTTTAAATAGAAATTTCATCCAAATTATTTTTGTTCTCTTAAGAAACTGAAATACTTTGGGCGTAAAATGCCTTCTAAAACTGTTCTCATTAGGCATTTCATAAGTCATATTTTTAAACCCACAGATTCATGAATGACAAGTATCATACCTCCCACACAAGTGCTCGCTCTTTGTCTTGAGAGAGAAGATCATAAATTACATGAAATATGCTTCACAGAGGCAAAAAATTTAACAAGACTTTCAGGAGGCCATTGCCATGCAGTATTCACTTATCTGTGAAAAAGAAACAACTAGCCAAAGCTCCAAGTACATGTGGCAGAGAAAAGAATGAGATGAAGAAAGAACATTAATATGTGTCCTGTAGACACATTTAGGCGACCTAGGCAGTTGCCTAGGGTGCCAGGATTTGGGGGGGGGCGGCAATTCGGCGGCAGGGGGTCCTTCCTCGCTCCGGGTCTTCGGCGGCAATTCTGCGGCGGGTCCTTCACTCACTCCGGGACCCGCCGCCGAAGTGCCCCGAAGACCGGGAACGCAGAAGGACCCCCCCGCCGCAGAATTGCCGACGACGACCGGGAGCGGGGAAGGACCCCCGCCTACAGCGCCAAAAACCCTAGCGCCGCTCCTGCCTGTAGAAGATATCTGCAGCCTTCTAGGCCCTGCAAACCGCAAGGGGCCGACTTATCCAAGGAACGGCTGACTTCTGCAGAAAAGCAAAAAATGTTCCAATTGCTTCAGCTCCGTTCCAGGTAGTTGTGGAGCTACTTGTGGGAGACAAGAACTCATATAGATGCTTCTTCTCAGTCAGCATTGAAGTGATACAGAAGCAGAGAGTTAGGGAGCACTGTACTGCTTGAACCACGTTAGGATGAGATACATAACACAGGCCTTGACCACTTGTGATCACTGTGCTGTATGCAGTGATGTAATTGTAATGACCGGTTCCTGTGTATGGCACCTTCCAGATTCTAAGGAGTCTGCCTACTTGTGGCTATGAGGCACCCTGATCTAGAGTGTAGTTTAAGTTCAAGATGCAGCATGTGATAGAAAAGACGCATTTGCACAGTGCTCTCTCTCATGGAGATGTCAGTTCTCTCTTTTTCTTTTGTCTCTCAATCTACAATAAAAATCAATGAGACTGAAAGTACTGGGTTGCTGCTCTCTGGGCATGAAAAAAAAATCATTAAAGATTCAGTCAGCCTTTTCCTATGAATAGGGATATTATAACAAGGGGACAGGATAAAACTTTCAAAAGCTTGTAAATGGGACTTAAGCTCCTAAGTCTCAATGATTTTACCCCTGATAAATTCAAACACCGTTCATTACGTTCTACACCCTGTGTACCCTCTGCAGTTTCAGCTGGATGTGGTGTGATGAAAGCAGAATGCCAGGGCATATTGTGAAGGCCAAAAGTATAACTGGGTTCCAAAAAGAATTAGACACATTCACAGAGGATAGGTCCATCAGTGGCTATTAGCCAAGATGGTCAGGGATGCAACCCCATGCTCTGGGTGTCCCTAAACTTGTGACTGCGAGAAACTGGGCCTGGATCACAGGGGATGGATCACTTGATAATTGCCCTGTTCTATCCATTCCTTCTGGGGCACCTGGCACTGGCCACTGTCAGAAGACAGGATACTGGGCTAGATGGACCACTGGTCTAACCCAGTATGGTTGTTCTTAATTTGGGCTTTAGTTCATACATCAGTTTGTTACACTTATGAAGCATTTTGGGATCATTCAGGCCAAAAGGCCCTGGATAAAATGTTTGCCATTTTTGTATTAAAATGTAAAGAGTTAGTAGAGGATTTTGCTTTTCCATAGCAGCTCCCAACGAAATCCTTTTGTTTGGAATCCTGAGCAATGCGCTTTCATGAGCTGGCACAGCTGGGAAGACTGGCACAGGTGTCCATGGAGATGGAGTCATCTTATGTCTCATGAGTCATCTTGTATCCTGTGCCTATTAAAGCTGAAGTTGTTTTGTCTCATGGCAGACATGAGAGGTATTTAAAGCTTTATTCAGAGAGGTCTTGGTTAGTTTGTGTTTGTACGAGATTAAAAAAACCCAGCATCCTGTATGTTTGCAGCAAAAGAAGAAAAACAATTGATCCAACTGTTGAAAGATACTATAGTTAGAGTGTACAAAGCCTCCTTTTTATGCCATCATTGTGTATAATTCTATAGTAATTAGTAATTACCGAATATTCCAAAGCTTTCAGTGGAATTTCTCCGAAATCATCATACTGAGCTCTGTAAAACCATGTACACGTTTTAGTACTGAGCTTTTAACGTGTTATGGATCAACACTGGTTTCCTGTTTCTCTAGTTTCCAGGATCCATAACAATGCAATTATAAAGACTGTTATCCATTCTATTCATCAAGTAGAGGTTTACTGGGGAAGATATTTTCCAGTTACAATCACCTGTTTGTAATATAATTTATAAAAATACTATGCCCTATAACATGACATCCTTGAATGTCAAATCACTTTATGAACATTGAATTCAGCCTCACAATACCCTCTATATGGGACGTAAAGATTATTATCCCCAATTTACTGATGGAGAAACAAAGGTACAGAGAGAAATTAAGTGACTTGACAAAAGTTACTTGAAGGATGTCTGTTGCAGAGCTCGGAAATAAACCTATTTTAATTCCCAGTCCTATGCTTCAATCTCCATGCCATCCACCCCCCCATAATATGCCTTTTGCATATTGGATTGCATATGATCAATCAACAATCAATAGAGCAGAACCCCTGCTGTGTCTGGGGCTGGCCTGTTGAAACAGAAACAGAAGCTGAGTAGGGGAGGGGGGGTAAGAAATCACCAAGGCTGCTGTGAGTGTGGGACACTTTCTCTCAGGGGACTAGCCTGACTTGGCCCACAGAATTTATTAGACTTTAAGGGTTTGTCTACGTGAGGAAGTTAGTAAGCAGCAAGCTAGGGTGTGAATTTACCACACATGAGCTACTCCACACCAACTCCCAGCATGGACACACTTCCTGTGCACTTCAGCTTAGTAAACTTTCACGCATACTAAGCTAAACCACCTGAGGGCATTCTTAGTGTGCAGTAGTGTGTCCACACAGGGAGTTAGTGTGGAGTAGCTAGTGAGCTGAAAATTCACACCCTAGCTTGCTGCTCACTAACTTCCTCGTGTAGACACACCCTTAGTTAGGGTGCTCTAAACCAGCATCAACTGCTCCTTCGCTGAGACTTTATTAAAGGGGATGTACTTATGTTAGTTTGTTTTTTACTTCCCTTTACTTGGATTATTTACTTTGCACTTTCTGAAAATGCTGCATTTGGAAGGGGCAGGTCAGAGGATGGTTTAATTCCAGATGCTAGCTACTATCTGCTTGGAATCAATCAGAATGACTTGAAGACTTCCTGCTTCAGCAAAACTCCTCCATAAACCCCTAAAAGTCAGCATGCAGACCTTAATTTTTCCTACCATGTTTGGCCCACCACTGTTACATAGAGAATAAGTCAGAGCTGATAAACAGTACAAAACCTGTAATAAAACCTACCCTGGATCCAGCTGTTTAACTCCCACTGACATCAATGGGAAATGCACAAGCAAATCTGGGGCAGCGAATGACTCTTACACTATGGTAGGGGTTTTCAAAAGCCCTCGGGATTAGCTTAACTCTTTTCCTATTGAAATATAAGGTAAAACTCCCTCAGACTGCAGTGGGACTTGGGAGCAGAGCTGGGCCAGCTGCCATTTGTACCTTTCAAAGTCTTCCCCTATATCATCAGTGGGAGTGGTCTGATTTACGACAATAGATGGCCCTAAATAAATGCATGTAGTTCATCATTTATGTGGAACTATTGTTCTGTTCCTCAGAGGAGAGACTCATGTTTGCAGAAGATGATGAAGATGGACCACAAGGATTATCTTACATACATGTTGGTAACAGAATAAATTCAGCCCTAGTATTTGACTCTGTGATCATTACTCTATGAAAAAGCCCATAGATTTAATGGGACTACATAAGAAATAACTAGTTGGTAAAATGTCATGTACTACTCAGGATGATTAAAGGTGACAGAATCTGGCCCTTATTTTAGTCACTAGACACTAAAGATGTTTATTCTAGGTTATTAGTATGTATTATTTGTGTCACAGTAGTATTTAGAGGCCCCAACTGAGACTCGGAGCCCTTTATTCTATATAGTCTATGCTCTGAAGAACTTGCAGTCTAAATACATAAGACAAGCAAAGGGCTTATCTACACACAGTTTTTGCACTGATTTAACTAATACTGATCTTGTTAAATCAGTACAATTCCCTTGTTTTGGGTGCACTCACGTCGATTTTAAGTTGTTTATATCAGTTCAGCTTAAATTGATGTGTGCGTCCAGGGTGGGGAGTTCCACCAATTTAGCTGACCTGGTTTTAGAATCAGTTTAGCTAAGTCGGTGCTGAAACTGTGTGGAGATCAGCTCAAGGCCAAGAAGGGAAACAGAGTCACAGAGAAATGAAGTGACTTGCCTGAGGTCACAGAGCAGGTCAGAGACAGATCCAGAAATCAAACTCAGATCTCTCGACTCCCAGTCCAGAGCCCTACATACTAGACTGTTCTGCCCCCACCCCCAATGAATGAAAAATGAATAGATTAAGCTAAAGTGAAATATTTTTCTCTCTTTATGCCTGATTTTGCAATTAGACAAGCAGTAAGACTGACTGCTTGTGCTCATTAAAGATCCCAAAACACTTTTCACAAAAGTTGAGATATTAACCACAGTGTCTCGGCCAAATACCCATTTGAATATTGACACTCTCTTTACAGAAATCGCCACTGCAGTTTCAATTAGATCTAGTATTTTGCTTTACTTCCTGTCCTATACTTTGTAAGTATCACTATTCATTGCTAACAGTGGTTGCATTTCACCCTGCATGAAGCTGAATTTCAATGCTGGATGAAATGACTCTCATATGTAAATTGCGAAGTCCCCTTATGGCCTGTCAGGATGAAAAACACTGTACATAGTAAGCCTTACATTCATAAATATTGACATGGACCATCCGTATACAGTATATTTTAGACCCAATGCATTTAAACATCTACCAGCACACATATGGGGACTGCTGCTGGATAACTTTCTGCTGTGTGTCTTTTTTTCATTTGCCGGTCAGAAAATTGCTGACTTCCTCTCAGATGGGTGTGTTCAATAATTCTAAAACCAGTGGGCCAAATTGAGAGATGGTGTAAATAATGCAACTCCACTAGTGTTAATGACATTGCTCTCATTGCTTATCTGAATTTGCCCCACTATTTGCTCCTATTCATTAAAACAGATCAGTAGATTACTATATCCGTATTTTCAAGTTTGCTAGGGGTGGATACTGGGGAATTTTTATGAAATGAACCCAAACTAAAACGTGCACATTCCAGTACTTTGGAAAAATTTCAGATCCGGATCTGAATTTGTAGCTGGCTCCCATATCTATAATAATGTGACAAAGCGCTTTATCTTGGCACCTCTGAACCCTGGAAAGATTCAGATACAGATAAGAACTTTGCAGCACTGATCTATCTCGATTCCCTCTTTTTTTGCTTTCTAAAGATCTGGTCAACAAAACAATAACTACAGTCCATTAGTTAAGTCTGTCTGGCTGAAGTGCAAAAATAGCCATTCCTGAGTCTGAACTTTAAAATAGTTTCCCCCTAACAAGAGCAAACTGTTTCCAAGCTGTAAACGATGTTTATTTCTCTCTTTCGTTTTTTAATGTTTAATTTTGGCTTGAGTAGGCGGCGTGGTCAAAAGCAACCCAGCCAAGTGAAGGAGCTCAGCTCGTATAGCTGTACTTGGAAAGGTTACAAGTGCATATAGAAGGTGTAGTTACATCCTGTATATCCATTAACTGTGTGATACCTCATTCTAATCAGTAGAAATATACAAGCAGATTAATAAGACTTCTACCACTTTGTCAGTCCTTTCCTTCTAGCGGCCTGGCAGTGCATTGATGCACGTCTTATCTAGTTCTATTAGAAATGAGCCAAAGTCTGAACTCCAAAACTTTTATTTCTAGTCATGTCTGAAAACTGGACATGAAAAAAACAACATTTATTCAAGCATTTAATAAAGCATGATTAGTAAACATTTAAAGAAGGGTAACATAGTTAATGCCAGTCAACATGTGATTATGGAAATAAATCTTGTCAAACTAACAATGGCTTTTTTGATGTGATTACAGATTTGGTTGATAAAGATAACGGTGTTGATGTATAGACTTCCATAAAGCATTTTAACTGATGCTGCATGACATTTTGATTAAGAAATTAAAACGATACAAAGTCAACATGGCCCACATTAAGTAGATGAAAAACTGGCTTACTGATAGGTCTGAAAATGTGGTTATAAACAGGTTTCTAGTACCAGAGGGGTAGCCGTGTTAGTCTGCATCTGTAAAAAGCAACAGAGAGTCCTGTGGCACCTTTAAGCCTAACAGATGTATTGGAGCATAAGCTTAGTCAGACGCATGCGTATTCACCCATGAAAGCTTATGCTCCAATACATCTGTTAGGCTTAAAGGTGCCACAGGACTCTCTGTTGCGTTATAAACAGGGAATCATCACCGAGTGGGTGTGTTTCGAGTGAGGTCTTGGCCCTATGCTATTTAACACTTTTATCAACGACCTGAGTTATAGGGCGGCTTGCCCCATCGACTACAGAGTATTGGAGCTAAGCCAACCCTGGTTACAAAATAAGCCCCACCGGAGAGAAATCAGGTGATTCCAGTACAGAAGGAGCCAGAAGTTGCAGTGAAGGGGGGAAGATTAGGAAACTGCAGTTATACCCGTAGACAGTAGTAAGAAGGCTCCTGGAGGGCCCTAAGTCAACAGAGGAAAGGCAGCTGCTGAGAAAGCCTGAGGAAGGCAAACTCCAAGCAGGAAATGCTGAGAAACAGAAAGATCATCCGTCAGGGAGGAAGGACTGTGCCCAGCTCAAACTGGGATGAGGACTGTGAGCATCTGTTTTTTATATGAAAGACTTATTTTGGACTATGAGGAGAGAGACTGAACTAGGCTTGGGATCTAGAGGGCAGTATGTACCAGAGGACTCAATAAATTGGACCCCCAGAAGGGGATTGGTTGAACTACCTTTGAACTAAATGAGTGCCTGAAAAGTGACTGCTGGCCATGAGGAGGTGCTCAGTAAATGGCCACCCTGCTACAACCTGGAAGAAAACAAACTCATTGCTAATAAAGATGGCGGATGACCCAAAGATTGGGGGAGTGATCAGTACTGAAGAGAACATGTCAGTGGATCTGTATTGCTTGGTAATCTGGGCACAAGCAAATAATATGCATTCTAATATGGTCCTAAATGTAGACATCTAGGAACAAAGAATGCAGGCCATACGTACATGGGTGACTATTATGGGAAGCAGTGACTCTGAAAAAGATTGGGGATCATGGCGGATACTCATCTGAACATGAGCTCCCAGTGTGATGCTGTAGCCAGAAAGGTGGATGTAAAAACATGAGACTATCAAATAGGAGTGGAGAGGCTATATTACCTCGATTTGACACTGGAGCAACCACTACTGGGAAACGTGTCAATTGCTAGAGTTAGAGGGGATCCAGATAAGAGCCATCAGAATGACTAAAGGATTGGAAAACATCTTATAGTAAAGGGCTCCAGGAGCTCAGTTATTTAGTTTAACAAAGAAAAGGTTAAGGAGTGACAAATATCTACATGGGACACAGAAAACTGAGAGGGCTCTTCAATCTAGCAGACAAAGGTACAACAAGATTGGTTGGACGCTGAAACTAGACAAATTTAGACTAGAAATTTTTATTAGGACAGTTAACTATTGGAACCACCTACTAAGGGCTGCAGTGGATTCTGCATCATTGGAAGTTTTTAAATCAACATTGGGTGTTTTTCTTGAATGATGCTCTAGTACAAACAGGAATTAATCCAGGGGGGTGCTATGGCCTGGGGGATGCAGGAGGTCAGACTACATGATTGCAATGGTCCCGTCTGGCCCTATAATCTATGTATTCATGAAAATGAATTTTAGAACCATGAAAAAGTTTAGCTCCAAGTCACAGTAGAGATGGGCCTGAACTAAACCCTCACATCTGAACACCTGCATCATACTAAAATTTGCATGTGATTAGTCTATATTTTGCTGTAATTTATCTCAGATGCCAGGTTCTAAACATCTGAATGAATAATTTGTAGCAAACAGTTTATATGATGAGTTCTTTTTCTCGGTTTGTGAATTTTTTTTTGTAAGGAAATATCACTTTTTTCATTATTTGAAATTATTCACAGATTAACTTCTGCAAGTAACTCGACTGGTCAATTATTCACACTGAGTTCATTGTTAGTATCTGAAATTCAGATTCAAGTGCTCTTTAATTTTAATTGGACACAGATCATATTTTCATAGATTCTAGGACTGGAAGGTACCTCATCGAGTCCAGTCCCCTGCCCTCATGGCAGGACCAAATACTGTCTAGACCATCCCTGATAGACATTTATCTAACCTACTCTTAAATATCTCCAGAGAGGGAGATTCCATAATATTGTACATTTCTGTTCCCTAATTTGGTAAGCATAATTCTTAGAAACGGGATCCTTGTGCAAATACTCACATTTATAAATTCAAATTCATTTCTATTAATTTTCCCCAACATTTACTTAAAAGTCCACTGCTTCTATGAAAGGTCACAGGATCTAACCACACGTTTTCCAGCTATAATATTTACTTCCTAATCTGCCTGACCAAAACTTAGTGTTTCGTGTGTTTTCTCTCTTTTTGATTTGTGTTCTGTTGAAATTCATTTTGAGCAAGCTGTGTGAGTCACCAGCTAGAGGTGAGGAGGTGTCCAGGAGCAGTAGCTGGTGGTGTAGCTTAGTCTTATGTTGCCAATAAAGGCTAACCAGTTCATTTACGTGTGTGTGTGTGTGTGTGTATACACGATTACCAGAGTGATCTGGGGGCGGGCTATATTAACTTCCTATACTATTTATGGGGGTTTCTCCTCCCACAGACTGTGCAGCTGCTATTTATTAAATACAGTTCCCTCTAAATGGGTAAGTTTGTCTACAAGAATTAAGGCGCACTTGCTGAATGAAGTACCATGGCAATCAAATACATTCTAGCTAGTTTCAGACAAAGCACTTTTCCCAACAAGTTTTCCCTCTAACACAACCCTAATTGTTTAAATACTTCTTTATTCCTTCAACATAATTAGTGCCGAGTGGTGGGAGTCAGCCATTGTGTATAATAAACCCAAATCACTGTCAGCTAAGAGTCCAGGGGAAGGTTTCTAAATGCATAAATAGGAGTTAGGGACCTAAATCTCATTGACTTTCAATGGGAGTTGGACTCTTAACAATGCTTTGACTATGAAAGTCTCCCCCCTCAGCATTTTCTCCACCACACAGTGTGTCTGTGAGTAGTATTTGTATTTGTAGTATTTTTAAAAGCTCCTAAATCACTTTGGTGCTTTTGAAAATCCAACGCATCTCTATTAGATTATCCATACATGTGCACAGTATTATGGAGGTGCCCATTCCAATCAATGGTAAAGACTGGAGTGAGTGTTTTCAATTAAAGCCACATTAAAACATCTCTCTCGTACTTCAATGGTTAATGCCTGTTTACCACACTAACTCTTCAGAGGACAATGGAGTTTCTCATTTGTTTATTTTTGGTAAAATCTTTACTCATGTTTGCAAGGGAAGCTTTTGGAGAACTTCCTCTTGAAAGTCTCTCTCATTAATTCAGGTCCAAGTGGCTAAAGAACCACAAACTTCAAACTGCACACAAGACATTCTCATAACTCCTCAGGGATAAGGTACATAAAGTATACAACCACACTTATCCCTTTCATTCCTCGTAATGTAACTGAACTTTCCAAAGAGAAACTGACACGACTGGCCAGATGCACCAACTACTTCTGTTCTCCAGTGCTACCTCCCTGCCCACAATACATAGCCCATCACCTTATACTACATCCTTCTCTGACCCTCCCTCATCCTGGCCTACTCAAGCTAGACAGTTGTTTCTAAATAGGGAAGAGAGGGCAGGATTCTCCATTTCTGTCAGTGGGAGCTGCTGAATGCTGAGCTTTTTTTGAAAATCTTGCCCCAACTGTGGGTGCTGAGCAGTTGAAAATTTGGCCTCACCCTCACCCTCCACTCCTCAAGCTCTCAGTAAGTGGGAGAGGTAATGAAGCCCACATGGCTTACATTTACCTATACCTGTATATATACACTTCTACAGAAGCCTGATGGGCAAAGTCTGAAATAACGTCCACATACTCTTCCAGAATAACAATGACAGAAGTACCATGAGGGAATGAACGCGCATGAACACTGACATTGCCATTAATGAACTAAGATTCACAAAGCCCCTGTGCTGTGAGGCAGATAAGTACTATTATCCTGATAGGGAAATAAGACACAGGAAGGTTATGGCAACACCTGTGAAATTTCCTATATAGGATTAATAGAAAATTATTAACTTTCCATAAGGTTTTGGAGCATCATATAGAAATATATTTTTATTCTGTAGTATGAATTCAGAAATTATTTACTTTTTTTTTTCAATTCAGTCTGGATTAAGCTGTTCTAAAAAAAATTGTAAACTCTAATTGTGTCAGACTATTTGAGTCATAATCAAATGTGAGTAGGAATAGGGTTACAACAAACATTGCATGTTTCATTCATAAAACTGGAAGTAAATTTCTGGGGTGTGGCTGTCTGAGTGAACTGGCTCACTACCACTCACTTGTGTGTGCATGATCTGAATGAACATAGCAGTACTATCAGTGCAAATGTACAGCTAACTCAGCTGGGAAATGAAATTGTTTTCTTCAGTCTAAATTCTTCATCCCCCTCACAAACAAACATCCCCTCACAATGAAATGAAAACCATCAATTTAATCAACATTTCTGTTCCTTTTCTCATTTTTCCTCTATTTTCAGTGTCTATATACTATTGTGAGATGTGTTTTAGCAATGCTTATGGACAGATTGGATTTTTCATTTCTCTGTTCCCTTCTCTTTCTTTCCTACCATCTCCTATTTTGATTTGCTCCTACAGATTTCTCTGTCTAGTTTCTTTGCTTCCTTCCATCTGCCCCCATCTCTCTTCTCCCACTGCAGCCTAAGTATCAGGAGTCAGGTAAGCCTCCTGGAGTATGGTATTTATCAGCCAGCGCTGATCTCCTCCACGCATTTTCCAAGACATGGACAACTCTAAAGTCCAGTACCTTCAGACTTATTTCTGTCTTGGTGGACAGTTGCTGAGACAGTATATTCATGCATCTTCCTGCGTTGAACAAAGACCTGCTACCACACTTAACATAATGTCATACTGTCCTGGATCACTGTCATGCCCTGGGATTAGGGGATTGTTTAATTGTTAACATATTAAAGGAAAATAGTTTTGACTGGCATAGGATTAAGGATTTTGGGTGAATTTCACCCCTGTTCACAGGGTTGGCACAAGGCACTTGCACATTATAAATCCCATTTCAGCCCCATTTTGAAGACTCATGCAAGGCCCAAGCACCACATAAATCCTCGAAATAGAGCTGAAACAGGACTTATTTGGTGCACGGGCTCTGTGCACAGGGATGAATTTCACCCTTTGTGATTAATGTAGAACCTCAAAGTAATTCCAAGGTAAATTCTGACACAGTTAAATGGGACACTAGTGCAGACAAAGGCACTTTCCTTGTCCTGAGTTCATTAAAGATAGTTCACTCTAAACTGATTAAAATGCTATTATTTTGTCAGAAACATGTGTATGTCAGCTCTAGCCTCACTGGTCTCCACTAACACCCTTTTCCCCAAAGAACCTAATTCATGATTTACCTCTTTGTATTCAAATCCCTGTATAACATCACCCCTCGCTTTCAACATGTGATCTCTGTTCCTCTGACAGGCACAAATGCCAGTGCACTAATCAGATGGGAGGAGCTGTTGTTACTCCTTTCATCCTCCACTCTTCCTCTACATATATGTCAAATTAATCATGTTCATACTGACATATACCTTATATATATGCCAACATGGTTCATTTAACATAATGTTTTGTTTTAAACCTTTTTCTTTCCACATCTGTAAAGACGGAGAACCTTCTTCTCCTTCACAACAGCCCCTGAGAATGCATCAGTCTATCTTACCATTCCTAGCACAAATCTGCTGAATTGGACCATTCGCTGTTTCTTTTAAAATAGCTACATGGTACGCCCTGGAGACTGACAGCCCATAGCCAAAGAACTTTTGTCCTTTTTTCAAAGGACCATTTTTGGCCAACTGTGTCAGGGTTACCTCACCATGGAAACAAACTTCCCTCCCGGCAACAAGAGATACACAGAAAGCATGACTTCCATTCCATACAAGTGCATTTCAGAAGTATGGAGCAGTAAACTAAGCGGTGCTCAAACTGCTGCTGCTGCATGACTCACAGGCAAGTTGTGGATATGCCAAAGACTTTGGCCAGAGTTTTTGTCACACTCTGACTTGTCCTAAATGACAATAGAGAGGATCCTAGGATGGATATCAGTAAGTGCAGGAGGAGTTAGGGAGTTATTGCTGAATGAGTAACACAATGATCCTGGTAAATGGGGGAGAATCTCTTTAACGAGTTACTCTTCAAAATGACTGTAGGCACTGAATCTTCACTGGGATAAAGAAAAAGATCCTGCCTCACCCTGCGAAGGCTGTCCTAGCGGTCAGGCCAGGAGGAAAGGGCTTTGTGTATTAAGAGGCAAGCAGAAAAAGTGCAGAGATGGGGGAAGTTGCATTTGAAGCTTGTGAGTAGAAGGAGTTGCACATCATGTTGATCAGAGAGAACTCTGAACTTGCTACGCTGAAGCCAAGGGGTGGTCTTTTCTTAGCTTGCTTTTGCTATCTTGCTGAAAAGGGAATATTTTTCAACAGAGCGGTCAAATACTTAAGTAAATATTCATTAGAATTTTTTAATTTTCATTAGAACTTGTTTTGACCATGTTCACACCCCTTTTATGTTTGCTTTCCCCAAATATTCTAGCAATGAGTTTACTAGCAGAACATTCACAGCAAGAGTGGATTTTAAGAGAATATCGGAAACAAGACATAACCACGGATATTTGCACTGAAAACCTGATCCTCAGAGTTATGCACATCCAATCAGGGAACACAAATGCATCCTATGTTCTTGAATTTCAATTGATTCAGTCACCAATTCTATGGACTATATTGGAAATGAAGAACTAGGGCTTGATCCAAAACCCACTGAAGTCAATGGAAAGACTTCTATTACATTCGATGGGCTTTGGATCAGGACCCTAAAGATGAAAGGCTGCATGCACCATTACCAATACTTTGGCCAATCCAATCAACCTAAATAAATCTGTTTAGAGACACACTCATGCAATGATGCATCTAAAATTGCTATATCTTATTTTCCTACATTCTGATAACAAATATCTCTACAATTTTAAACTTTCAAATGTTTATAAAATAAAGAAATGAAAGTCCTTTTTATGAAAATTTGAACCTTACTGGATTTCAGTGCAACTCCATTGGCTGCAGCAGTATTACTGAATAGTGCCACTGCTACAACTGAGAGTCAAATCTGGCCTTTTGTTAGTCAAGTGTCAATCCAGGGTTACAGTCAAGATCCAAACACCTCAACAAAGTCAGACTGAAAATAAGACTTTTTTTTACTAGTGAGGGTAATTAAGCATTGGAACAGTTTGCCAAGGGGTGTGGTGGATTGTCCATCTCTGGCAATTTTAAAATCAAGATTGGATGTTTTACTAAAAGACATTCTCTAGTTAAACAGAAAATGTTTCAGGGAAGTCCTATGGCCTGTGTTATGCAGGTGGTCAGTCTAGATGATCACAGTGGTCCTTTCTGGCCTTAGAATCTATGAACCTGAAAATTAGAGTTAATTGGCCAGATTCTTAGCTAGTGGAGATTGACATAGCTGTGTTAACTTCAGTGGAACTACACCAATTTAACTAGAGATCTGGCCCAATATTGGAAAACTTGACATGATCATACCCATAGGAGTACATATGAGGGGAGTCTTGTCTTGTTCTATTGAAACTAATTGCACATGAGGATGTCTCCCCCCCCCCCCCCCCCCCCCCCCCCGAGTACTGCAAACATTTATAACAAAAACTATTATGGTTCATTGCTGGGGGGAGGAAAAATTCATGTAACGCGCTGAATTCTCATCTCACACTTCAGACACTGACTGGTTGACAGAGCAGCAGAATTTCAACTCCAATAGGCTTGAATTAGTTTCCAGGCAAAGAGGCAGAGATAAAAGGGGAAGGGATTTATAGAGTTTCTCTGGTTTTTTGTCAAAGTTTTTTCTCCTGGCTGGTCCAGAGAGAAAGGGCTCAGCTGCAATTTCAACCTCGGGTATTTTCTAACTTGTTACTGAATAAATTCTGGACTTGGCTACATAAGTCAAGGTAAATTTTACTACATTTACTACTTATATCTTCTCTGATTGTGTGTATTGGTCTGTAGCCTTTGGGTATACTCAGGGCAGATGCTAGTGGGATAGCTGCTTTGTCAAAAACAATGTTAAATAAATTTCTTTTCAGAGTTTGCACAGGGGGAACACAGTGGTAACGCAACTTTTTTTTCATTTTTATCTTTGTTCCACTTCTGTCAGCACAATGTCTAAAATGCCCTGTCTAGTAAGAAGATTACAGTATTTTGGAAGAAGGTTAAATATACCAGGCCTGATTCTGATCCAATTTACTTTGGATTTACACTGGTATGATTTCACTGGAATTGCTCCTGATTTACATTGCTGCATGTGAGATCAGAATCAAGCTCAATAATTAGTTATGTTCTGAACTGAGAACTTTTGGGGAGGCTTGAAATATATGATGTGATTCATGGAACAGAAATAAAAAGGGATTAACAAATTACAGCTGAATCATTACAGGAACCAACTGTTACAGAGAATGATCCATGTAGATCTTGTCTGTAAAGTTTCCATGCATTAACAGCTTGTTCTGTTCTGTTATACAATCCTATCACAGAGACAATGCAGCCATGGCAATGACTTAGAAACTAGTGAACACTCTTTGCTCCTCCAGATTTATATGAGACTCTCCAGTTGATTTTTTCATCTTTTTTATATAGATCCAAACTCTCTCTCTCTCTCTCCTTTCCATTCTCTCCACTTTCCTACCTATTTGTAGACACACATACCCTATTCCCACTGCATTCACAGAACACTGAGAAAGTTAGGAAGGAAAGAGAGAGAGAGAGAGAGAGATTTAATGTTTATTGCTCTCTGTACAACTATCAACCCTGGTTTGATGTGCTGGCATCTAGAATGCTCCACATTTTATTTCTTATCATAGAATATCAGGGTTGGAAGGGACCTCAGGAGATCATCTAGTCCAACCCCATCCCCAGACAGATTTTTTTACCCCAGTTCCCTAAATTGCCCCCTCAAGGATTGAACTTGCAACCCTGGGTTTAGCAGGCCAATGCTCAAACCACTGAGCTATCCCTCCCCCCCCCTTCTTCTAAGGACAAAGACCAACCTGCACTGAGATATCACCAGTGATAATTTCTTAGGACAGGTTTTCTGCAGCCAGTTAGCAAGGAGTGTTGCAGAAAACATTGCATCCTTGCTACTCCTCACAAAAAGGCTAAATACATCAGTGCTGCATCGTGGCTGAGTTCCACTGGCCCAAAGCCCACAAACTCTGAATAGTCATATTGATTCAATGCAACTCAGCAGAATTAAATTAATTCTCTTCCCCCTCCTATGGGTCTCTATTTAGAGATATTTTCTTTAGTTGTGCTTAGATAATTAGGGCTTGATTCCACTCCCATGGAAGTCAATAGCAAAACACCTAGTCATGCAGAGTTGAGCCGTATTATATATTAAGATAAACCACAAAAAATGGAAGCATCTTTCTATGTGTATCAAAAGTTTCCAATTCATCAGTGGTTAACCCAGCAGGAGGATCCGTTCCACTGCTGATATAGTTACTTTGTTTAATTTACAGATTTCTTGATATCTCTTGCATCTGATCCTTTGAACATTTCATATCTTGGGAAATGCTTGGAATCTTTATGGACTGTTCAAATGATAAATGAAAATATTCCAGAATCTGATACTGGTATTTATAACTGTGTTCCACTGAATAAAGAGTGCTGGATCTTAATAATTTGAGGTGATCCTCCAGTTTACTATTAGAGCCCTGAGATTCCCACTTATGATCCCTTAACCTTGAGGCCCCATGTCATTTCTACTATGCATCAAGCAAATCTCATGCCTCCTATAAATGCTATGGGACTCATTAGGCACAGCATTGCAGAAAACTTCACCTCTCACATCTTCCTCTGGTGGCCTACTCCCAGCTGGTCTCTTCCCCAGACTCCCTTGTAACTCAGCTCTCAAGCCAACTCATACAACAGTTCAGTCCCTTTGTGGGACTCAGCTGTAAGTTAAAACAGGTTCCTTCACCCCATCTGGGGCTTGACTCCAAACAAAATGGTCCTTCACCTCACTGAGATCAACTGCAATTCTTCCCCCTTATCAGGGTGCTGATTCCCCCAGACTTATTCCTGTTAGGAGTCCAAGTATTACTTAAGCTGGCCTTTTTTACACACACACACACACACACACACACACACACACACACACACACACACACACACTTATTTTTTTGGCTCATCACAGACCCTAGCTCAGGGATCCTTTCCACTCTAGGCCCCCCAGCTTTAACCCTACTCCTGTAGCTCTACTTTCTAACCACAGCCAACTCCAAACTACTTCCTCTCCACCCTCCCCAGGGACCAGAAATTCTACTTCTCCCTCTTCTAAGGGCCCAGCTCTATTTAAGCAGTGCTCACCTTACTCCACCACCACAGCTGGGGGTCAGTCTAATTAAGCCCCATTACACGCAGCTGAGGTCACTCAGCTGCGTGTAATTGGCCTCATGTTGCCAGCTCACCAGCTAGGCTGAGAGACAGCTGCCAAGTCATGGGCAAGGCTGTACCCAGGTTGTTTCAAAAGGCCATCCAGCCAGTGACAGTGCCCTACAACGTGGGGCAGATGGAATGAAGTTACTATGTAATTTGCCTTCCCTTGCTTCTGTAAACTATGCTGAATAGCAACAGCATTCCAGGGGCCCTCCTGAAGATTCAGTTTTGACCATAGATAAGAGGGCTGTGTAATGATATTTCATCTTGATCTCCCAAGCTGCACTACCTCCCTCAAGATAGGACCCATGAGCTGAGGAATATTTTGTTTTCCTTTACTGATTTTGGAGGACACTAATCTGAAGAATCTACCATGTTGGTCAGACTCAAACTTCAGACACTTTTTCAGCTGGGGGGAAAAGGCAGTTTTTTGGGTTCTGCCACAGCAAAGAGTTTGAGGCTTGAAACACCATCAGAAATGTCAAGTACAAACTGAGTGATGCTGTATCAGAATATGATGCACCTTATTATTAATTATTTTTATTATTATTTCCATGTTTATTTGCCAGAGTGTTGTGGGCACTTTACAGAGATATTAAATGCCAAGAATCCTGCCCAAAGACCATAGGCCAAAATCCTCAAAGGTATTTAGCCCATTGAAATTGATGGTTGTTTGGTACCTAAATACCTATGAGGATATGGGCCTTACAGTTTAATGTGCTGATCCTGCAAAGGCTTATGCACTTGCTTAACTTTATATGCACTATTAGTCCCAATTAGACTATTCGCAGTATGTCAAATTAAGCACCTGCGTAAGACTTTACAGCATCAAGGCTTAAAGGCCCACTCCTGAAAACACTTACACACATGAATGTACTCATGTGGATAATCCCATTGGCCACTCACATGTGTAAAGTCACTAGTGTGCATAATAGTTTGCAGGATCAGGCCCTAATTTTTAGCAATGGTGGAATGATGAGGTGACAGATGGTAAATGGGAAAGAGGTGAGGTCGAACAAGAATTCAGATAGTAAGGTCACGCCATGAGTCATATTGGTAGGCACGTGGGGGGTTATTTTATATACATATTTATATGAACTCATGCCTACATGCCATGCTTTCCTAGCCTGCTTTCGCTTTGTTGGTGGTGTTCCCATTAACATTGCATTATGATTGTTTGTATTGTTGTAGCACCTGAAGGCCCCAGTCAGGATCAGAAACCCATTTTGCTAGGCACTGGACATGTTTATAATGGAAACGTTGTCCCTACCCCCAAAAAGCTTCCTAAGGCCCCAGTCCTGCAATGTCATCTGCGCAGGCAGACCGCTGCACCCACTGACTTTAATGCAGGTGTGGGACTAAGTGTCTGATGAGAGAGACAACAGAGGGATATAGCAAACAGACAGGGTAGCACAAGGTAGCAATGCAGTCAGAATTATTACTGTAATCAGCACTGGTCACAGCACACCAGCTGTCTAGTCATTGACGTGTATTTTGTAGATATCATGGCCAAGGTGAGAGTTACATTTGACATATACATGGTTTGTATACATTAGGAAAGAGCTCAAGCTACATAGTTGAGATATGAACTATCCCAAAGCACTTTTGGTTCAGCCCATTTTAGGGATAGGGAACAAATGCAGAATTTGAAGTGTAGGGTGTGTGAGCATGAATGTGTGTGCGTGTGTGTGAATTCAGGGTTTGGGCCAATCTTGAGTCTCTATCAACCTCTTGAGGAGAGACTGTATCATTTATGCCACAGCCCTCAGTAGGGGACGGTCTGGCTCTATATCACCAAGGAACAAAGAACCATGTAGATTGAACCTCAAGCAGGCAGATGGTGCCCCAAGCATATAGAAAGTATAGGGACAGATTCTGTGCTGTGTGACCACCCCCAGGGTAATGTAGAGTAGCCCCGCTGGCTTATGTCAACAGTACCTAACCTGTTCTGTGCCAGGGTAATTTTCTCACAGCCCTTAGCAGCCCCTATACACTACGGGAATAATCCATAGGAGCTGTTGCAAGGCCAGGATCAGCTCCACAGTATCTGCTATTGTTAGAAACTCTTGCACAGCTGTGCAAGAGTGGAGAGGAGTCTTCTTGTCTGCCTCTGCACTGTGAGGCCAAGGAAAAGCCATTCATGGTCTGGCCCCTGGATGGCAAACCAGTTAGCTAATACGCATTACAGCAGGGGTGAGCAAACTTTCTGGCCCGAGGGCCACATCTTGGTGGGGAAATTGCATGCAGGGCCATGAATGTAGTAAGGGCTGGGGCAAGGAGTTGGGATGCGGGAGGGAGTGCGAGGTGTGGGAGGGGGTGCGGTGTGCAGGAAGGGGCTCAGGGCAAGGGGGAGAAGGGATGCGGGATGTACAAGGGGGCTCAGGGCAGGGGGTGCAGAGTGCAGGAGGGGGTGCAGGGTGCAGGAAGGGGCTCAGAGCAAGGGGTTGGAGGGGTGCGGGATGTACGAGGGGGATCGCGGGTGGGGGTGCGGAGTGCAGGAGGGGGCTCAGGGCAGGGGGTTGGGGGCTCAGGCAGGGGGTTAGGGTGCAGGGTACAGCAGGGGGCTCAGGGCTGGGGTGCCGGGTGCAGGAGGAGTTCAGGGTTTGGGCTCCAGCCCAGTGCCGCTTACCTGGAGTGGCTCCGGGGTGGCAGCGGCATGCAGCAGGGCTAAGACAGGCTCCCTGCCTGCCCTGGCCCCGCACCGCTCCCAGAAGCGTCCGGCATCACATTCCTGCAGCCTCTGTGGGAGGAAGGGGCAGAGGGCTCCGTGCGCTGCCTTCACCTGCAGGTACCTCCCCCGAAGCTCCCATTGGCTGTGGTTCCCTGTTCCCAGCCAATGGGAGCAGTGGAAGGCAGTGCCTGCAGGTGAGGGCAGCGTGCGGAGCCCTCTGGCCTCACCCCCCGGGGCTGCAGGGACGTGGTGCCAGCCGCTTCTGGGAGTGGCGCTGGGCCCGCAGCACCACGGAGGTAGCAATCCCGCGGGCCGGGTCCAAAGCCCTGACAGGCCAGATCTGGCCCGCAGGCCGTAGTGTGCCCTCCCCTGCATTACAGGATAAAAAATGTTATTGCTTGCACATTGGCCAACCAAAGTGGGCTGTAAACATCCAACCAACGAGTGGTTTAAAAACTATTGATCAGTGGGTGATTTCACACATTCTTTCACCCACTTTCTCCACATAAAGACAAATGGCCGATCACAGGCCACGGTGGACACTAACTCAGGGTTCGGTATCACGTGCTCTCCCACCTTATGCTGCATCCCTCACTCACACTGGCCATCTTTATTCATGCGAGCAGTCCCACTGACCTCACTATGAGTATTCATGAGAGTCAGGACTACTCAGCTATGGAAGGACTGCAGGATTCAGCTTCAGCATAGTTTCATGTTGCCCAATGTACCTGGTTCTGACTGGATTAAGTGCATGAAAGCATCTTTGGCTTCATCTCAGCTCTTTAACTCCTCTATGTGGCAGACTACTGAGAAATGGCCATTACGGATTGATTGATTAATTAATTAGCAGCACCATAATAGCAATGTCAAAAGAAGCCAAAAAGGATTTTTCCATTTTAAACAAAGCTGTATGAATACCACAAGAGCCCAGTGTTATATAATCCAGACAAGCAGTGCCTGCTTTAGATTTAAGGAGGAAAGCCCAAAATGTCTTCCCTTTTCAGAGACAAAAAAAGGATTTTTTATTGGTGTTTCTTTCTCTACCCCACAAGCGGAGGTATTGTTACTATTTCATGTTGCTAGTCCAAAAATGTTAGCTGTTTACTCTGCTGTGCGTAGCAGGGGCTCACTGTAGTCATGGCAATGAAAGAGTAGAGAAAGAGAGTCCCATGACAGCTTAGGAAAGTGACTCTTATATTAAAACTTGCTTTAGGAGATAAACCCTACAGTGTTGTCCTTGCCCATTTTTCTACCATTGTGCAAGTCCCTGTGCACACTGCACAGTACCAAAGGGCATGAGACAATTAATTCTTAAGGGAGAAAAGTTGACACAAAAATACTTACCTGATTATCATTCCCAGTAAAATCTCAGCGGCATTTAAAAGATCATTTATCGTGCAAAATGGAAAGTTTAGTAGAATTAAGAAGTACTATTTTTTTAAGAGGACTCTAAAGATAAACTGGAGAAATAAAGCTGACCCATTTGCACTGAGAGAAGGAAAGATCTTGTGAATTAATTTTTAATATATAATTTAATTCTGAGTGTTTATGCTCATTGTATTCTTCTCAGCTTGGACAATGAAAATGTCAGCTTCCCCTTTTGTTGCCCCCATGCCTTTTCTTTATAGGCAGCCTTTTGTCAATTGCACTTACAAAGTCTCCTGCACTAGTGCAATGCTGCAACATTTGGGTTGCAAAGACTGCAAGAGAATGTTTGTTTTTCAACTTGTTCCCCCTGGAATATTTTTGATGGAAATATTTCTATTGGTTTTACGGTTTACATCGGCCTGTTTTTAGAAAGTCTAAACCGCGGGCCAAATTTGAAATGACAGTGACCCTTTTCTCTCATCAGGGGAAAGTCATTTGGAAGTGCTCTCACGCCGTGCAGGAATCTGGAAGTCTTTCGTTTAGGACATTATAACAACAGATTGATCAGCAAATCCATGTCAATTATTTATTTAATGTACACTGAAGTCATCACAAAATCAATGTGGTGTAATTCAGAGAATTATAGTCCCCAATTCAAAGCACTTACGCACATGCTTACAATTAAAAGTTTGGCTGATGGAGCTTTAGTGCACAGTTAATATCAGGCAAGATTCTCATGTGCATAGTACCGTACTCTGCAGCCCCAATGGTTTCAGTGGAGTTGTTTGAGCAGGAAGATACCACTGAACCTTACGGTACCTTCATCTCAGTGTAACCAAAATTGTGTAAGAGTTTGCTGCAATGAGAAGCCTGAGTTTTTTTTAAATCAGCTGATGATTTGTTTTTCCTACACTAGGATGAGCATTCCAGTTCCCACATATTTTTCCAAGGCCCAAATCTTCTTTCCCTCTTGGGGCTGAAGAGCAGCAGGAATGATGTGCATTCACGGCACAGGAGTCCCAAACCACAGAGAATCAGCGGAATAGTAATGTTCACCCGCCTACATGTCACAGAGCCATGCTCCTTGTGGGCTCTATCTGCGGTAGTGCAGAAAGGACTTCTGGGATAGGACAGGACAGGCCACAGATCTGCAAGCTGCAGAAGTCCATTGGCTATGTCTCCCATGTAATGGCTGCTGAAGCTAATACACGGGACACATAGCCACCAAAGATGGGGGGAGGGATAGCTCAGTGGTTTGAGCATTGGCATGCTAAACCCAGGGTTGTGAGCTCAATCCTTGAGGGGGCCACTTAGGCAGGGCCAGCTCCAGGGTTTTGGCCGCCCCAAGCAGCCAAAAAAAACAAAAAAAGCCGCGATCGCGATCTGCGGCGGCAATTCGGTGGGAGGTCCTTTGCTTCCAGCAGGAGTGAGGGACCGTCCGCCGAATACCTGGACGTGCCGCCCCTCTCCGGAGTGGCCGCCCCAAGCACCTGCTTGCCAGGCTGGTTTCTGGAGCCAGCCCTGCACTTACGGATCTGGGGCAAAATCAGTGCTTGGTCCTGCTAGTGAAGGTAGGGGGCTGGACTCAATGACCTTTCAAGGTCCCTTTCAGTTCTAGGAGATAGGATATCTCCTTTAAAAGAAAAAAAAAATCATGCTTCATACTCACAGGCAGGCAGTGAGGATTTAGTCCTAAATTCCTAACGCTTTCTGAATGGATTTTAATGGAATAATTCTGTAAGGATAAATATTGACCAACAAGCAGGTGGCAGGACCGGCTCCAGACTCTAGGATAGCAAGCAGGTGCCTGGGGCAGCCAATGAAGAGGGGGGCGACATGTCCGGCAGTTCGGCGGCAATTCGACAACGGGGCCATCACTCCCTCTGGGAGCAAAGGACCTCCTGCTGAATTGCCGCCATCGAATGAAGCGGCGCTAGAGCTGCCGCCGATCGCGATTGCAGCTTTTTTTTTTTTTTTTCCTCCCTGCTTGGGGCGGCAAAAACACTAGAGCCGGCCCTGGCAGGTGGGATCAAGGAACGCTGGCCCTGACAGCACAATGAAAAAAGGAGAGAATTAGGCCCTGATTCCTTAAGTACTTAAGCATATAAGTAATCTCTTTGACTCATGTGCTTAAGTGCCTTTTTGAATGGGGTCCTTACTTTACATCTACTACAACATTAATAGTAAACTAGCTTATGCATTTTACACTAGTTTATAAACCTGCTTTTACTCTCTGGCATATATGGGCAGAGCTATTCTATGATTTATGAGTGGAATTTTCAAAAGCACCTGTCAGAGTTAGGCACTCAAGTCCCATTGATTTTCTCACCCTATGTTCTTAAGCCTGTCTGTTTTGTGCCTGTTAAGGGTAATATACCAGTCTCTGATGTAATCAGTTAATCCCCAAATATCACAACAGGGATCTGTTTTCCCATTGTTCTTATAATTTGTAGGAACATGAACGTATGTTACACATCTCATATAAAATAAATAATTACAGCAAGTAGAGGAAAGTATAACTTGTTTCTCTATGCAGTAAAGTCAATGCAATAAATTATCAGTTGGTAAAATCCAGTCCTATTGGCCTGTTTCTGTTTACTGTCTTACCTCTTTTCATGCCCAGGTAGATTTTCATTAACATGTTTTTCCATCCCACAAATATCAATCAGATGTTGGGATTCAGTAGTGTGTATACCTCTCCTAGAATTTCTGTATGTGCTAAAAAGGGCTGAGGTCAGTGCTGCACTACAATGAAAATAGCTGTCAAAATTACAGCTGCGCCACAGAAATAATCCCAATATGCCAATGGAAAAATAGAGCCTATCACACTCTGTTCAGCTACAAAGGTAACGTAGTTATTACTGTGGAACCCATTCCGCTAAGTCCACATAAAAGGCCAGTCCTTTCAGCTGGCGTAACTGAGGGTCGCTCCATTGTTGTCCACAGAGCCATACTGATTTGTACCACGGTGCTAGAGATCCAAAAAGCCTGGGGCAAAAATTCAGAAGCACTTAGAAGCCTATTTTCCCATTTTCAAAAGTAGCTCAAGGAACTTAGGCTCCTAACACCCATTGACTTTCTATGATACTTAAGATCTGGTCTGCGCTACAAACTTTTTCTGGCATACCTAGGTCAGTCAGGGGGGGTGATGAGGTGTGATCCCTCCAGCAGAAACCCAGAGCAGAAACATGGTTATACCAGCAAAACTGCACTTTTGCTGGTATAGTTTATTTCACTTGTAGGAAGCCAGAATAACCTATGCCAGCAAAAGCCCAGTTTTGCAAATGTAAGTTGCGTCCACATTAGGAATGCTTTGCTGGCTCAGTATATCCGTGTAGCTATACAGCCAAAGCGCTCTTAGTGTACACCTGGCCTTATTCTCCTAAGTGCCCGAGCCACTTCTGAAAAGTTTACTGTTGATGCAGAAACTAAGGGCCCACTAAAGTAAGAGGTATGGCTCCCCTTTATTTCAATGCACTTTGAATTGGGCGCTAAATAAGAACTGCTTCCAAAAGGTAAAGCTATAAATGATGGGACCCAAGGCATATGAGTGCCCAGTGAGCAGGGAGGTTCAAAATGCACGGGTGGGGATCTAATTCAGCCCAGGCCATCTTTCTCTGTAACTATTGAGGAAACACAACTTGATCAACTGGAGATTTTTATTGTTGATGAATTTGCAAAGGCAAATAATAATAATACTTGCACTTCTACAATATCTTTATTTTGGAAGGGATATTAAACCTCATGTTTCAGGGTTTAAGCCAATCTCCAACTATTAGAGATCAGGATGAGACCTGACATCGGGCGGGGGAGTCAGATTATCCCACATCTGCCTACTGCAGGGTTCTTACATTTCCTCTGAAGCATCTGGCATTGGCCTCTGTCACAGACAGGCTTCTGGACTGGATGGACCTCAGGTCTGATTCAGCTTGGCAATTCCTATGTTCCATCAAAGACTCTCAAAATGCCTCAAATGATAAAGATTTAAGCCTCACAAAGGCCTCTGTGAGTTGGTAAGTGCTATTATCCCCATTTTACTGATAATGAGTCACAATTTCCCTGTGTCCCATTCATTCCAGTAACAACGGCTTAATTTGAGTAAAGGTGGCAGAATCAAACCCCCAGAAAAGTCAAAGTCGATGGTGGAGCTAGACATAATAATACATCTCTTATCTAGTGCTGTTCCTCTGTAGATCTCAGAGCGCTTGACAGAAGAAGGTCCATGTCATTAATTTCATTTTAGAAATGGGAAAACTTAGGCTTGGTCTACACTACCCCCCTAATTCGAACTAAGGTACGCAACTTCAGCTACGTGAATAACGTAGCTGAAGTCGAAGTACCTTAGTTCGAACTTACCTTGGTCCACACTCGGCAGGCAGGCTCCCCCGTCGACTCCGCGGTACTCCTCTCGCCGAGCTGGAGTACCGCAGTTGACGGCAAGCACTTCCGGGTTCGACTTATTGCGTCCAGACTAGACGCGATAAGTCGAACCCAGAACTTCAATTTCCAGCCGTCGAACTAGCTGGTAAGTGTAGCCAAGGCCTTAGACACAAAGCCACACTGCAGGTCAGATGGGAATAGAACTCAAATTGCTTGAAGCCCAGTCCTGTGCTCTAACAGCTAGATAACACTTCCTTCCTTGATTCTAGTACCAAAAAATACTGAAATGCAAACAAATACTAGGGCTCTGTCATGTAAAAAAAATGTATGGAAATTCAAATGTAAATTAGTTTCTGCCCTTGTGTTTCTGGCATGCTGCCAAAGTGACCCTCAATACAAAAGAATTTGGACAGCACTGATCTGGATCACTCGCTTCCATGCAGATATGTGTTAGGAATCTCACACGCTTTCCCTTGTGCTGTCTGTTGTATTCTATTTGTCTCTACTGAGTGCACCTGAAAAAGCGAAACCCTGCAAACTAGACAGACAATTGAAGCTCTTTATTATGCTGCACTACAACCGGAGGCTAATTGTGCGGTTTGAGAGGGGAGGTTTGCATCATTAGTGGCACATATTCAGGAAGTGTTTTGTTCTGTATAAACTATGAGGAAAAAGTAGATATTAAGGAATTAAAAACATCAACACAAAAGCAACTTCCAACAGATATTCCTTCTGTGCGGGGGTGGGGGGTGTAGTGGCTAGGATGCTCTCCTACCAAACTAAATACAATAATCAATGTAAGCCATTGTTTCCTCACTGTATGAACTAGCTCCCAGAACAGAGACTTGCCTGGAACTCTTCCTTATGGTCTTTGATGTTTTTTTCCAAGCACTGGCAAACAACTGCCTGGATAAATAATATTCTTATACCATGCACTGAGTCTCAGAAACTTATTGTAGTTGACATTCCCAACCTTACTGACTGAAGGTACAGCCAATTTATTCATGTGCCAGTGAGTTCAATCAGCAAATTGAGACGCTGTTTCATTTAATTAAAAATAGGGCAATACATGCTCCATTTATACAGATAATGGGAAAAGGTGTGGGGGGGAATCAAAGAAGTGAGGTCTGGAGAAAGATGGACGGGGGAGAAAAACAGGGCAGAGAAATGTGAAGTGAAAGCTGAGATATGAAGAAAAGCAGCAGAGGAAAGAAAAAAGGTGAGAAAATGGAGAGAAAGCCTAAGAAGAGCATATAAAAAAAAATAAAAGAACCAGAATAAGAGAAGGGAAATAAATATAAGATAATAGAAAAGAAATAGAAAATACTGAGTCCCCAGAGGGTTGTGGGGTTTTTTGCACAGATGTAGCTACACACACACAAACTGCCACTACAGATGCACTACACAGGTATAAGATTTAAGTTCTAGTTGTGCAGGTTACCTCAGCAAGCAAAATAAATGAGCTGTCTCTGTTTCGCTTACATGTTGACATTAGCATAAATAAAGCAAGGAAAGCTTCCCATGATGTCAGCACGAGAGCCGGGCAGGAAATGGTTCTCCCATCCTATAGAACTTTTTGAGATTTAAAAAATATATATATTCTGCACCTGGACAAAACCAAGATCTTTCACAGTTTTTCATGAACTATATATATATATAAGAGAGAGAGAGAGAGAGAAACCCCAATCCAAATAACCAGTCACGTGATGTTCCAGGCACTCACTTGGGATGAGGGAGACCGATGTTCAAGTCCCGGGTCGGAAAGGTCTGAATCAAGCAGAGCAGGGACAGAGCTGGGGCCTTCCAGAAGCTGATCGGTGGAATGGAGGAAGCAGTGGCTGTAAAAGAGTCTATAGTCAGTTACTATACTCTGAAATATAGTCAGTTCGTGTGTCAGACACAGAACAGGGTCCAGGAACTGGACAGAGGGGCCACTTGGCAAAAATCTGGGCACTCAGAAGAGCTGGTCTCACAATACAGCGCGTGAGCCCCCCAGGACCCAACCCTGTATTCCGTCACACACCGTACTGTAAAAGAACTGGGCCAAAGTAACTACTGGCATAAGCAGGCACAACTCCATTGAAATCACACACTACTAGACTCTGTGGGGGAACTTTGTGACTTTTGATTTGTGTTCCCCTCCCCCAACTGCCCCCCCACCCAAATGTCCACTAAATGGTTTGCATCAGACAGCTTCAAATAGTTATAACCAAATCTTGACACACTTTTTCTGAAAGAAAACCTCCAAATTCCACGATTCTAATGTTTATTATTGTCCTTTTAGAGACCTGGAAAACATGAAGACTGTGACTTTCTTCATTTGCCTCGTGGGATCAGCTTTTGCTATTCCGGTAAGTTCTCTTCAATCTATCACTTACCATGCATTTGAATTTTCATGTATTGAGATCATTGTGCTCTAGTGTCTCCCAGTGACCTGCTGAAGATTTTGTTTATATGCAGGTTTTAATCCCATTTTCTATTCTAGACTTATCCTTTAATGTACAAACTTGGAATCCGTGGGCAGAAAAATTCAGAAAAGGTATTTGTTTCTTCTTCTTTAAGTACCAGACCACAATATAATACTGAGTTCCAATACATGAAACACATTTCTGTATATGTATTTGTTCACAGATTCATTTAAGTAAAGTTGTTCTCTCATGTGAATTACTATGAAACTCCTCACCCTTCACATGTCAGTTAGCCAATGGCAGAGAAGCATGCTCAAAGATCCTGACAAGGTCTCTTATGCATCCTTAAGAGCTGTTTTCATAGCATTTGGAGAAATTCCCACAACCCATTAATAAATTTAAACATTATATCTGTGTATTTATTGTAGGAAATAGTGGATCAAACCCAGGGTCAAATCCTGGTTGCCTTACCCACACACCCCTGGTAAAGCTAGCAGGATTTGGGCCCTACTGAAAACTATTATATGAACAATCATAGAGTGGAGACTCTCAAAGGTATCATAACAGTTACTGTACATGAAAATGTCATTTTGATCGAACGTAGCTTTTATTGCTGATTGTTCATATTTTAAACAGGTGCGTCTCATCCAAGATGGGCAGAATGCTGCTGTTGAGCTAGACTATTCTCTGGTGTAAATTTACACCAATTGAAGTTCTGTCTCATGCTTTTATATTTAAAGATGGGCCCAAACCAGACCTCTGTCTCTTACTCCCCCACCCTCTGAACTTTGGTGGTTCAGAAAAAATGGAGTCTGGTGCCAAACTAACTGTTATGTTTTGTAAAAACAAAACCCAACCAAATTTTTGTAGAACCAAATGCAAAATCCAGCTTCCCTCCACCTATCTTTTGTTATCATGAGTTATGTCTTGCTCCTAACGTGTTTCCAGGTAAGTTACCTACCATTACACGTGATGTTCTGGATTGTTTTACAGGTTATGGGGGGGGGATGACTTTTAGTATTTCATAATGTATCCATCAGAACAATTTACAGTACAGTTAATTTTTTTTTCAGATAAATTTCAGGTTCAAGCCAGACAATTTCCAGACTGCAACTGTCTCCGAGAAACAAGATACAGAGAAGACATCTGCAGCACGACAAAATATTGCAGTACCAATACTGGGTGATTCACTAGTTGCAAGCAAACACACAACATTTATAGCAGACCAGTTTCCCTCTAATGGTAGTCAATTGCAGGTACATTTCCTAAATCAGCTATTTGTTTTCACATAACCAAAAAAGTTCCCATATGGTTCCTTTAAAAATTGCCAAGGTCAAAACATATAGAGAGTGTGTTGTAACTAATGTTGTAGAAAAAGGTGAAAAGATGTCAATGACATTCGTGAAACATTGCACTAATTTTGTCTTGACCATTTTGCAACATAGAAATTTTGCTTTTTATTCAACTGTTGCAAGATAACCAGTTTACAGTCAAAATATGCAAAAATGCATATGCAAATTTTTGTTGACTCAAAATAGTATGTTTGAGGAAAGATGTCCTTATTCCCCATTTAAAAAATAGAATTGTGAATTTCATTTTGAATATTTCATACAGTCCCAACTGTATCAGAAGGTGCATTGGGTTAGAGGGAAATGCTAATGAAATACTTTTGATACCAGCTTGGCTTTACAAAATAGAATGCAGTTGAGTCACATAAAGTCCTATAGCATTAAGTGTTCATTATAAAATGGTTCCAATCCTGTACCGACAGAAGTCAATGGGAGTGTTTTGCCAGTAGCTTAGGCATTTGTAAATACAGTAATCCCATGCACATGAGTAATCCATTGAGAGCAATGAAGTCTGGGCTTTAAATAGGATCAGGGTCAAGCTCTATGGTTTTGCTTAGTGATAAGCAAACCTCTGAAGGTCTGGAGACTTGGTTCACAAAAACATAAAGAGTTCTACATGTTAATGTGAATGGTCTGCAAACTCCTTTACTTGTAATTCTTTAGCAGACACTGACTCTGCACCCTGCCAACAGAAGAGACTTCCCTATTGCAGGGCTGTAGGGAAGATAATTGAGAGTGACCAACATCTTAAACTTCCCTCATGACCTTCTCTCAGCTCCTTCCTTTCCCTGGCTGGTAGGTAAATGAAAGGAGATGGATGGGATCCTTAAACCATACTTTTTTCATCTTAAAAAGGTCCAATGTTGGTTCAGGTCAATGTGGAATAAAAAGCTTTGGGTCAGTTCTGATATTCAATCATTCTCCCACTCCCACTTTACACCCTTGGGTCCCACACTTACATTAGGCTTGATCCTCCAGTTTTGCCATTATCTTCATTGGTTGTAGGATCATCCCCTCAATGCACACATTGATGCTCACAGCTGGTTTTGGGAAGGTATTGCTGGTGCCATCAAATCAAATGGGACTCCTGCTTAACTCAGCAAGGAAGCAGAGCTGTATCACCATCATACAGGATAGATATGGTGATCCTGAAATGATAAGGCACAGTTCACTACCCAGGAAGATACCTAGTCAAGTATTTTAATCTCCTCTCCTCCCAACCTGCCTGTTGAGCATTTCTTCCAAAGCTATTACTGCTAGCACAGTATTTATCTTCTAGGATAACTGATAATTACTGCTGACAATGTTTGCAAATACAGGATCTAATGTTAGTCAATATTTAGGCATCTAAGCTGAGATTTCCAAAGGAGCCTAAATGAGTCAGAGATCCAACTCCTATCAAGTCTCAGTAGGATTTAGGTGTCTAACTCCATTGGAAATCACAGCCTCCCCCCCCCCCCAAAAAAATGGATGGATTGTCAAACTTGCTGAGCACCCACAAATCCACTGATGTCACAGGGAGTCCCACTAATCTATGCACTGATACATTTCATCCTATGTATTAACAAGTGAAAATAGTATATTAAATATTGACTTAGAAATAGAGTTATAAAATGAAGTCTTTATTATACTGTTCAATAAACATGCATTTTTCTTTGGAAGGTTCGAGATACTTCTTCTGAATCTTCAAAGAAGAAAAACACAGAGTCTGAGCAGTATATGAACAGCAATGATGATTTACTCTCAGTTCAGAGCAGCAGTGACAGGGAGGAGCAGGCATTGATGATGGATGATGAAGACAAGGATGAGCATAGGAACACTAACAGTCAGGAAAGAAACAGTAGTGAGCATCAAGTGAAAAGTAGCTTAGGGCATATTAACTTCCTTGCTCAGAACATGGGTGTAACGCTGGCTTCTGACAAGCAGGAGAGTGTCTTTGAGAGAAGCAGCAGCCATCAATCTAATCGTGAGCATCAGTTCAAGAATGACGTTAAGAAAAGCAATATGGCTAGTGACTATCAGGATGATCAGGAAAACCCAGGGCAGGGTCTCACTGTTGGTCAGGAACAGGACACATGGAAATACAATAAAAATCCTGTTGTATTATTTGAAAACAACAGTGAAGGTGATGAAGAAGAGGAGGAGGAAGAGAAGGAGGAGAAGACAGAGGAATGGGATGAAACTGGCTACAGAGACAAGAGGCAAAAAGCCCATGTGAAAATTCAAGAGGATCTCTACAGGAGTGAGCAGAATGAAGATAGCAGCCAATCGGATGAAATGCTGAGAGATGCCAATCAGCCTCTCCAGATAATTAAGAGGCAGGATGAGGAATTTGAAGAGGCTGACCAAAAAGAAGAAGATGAGGAGGAGGAGAATAATACCCCAGCACAGTCACATAAAGGAGAAGAGGTGACTATCTCACCAAAAAGTACTGAACAAGATCAGAATGCTGAGTGGCAAAGCCAGGGGGATGAAGATAGGTTCCAAGACAATACCCAGAGCATTAGTGACCACGAGGAAGTGGTGAAAAGACAGAATCTAAAAAAAGCTGCTGCATATATGGAGGCCAGCAATGTTGAGGACAACAGTCATGATAACAATGATGATGATTCTAATAATGATGCTGACAGTGAAGAAGATGATTTCAACAAAAGCCAAAAGGAAACAGCCTACCACAAGGGTGAACAAATTCAAAGTAATGATCACAGAAGCATCAGTTCTGAGGAGCAGCGGGAAGGAAAGGATGAAGATGAAAGTATGGTGACGAATGAGACAGAGGATGACCAAAATATCAACATTAAACACCTCATTCACTTTGAACAAGACTATTATAGTCATGAGCCAACCATTTCTGACCATGAGGAACATGAGAAAATAACCAGCCTTGTGCAAAGGAGTGTGAACACAATGGAACCTGAAGATAATGTAAGTGTCTTAAAAAATATGGGTGATAAAAAAGTAAAGCTGTAGCTAAACTTAAGTCCAAGAGAGTTCATAAATTACATAAACAGGGTTCTTTATCCAAATCTTCCTTTTCACATCAATGGGATATATTTCATCCTAGTTTATTCATCACACAAAGCAATCTTCAATTTGACTATTTACTTCAATGATCTGATTGGACTAGAAGTACCAGAACACTATACATTTGTGTATTTCCAGTGTTTTTTGAGAGTCAGGTCTTCATTGTGAACACAGATAGTGAATTTCAACCAGGATACCAATCTAACAAATGTCTGCTCTGTGAGTGAGGATTAAATCAATGTCCTAAAAAATAAACCACTGCTGTTTCCTACATGTAAACGTGGCTCAGAGAGATAATGATTCTAAAAGGCATCTGCTGTCCTTCTCTAATTGCTCTGTGAATGCCTTGCAGTTTTTGTTGTTTACAATGTATTTTAAGATTAGACTGTCCTCATATTATAGGTAACAATCCTTCATTTTCCCTGGTGTCTGCAGCATAAGAGCATAGCTGATCCACTTCACGTTTTTATTATTGGTTAATTCTTGATACATTTGTATTAATCTATAAAGGAAGATATAGTCTAAGCACAAGCAAATATTATACAATAGTTGCACAGGTTTACTTTTCATTTTTAAGTATTATACTTGTATGTAAATTAGATATAGCCCCTCAGCTCCTGACAAGTTGCATTAGGGCCCTTGGTGTCACAGAGGTTGGGCACCTCTGGTATAGACTCTTTGAGACAGATTTTTCACTGATTTATAGCTAGTGGAGTACCATTGACTTTGTATGTTTATGCCAGGTGTAAATCAGAATAGAATTTGGCCTCAGTAATGTGCATGCATAGGGACTTAGGTCCCAATTCAGCCATCCATCTCTACTAAGCAAAGCAGTGAAGTATGTATTTGTGTTTTGTTGATAGGTTGGACTTAAGCACATGCCTAAACACTTTGCTGAACTGGGGCTTTAGTGTTTTTATACCGTATCTTTTTCTGAAAACAGGGCTACCTCCTACTATGGGGGTATTGTCCTTTCATATACACCTCTACCTCGATATAACGTTGTCCTCAGGAGCCAAAAAATCTTACCGCATTATAGGTGAAACCGCGTTATATTGAACTTGCTTTGATCCACCGGAGTGCGAAGCCCCGCCCCCTTGGAGCACTGCTTTACCGCGTTATATCCGAATTCGTGTTATATCGGGTCGCGTTATATCGAGGTAGCGGTGTATTTAGGAAAAAGGAAATATTGATTGTATTTTTTTCAGCACTGGACCAGATTTTACCTTACATCAAGTCAATGAAGTCGCACATTTGTAGCTGGGGGCAAATGTTGGCTGAATGTGTTTTCCCTTCAAGAGATCTATTATAACTTCTACTTTTGTTTTTGTGATTGTAAAGGTTAAGATGACAGGCAGTTCATATAATGAGGATGGAAGTTCCAGTGATAGCCGTATGAAGGTTCTTCTCAGTGAGTAATCTATCTGCAAAGCAATTAGAATACTACTAACACTATCAAGCTGTGGAATTTGCTGTGTGGATTTTTTTCTGCTGTATTCATGATGTGATTTCACATGACTGAATTTTGTTTGCACTTGATCCTGTATATTACCGAGTTGTGTACAAGGAAGAATCTGTTCTGCATGCCCTTGGATTTATTTATTTAAGTGTTGAAAGAATTGTAAAAACGGTAAAAAAAAAGTCGCAGACAGAACCCTTGCTTTTTGCGACATCTGTATAAAAGTTGGAGTTATTTTCCACTGAAACATATCACCTTGGGGGAGGATGTGATCTTAGTTTGATTTAAATCATGAAATGGCAACATGATTTGGATTCAACAAGAACAGATATTAAATTTCACCATAAACAAATACTGAAACTGAGTCTAAACTTTTTTTGTTTCTTTCTTTTTCACGTTTTTCCACTGCTTGACCTGGGCTGGGAAGTATAAATATAAAACTACTGAGAATGGGTTTGGGGTTTTTTGGGGGGGGGGGATGGGATGAGGGGGGAATGACAGGAGGAGATACTTCCAGTCCAACTGCAACCAGTAAGTACTAAAAATCTTGTTCTAATGAGATTTCTTGATTAAATAGATTGTTCTAATGAGATTTCTTGATTAAATAGATTCAACTGTGTTTTGATAAACTTTCGATAAACACTCAAACATTTGGGTGCTTATCGGAACTGAGCTTTGGTATATTTTGAAATTTGCTCAACTTTGGTTTAAATACGGTTGTCAGTTACATTTGGCTCAAATACTCAGTTCAGCCCTAATGTCCTTTTCTTCTAATAGGCTGGTCTGATATTTTTCTAGATCCTTGTAGGAACTTCCACTGTAAAAGAGGCAAGGTCTGCCAAGCAGATGAACAAGAAAAACTTAGTTGTGTTTGCCAAGATCCGGCTGCTTGCCCTCCAACTAATGATCATGAGCATGTAAGTATTCCATGGAGTACACAAGCACAGAAAGAACTAACTGCAGCACTTGCCTGATACCCCATTCCTCTGACATTAATTAGTGCAATTCTAGGGAGCTTGTGAATGGTTCCCAATTATTTTAATAATCATATACCCAAAGGGCAGAATTCACCCAAAATATTCTTGATTGCTATTTGATGGGATTATAGAACTATCAATACACTACTTGAATAAAAAATAAATTACAATTGCTCAGCAATAACTCTACAGCTACTCCAAGAATAAAATTAAAAGTTACATTTGCCTCTGTCAGGTTTTAGCATGTGCAAACACATACACAGGGTTATGTATTTTGGACACTATTTAGTTATGTTTCCAACAGAGTTGCTATGGGGTTCCTACATGGGTGCCTAAAGTTAGGCACCCAAATCCATATTTAGATGCCTAAATAAAAGGGATGGTTTTCAGAAGTTCCCAGCACCCTTTTCCTTTGAGCACTCACACATCAATGGCCATGTGTTTTATTTGCTGGTCATTAATGTTCATATGATCTGACAGTGTTATTGACGAGATTTTTTTTTTGCTATCTAGGTTTGTGGCACTGATAATAAAACCTACGATGGCACATGTCAGCTCTTTGGTACTAAGTGTAAACTTGAAGGGACAAAAATGGGACACCAGCTGCACTTGGACTATATGGGATCCTGCAAATGTAAGGCTCTATTTATTTATAAGTATATAATTTACCTATATATACAGGGCCCATCATCTTAGTATCTAGACATTGGACATAGGCTCTTGTCCTACATCCTTCTTTTGTATCAGTGACCAGTTAGAAATAAGCTCAGAACCGAGACAGGTCCATTTTCTATAATAAGCTGCACAAAAGCCCTGGCTACCAGGGCCAGTGCAACCTATTAGGCGACCTAGGCGGTTGCCTAGGGCACTAGGATTTGGGGGGTGGCATTTTCTTCAGCAGCGACTGCGGCAGCCGGATCTTCGGCCGCCCCAGTCTCCGCCGGCATTTAGGCGGAGGGAGCTGGGGCAGGGAGGGCCGTCTGCAGAAAGTAAGGGGGGGGCACGCAGGGGAACTCCCCGCCCCAGCTCACCTCTCTCCGCCTCCTCCCCTGAGCATGCCGCCCCGCTTTGCTTCTCTCCCTCCCAGGCTTGCAGCGCCAAACACCCGATTGGCGCCGCAAGCCTGGGAGGTGGGAGAAGTGGAGCAGCAACGGCATGCTCGGGGAGGAGGCGGAGCAGAGGGGAGCTGGGGTGGGGAGGGGAGCTGCCATGGGGGGAGCGCCTCAGGGCAGGGGGGGCTGGGGAGCTGCCGCAGGGCTCGGGGAGGGGGCAGAGCAGAGGTGAGTTGGGGTGGCGAGCTGCCGCACGGCTCCCCAGGCCGGGGGGGTAGCTGCCATGGGAGGGGCACTTCAGGGCCGGGGAGGGGGGAGCTGCCGCAGGGCTTGGGGAGGAGGGAGGGCGCAAGGTGGAAGTTTTGCCTAGGGCGCAAAACATCCTTGCACCGGCCCTGTTGGCTACCTTTGTGGTTCAAGCACTTTTCTACCTGCAATATGCCTTGGGCCCTCCTCCATCCCAGTTACCATCTCTGGCTCTCTTTCTGTCTATCTAAGGTGCTTACATGGCCTTCATTACTATAATATCTGAGCACCTCAGAGTCATTAATGTATTTATCCTCACAACCACCCCTGTGTGGTAGAGAAGAATTATCATTCCCATTTTACAGATGGGAACCTAAGGCACAAAGAGACTAAGGAATAGATTCACAAAGGAACGCAGGCATGGGCAGGCTGAACATCACCCCGCCAATCTTCTAAGTGCCTAGAAAAGCACTGGATTCACAAAGCCTAAATCAGGCACCTACACAATGAATGGAGAGAGATTGGTGCCTTAGAATGGGATTCATAAAAGCCAGAACACTAGTCAACTCCATGCCTAAGCTAGCCAATGGGAGGTGCCAAGTCAAAGGAAATTTGCTAAGCTCCGCCCCCTCTCAGAGATAGGCATCCAAATTTGGGCTTCAGGGAGGTGCCTCCATCTGCTTGGGATTCTCAGCTGTAAGCCATCTCTTGGTGCGAGGCATCTATGCTGCTTTAGTGAGGGGGAAGCCCCCCCTCTTAGCTTGTAGCCTGGGGTTAGGATACTCACCAAGGGGTGGGCAACTACTGGTGTATGCTCCCCATCCATCAGAGGGGGAGAAGGAATTTTATCTGGGATCTGCCACCGCTCAGGTGAGTGCCCCAGCCACTGGGCTCTGGGATACTCTGATGGGGGGCACCCTCATCTCTCCTGTGGAAGCTGTTCCAGTTTGGAGCAGGGGGACTGGATCCTGGATCTCCCATGTGAGGGCTCTAACAACCAGGTACACAGTCATTCCCATTGCTATTTTTAGCCATTGCTAATTTAGCTAGATTAAAACTAGTGCTGGTATGCCTACCCAAGCTGCAATCACACCTTCAACTGCAGTGTAGACATACCCTATGACCCCAATCATGTAAACACTATGTATATGCTCAATTTTAGACATAGGAGTAGTCCTCTGAATAGGTCCTATGAAGTCAATGGGACTTCTCATATGCTTAAAATTAAGCATATGTTTAAGCATTTGCAGAATTAGGGCCAAAGACAGTAAGGGGCACATTTTTGCAAGTAAAAATACTTTTTGGTGCAATTCTGTGCTCATAATTATTTCTGATGGGAGTTTAATTCACACAGACAACTAAGCAACTGTCTTACATAGATAATCAGGGAATTGGGCATCCAAGTAACCTAAAGTGTGATTGTAAATAGCTGCAGCACAAAATTACAATGGCATTCCCAATTTTACATCACAAAAGCAGATGCCAATTTAAAGTTGAGCTGAACATTTGGTTTGTAAGACTCAGATTTTGCTTGGAGATGTTTGAAACTGGGGACTTAATGCACCTCTTGATAATGCGATTAGAATCCTTTGTGGTTTGAAACAGACATTCCTCCTTGCACTGACTATGAAGTGGATCAGTTCCCTCTCCGGATGAGAGACTGGCTCAAGAACATCCTCATGCAGCTCTATGAGCGTGATCTGGACAGGTCTGGATTTCTGTCTGACAAACAGAGGAGTAAAGTGAGTATCTGTGCTTATCAAATAAAACACAGCTGCAGCCATGTCACTTGAGCTGGGCAAATCATGTGTGACACGTAATTTACTTAATAAACATTGCCCCTTTTTTCTGTTAGTGAAATGTCCGCGAACAGTTTGGGATTTTTTTGTGAATAATACTTAGTCTGTGGATTGGTTGTGCGAAGTTCTTTGTGACTATTTAGTATATGAAATTTAGAATGTGAGCTGTATGTTTTCATTAGATACCCAGGTTACATGATACATTTCTCTTCCCCACCTAAATAACTGTAACTCTTCTAAGCTGATTTTTGGTGCAAATTCTCACTTTTACAAGTTCAAAATCTGCTTTCCATGAATAATCCCCAATATTTGCATCAATTTGCTCTTTCCAAAGAAATGCCTGCCATGATACTCAGAGAAAGTGAACACAAAAGAGTGGGCAAACACAATCAATGCAAAAGTTAATTTAAAATTGGATTGAATAATCATGGGAAATTGTTTGAGGAACTCATCCAGATCTATACACTAATAATCTACAATTAAACAAAACCAGTACTCATTAATGATATGTTTGAGAGCTCTGAAACTGCAAGGTGTGGTTGATATTCATTGTTCGTTAGAGAGGGAGAGAGCGATTTCAACTATCCCGTATAATTGTATTACTATTATTCTGGCATTCTCATATCACTGGAGGTTACAGAGGATTAGTATGGGGTAAGGATGTTATCCCAGTGGGTCTATTCCAGTTCTATTAATAATATCTTTGCACCATCTTCTGGCAGGTCAGCGATTTATGCGACAAGAGTTGGTGGCCAGAGTCTAGTTCCTCATGAATAGGGGTGATCATCATTAGAAGTGCCACCATAATTGGCAATCTTGCTGGCAGGCTGAACAGAGAAGCCAAGGACTGAGCTGGCGTGAACACTGAGCTACTTTCTAAGTGTTTGCGCCTGCAAGATGCTGAACATCTCTTGCAAGGTGCTGCTGAGCAAATGGGAGATACTCCGCACCTTGTAGGATTCAGCTCTAAAACCATGGAGACGGTGGCCAGATTCTCAAACGCACTACTGCCACTTGGTGTTGCTCAGAAGGTGCAAAGTGGACAGACACTGGCCTTAGCTAGTCAATGGAGGATTCCTGTTGCATAGGGGATACAACTTAATTGGCATACAACTGACAAGACTGGCAGAGCCCTCTCCTGTGCCAGCTGCCCCTTTCCGCAGCATAGTGGATTTGTCATGAGAGGAAAGTGAGTAGTCGGGTTTTAGCATTGCCGAGCTCTGCTATGCCTATTCACCACTAAGTTACAGATTTTGTACAGTTGAGAAGTTAGATCAAGCCCCCAGTTGGGGCAGACTAGTGCAGGATTGAGGAGGCACAACCTGGTCCTTTCTCTCTTTTCCCTCTCCACCCACCTATCACATACAGGCAGACTGTAAAGCTGCCATAAATGAGTGGTCAAAGATGCTCTAGTACAGGGGAATCTTATGCCAGAGACTGAACCAACACCCAGCAGTCCCAGCATCAGGGTGACAGTAAAGTGACATACAGCCACTTTACTTCCCACAATCACCTGTATCCTGCATTGATACACATCATAGCTAGACCTGAAGATCAGGTGCTAGGATTTCAGGTTCAGCTCAGATAAGTATCCAAAGCTTATCTGAAATACCCATATTGCTTAGGTCTGAAGAAATGTGCTGGTAAACATATAAGGACAGACTGTTTAGTGCAATTTCCAGCAGCTCAACTTCCAGCCACAAATACTGCAAAAACAACTTTCTGGTGATATTTCAGTGAAGAGAGAGGGGGTGTGGTGTGTGTGAATGAGGATGCGTGAACTGTATTCAGACTAGTCCTTCTGTCACTAAACAACAATCCACTCCTTTATTGGTGTAGGTCAAGAAAATCTACCAGAATGAAAAACGTCTGATGGCTGGAGATCATCCAGTTGAGCTTCTGTTACATGACTTTGAGAAGAACTATCATATGTATGTGTACCCAGTGCACTGGCAGTTTAGCCAGCTTGATCGGCACCCTGGCGACAGGTAGAAACTGTTTCTATGCTCAGTTCTGATTCATTTTTTTAGATCATGATTGTTCTACTTTACTATGTCTTTCAAAAAGTGCAACTATTCTCAATGGCATAAATACTGGGCCAGATCCTCTGCTAATGTAAATTGGCCACTCTATAGTAACTTCTGTGGAACTTGTAAATGGGATCCTTCACCTCACAGACTTCCTCTGTATGATACTTATCTGGTTTTACAAGGACATGGGATTTAGCTGCAACTACCTGCACAAATTTCATACTATATATATATATAGCACCTTTAATTATAGGATTTCACAGAAAATATTAAGGGCCTAATCCTGGAAAAAAAGCACCAAACTCACCTGGGTTGGGTGTTAGTGAGACCGTGAGAACAAGGGAGTAATCCATAGTGGTTAGTCACCAATGATGTATTATTGGCTTATTTGTAGTTTTAAAGCTTATATGAACTGAATTTTCACAATATTAAAGATATACAAAATCCTTAAGAGAGTTAATATTGGACATGTTTCTTATTATCTCCTTGTAACCTTGACATTCTTCACTGACCCTGATTTCTTACCCCCAGAAACAGAGATCATATGCTACCTTTATTTCATTTCAGGTTATTGACGCACTCAGAGCTTGCTCCTTTGCGAGCTTCTCTAGTTCCCATGGAACACTGCATAACTCGTTTTTTCCAGGAGTGTGATGCTGACAGGAATAAGCATGTCTCTTTGAAGGAGTGGTGCCACTGTTTTGGAATTAAAGAAGGTAAAGCCATAAGGTTGAGAGGCAGGTGGGTAGGGAGAATTGCTTCCTTCCAGACTAGGCAGAGAGTATCTCAGTTCATACACAGAAGGTAAGACACTCTGGCCTGAACATCAAGTTAGCAGTGTTCTGAGGTGAATTAAATGGCTGTAGGGATGACAGAACCTCAGAAGGTGCAGCATTCTGGGTTGGTTCCAAAATCATGCTTAAGTTTTACATTAGGAATAATTTCCAACTTATTTTGCAGTGGGTGAGATATCTAATCATATACACAGCAACCTAGCTTGAGCCATGCATGCAAGATCAGAGCAGGAGCTCTATAGGTCTATATATAGACTATAGGTCAAAATCTTATTGATTTTCAGTTTGTAACTATATAAACAAGAGAATTTGGCTTTTAATGGTGCTGTTCAACCCCGTGCCCCACTCTTTAGATTCCAGTCCAATAGCAGAGACCTGCGGAGGAACCTTTGCTTTGGCATCTGTATTTTGGGTATCTGCAGTTGGTCGCAGTCAGGCTAAATATTGGATGCTCATGGCCTGATTCTCCAATAGTAATTCCTCTCCTGTTTTACACTGGTCCATTAACCTCCTGATTCACACTGATTTAAGTGAGAGGAGAATCAGGCCTAGAATCAGAATCTGGTGCTCCATAACTGGCCTGCTAAACCCAGGGTTGTGAGTTCAATCCTTGAGGGGGCCACTTAGGGATCTGGGGCAAAAATCAGTACTTGGTCCTGCTAGTGAAGGCAGGGAGCTGGATTCGATGACCTTTCAAGGTCCCTTCCAGTTCTAGGAGATAAAATAAATAAATGGAGATATCCTATTTATAACATACACATTTACAGCACAGCTCACTTTGCATATAATGTCTTGTTGGTATCTTCTTCATCCCCATATAACTCTCTAGGAAATCTATCAGTGTTCAGTCAAAAAACCTCCTTATTTTGGACCCTGCCTATTTCCTCCTGCAATGGTACCCATCCTTTTGAAACTATTGACAGTATGGTTACTGTTTCATGTCCCTTACCTACAATTTGGTCTCACTCATCTTTTTTTATAGAAGAGTTTTCCAAAACACTATAGTGTTGTTTCTTTCTAAATAAGAATAAGGGGTTCAGCTGAGTTATGAATAAATGTGTTTTCCATTTAGAAGTGTTCAGAGACTGAGCCACCTAAGCGTCAGTATTAAAATACCGACAGCAGATGAAACTCAAAGATCTTTTTGGCCAGATTCCACATTAGACAGAGATAGGCAGCAGGATGCAAAGATAAGAAATAAAAAGAAACTGGAAACTTTGCCACCTCCTGCCTCCCCCTCAAAATATGGAGGGTCATTTTTTAAAAAAATACTAAAAGTAGCAGAGAGATGCAGATGTAAAAAAAACCCCAAACCTCTTTTCAGCAATAGAACTTGATTTTGCATAGGAGAATCATAGTCATCTTTTAAAACTTGTCACAGACAGGTCCCCAAACTCTTGGGCCAGGTTCTCAGTTCCTGTTCAATGTACTTCGTGCTGCTCTAGAAAGCTGGAGGTTCCTCTGACATAGGGGACTCCCCATGTGAAATAAAGCCACCGTAGATGGTTCTATACTATCCCCCTTTCTATGCAAGGGACATTCCGGTCCATGTCCTGGAATGGTGAGGGGAAAGACTGGGGTGCCTTGTACTCTGGCAATCCCCAAGTGGTGGAATGGTCTCAGTCCTGCAGGTGTAATTTACTGTAGCCCTGAGACTGCTGTAAGTTATGCAGGGGCCATTTCGGTCCCACATCAGCCCTAGGACTGAGGGAGAAGGGTGGGGATGAAGGTACTATTACTAAAAGGAGTAATAGTCAATGGCATGTGCTGTTACTAATGATTCTGTTTGTCCTTTGTGGGTTGGGGTGTCCTTAGTGATTTTGAAAAGGCAGGAGATGATTACTGAACAACAAACACATTGGGAATATATTGCATAATGAGAGAGCAGCTTGACTAGAGAAGATATAGGATGGGTGGCACCTCAATTTGATATGAGCATCTGTGTTTGCATAGAGGTGTGAATAAAATAGGCCAGCATCTGAGCCCTCTAAAACTTTCTTTCTAAAGTGCTGACTAGCTCATAAACCATTCATGATACAGTCATGGGTCTTTCATATTAAAGGTTCAATCATGATGGTAACATTTTTTTCCTTCTTCTCTATTTCACAGAAGACACAGATGAAAACCTCCTGTTCTAAACCTAGCAGGATAGAGTTCCAGCATCCTGTCTGCATACCAGTCAAATCTGTGAAGCCATTGTATTTCCAAGACACTGATCGATTAACACTTTTGAACAGAGAGATTACATAAAGATTTTTGTAGATTGACAGGGGTTACTCCAAAAGAAAACAAAAAAATAAAAATTCTAAATCAATTAACAGTAGCAGAATCTAAGAACTTCTCGTGTGACATATCTAAACATTTGTTTCCTGCCTGGAGTTTAACAATCCAGAATATCTCTCTGTACACAATAGAAAGAATTGTGCACATGATAGAATTGTTCAGAATACTGTTCTTCACGTCGACACATATAGTGTGGATTGTGTTGTATACTGTAGAAAACTAGAAATAGGACAATTTTATTTTATTGTCTGTGTACTGTATTGCTAGTTTCTTAATATTCTAATAAAGAAAGCATGAAATAAAAGTGTATTTGGATTCATTATTTTTTTAAAACCTTGTTTAAAAGAATAGGCATCAGCACAAATGTTTAATGTACGTATTATTTTAAACTAATCATAAGGTGAGAAGACAAAATATAGCATGCATGATGTTTCAAGTGACCTCTTTAAAAGCGTTGTCACCATCACTTTAACTTCCATCCTTAGAAGTTCAGCACCCCCATAGGTGACCTGCCAGTTTGTGTCTGTACTGTACATTAACTCATGATATATATTTCTTTGACCAAGGTTAATAAAGTAGCAACCCTTACAGGGTTTTTTATCCTCCCTCATAAATTTAATAACTATAAAAGCCATTAAAACATGGTCTGCCTATAAAACAAAAACACAACAAAGTATGGGGGCAATTCCTCTGTTTTGCCTGCAACCAGCAAAAATATTTATAAAAATAAATTAAGAAATAATCTGCCACCCAAAAAGGGGTTAAAAAAAAAAAGTTATTTTTGTCTTTCAAAAATTCATAAAAAGCTGGTACCAGCTAAAAAGCAACCCAAAATACCATAAACCTACATTGCAACAAAAATTGTTTTGTCTTGTGTTTGTCTTATTGCTAGCATTGTTATATATTATATTACAAAAAAAAACCCTACTGCATTAAGCAAAAAAAAATTAATAAGCATTTTAACTATATTTACAAAAATTTACAATATTGCAAAAAGGCAAAAATCAAACATGCCAATCTGTTAACAAAAAACCATCCTCATGTAGCAAACACCATATTAAAAAAAATTGGTTTTAAAGCAAAAATTATAAATACTATAAACCTAAAGGTAATTAAAAATAAATTAAGTTCCTTGTCACTACTGCAAACTAGTCTCATGCACAAGCAGGCAAATACTACTATAAACTTAATACAAATAAATCTAAAAAACCTAAAAGCAACATAAAATATGTGGCAGTGGCTAAACACCACCTCCTAGCTGCTATATAAACAAAAAATTAAATTAAAAAATAAAACTGCCTTAGCCATAAAATGTACTAAAATGCAAATTCTTAATTTAGCATCACTTAAACACAAAATGTTTTGGGTAATATCTAAAAATGTTCCGGTATTAACGCATCTTTTAAAACAATAAAAACAATCCTTATTTAACACCTACAAATATAAATAAATGCAGTATGTTTCCAGCATAAATAAGCCTAATTTATTATTAGGTAAAATTTTTAATAATAATTACTCACCAACATGCTATAAAAAGAAAAATATTAAAAAGTAAGCCTGCTCCCAAAATTAACCATAAAATCCTTTTGGCTACCCATGGTTATAAATCAATAAACTAAAAAAAAAATTATTAAATACCCAAAAATGTACAAAATAAAGACCTCAAAAATGGGTGTGCTTGTCCCTACCTGTCACCACAAAACCATCTAGCAAAAATACCTCATTAAAAACACGTGTAAAACAAAATAAAAAATGTAACACGTTTTATACAAACAATGTATGTGTGTTACATCCTAAAAAACAGTATTTTAAAAAAATACAAATATCAGCCAACCCCCAATAAATAAATGTAAATGTAATGCCCACGTATTATATACTAGCAATCACATGTACTATTTACCAAAAATAAAAAAAAGCACAAAGCACTATAACCACTGCCCTGGTTAATTTCTCTGTTACCCTTATCCTAAATTAGCACAATCTAACTAATCACTTGTTATCAAAAACAAAAATAACTCAATTTTTACAACAAACACAAAAAAATATTAAAAAGCGTGTCATTCAAATATTACATGCAAATAAAAACATGCTAAAATTGCTAAATCTAAAAAAAACTAACAGCCTATCACTGGTACGTTTTTACAGGCTGGTCCCCAACCTTTAAAAGCATATTGTCTATTATGTTCCATCCATTACTAATTGTGTTAATATTGTCCTGTGTTTGCTTGCTAAAAATGTGTTGTATGTGCTATTAAACAAAAAAAGTTTGTTAAATTACAACCACAAGCTCAAATTGTCTCTCAATACATTGCTATAAAATAATTGTATAAAATATGACCCACTCAAAAATTGTTATTGAGGGTCGAAAGGGGGACATATAGTAATAAAATTATGTTTGTATTTTGTATAATTTTAATAAAATAATAATGTAGCCTGTATTAAATGTATTGGTGTATAATTTAATCATATCCTGCCAGCCACCCTTTTTAAATAGCAAAAAGGAATGGCCTAATGGGCCATTGGGTAAAAATGCATCAGCCGGAATCTGTGTCTGGGCTGATTCAAGGCAGTAACAAACGTTTTAAGGTGACTATTTTATTGTAGATTTAGCATTTTAAAATAAATAAAAAGATGCCATAATTGTTTTCTTGTGCAATGCAACAATGTTCCTGTTTAAAATGTTCTGTGTAAATTAATTCTGTTTTATATACATAAAAAATGCGTGTTAAAAAAAAAAGTATAAAAGCTATTGCTAAGCCAGATATAAAAAAAAACAAATGCAAGGGCACCAAAAGGCTGCAACACACCCTTATTAAAATGTCAAAAAAAGGCAAATTAACAACTCTAAAAATAAAACAAGCATCTATCAATAAAAAAAAAATCTGTAATAAAAAATAAAAACAATTAAAAAAAAAAAGCACACGTCAAACAACAATTAATTACAACATAACGGTGCAAAACTCATTGGTCCCAATAAAAAAAAAATCACTATATAAACAGGGTGCCTTGCCATAAAACTTTGGGTTCGTCCTGCCAAGACTTCCTCAAAGCATCATGTCACAACCAACAGAACCCGGCTCCTCCCTACCTGTGATCAACCTAACTGGCCACTAGATTGATCCGGACTCTAAACTGGTCACTATAACATCGACTGGCGGAACAGTGTGTGTGTGGGGGGGGGGGGGGGGGCGGAGTGTAATTAAATACATATGCTAATTGTTGTATCTTCAATAAATGTGGCGTATTGCCTTTTCCCCTAAAATAAATCCCGTGTGCTTCTTATAAGCATATTACTTTTACACAGCACTTTGCCTATGCTATTCCCATGAAGAAGGATCCCTTCCATGGGACTCTTAGCTTGAAATCTCTTATAGAGGATATAATTTTCTGTCTGCATTTTTGTTTCTGTCTGACCACAGTACACCATTACTTGTCTGCTCTTTCCACTGCTATGAGTCACCTAACCAGCTTCAATGAATTAGAGGCATAGTTTGTTGACACTTTTATGAAATAATTATACATAAAGGATCTATCCTGCTCTCTATAGCAGCTAAATCCTCCTACCACCACCACTCCTTCCCACACCAATCACTATAACCCACACCTGGTGGAAGGGGGAGTTTTATAGAGGTTATGGGGAAGGAATCCTCCTGTAACCTTCCAGGTCACAGAGAGGTAGCACAAATAGCTTCATGGCCACTCTATAGCCCCAAAGGTGCAAAACAGAAAGAGGGCATTGTGACACAAAAATTGGGGGAGTGGTAAATAATGAAGAGGACAGGTCACTGATACAGAGTGAGCTGGATCGCTTGGTGAGCAGGGCGCAAGCAAACAATATGTGTTTTAATATGGCTAAATGTATACATCTAGGGAAACAGAAGGTAGGTGATACTTAGGCCTGGTCCACACTACCCCCCACTTCGAACTAAGGTACGCAAATTCAGCTACGTTATTAACGTAGCTGAATTCGAAGTACCTTAGTTCGAACTTACCGCGGGTCCAGACGCGGCAGGCAGGCTCCCCCGTCGATGCCGCGTACTCCTCTCGCTGAGCTGGAGTACCGGCGTCAACGGCGAGCACTTCCGGGATCGATCCGGGATCGATTTATCGTGTCTAGACAAGACTCGATAAATCGATCCCAGAAGATCGATTGCTTACCGCCAGACCCGGAGGTAAGTGTAGACCTACCCTTACAGGAGGGAGGAGTCTATCCCAGGAAACTGAAAAAAGATTTGGGGGTTGTGGTGGATAATCAGCCGAACATGAGCTTCCAGTGTGATGCTGTAGCCAAAAGGGCTAATGCAATCCTTGGATGCATAGAAAGAGGAATCCCGAGTAAGAATAGAAATGTTATTTTACTTCTGTATTTGGCACTGGTGCAACCACTGCTGGAACACTGTGTCCAGTTCTAGTATCCACAATTCAAGAAGAACGTTGAAAAATTGGAAAGGGCTCAGAGACGAGCCACAAGAATGATTAAAGGGTTATAGTGATAGCCTCATGTAGCTCCATCTGTTTAGCTTAACAAAGAGAAGATTACGGGGTGACTTGATTACCATCTATAAGTAGCTACATGGGAAACAAATATTTGACAATGGGCTCAGAGAAAGGTATAAACACGCGCCAATGGCTGGAAGTTGACGCTAGACAAATTCAGACTGGAAATAAGGTGTACGTTTTTAACAGTGAAGGTAATTAACTTGTAAAAACTGGGAGGTTCTGTGCTGCTGATGGCGCTGCATTGCCGCTGCAGGCTTAGGTTGGGCTCCCATGGGAGGACCCTGTGAGGCTGGGCTTGGCAGGAAGTACGGCCCAGCAGGACCTGAGTGGCACCCTCTCGCAGCCCACTGATTGGCTGGTACCGATACTTAAATCAGGAAATCATGATAGGAAGCTGTGTGTGCCTGCCTGTCTCCGCTCCAGACCTTATATTTCGGCTTCTGACCCTAGTTTGTCCTCAGCTTTGCTCTTTGATTGCTATCTGTAACCTGGCGCCTGGCCCTGATCTCCTGGTAACCTAACCTTGACTCTCACTTTGTCCTCTGGCCTGACTTAGACTCTGACCTCCCGGTACCTGACTCCCAACTCTTGCTCCAACCATTAGGTCTGAACATCCTTGTCCCGGTCATGACATAACCAACTTTACTGGATTGCCCAAACATTTAGTACAAACCCCTTTGGGGTTACTGAAACCAGTGTATGATAGAACAGCCCTGAGGCTATTCTAAGTTCTCAGTGGGACCAGCCCAGCACCTGATTATGCCACCTTTGCAATTTCCCTTGGCTCATCCCCTGACCAAACTGCACTGGAAGCAGATGGACCAGTCCTGAGAGGATCTGGTCCCATGATTCCAAAATGAGTGGGATGAGATTGTGCTACAACACTTGACACCCTTTTTGACCCAAAACACCCAACCAACCGATAAATAAATATTAAAAACAAAACAAACTGAAATAAATCGGCCTAAAAGGAGATAAAGTAAATTAATGAAATCTAAAAAAAGTCAAAAACAAAATTCTACCCTATGCAGAGATCTTAGCCCACAGGGGAGAAGAGCCAGATACCCCATGAAGTCTACGAGGGACTACACTATTATTATCTACTTTACATGGAAGTAGATAAAAACGCTCAGATATTTTGGTAATAGGCAGCAGTTTAAAACTCAAAGATAGACAGACAGATTAAAGAGGCTTATCCACAGCACACTTGACTTTCAGATTGATTATAATAATTTTAACATTAATTCTTAACAAGCAGTGAGGTCAAAAATCCAACGTTTTGGTCTGTACTGAGCCTACCAAGTCATCTTTAATAAAAACTTGCTAAAATGGCTTTGTATAATTACCACATTCCCCACTCTCAACTGTCTACTCAATTACAAGCTTCAAAATCACTGGCAGTCCATTAAGCTCTATGTCGTTCACAGACATGTCTAGTCATTATAAATACAACTAGAAGTACATTTTTAAATAGGTGGGATCTGATTCTGTTTCCACTCCACTTTTACCCCAGTGTAACCCTGCTGACTTCAATATGGTAACTCCTGAGAGTTACAATCTTTACACTATGCCTAATATCACAGTAATAATTAATTTTCATTATAATGTTTTTAATATATTCCAGCATATATTTCACTTCCTGTCCTATCAGAGTTAGGTATAAATTCTATTCCAGTTAATCAAAAACTGGAAAGAGAGTGGGATTTTCAAATAGTTCAGTATTGGTCTAACTCTGTTCCTGTTGATGTCAATCACCTCACTCCACTCCAATTGAAGTCAATGTGTGTTGGCCAGCGCTTCATTTGTGCCAGGGCTAAGCCCTGGAAACTCTGGGCTTGGCAGTTCATCGCCCCAGCACCTCTGGCCTTGCTGCAACAGTTATGAAAGTAAAAAATTGCTTGAGCCCCAGCACCTCTTTCATTACAATTAAGCACTGTGTCAGCTTGAGGGGGAAGCAAAGTTATGCTAATGCTGAATGCTTTTGAAAATCCCACCCCGAGTGATAGTTCCCCCTCTCAGAATAGTTTTTGGTTGGTTCATTTATTATTTACTTACTTTTAACTAGTGAATTCAACCAATACACAATTTCTCTTCATCTATCAAGAAAGATACAAGTCGAAGCAAATGCTAAGGTTGTGAGGTTTTGTTTTGTTTTTAGTATATGTTCATTCATATGTAACCCTTCTGCCAGATGAAGCCAGCAGCAACAAGGGCTGGGTTCAGTATCTAGGGATTCCTTTTCAACAATACAACACAAAACCGGCTCGAGCCCCCACCCAGTGACCTGGGACAATTACACACCACCTCCTGGGCGCCTCTAAGAGGCAATATTTCCCCTCTCGCAAGCACAGAGTCTGAGTGTAGCAAAAACTTTGAATAAAAGGAGGGAATTTACTCAGCATTAATTTGGGAAAACACCACAACCAGAACTCAAACACAAACCATGAGCAAAAGACCCACCGCCAAGTAAGTTGGGCAGTGTCCTTTTCCCCTCAAGGTCTTAAGTCCAGCAACTCTAAAGTCCATTTAACATGCCCGTCCCTTCTCTGCACCCCACTCACAGTTGCTGCCCTTGGCCAGTGCAGCCCCAGAATTCAGAGGTTGATCTACTGTCAACTGTCCCAAAGTAGGTCTAATACTTAGACCTAGGTATCAGTGATTTCAGCTCTGCAGTATGTAACAAGACTCTCAATTGATTCTAAATTAGCTTTTTTATTATACCATGGAGAGAGGAAGAGTCAAATGGTGCCTAGGACCCTTAAACAGGGCCCACACCACCAGGTACAAGTACCTGTCCCCACCCGCTCTCAACTCATTGGGCTTTGGAATGGCGAGTGCTGTTCAGTTGAGGGTGAGTCCCTCCATTGGGGTATGCCAGGTAAATTCTGCTGCCCTTGGTTCACACAAGGACAGCAACCCTTTATTATTCCTGCCCCAATAACAAGGAGACTGGGGATCTAACGAGACCAGCTTCTGAAGTCTTTTTCCACAGGTCAGAACAGCACCAATACTGAGAACATAAAACATGCTGTGTATGCAATAACCTCTGCATTCATTCCCGTTGCTAGCCCTTTAACATGCTCCAGTGCGAGTCTCTGGGATTCTTGTAATTTTAGTTTAATTTATTGTCAACTGCTAATTCTCCAACAGGTATTAAGAATTTGTGATTCATGGTGGACTGTGGTTTTCTGATTAAAGCCAAGGCATTAGAAACAGCATTTAAATAACTTGGGATGAGTTTAAATAATCATTAGACATTAATTTTATATATAGGATCTCACTGGGCATTAGATGGGAGAAGGGAAGGATGGTAATGTTAGAAAAAGCTTCAGAAGTAAAAAGAAGGAACAGAAATAACGAGAAACAAATTGCAGAAAATCTCAATGAAAATTAAGCATTTTTTCCCCAAAATATAGATGATGCAATAGAGAAAGAATGACCCGCTTCTGGTGAACAAGGTGAGGAGGTTCAGAATCTCTGGATGAGGCCTTAGCACGTTTACAGTAGCATAAGGGAGACTGCCATCCCAGAAATTAAATACAAGTATCCTGTAGTGAAGCCGACATGTCAGCAAGCTTACAAACAGGAGCTTTTACCTCATTAACTCAGCCAATGTTTTCAAAACTGACTAGTAATTTTGAGTACATTAATTTATGTGTTGAGATGCCTTAAAGGGGCCTGATTTTCAAAAAGTGCTAAGAACTCACCGGGGGCTCAAGCTGGGCATCCAAAATCACTAGTCACTTTTGAAAACCTTGGCTCCTGTTTCTTGCTCGTTTCCAATTGTTCAGGGCAGTGATAAAACTGTGGCATTATTAGCCATACACATCACATCTCTGTCACTCTAAATGTAGTGAAAGAAAGATCTATGTAACATTAATCTATGAGTATGAAGGAAGTAAGCAAGAAAAGCAGCCAGTCCTTTTGGAAGATATTCCAAAATGCTGGAAACTGGCAATTATCTATAACTCCAATATTCTGGATAGGAACCAATATAAACTAAGGAATCATAGGTCAGAGAGTTTAACTAGATTCAGGGCCATTTGTGGAGAAAAGTTAGAGAACATCTGCAACAACGCAGTTTGATTAATTTACACACTGGAGTTCTTTGAAGGTATTACGTCCACAATATCTGAGGGAAATTCAGGGGATGCGTATGTGTGAATTTTCAGAAAGCACTGGACCAGATCTTAAATTAGTGATGATTAATAATATCTAAAAGGTCTAAATTTAGGGCTTGGTCCTGTGAGATGCTTTGTGCCAGACACAAGGGGCTCTGGGAGCTCAAGTCTCAATTGAGGCAATGTTGACAGCACTCAGTGCCTTGCAGTGAATGACTTGCAATTAATTTCCCTCAACTACTGTGGCAATAATGTCCCCAGAGAACTCCCAAGTGTTACTAGTCACACTGTGCTTTTTCAGATGTTTGTGTGTCCATGCTACATTTTCCAGGGGCCCTGCTGGAGGCACTAAATTGTCAGTCAGGGACAGGGCCTGAATATAGTTCAATTACACAAGAGAAGCATGCCTTAAAAATTGCCACCACGTTACTCGCTCTTATAAACTGTGCTAAGGAATTTAACATTGTAAGTAGTAGCCTGGATAGGGTTTAAATCAACTCTACTCAAATTTAAAATAATGCTTAACCCTTATATAGCTCTTTGCATTTTTAAATAGCAAAGCATTTACCATCATATGTTAGCCCCACTTTACAGATGGGGAAACCAAGGGACAGGGATTAAGTGACTTTCCCAAGGTGTCACAGCAAGACACAGGCAGAAATATGGCAGAACTCACGTTGCCTGATTCCATACTCTGGTGCCCTACTCACAGGACAGCATCCTCTTCTCCTTTCTCCAAAACTCCTGAGTCACACTTATTTATTTCTAATCTCCATTTTCATAGGTTTCTCCATCAGACTGAGATTTCTATTTCTCTCCTGTGATCTGAGCATGGCCATTGCTGTACCAGTCCCTGTAAGTACTGAACAAGCAGCACTAGCAAAGGAGTGACATTTTAAAAGAGGAACTCATTGGAACTTCACCCTAGTAGAGCAGGAAACCTGCTTCCTGAAAGGTGAAATATGCAGTGCTGATGACCTATGGGGGGATTCCTTGCAGGTGCTTGTGGTCTATTTGCTTGTTGTCGGTAAAGCTTTGAGGTAGAATAGGAATAACATAAGAAACTATTTCTTTACCATCTATCAGGTTTAGAAAAAATATATTTTAAGGAAGTTCTTCCAATAATGAGAAGCAACATATTTTCCATTTCTAATAGTCCACTCTTTGATTGACAGGTTACGATCAAGGTATTTTTTCACCATGTTTATTCTTATTTTTCAAGCTTTTGGAAGTTTGTAGAGAAATCTAATTCTACAACAACCCAAGCCCAAACCTAATCTGGATCCCAGGATCTTCTCCGTGTCCCATCTCTGTCTTATAAAATAGGAGGCAAAATAATTACCATTACAGTTATATGCTACTATGACATTATCTTAGGATCACCGTAAAATGGAGCTCACACAGCAGTGGTGAAAATTACTTTTTGAGTTGGGACAAGGGTGCATCCTGTAGGTTTAGTAATAACTGTATCTATGGATAATAATGTCAGAGACCTTTAAAATAATTTCCATTGGTGTGTCAGTTTCTTTTTGCAGTGCCCAAGTTAATTCGAAGGGGTCCTTTTGTTAGTCCCAAACGTGGTAACAGAAACCAACCTCACATTGTTATTTTAATTTTAATCACATATTTACATTTTAAATGAAAGAAAACACTACCAACATGAGCTGTGAAACTCTTGAAAGGTAAGGTACTGGGGGAGAGTCTGATCTCATATGCATCTGTAAAAATCCAGCGTTACTCTGGATTTACCCTGGTGAAACTGAGCCCATGTCTACACTACACAGCTTTTAGCGACATGGCTGTGCCGCTACAGGAAAATGCTCCCGCCAACAAAGCGCTGTTCACACTGGAGCTTGTCATTGACAAAACATGTGTCTTTCAGGGGTGGGGGGGGGGAAAGAGGGGTTTACATCTCTGAATGACAAAAGTTGTGTCTTTCACTTGCCAGTGTAGACAAAGCCTGAGATACATACACCACAGTAGTTTCTGATTTTGAAAAGCTTGAAAGCTTCTGCCTAAATAAAATGGTTAGTCTCTAAGGTGCCACAAGGACTCCTCGTTGTTTTTGCTGATACAGACTAACACAGCTACCTCTCTGAAACCTGCAATAATTATAACACTCATACCACTAGATGGCACTGCAGCTTCAAACAAGTCAACACTTTGTCAAGCTCTGTGGATCTTATAGGTGGGTTAAATCCCCCTTTTCTCCATCATCCCATTCCCTGGCTCAAGCACAAGTCCTCTGGACTACTAGAGAATCTAGTTGACACACACACACACACTTGTAACTCAGATGAGAAACTAGGGCTCCACTTCTGTGAACACACAAGCACATGCCTAATTTTAACCATGTAAGAAGCTCCATTGACTTCATTAGGGATACACCCAGGAATAAAGCTGGGTACATGTTTAAGTGATTGCAGGATTGGACTCTGACTATGACCATGTCTATATTAGGAAAAATGTGTGATGCTAACACATTAAAATTCTAGCATACACAAGGCAGTTGTAGTTATAAAAGTGTGTTAGCAGCTCAAGGTAATTTCTAGGGAGAGAATCTAGAATTTACCTCAACCACCTAACAGGTGTTAAAACCACAACTGCCTTGCCTACACTAGGATTTTAACATGTTAATTTACATTTGTTAACTAACATGTTAATAATACCCATATTTTCTCCAGTGAGGCTAAGGTCCAAATGGGATAAAACAATGATTACACACACACACACACAGTATCTGGGAACTGGGCTCCGCCTCCAGTCTGAGAACCTACACTGCAATTTCACAGCCCCTTAGCCTGAGCCCTGTGAACCCGAGGCAGCTGGCATGGGACAGCCGGAGGTTTTTAATTGCAGCGTAGGCATCTACAAAGCATTGTAGAAAGCATTAAGTAATGAATCCTCGGTACCCAGATAAGAGACTATTATTATTCCCTGCTTAGAGACAGGGAAAATTCGGCAATAGAGTTAAGTGACTTGCCCAAGGCCATAGAGCAAGTCAGTATCAGAATTCAGATTCACAATCAGGAGGTCCTGGCTTGCAGTCCTGCACTTAATTAAATGTTTACATGCTGGTCTATTTTTAAGTCCTCTTTATTCCAAAGACACCTTATTTTAGATTAAATCTGACAATTTCCCTTTAAAAAAAATACAGGAACTTATTTGGTTTAATTTGTAGTTTCCGACATTCAAGGGGGGTAAGTCCATGTTTTTGTATTTATAACGGTTATTGCTGTACAATTAAAAACAGTAAACATAGGTTGCACTTTGACTGGTTTTGTGGAGGATCATTTCTGGTGGTATTAAAATTAGTAAAGTAAGAAATATCCACAGAAGTTCTCACACTCCTGTTGCAAAGAAAGCTAACGGAGGAGATTTTAAGTATTTCAGCCCATTGTTGCCCTGTGGAGAAATCGACCCCATAAGGGAGTGGAAACTTCCTGGGGCTCTTCTTCCATCGCCCTGCACTGGGCCGTCATTTACACCAGTGCAAAGCGTCTGTTAAATCCTGCCATTCTGATCTGGCAGCAGTTTATACCCACTTCGTTCTCGTGTTCAGGATTGCACCAGGTGCAGAACAACAGAGAATTGGGGCCTCATGAATTTCAACTTACAAGATTTCTTTGACCTCTCCACCCCGATCTGATCTAAGACAGACAGACACACAAAAGTAGATGAGGGGTTTCACCTCCCAAAACCTGCATATTTTGGTTGATTTCCCAGAGGACACTTTCCATGGGGCTGGGGAGCAGGAAGTAGAATTGGTAGGGCAAGGAGCACCACAAGCACTTTTGCAACACTAATCTCTTGTGGGAGTCCCTTTGGTTTGGTAGAGGCATTTTAGTTATGTTGGATCCATTCCCCATATAGTCTTAATCTACCACTGCATGGAAGTATCTTAGACATTCAGATAACACACTGATAAGTGAAGTATAAAAAGAAAGAGAGAGAACTGTAAGATAGATGAAGGCAGCAGCAGGAAAAAGTATTCATTCCCCCTTTTGCCCCCTACTCCACCAAACGTTTTCCCGGCTTTAGTGTAAAGGCTACAGACTCTTCATCTGCAATTAAAAACTTACTGTATTTCAAGTGATTTGCATAGATTTACCAAAAAAAATCCTAAAAACAGCTACAAAAATCCTAAACATTAAAGTTGGCCTAATTTGTACATTAACTTTCAACAATACTATTAAATATTTGTAAAGCAGTATTAGCTAGATGCCTGGTCAGGGCCTTATTGTGCTAGGCACTGTATCAAACACACAAAATGGAAAGATCCTGTCTAACCCAAAGAGTTTACAATCTAGGATCAAGCATCCGGATCAAAGAGGAAGCTCAGCCTAACTGGAAAACTTCCTGGGAAAAACACGGCAAAAATATATACTAAAATCTACTTCAGCTAACAGAACGGTGCATTAATAAGTCTTAACTGAAACAATACAGAAATAATTTTGATTCAAGGGATGTTCTGTCACTTTCTTTGAGAGAAATAACAGGCTGTCTGTGGAACTGGAGTTTTCCCCTCAGTTTAAGAATTGTACTTTCAGAGTCACTGGTGCCAGAACAAGGGAAGCCAGGGCCCCCCACTTTTTAACATGAGCGTAGTTTGGGGGGCAGAGTGGACATTGCTCCCTGTGACAGGGTGCGATTCACCACTGTGGCGCCTCTGGCTGGCTGTCCTGGGGATTAGCTCTGTACGCCAGCGTGCCATCCTCTGGTGGCATCTTGCCATCACTTCTGCTACAGGGACCCACGTCACTCCCAGGACTGCCACGTCCTCTTCGTGACACAGCCCTCCAGCTGTGCTGCACTCTGTGCTCCCCCTTCCAGGGGACCTGCAGTCCACTGTCCAGCCACTTCCTCAGTGGCGAGTGGGGGGGGACCTGGGCCCACCCACTATTCTGGGTCCCAGCCCAGGGACCCTGTAGATGGCTGCTGCTTAAGGCGCTCCCTCTGACTCCTCTGTAGATCTCCCTGGGCCACTTCCCCGCAGCCCCAGCACCCTCTTTACCCTTGCCTCACCCTACGGAGCCCTGCAGCCCGCCAGGAGCTGCCTTTAGCTCCCCAGGTCTCTGCCTGCAGCACTGCTCTGTCCCAGGTGCTTGCAGCCTTCAGCCTGCAAGGGAGCCAATCCTCCTCCCTCCTCAAGCTCCACAGAGAGACTGAAGCAGCTCTGCTCCCCAGCCCTTTTTATATGGACAAGCCCAGCTCTAATTGGCTGCCTCCTGCACAGCCTCCCTAGGGCTCTATTAACCCATTATGGGCCAGTGTGTGGCAGATGCCCCATCACACACCCGCAAGCTGCAAGTCTCAGGCAAGCATAGAGCAACGCTGGAAGGGGCTGCGCTTTGCAATGGGGGAGCTGATCACGGTGCTGCATGTGCCAGACGGTGGCTGGTGGGAAGAGCAGAAGGAGGATGGGCTGTGCGGCTAGTTCCCAGCGAGCTACAGGCAGCCGCTGGAGGTGGGAAACTGGCTGGACCAGGTGACTAGAAGGTGCGGGATGCTGTGTGGGTAGAGGGCGCAGGGCGCTAGGGCCATAAGGGAGTGCAGGGTTAGGGGAGAAGGGACATAGGAATCCACTTGGGCTTTGGCCCCCCCCACTTCTACAAAGGTTCCAGCACCCTTGTTCAGAGTGGGTAAATCACATTGTCCTATTTATTGTTTGTTTTGTTTGTTAATGAATACTTTGTGAAATGTTTATAATTCTATGAAAACAGCATGGATTTTGTTATTTGCAATGTTAATAACTCTGTTAAGGTTACTAAACAATACTACAGTACATTCATATTTTATGTATGGAGCTGCTCCTCCACTATCTCCCATTGACATAAATAAGAGACCTGCTTTTGCTCGTGTGGTCATTAATTTACAATAGTTTACTTCACGGCTAGTGCTATGACTTAACATATGCTCTATTTAATGTATTTAACGATAAAGAACAGTGGAAACAGCTGTTAATTCTCATCTGAGATTCTAATTCAGTTTTCTCATTCTGCAGATGACACTGGGAATTTAACGATGTCCTCCATCCATCTTATCTACTTCTAACCAGTCAGCAAGGTTATTTTTGTTTGTTTGAATTTCTATTATTCTCTCACACATCTTTAATGTTACTGGTGCACTGAAAATTCTGGAGATAAACAACAGTACACCTATACATGCCTCTAACATTCATCTGTGTTCTTTGCCTAACCCCTTAACAGTAGATGATTCTACTCATCCAAACCATATGTTCCACGTCATTTTATGCTTTAATAGAGACTGAGCATTGACTGAACATTTTCTTTTCTGACTTCGAGTTTGTTTAAAGGACTGCTCTTAAAGATGAGCCAAACTTACACCTACTCAATAAGAAATGTACACCTAGATCTATTTATAAGCAATTTTTATTTGAAAGCTTAAATGACTGAGCCACAATTTGTGCGTTCCTCATTTTTGTTTTTTGAATCAAAACATTTTCACTTCCTTATTGTCCTTGATTTTCTATTAACGTAATTGTGGCATGACTAGTTTCCAGATGAAATTAAATAAGGACATTGTATTCAGTACTGGGCACCAAACAACTAGAAAGGTGGCAATAGGACACAATCCATAGAAGTTGGAGATGGAACATCCAGACCATCTCCCTACCCATACAGAATTGTTCCCTACTGTACTTGTAGTAAAGTTCAGATGAAAATAAAGAGCTAGATGATGATGAAATACTAAAAGAGCTAAGATGTGAAGGCTGGCTGCATATTTACCCTGGCCCATTTGAAATTGGTTCAGAAGAACACATGAGCAAGTGTGGCAAATCAAGGCTGGGTACATACATAGTCGGGTCAGTTATAAGAGAATGGTTTCTGACATCAGCTGCAGACCATTCTTCAAACCACACCAACATCACAGAGAAATCTGGACAGGACAAGTGGGCCCACAACAGGTGCCTTGACAACAAACATACTGTTGGGTGGTCAAAGATGTCTGTGTATATTGGTAGGCTCAGTTTTGCCCTGATCTTCTCAACCATTCAGGCTATAGCATCCTCACAATGGATGTGTGGAGGAGTGATGTTGCATAACACGGGGAACCATGGTACTGGGCTGGTCGAATTGTCTCAGTTATGATGCTCATGGTTGAACGTAATTGTGTGTCCTATCAGCAGACCACATTCAAAGTCCTTTCTAGAGCTGAATATCAGTCACTTGCAAGCAGACATTCTTGATGCAATTCCGCTCCCCAATGTTGGAGCCATCAGGCTATCCCTGAGAGTACTGCAACTCAACATTGAGAGATTGTCAGCAACCAAATGCAGCATTATCAGGGTTAGCATTATTGGAGATATTCAATTAGCCAGACACGATATCCATCAATCAGGGATGGTCTATGGAGGATCTAAAAAAGAAAACAAAGATCAGCTCTACCACAGTGCAAGGGGAAAGATGAGATGATTCATAGCAAAAGTTGCCTGAAGAGTAGCCCAAGAGTAAAATTCAGCCCACAAAGTCCTAAAATATAGCCCAGAAAGCCATTTTCATGCTGTAACAGCAGGAAGATACAAGCAGATCAGCTGCAGGTTCTTAAGTTGCTGGCAAATTCAACCAAACATTTGTCTCTCTTATCAAGGAAGGCACAAGTACAAGCAAATATTCTGGTTATGTGCACTTATAAATGTGTCTTAGAACAAAATACATGCATATTGGATCCTACCCTTGGCTTCCTGGCAAATTAGCAGTTTGACCCTTTGTGTCATAATATTTGGGCAACCTTGTATTAGAGGTTCCTCCCAACTCAAATTCATTCTTGGATTTGTTCATGAGCGAATAACACAACAATTCAGTCTAGCAAAATACTCATGATACTCAACATCAGGAGTACTCATTTCTCAGACAAGAATTTTTTTTGGACAGTGGTTTCCTAAAGTGAATTCATTTAGTTTCTGGTTTATTATATAACTTTCAAATCACAATTAATAAGTCACTTAGCTCATCACACTAAACCTCATGCCTACCTGAAAGGTTTCTCTTCCTGACAGGTATCAGCAAACGCACACAAAGCTAAATTCCAAGCCTACAAATTAGTATAAAAATCAAGACAATTTAGAATCTCAACACTGCCATGTCTGTCTGCAGTTGTTAAAAGCTGAATGGAAATCACTAAGGAGAAGGCAATGGAGAACGTGATAGCAAAGTTTGTTTTTAGTCTGAGTTCATCGCAGTTTGGATACTAGAGTTATGTGAAGAGAAAGTCTTATAGATGCTTTGGTTTAGGCCATGCCTAACTGCAGTCATAAAATATTCCTGCTCTTTAACTGGAGAACTTCTATATGCTTTCTGCCCCTCATGTCTGATGTATTTACCATTATGTCCCACGGATAGCACGGATTTCTGACCAAAAGACAATTAGTGTACCAATTTATTCTTAGTACTGAAGACTAACAAAACTGAAGATACAAAAGATGGCCTCTCTCTAAATAAAGTAACATGTTCTTTTCTTTTTTATACTTACATCGGTTTTCAGTTTATATTTGGATTCCAGAAGCATCATTTATGGTAGCCAGGAACAGGGTCTTCATTCCAGTGTGCTCCCCATTTCTCAGCTACAAGTTTGATGAAGTCACCATGATTTGCATATAACTTGAGTTTCTCACTGATGTCAACCCATTTCACTTTCCCAGCATCATCTCCTGCTTCCAGAAGCAAGTTATCCATTGTCTCACCTGATTGCCAAACAAAAGATTTAAGACAGTATTTTATCTTCTTTTCTGCCCTCTCACTATCCTACATGCTCCATTACTCTCTGCTGCAGGAGGCCTGTTCATGCCAGTTTCACTCCAACTACTGCCATAAAAATAGCAGTCAGGTTTTTAAACAGCAGCTAGGACATTAAGCACATTCTTCCTCTGTGTTACAATTACCTCTCATACTTACATGCATAATGGGGGAGGGACTCAGTGGTTTGAGCATTGGCCTGCTAAATCCAGGGTTGTGAGTTCAATCCTTGAGGGGGCCTCTTAGGAATCTGGGGCAAAAATCAGTACTTGGTCCTGCTAGTGAAGGCAGGGGACTGGACTTGATGACCTTTCAGGGTCCCTTCCAGTTCTATGAGATAGGTATATCTCCATTATATTATTATAACTGACATTCTACTGTCTAGCTGGAAACAGAATAGATAGCCTAAACCCTTGTGTCACCATTGTTGTAGTTTCACAAGTGCCATGGCTAGCTAGTAAAATTAATGTGATTACATGCACTGTCTTCCTGCTAAAATAAGTTTTAGGTTCAACTGATCTCTGCTCTCCTCTGCCCCTATTGCTCCAGTTTTTTATGCCCTTTATATAGCTGATGGTTGGAAACTTTCCATCTCGCGTGCCATTCACCAGGAGGTAAACCAGATTCTGATACTACTATTTCAGTAGGGTACCTGAAAATACCAATGGCCTAATCCCACGCTAT